>NC_092037.1:13220036-13937004 GCF_003086295.3 Arachis hypogaea | reverse complement strand
CTAGTTTACTAGAACTTATAGGACTCAGTCAACTGTGTTAATGATTAAGAATTAAGTAAATGGAACCAAAATTAATATTATTGTTGTGATTACTAAAAATAAATTCATGGAGTTGTGACTCAGTCATAACAACAACATGCAATTTACTTAATTCTTAATATGATCTTAAAACAAGTTCTTGATAATTTAAATTAAAAACTAATCTAAAAAAGTGTAAGGTCAACTCATATAAAATAACCTCAATGTTGCTGACATAAATCTAAATCCAAATTTATTAGTTAATTATCAAATTGGACTTGTTAATTTTGGCCGATTTAATTGGGCAGAACAGTTTATGTTTCTTAAATTCAATTGAATTTAAGACCATTGTGCTTGATCCTCATATGAAGTTCTAGTATTTTAGAATTTTGTTACCAAATGCTTAGTCTTCAACCATTATCTTGTCAAGAAAAAAAATTTGACTATTTTTAATGTTTAAATATCTTCTCTGTAGAGTCAAATACTTCATGCTCAATCTTGTACAAGCCTACCCCAAAAGATCTATCACCTTGGTTTGACATGGATGTAAGTATATTTTTCTAATTTTCTCACCTAATTAATTTCTGTATTTAGTTGATTACTTCTATTGGTTGATTCTTTATTTATATTATGCATTTGGCTTTGAAATAAATTTGGCTTAATTTAAATGCCTTAGGGAAGATATTCCATTCAGTTAGATGAACTTAATAGAGGTACTAATTCATTTTCATATAAGAAAATCATAACGTTATCAATCACTTTGGTTATATTGTCAAAATTATAACCATACTGCATTCTTCAAAGGATTGACAACAGCTTTAACTTGAAGGGTGCTACATTTATTATTTTTTTCCTTCTGTGTTTATGCTTGTAACATAAGTATATACTTGCAATTCTACTTTCAACATGGACGTCCTCCTCCAAATGAACTGAAAGAACAATGCATGTTAAGAATTGTTCAGTTATTCCATAATCACTTGGATGGCCTACAGATGCATGGTGAGATATCATGTTTATAAGTAGAAGATAGCCTGAAGGGAGCAGTGTGTTGTAACTGGGAAAAACCGAAAAAGTTTTGAAATAAGTTTGACATTCTGGTTTCCTAAGTAATCACACTCACCTCACTTGAAGTTGAGCAAAAATTAACTTAATTTAATTGTTATACTTGCCATGCCAGAATTCAAATTACTTACCAAGGTAGTATGCAAGCTACCATCTTTCTTTTCAACTTCACTTTTCAGAAAGATTAAAAACGGAGCTGGTGTTGTGACAAGGTGTGTACTTCATTAATTTGGAAAAATTAGTTGTGGTTATAAATTTTGTTGTGCAATGTATGGTGAATCTTGTTTGAGCTGTTAGTCACTTCATTGATTGTTGTATAGATCCTGAGTAGCTTTAGAATCATTGGGTCATTCAAAAAGATTATTCATAATTGTGCTCTAGGTTATTGTATTAATTTTTTTTCTAAAAGCATTTGTTTTGGTGGCTGATTGTTTTTTTAATTGATAATTTTAGGTGGCTGGCACTGACAATGGTATTAAGGAGCCAACAGTAATTTTCTCAGCTTGTTTTGGTGCTGCTTTCATAATGCTACACCCAACAAAGTATGCTACAATGCTTGCTGAGAAGATGGAGAAGCACGGCGCTACCGGCTGGCTTGTTAAGACGGGTTGGTCTGGTGGCAAGTAAGCCTCGTCGAAATGATTATCCTTTTTAAGGCTTTAGTTGATTACATGTTTAATAGGATTATTTACTTGTTTAATGCAGGTATGGTTATGGTAGCCGTATCAAGCTATCCTACACAAGAAAAATCATTGATGCTATTCACCCTAGAAGCCTCTTAAATGCTGAGTACAAGAAGACTGAGATTTTTGGGGTTGAGATCTCAACTGAAGTTGAAGGGGTCACTTCAGAAATTCTTGATCCTATTAACACTGTTAGTAGTTTGTGTTGGGTGTGTATGTCTAACCAATTCAAAATATTATAGCCTATAGGACTATTATATTTATGTTGTCTTAAATTTTTATGTTAGAGAATTATTTATTATTTTAATAAGTTTGTAAATTGATTATATTTAATATTTAGTACAAATTTTGTTTTTATATTTAAAAGTTTAGTTATCTCGTTATCTAATATTTAGTATAAATTTTATTTTTATATTTAAAAGTTTATTTGTATTAATTGTCAACTATTTTTTCAAAAAAATAAAAAATATGGCTATTAAAATCGACGACACCCTTGTCGCTTTTTAAATTTAAAATAGACAAAAGAAAATAAAAAAATCGACGACATGTTTGTCGATATTTTAATAATTAAATCGACGGCTGCGCGGTCAATTTTAATGAATCAAACATCGACAAAAACGTTGTCGATTTTAATGAATCAAATATCGACGAAAATGTTGTCGATTTTATATAATAATATCGACGGCAATCCTGTCGATTTTATTAAGCAGGTAAAATTCTCAGCCTCATATTATAGACGGAAAGGTTGTCGATTTTATTGAATTATTATCGACGGCCTGGCAAGCCGTCGATTTTATTAGAATTTTGAAAAATCGACAAGTTTAATAGAGACCACCACTGCCGTCAATTTTGCCGTCGATTTTTAATATTATCGGCGGCCTAGCCGTTGATTTGGCCGTCGATTTTAATTATGTTTCTTGTAGTGTAATGCCTCATAACTATTCAGAGTCGGTCCTGTAATTGGAAGACCATTTGTCGAAAGGCCAAGAATTATCGCCACATCCTCCAATGTCATGGCACACTCACCAATTGGAAAATTAAACATACGAGTCTCGGACCGTCAACTCTTAATCAGACCATTAACCAATGTCGACTGACATTGGATAACTCCGATATGGAAACGTGATAAAACCCGGTCTCCCACAAATGTCCCTCCACAATTGGATTATATGAATCCGATAGCAAATAATAATCACATATTAACATCCGTAAACCCTACAAAATGTAGACATATATCACATTAATCAAATATAACCATAGTTAATTAGTATACAATATTTAACATTTTTCCATTCTCATTATCACATAAATAATATAACATAATTAATAAACCTTAAATAAATCTAAAATATACATCTATTTATTATCATTACATCCATTAAAACTATATTTTCTAATATCTAAATCCTATTTATTTCTTAATAATAATTTCCATTCCTTTAGGTATAACATCATAACTAGAATGATAAACTTAAATAAATTTAAAATTAAATCTAATTATTATTATTCGAGGACATTAAAAATATATATATTCTAATATCTAAATCCTATTTGGTTTATAATAATAATTATTAATGATTAGTTTATATTTATATAACTGTTTCCTCATTTTTGTTATATATTATTATTATTATTATTATTATTATTATTATTATTATTATTATTATTATCACTGTACGGGCACAAATTATTTTTAATATCATACATAATCTATTCTATTAACTAACTTATAACTTATTGTTCCTAATGTAATTAACTACCTAAACTAGGCTAAATTAATAAACTAAACCTAAACTAACGGTCACCAGAAATAATAATAATAATAATAATAATAATAATAATAATAATAATAATAATAATAATAATAATATACCTCAGTCAGCTAAATAATCTATGTTACTTACTTCACTAATTATACTTAAATAACTTCAATACTTTAACTAATAACTAACAACATACACTAATTAAATATTCAAATAACATGTTTATAATAACAATTAACTTAATTATTGCTATTTACATTAAAATAATTAATTTAGTAAAAAAATTTACATAATTAAAATGATCAAGATAATTAACAATGTATAATTCTGGACGATTAACATCTTTTACTCTTAGTCTCCTTGACATTATTGATTTTTGTCTCTCTTCCTTGCACTTCTTGATTTTTGCTGGAGTTTCAATGGAAGAAAAGAAAGGAAGAACGTGGGGTTTAAAAGGGATTGAAGGTTGGAGGGTAAGGGATGAACAAAGTGGGGTATTTGGGATGGATGACTGGGGTTTTACCGCATTGAAAAGGGGTCAACTAGCTGGTATTTGCATGTGCGACGCGTTGCCATCGGTACGCAAATCGGACGGTCCGATTTGTGTACCCTCCAAGCTAGTAATCGGACCGTCCGATTACTCTCCCCTAAATCGGACTATTCGATTTCATCTACGCAGCCCCCACATCCCGGTGAAACACGTCAGACCCAATAACGAGGGTATACACATACCTAGCATCATATTAAAATTAAAAAAGTGAATAATATATTGAATAAATAATATATATCTAATTTATTAATTCTTTTAAATATATTAATTATATCTTTTTAATAAACCAACAAAAAGTTATTTTCATGCAAGTTACACGTTTAAAGTATTTAAGGTGTCTTTAACATAGAATAATTATAAATTCGTAAAGTATTTCACTTTTAAAATAAAAAAATTGCATTCATATTGTGTTTTGATCTTAGGCTCCTCATTAGTCAGGTCAAATTAGATTTAGATCAAGAGGTGCGTTTACAATTGATGAGAGCAAGAATGTTGTACGTTACCAACATTCTAAAATATAACACAAATTACGCTCTTATTGTTTCACTAGTCAAGAGATAGAGACCCAAGTGTTACACGTTCCATTTTTCTTGTGTAGAGTGCATTGTGACATTAGAAGATGTTGCACTACACCTTGATTTATGAGTAAATGGAGAGTTTGTCTCTGGAGTTACTAGTTTAAATGTTGATCGGCATGAACAATTGTACTTCTATAATTTCGGAGTTAAAGTCGAGGATTCAGATTTTTCTGGTCACAAAATAAAATTCACGTCTCTCCGACGTACTTTAAGGCTCGGATTTATATACTACTGATGTTGGGTGTTCGTCTATTATTAGACAAGTAAGGAAACTTAGTCCATGAAAAGTATCTTTCATTAGTAATAGATTTAGACTGTGAGAATTTAAGTTATGATGCATGATTCACCAGTTTATACTGGGGATTATGTCGAGCTTCACGCGACAAGATAAATCAAATCCGTGGTTGTACTATTTTGCTGCAATCATGGGCATGGCTTAGGCTTACGTGGCAATGCCTAGTGTCTCATTCACCTTTTTCATTTCCATTAGCACAAAGGTTGGTATGATAGTAATATTATTTATCTTTTAAATTATATTTTTATATTGAAATACCGACTTAACATATTTTACACAATTGGGTGGGATGGGAGCATCCTCGACATTGGAAACTCTATAACATAGTTGCAATTAGGACTTGCATAGACCACATATCCATGAATAAGGTAAGATTAAAAGTAAATTTACTTTATTATACGGTGTGGGTCATATGGTGTTATGTAATCTGGTGTTGCTTTGATATGACAGTTTAAATGACGACTTTACCAAGATGCGCTTGTGGCGATATTATGCTTGCCATTGAGCAGGGTTCTGCTTATGGTTGCCCAGTAATTTGCTTTGAAATTGTCGAGTGGCATTAGATTGACTGGTTGATGCATCAATTTGGTTGGTCTACACGTGAGTCTAAAGACCAGGTGGATCTCAAAGCTAGCCACAATAGAGACTTAAAGCGTCATAACTATGAGAATTGAATTGACATTCATTCTGTCTAGATTATGGCTTGGGACATGCGATCATCGATGGTTGGAGATCCTACTCCTCACTACAAACTTTCTGAGTATATTCGATTGGTATCGTCACCACAAGCCACATGTGTACTTGCATGACCAAGACTTGATCAAGTTCCTGAGCTACGACAACATTTTACTACTGTTTCACACATTCAATTGGCATGAGAGTTTTTGTCATTCAACTACCATCACCATCAACACAAGGCTCAATAGTATCCTCAATCGCAAGCTTTAAGAACTTCGTAGATAGTGGTCATCTTCAAAGATAGATCACAAACAATTGGTCGGACCTTGCACCTGATGTTTTATGGCAATTTGTTGACGTAAGCTCATCATCTTCGAGTGACTCTAACTTCTGTTTTTACTTTGGAGGAGAGTCTTCTAGCACGTGACCAGATTTAACTCTTAATCTTGGCTTGCGGAATCCATCTCGTGATGACAGTGGTGTTTACAGACCACAAGTTCAGGAAGGCATCTTACATACATCTCACGTATTTTCGTTATATTAAGCATGATCTTAATGTTTGTTCCGTGTAAAAGATGCCTTAACTTTTTTTCATGTAAGAGATCTCAAGTTGGAAGGGATGTATGCCTCCCTTTCTCTTCTTCCAAACAACTCTATAAATCGATCGTATGTTGATCTAACAAAGGTGGTGATGGGTAGATTTGTGCACCCTTTAACACAGAGTTAGTACATTCTACTAAATTTGCGGTCATGTGCCCATAATGGCGACCCCTGTCAAAGGCCTGGCTCCATCGATCAGGCTTAATCTCATCAACCCATTCTTTGAAGCATTTGCCATTTTGTTTCAACTTCTGATATTGTATATTATACTAACGATCATTCTTTGCATACCCTAAAGGAAACACAAACTTAAGCAAGAAATGTTTTATTAATAAATTATATAAATATTATCAAGTCTGAAATATCGTAACATACCTATACTTATGATGAGTTAGTCCAAATCCTTCCTCTTAAACTTATGCAAGAAGTTAGCTACAATATGCCTAATGCAATACCTTAGAAAGGCTCTTCGTGGCTCCCATTGTCCGTTACTCTTCTAATTGCTTCTTTAACGGACTCATGTTGATCAGATATGATGGCAACTCCGTCTTTGGTGACAACATACTTGCAAAGGTAATATAGGAAAAAGTACCAAGAATCTGCAGTTTCATTCTCAACAATTACATAAGCAATTGGCACTATGTTCTGATTTTCATATTGAACAACCGCAATTAGTAAAGTCCCCTTGTATTTACCATACAAGTGTGTGTCGTCAACTTGGACCAGTGGTTTACAATATTTGAAGGCCTTCTTGCATGGGCCGAAAGTTCAAAACACACAGTTAAATAGGCAGACATTTGAAATGATCTCATTTCCATTGTAAGTTTCAACACCATTAAACTCCACACGTGCACCTTTATCTACTTTACACAATGCTCCAAGTCACACCGGTAATTCTTGGTAAGAGGTCTCCCAATTATCATAAACTTTTTCAACGACACGTTGTTTTACAAGCCAGACTTTGTAGTGGGTGTGTAATTGAAATGGCTTTAAATTTCTGTAATTATGAGCTTGACTTTCATCGACGGGTTAGTTGTTATCATAGGCTCTATATGTGCAGTTACCATGCTTGAATCAAGTTTGGAATGGTCTTGGGACAACCTAGATTGCGTATAACTGTGAGGTGCATTATAATTTTTAACCTCCCAAAAAAACTTTTTTTTGTATGACACCCTAATGAGCCACTGGCAAGATTCTCCAAACTGTTAGCACCTACAATAATAAGTAGATGTGGATGACTCTTTCACAATGTAATCTACCAATCTTTTTATATTGTATGCCTTAAGTCTAGCAATCACAACTTCTTTATTCATGAACATCTTACCAAGAACCAATTTATCATCATTCACAATGAAATGATCAATGTTTAAATCCTCAGAAAGCTCAGGTGCATGCAAAGCATCAAGGTCTAGTACACGCATAAATGCTAGATAATCATATTGATATTTAGTTTTAGGCAATGTGCAGTTCGGCACCCTATTATCCTCGTCTTCTCCATCATTATGGAACCATTCATTTTGACAATCTTCTTCTGATGTATAATCATTAGAGTCATCATTATTTTCAAAATCTAGTCCTACTCTTTCAAATTCATGATGCTTAGACTCTTCATGGATCTTCGTTAACAAAACAAAAAAGGGGTTAATACTAATAATCATATTATATTAAAATTGTATATCTTAATTTTTATTATTACTAGGATACATTTCTAATGCACAGGTCCTCAATTCGAGGCAAGTGTAGAACATACTTTATATGTAACAACAATAATAATAACAATAATAGTAATAATAATTTAAACATTAACAATATTAATAACAAATATATCTTATCAAGTAAGAATTGCTTCTGCTGTCACTTACATCTTCAAAATCAATATATAGCTCAAGTATAAAAAATTTGTTTGAAAATGACTAAAACTACATAACATTGTTCGCACATCATTGTCGTTATTTGTTATAACTTCTCAAAAACTAATATTTCCATTGTTAAAACATAATGAAACTTTAAACCTTACATTGACTACTCTCCTTTCAACATTTAGATACTGACAAATTAACATTTTCAATGCTTCAAACGAGATGATTTCACGAATACTTAAGAAGATTAGATTTTTGCATCTAAAAATCATATTTTCATCATCACAATTTATAGCAGATCCATTAAAATAGGTTTAATTACTCTGTTGGTTCTTATAGTTTCGCAAAATTTTCAATTAGGTCCCTATACTTTTTTTTCTTTTTAATTGAATCTCTGCACTAATTTTTTTTTCAATTGAGTCCCTACACCTTTTTTTCCTTTTATTTGAGTCCCTGTACCAATTTTTTTAGTTGGGTCCCTATACAATTAAGCCAACTACTACTAAGAGGAACCTAATTGAAAAAAAAAATTGGTGCAGGGACCCAATCAAAAGAAAAAAGTATAGGGACCTAATTGAAATTTTCGCAAAACTATAGGGACTAACAGAGTAATTAAACCATTAAAATATATTAATGTAGTGCTACTTGTAAAATTCATTTTTAAAATTTTTTTAATGTTAAGAACTTTCTTTTTTATGCTCAAGAGCTAAAACTACAAAAAAGAAAAGAAAAGGAGAATCGAAAAACATAAAGAAGAAAAGAGACAAGGAGGCTTCAAGTTTAAGATGATGAAGAAATGAAATGAAAAATATAAGTGCACAAAATATAAAGAATTGAAGTAGGTATCACTACAAGGTTTTTGTTTATTTGTGGCAGTTTTTTTTCTTATTTGTGAAGGTTTATAACCATTACCAAATGGTTTGTGGGAGTTTCTAAAACCCTCAAAATTTGAGGTGCCATGAGGTCTTTTTTGGGGGGTTTTAAAAAACCTCCACAATCTATTCAGTGGAGGTTTTTGGTGTGTTCAGTGGGGGTTTTATATTGAACTTTTATGGCAATTTTAAATTATTTTTGTGGCAGTTTAAACCCCCCCCCCCACAATTTGACTTTTCAATTTAACAAAAATTAACTATTTTGTGAGATTTTCAAACCTTCACAAACTTTGTAGTTATTTATTTTTTATTTCAAATCATTCATTAATCTGATCTCATTTACATATTTTCAAATTAAAAATTTATTTTTTAATATTAAAATTTAAAAACTAAAGAAATGAAAGAGAATAATTAGAAGATAAATAAAATATCATGCATTGGTGGATTGCATTCACATACATGTATATATTTTATGCATTATATACATTAGCAATCATATACTAACAATTATATACAAATGATTAATTTAATTTATCATCATAGAATTAAATTATTTGAGAAACTAAATTCAAAGTTTCTTCTTCAAATACAAAGTGTTGATAAATGATAATGTTTCATTCAATAAGAGTCTTGTAAAAAGAAATCCATATAAAGAATATAAAATTGTAACTGTTGAGTTGCAACTGTAAATGGCTAAATTGCTCGTCTTATCCAACTAAAAGTCTAAAATTCAATGAATATGATCTGGAGTTGACTTGAGATATCTACAGCCTCTAATTCTCACTCTTATTATGCACATAGTTTGCTATATGAATTATGCAGATTGATTAGAGACAAAGTGAAGAAGGAGTGAGATACGCCAGAATGTGAACCTGAAGCACGAGTGCATAGGACCTGGCCTTAACATGAAAATCCATTAGCTTCTGTCAAGTCTCATTGCATAATAGGCCTTGTGTTGTCCCAAAGCAACTGTCGAGCAGAGCCATCCAGCAATTGCGACACCTGAAAGCGTTATGAAACATTCAATCATACAAAATATAAATTAAGTGGAGTTACAAAAGGAATAATCTTGCATTGCATGGATTTCCTATACATGATATTGCAGACTGTCTCAAAAAGGTCAACCACAAATATTATACCTTTTCCCAGACTTGTGAGTGGTAGTTGTTAAGCCAATCAATCTCTGTAGTTGATAGCAGGGACAAATCAAACAATTTAATCTGCAAGATATGTTATTGTTAAAAACTAGTGTGAGAATAATATATATCTATAGCTCAGAACAAGATACATTAAAGTTCACTAGAAACTAAGAAGATTGAACTAAAACTGAAAGCAATAACATTCTAGATCCTCATGATTCCTGAAGTATATCTAAAAAATAAACAAGTTTTTAAAATGGGATATGTGGTCAGTTCAAATGAATTATGTATTTGCCAAGAATACTATCTGCAAATAGATCAGTTAGAATTTCTGAACAAAATTTTTGCTTTGCTTGCATTTTAAGCATTAATAAGCCAATCAAAACACTATGCACTATGAATTATGCAGCCCTATTAAATAAATTATCAATAGTAAATTACACTAACTAGAAAAGAGAATCCAAAGATCTTACGCTTGAGACATCAAAACACTGTAATTTGACTTTAAATGTAATATGAAGGCTGCTTTGACAATAGCAGGTAATTAAATTTAACCAAATCCAAACTACTACATTGGAAGAATCCTTCACCTAGATAGCTACCGTCCTTATTGCTTGATAAAAAAATTGTAACTAAAGAGATATTATATAACTTGGGGCTTCTAATGTCTATAACTATCAAAAGACTCTAGGCCAATACTTAACACTGTTTAAAATTGATAAAATGTCAAGCACATAAAAAATAAAAAGTTTAAAATGTTACCTTTGGTAAAATTTAAATTCTGTATAGGTGAAAGGATTATGGGTTCATCAATATAAATATCATCTGCAAGAGAAAGTAAAAAGTTTCATAAATAAAATATAGATGGTAGCAAAAGAAGAAATTATGAATAGACCTAAGTCAAGGTCAAAATCATCAAGTGGATCAACTGTGCTTGATGAAGGCTTTAAGAAGGGAGGATTTGAGAATAATTCTTCTAGATTCTCCAAAATATTATGATGAGCTGGTTGATTTGCATTTAGATCTGCTTTTCTCGTGGTGAAGTTCTTGACAAAATTTGCAAAGACAGAAGTTGTTCCCTGTAGCAAGGAAATTTGAATTAAAAATCCTGGAAACTGTAATGAAAAAACCAAAAGCATAGAAAGCCTGAAAAATTTGGATTTGTCTTTCATTTTGGCTTGGAGATTGGCTCACAGTAACATCAACAACAGCTTGAAGAACTTTATCATGAAGACAAAGAAAAGACTCCGAAATCCTAAAAGTTTATGTTTTAAAATTGAGTTTATGAGCTTACACATTATTGAGTCTGTAAATATGACTTTCTTTATAAATTTTATAGAGGCTAATCACATTCAGCAAATTTACATGACGAAAGAAAGATACTAGAACTCATTTTGCCATGTCAACAGTGATATTGAAGCAATTTCATTCCCATTGACCTATATAAAAAGTTGAAAACAAGATAACTATTAGTCTGATTACAAAAGCAAAGAGAAACTAGAATTTGTTCAATTGTAAAAATACAAAACCTATTCATACAATGCATGTTCTAGGATCTTCCAAATAAGTGCAGTTCCTGCATGATTCACTGTACAAAAAGTTGAGTGAATGGATATCGGTTAAGTAATACCAAATTCACTTTACTAAACAGACCAATCTAACAAGTTCCTGCAATAAATTCTAACAAAATAGCACTTCTTCAGGAGGAATTACAAACCAGAATTATTTGTCCATTTGAAGAACATATTGTCTTTTTCATGTCATTTGTCCAATTCTATCTTAGGACTGACATTAAAGAATTCTCTCCCAACACTTCCAAAGTTGGTATGAACCTGATGAAAGTGACATTACATCCATCAAAAGCATGTCGTAAGTTGCTTGGAAGAAAAATACCAACACCAACATTTGACAGGAATTACAATTATGGATTCAGAGCAAAAAATACCATTTCTCTTAAGCAATACATATAATTAATTCATTATGCATTTTTCAATTGGCAAAACTACAGGTTTAATATTGGAAGGAGGAGGAGCCAAAAATCCCAGTCATGAAGATAATATAGAACTAACAATCAATTTAATATATCATCGTAGAATTAAATTATTTGAGAAACTAAATTCAATTCCTTGACTAATTTGGAATCAATACTAATAGCATGGAAATGATTCAAAAAAAAAAAAGAATATAATTCCTTTAATAATCCTAGGGACCATGGTCAAGACCACTTTGTATATAATCTAGTAAGATATAAACACAAGTTAATAGTGCTACAAATTCTAATAAGAGAAAATTTTTAACTTGAATTTAAAATTCAGTAAGGTGTAGCTTTTGCCCTGTTAATATATTGTTAATTTAAACTTTACCTTATAAAAGTAAAGATTTAAAGTAGGAAAATGTCCACTGATAATACCAATTTAAAAAAAAATCATTAATTTCACAAGTGATGTTCGCCTATGGCTCAACCACTTGTATTATCCAGTATGTCAAAAATTTTATAGAAGATATTATCAATCAAGACCCTTTATAACAATATTACACATGACAATTAACTATCAGATTGTCTCATAATTAACATTAGAAAGCCATTTAATAATTTGTTCATCTTTTGCTAAGACATACAAAAGACATATGCACTATATATGTTACAAATTTTTAAGTAATTCTTCCTAAATTAACGTGATTCTAAAATGGACATACTTAATTCATTAATAGAAAGTAAATTGAGACAAAAGTATTAATTGAAATAAAACCAACCTCATATAAATATGTAACTAAAATTGAAAAGTCAGCAAAACAAAGAGAGAATACTGTCATCATGCAATTTAGATTTCAAAGAGAACTATAGATAATCATCTTTTTTGGAAGGACAAGAGATGCAAGCTTCAATTCATATATAAGGGGGAAAAAAAGAAAGCAACGAGGACAACAAATTAACAATCAGGTCTTTAAAGAAGGATTAAAGCAATCATGCATCAACATAGGTAAAATGAATTCCCATGCAATTAGCGACAATAGATAAGCAATCATGCATCAGCATAGGTAAAAGTAGTGGCAATCTAATAATCTTAAAATTAACTACTTATGTTAAAACTTACATAAACATAACTAAGCATCATGAGTATTAGCATGGTGTAGAAAGTGTCCACAGTTCATCTATGTTTGAAATTTAACATAGATAAGGAAACAAAAACAGCGAGCATTCACAGAATAGAAAGACAGGCTTATCACTTCATTGATTTCCTTGAAATCAAAGTCCTATACAACAATACACCCTAACTCAAACTAACAATTAAGCATGATAATATGACATATCTAATGAATTCAAAAGAATACCTCTACAATAGTGTCTGAACCGAATTCCTTCCTCCACTTAAGATGTTATCACACATTAGCTTTGAATTCTCAAAATTTCAATAGTGTCTGAACCAAATTTCTTCCTTGCATTATAACAAAAATTTCGTCGCAAAATTAGTAAGCAAAAGTATCAATACTAATTGTATTACGATCAAGTTACTGAATAATCGCAAAAATAACAAGCCAAATTCCAAATTAGAGGAGTAATCAATCAAACTAAATTAATGTGGAGGAAATCACAAAATTAACAAAAAGAAAAAAAGATTCCATAAGAATGCATAAAAGAATGCAGAAGGAGATTTCAAAAATTACTGTCGCGACCTCAGGAGACGCGTCGACGAAAAAGACAACGAGAAAAGAGATTGTCGAAGCACGTGGTGGCATTGGCGCTAGCGGCAAAGAGATGAAAGGCTATGGTGGCCAGTGGTAGTGGCGGTGGCAGCGACGGTGACGGCAATGTTGGCGACTACAATTCAAGGTTTCAATTAGCAGGTTTCGTTCACTTCCCCTACTTTGGTATGGGCTTTGAGCGTTGGGTGGGTCTTTGGGTCTGTAGCTATTTTAAGATGTTCAAAGTTATTTAAGGGGGTTTTACAAATTGCTGCAAATAAATAATATTAAGGAGGTTTTCAAAAACTTCCACTATAAAACTTCCACCAATTAATAAAAATCTTGTAGTGTATTTATAGCAAAAAAAAATACATTATAATTTATTATTTAAACTTTTAAATTAATTTTTTTATACAGTACATCAATTAATATTAATACTGTATAAAAATTGATTTATCATTTTGTGGTATTAGTGATAGACAATTCAATATGAGATGTTATAATGTAAAAAAAAAATCTATTAACATAAATATATAGAGTAAGTTAGGTGTCACAACTAATTTACTCATGTTGCAATGAACAATTATGTAATATATATTTTTTTTATGAATAGAATACTTGCAAATTGAGATAAAATAAAATACTACATTCTTCATGTAGTTTTTCATGGACAAATAAATGGAAGTGAAACCAAAGTTCAAAAAACTGGATCGGTCATTGAATCGCTCTAGTCACTGATTTATTGGTTTATTGGTCCAACCAATCTAATTATAGTTTAACTGAAAAAACTGTTTTAGAATAAAATAATAAATAAATTATAAATAAATATCCTAAAATATAATTATAGTCTAATATAAATCTTAAAATATCTTTCAAATTTAAAACATTACATGAAATGTATTCAACAAAATCCATATGATCTTATCAAAATACAATCTTAAAAGTTAAATAGTAAAAAGAAATATCTAAATATCATGAAGATTTATCAATCATGAAAATCCGCAAGAACTTGTTGCATATTTGCTTCGATGGGATCATCTTCATCTTCATCTTCATTTTCACCCTCTTGAATATATGAATCAAGAGATGCAGCATAAAAACCACTACTACCACCGCCACTTTGATATAAATCAGCATCAATATCACCTAATAAAATATGCATGTTATCATTATATTAAAAACTAGCAATATTTTAACAAATCATCAGCAAATAAACTATAATACTCACGCAATAAGTCATCCACATTACTAAGAAGATTATGCTCTTTCTCTACAACCTCTTTTGTCACCGAAAAGTCAACTAAATTGATGCTTTCATAATCAATTGGATTATATTGTATCTTTTGCTTTCTCTTTTGTTTTTTCTTCCTAAAAAATTAAATACAATATATAAAAAATTAATAATTTACACATTTGTTATCATAAAGTACACATGAAATAATATGATATTGCACAAAATATATATTACCTGGATTTAAGACGCAAATTGTAAGTAACATAAACAATGTCATTCAGTCTATCATGCTCCAACTTATTTCTTCTTTTTGTATGAATATGTTCAAAAAGACTCCAATTCCTCTCACAACCAGAAGAAGCAGATGCTTGGCTAAGAATGTGAACAACTATCTTTTGTAAACATGGAGCAAAACTACCGAACAACCTCCACCATTCATCTACCAATTATAAAACCATAACATATTAGTAGATATCAACAATGAAAATGAAAGCATAAAACAAGTTACTATTAAACAAATATTCTTACCAGGCTTAAGTTTTGTTGCAGCTCGAATAGCTTCTGGTCTATCGAAGCTTTCATTTTGATCTCTATATAAATGTATTTCTTTCATTACCTCAACTGAATCTAAATTGTTACACTTGCAATATAAGGTAACAAGATTAAGTAAATCTCGCATAACATCAGGTGCTTCTTTATAATTTTCACCAAAAAAGAAAGCAATATTCAGGAAGTAAGCTGCAACATGAATATCTTTCTTCAAATGCTTGTCCCATCTTGAGTTGATAATATCTGTGTATGGTTGATATGCAGTCTTGTTTTACTTAAACATCTCTTTAATTGCATCTTCTGCACTTATCATTCCTTCATATACACATCCCAAAGATGGTTTAACATCAACATCAACAATCCTCAGCAATTTAATCAAAGGGCCCACAATTTTACATACAGTAAAACAATCATCCCAAAAATTTCTATCCAAAATAATAGCACTCACAACCCTACCATTAGCACTCCTTCCTAATTTTTGACTAATAAAGAATGAATCTACAACCAATTCTTGCAAATTTGCTTTATGATCAAAGATGCTCTTCAATGTGATAAAGACAGTTGCAAAACAAGTTGCACCAAGGCGTACAATTTATTTTCAAGTAGGTCTTTTTCTAAGCCAAGATAAGAAAACCATATGATTATAAATAAATACTGTAATCTTTGAAGCACTGATGCAAGGTTAGAAATACGCACCATACTGCTTATATCTTTTAGAATAAGATTAAGGCAATGAGCAGCACATGGTGACCAATAGATATTCTCATATTTCTGATTGATAAGCCTACCAATAGCAACATAATTGGCCGCATTATCAGTCACAACATGCACAATATCATTAGGGCCAATCTATTCAATCACCTCAGAAAACAAGTGACACAATATTGAAGCATATTTTACCATACTTGAAGCATCTATAAATTTCACAAAGCACAAATCTTTAGAACAATACAACAAGAAATTAATCAATGTTCTTTGTCTTTGATTTGTCCAACTATCAGCCATGAGAGTACATCCGATTTCTCTCCATACACTCCTATAACTATCAACTAGCATTTGATATTCTCTTTTAAGATCAGCCAACAAGTGAACCCTTAATTTATCATAAGAAGGACCCTTATAAGCAGGTCCAATACCAACAACACCATCCAGCATATCTTGAAAAAATGGCGACATCACTGCATTAAAGGGAATTCTACAATCCAAAAGCCACCGAGCAAACCGTTTATCAACTTCGTGTATCGCCTCTTTATTTTGCAAAAATACTTTTAAGACTTGGTTGAGCACCTAAAGTTGTTCTTGGTGCAAACATAGGAGGAATCACTTTGGCTTTCTTTTTTGGATTGCCTCCAACCACTTGCTAACTCGAATTACACTGTTGTTCTTCTTGAGTTATTGCTTCATCAATTGCATCCTCTATCTCATTACCATCCTTTTCACTGAAATTTATTTATCTTTTTCTTTTGCTTTTGTTGCTCTAAATTTCTTTCAATAAGCTTTCCATCTATTTTTTCACATCATACAGAACTTTAGGACACTTTTTCACATCTCCATTAATCTTTGCCAAATGTTTCTTCATTCTGTGAATTCCACATCCGTTAAAAACTTGTAGACAAAACAAACATTGATATTGTGATTTTTTATTCACTACTTGTAGAGCAACATATTTCCAAGCTAAATCTATTTTTTTGTAAATTAGAAGAACCTTGTGATGGACTATTGTTAGAACTAGGAGGATTAGGATTAGTAGCATCATTCGAATTAGGAGGATTGGCAGGAAAATTCTTACTCACAGATGCATTGTTATCAGCAACTGCTTCTTGAGTAATACTTCCATCCATAACTGAAATCAATAAATCAAAATTAAAAATAGCAGCAGTACAACTAGAAATCAAATAATCATCCATAAGACCATAACTAAAATCAATAAGGCAACAACACAGTGAAAGACAACAGCTTTCGAATAGTCGAATGATTAACCCAATCATAAACACTATTACCAAATATCAAAAGCAGAACTTAACAGAACCAAAAATAAAAAAGAATTAGCAACAAAAATTAAATACCAGTAACAAATAATTACCATAAACCCTGAAATCAATAAATATTTCAAAAATTCAAAAATATCATACTCAAAAATTAAAAAATGGCAACAGCAGCAAAACAAATCCATTTTAATCAATAATTTTAACAACACTAAATCAATTATTTAATTAATTTCAGATTCAGAAATCACAAATCACTGATCAGAGACATTCAAAATAAAAACATTGAAACAGACTCAATAGAGCATAAAAGAAAATCGCTAAACAGTGTCACTAACCTTCCACTGACAGTAGGACGATGACGAGACGACGAAGACATAACGGCGACATGACGGCACAGCAGTTGGAAGTCTCAAACAACAAAGTCATCGGGGGAACGGACGACGTGCTAAGCTAGAAGAGAAGGTCTGGCAGTATGGGTTTGGGACAGAGGAAGGAGGAGGCTACAGAGACGTCGACAACCGCGAACGGCGGCGGTGGTTCCGTTGACGAAGCTGGGTTTTTGGTTTGGGACTTTGGGGAACCTTAGGGCTTGTTGGTGAGTGTGTATCGAAGGAGGAGTGTTGGGGGGGTTAACTGGGTGAGGGACTCGCATGGAGTGGGGTTTTTTTTAAATAACGAAAACGACGCCGCTTCACAAGAATCGGTTGGTTCTCGGTCCGGTCCAACCGACTGGTTCAGTAGTTTCTGAGATTGGCAGTTTTAAGAGGAGGGCTGGATCATTTTTCACGCTGGTTCTTGGTTGAACCGGTTTGACTGGCTGGTCCAGTCCGATTTTTAGAATATTGAATGAAACACTACATAAAGTATGTCGAGTTCTTTGCATTAAACTTAGCACGCTTTTAGAACATCACATTTGTTGGGTTTTTTAGCTCCCTTTCTATGTGAAAAAAGGTCAAATATTAGTATTCGAGCCCATGGTTCTCTTTGAAGTGGTTGAGGTGGGTTAGGGTTGAAGAAGAGAGGTCTTATTTGTAAGAGAACACCAAATACAAGAGAAAAAAGAGGAGAGAAAGTTATTTTCGTACATATACAAAGTTGTCTCTGTAAACTAGTCATTGCAGATTCGTTAACCATTAGATCGAGCTTAATTTTGGACAAAGTGTTTAAGACACCTGGTTCTTTGTTTTTACCGTTCGGATCTTCAGGTCAATGTCTGTAGCTGGAGATATTGTGGCCATGCACAACAACTCTATTTTTGTGGTATTTTCATCTTCTTGTTTTTGTTTTGTAAGTTTTGATGCTTGGGTTATTTGGCTTATTGTATGCAAGTTTTATGCAGCAATTTGTTACTCTTTTGTACTCTATTTTTTATCATAATAAAGCTATTTTCTAGTTTTAGTGACTCATGATTTTTATTTTTCACATTAAAAAAAATTTTCTACGTTAAAAATATTAGTATGTTAGTTTTTCTCTATTTTCTAATTTATGTGATTTTTCTACTGCTCTAATTCTTATAAAAAATTGTGTGTTTTATTCTTATTTGTAATATTTTTCAAAATTCTTCATTGTTGTTAACTTTTTTTTCTTTTATTTTGGTGATTCAGTCTAGATATTTCATGCATTTTATTTTTCTTTTTTTTTTCTAACTTACTTCAAATGTCGATAATAATATCTACTTGCTCGTTTTAATCAATTTCATGAATTGCAACTGACTATATCTGTCTATTGGATCTATAATAGTTTGAAGAATTAAATGAATGTATTTTTGCTTTTAAAATTGGACTTGTAAAGATGAAACGTTAAATAAGTCAGTCTATATAACTCGTTAATTTGGTATTAAACAGGCCGAACCAAAAAAATTGAAATCGAAAATTACTTGATATATAATAGACTGGATCCATTTAATCTGTGAATTCAGACGACAAACTAATCTAATTTAAACGGACTGGACTAATTAATCCGTTTGATAGCCTTGTCTAAACTAATGAATGTTGCTTTGGTTTCATACATATATGCATAAACAAAAATTTGGAGATAATATTTAATTTAATCTCTAAAATTTGAGGTCAAATTTAAATTGATTTTTAAAATTATAATTAATTCAATTTGAACATCAAATATTACAATAATATTAATCTGTGAACGATATGTTGATTTTGTACATTAATTTGTCAAGTTTTAGATTTTTCGCTTAGATTTTATGTGACTGAAATATATCAGACCTCCTATACATTTCATAGACTTTGAACATCCTCACAAAAATTATAATAACAAGTTCAATTTAAAAATGTTGAAATTCTGGAACAGCAATCAAGCTTTTAAAAGCTCTAATAGGTCTCAATCGTATAGAATCTGAATGAGAAATCCAAATCGCAATAAATTAATGTATCAAATTAACATGTCGTTAGCGAAAATCAACTCAAAAACTAATGCAAGTTACAATTACCAATTTTAGAATTCAATTTAAATCTATTAAAATTTTAAAAATCAAATTAAGTCTAAACTCAAATTTTAAGGACCAAATTGAGTATTAATTCCAAAAAATTGGCTTTGCAAATCAATAACCCATATTACTATAACTGGGAACCGCTATCAAAATATTGTCCATTCACTGCCAAAATTTAGTCCGAAGGCAACTAAGAAATATACTCCTAATAAAAATAGTTCTATTTTTTAGAATCACAACAAAGAAAAACATATTTTTAAATAAAATTAGTTAAGTTTATTTTGGAAATTAATTAATTAATTAATTTTATTACAAGTTTTTTTTTTTGGTTGATAACTGAGTATATTTGAAATTTGAAGCTAATTTCAAAAATTAATTATAAAGAAATACAAAAATGGTTTTTAACTTTTACTGTTAATTATAAATTTTTTTTTAACCTTTAAGCAGTTACTTCTTGAACTCACTTTCTCAGCTACCTCCTTCCAACTATGACAGCACCAGTAATATCAGGATGTGTATTAATTATTAATGCCACTTGGTCTTGAGTCTTGACCCTTATAAGATACATGGTACCAACAAATTTGAAATATTCAACCCAAAAAGTGGAAAAGTCCAACAATATTCATGCATCTAGGAATTATTAGCATCTGAAAAAGTGAAAAAGTGCAACAATATTCATGCATCTAGGAATATTATTAGCATCTGCAAAATACACGTGGCAAGTGGGATTAAGTTATAATCCAAATTAAACGAGTATATATCCGGTATTAGTAATAATTAACTTAATTTACAAATTTTAAAATTTTCTAAAATAATAAATGAATTGAAATTAAACATAATAATAATTAACTTAACCTTTTAGTGTTTTAACAAAAAATTTTATATATCGCTAATATTAACAAGTATTCTAATAATATTTAGATATAGTTAAATTCTTTTATAACATAATAATACATACAGTAGTATTATATAAATAAAAAATATTTAATGACAAAAAAATTAATTAAAAATAATTTTGTCTAGGTTCATGGGTATATACGTTTGCATCATCAATGGATAGTGGCGGCTATTGGTCCATTTACATGGAAGCAAGGAATAAAATAGTAATAATAATGAAAAGTGGGTACTAATAATTATTATTAAATAGCATGACTTGACCAGGAAAAATTAACAGCCCTTGACCAAATTCTCAGTAGATCCTATGTAGTGTATATATATATATAATATAATTATAAACAGAACAATCATAAATAGATAAATAAAAACTATTTGATTCATTATTATAACGACACTAAGTTAGTACGATGTGTACCAAATTCAAGTGATCTTTGCGATGTTTGGACATGTTCATTGTATCTGTCTTTGTGAAAATGATTTACAGTTGAATTGTCGTAACTAGCTACTTGCAACCGGCTCCCTAAATTTGCTACTATTTCCAACGAACACTATTAAGTTTTAGATTCGGTGGAAATGGACAAACACTCCCAGGAACACTTTAACGAGTAACTTTATAAAAGTATTTTTGAATGAGTAAATTTCTAATGAAAGTTATTTTTAAATTTATCTTTTTTGTAAATAGTAAACTTTTTTGTATTTGTTAAATTATTTATTAAATTATTTATGTATTTGATCTAAAATTTCCTTAAAATATTTAAATAATTATTTAAAAATATATGTAAAAATTAAGAGTGCACATGATCCGATTCGGTCTGAAGATTCGGTTCGGACTCGAATATTTTGGAATTTTTTTTATGTAATTTCAATAGGTCTAGAATCGGACAAGAGTCTCAAAAATAGATCCGTTCATTATTTAGGATGGGTCCGGATTAAGGCGAATCTGATTTCATCCGATCCATTTGTACCTTAGGGGGACTTAAAAAGGTATATATGCAGCCGAGGCCTGGGTTAGATGGCCACTTTGTGTGCCTCCCATAGAGCTGCACCGGGTTCAAATCCTCATGGAAGAATATAGAACCATTTATATGTACTCCCATGTAGTGTGTATGAGTGAGTTGTGTGGGTGTGTAATACATGGGTGTATGGATGTAATGCCTAGGATTGGGGGTTGTCCAATCCACTTGACCAAAAAAAAAAAAGGTATATATATTTTAAATTAATTCTAATATATGTTATATTAATTATTAAGCTTATTATTTTGTTTTTAATCACATTTGTTGAAAAAAAAAAGATCAAAGAAGTATAAAATTAGAATTATCTATACACAAATTCAAATTCAAGTATGGTTATCATCTTCTCTGTAACAAGTATGTTTTTTTCTTCTTTATAGATGAATGCATCATAATTTTTTGACATAAAATTTATCAAGACCCGAACTTCACCCAGTTGAGACCTGGTTTTAGTGTGGCCCAAAATTAGTGTGATTTCACCAGGTCTAGGGCTGAATAAGGGTCTCAAAAATAGATCCGGTAATTATTTAGGGTCGAGTCTAGGCCAAAGCGAACCCGATTTCCCCCAACCCCATGTGCACCCCTAGTAAAAACATTAATCAAAATTTGATTTCTAAATTTTTTATATTTTTTAAAAATATTTTTAACAACTGACAAAAAATCACAAAAATGACCCAAATATAGAAAAAACACTAAATTTTAAAGATAAAAATGTCTTATTTTATTAATCATACTTGATAAAATTGTTATTATGCTGCAGAATTTGAATCGGGGAATGAAAAAAGAGTGAAAGTGCAGAATGAATTTGAGAGAGATTCAAAAATGGAATTGTGATTATGGTTAATCTCATTTACTTGCAAATGACTAGTTCTGTATTTGTAGATACTAGAAAAACTAAACCACACTAATTTAGCACTCTTCTAACTAACTAAATGCTATAAGTTGGTAGCATCTAACAAACTTCAGACTCTAACAAACTTACGCAACAATTCTACTAATTTAAAGATACAACTAATTAGCTATATGAGCTGCATAGCTTTATCATCCAACAGCCTCCTTCAAGCTTGGACTGCATATATCAACCAATCCAAGCTTGCGATAGAATGATGCAAATGGTCCTAGAGATAATATTTTTGTGAGCACGTCTGCTATCTGCTCTCCACTAGGAATTGGCAGTAACTTTAGTGAACCATCTTGTACTCTATCTCTCACTGTATGACAATCTATCTTGATATGCTTCGTTCTTTCATGAAATACAGGGTTGGTGGCTATATGCATTGTGGACTGGTTGTCGCAGTAAAGAGTGATCGGTTTGCTCAATGAAGTATGAAAGTCTCGAAGTATGTAGCTCAGCCACTTTTCCTCACATGTTGTCAAAGCCATAGCTCTATACTACGCTTCCGCTGATGATAACTGTAGTTTGCTTCCTACTTTTTCATTACACAAGAGATGAACCCAAAAAGAAACAAAATCCAAAGACGGATCTCCTTGTGTCTAGAGATGTCCCCCAGTCTGCATCTAAGTATCCTGTGAACGACAAATCTGATGAGGCAGCAGAGAACTTTATTCCACTAGCTGGTGCATACTTTATATATCTTAAGATGTGCATGGCTGTTTTGAAATGATTTATTGTAGTACAGTCTAAGTACTGGCTCAACTTGTTGATAGAAAATGAAATGTCTGATCTTGTATTTGTGAGGTATAGCAGCATCCCAACAAGTCTGCAAAAAGGAGTCAAGTCAGTTAATACTGTGCTTGAAGATTCAGACAGTGGAGTTGTATAGTTCATTTGCGTAGTTGACGGAGGAAAAATATCGATAAAGATTTTCACAAAAATTATCGCGTTGCAAGTACAGTTATAAACCGACAATTAAACCTCAATCAAAATTTAATTTGTGTGTCACTTAAGCACACCCAATAAAATTAACCGAAGTATTAAACCTCGGGTCGTCTCTCAAAGAATTGCAGGGAAGTATAGTTATTATTGGTTATGGAAAAGTATATTTTTTGGTTTTTAAAATAAGGAACAAGAAAATGTAGATTGCGAGAAAAATGAACTAATAATTAAGAAAGCTCTTAGCAAGGATTGAGATTTAGAAGTCCTATCCTTATTATCATCATCAATTGTGATGGTAAATGTGATTTGCCTTCACTTAACTAACCTCTAACCAATGGAGGAAGATCAAGTGCACACAATTGACTTGAAGTCACAAGTTCTAGTCAACTCATAGTAAGAGACTAGCTTTGGTGAAGTTCAAGCTAACCGGCAATCTCAATTACCAATCAACAAAAGACTTTTGATAACTCAAGAGTCTCTAATTGATCATTACAAGTTAAGAACATAAAAAACTAATTTAAAATCCAACCAAGCATTTTATCAAACAATTGGAAGGCACAAAATAAAGACATAGAAAATTAACAATGAATAATAAATCTAAACAACCAATTGGAAGCATCAATGACTAATAATTAAAGAGAGCAACAATAAACATAGAGAACACAAATTGCATTAGAAGAAATCAAATGTAACAATAGCTCATAGACATGAAAATGGCGAAAAAGGGAAATAACAAGGGGAAAAGATGAACTAAAGTGCTTGAACAAATAAAAGTAAGAGAAAACTAAATTAAAGTAAAATTGAACCTAAACCTAAGAAGAAATTGAAAGAGAAACCCTAAAACCTAGAGAGAGGAGAGAGCCTCTCTTCCTAAAAAATTACATCTAAACCTAAAATTATGTGAATGAAAGTGTGAATGATTCATCCCCCTTTCTAGCTCCACTCTGCAGCCTCTAATCTGGATTTTCGGGCCTGAAACTGGGTCAAAAATGAGCCCAGAAATCACCCCCAGTGAATTCTGATATCTGCAGCACGTGGCGGTCGTCACGCGTACGTGTCGCTCGTCTCCTGCACTAGTCACGCGTACGCATCGCCCACGCGTATGCGTCGCTGCCAGCTTCTCAAAACTTTAATTTTTTGCATTCCTTCCACTTTTGCATGCTTCTTATCCATCTTCTAAGCCATTCTTGTCCTATAAAATCTGAAAGCATTGAACACACATATCACGGCATCAAATGGTAATAAGAGATGATTAAAATTAGCAAATTTAAGGCCAAAAAATCATGTTTTCAATCATATCACAAGATTAGGAAGGAAAATATAAAACATGGGAATTATATGCATAAGTGTGAGAATAATTGATAAAATCCGCTCAATTCAATACAAAATAAATCGTAAAGTAGCAGTTTATCAATCTCCCCACACTTAAACATTAGCATGTCCTCATGCTAAACTCAAGAGAAACTATAGGAGAGTGAAGAGGAATGGTAAGACTTATTAAATGCGACCTATCTATATGAATGCAACTACATGCAAAAATGATTCTACCTACTTGGTTAAAAGTAAATCAAATTCTCCAAGAACAAATATGAAATGGGTTCTACTAATTTAAATCATAAAATGAAGTACAAATAGACTTATAGAAGAAAGCTCGAGAAAGCCGGAAATAAAGAATCGAGCATCGAACCCTCACTGGAAGTGTATACACTCTGATCGCTCAAGTGTTTAAGGTTCGATTCTCTCAATTCTCTACTAATCATGCTTTCTAAGGCTTGCTCTTCATCTACCAATCAACAAAAATTTAATGCACAAACGTACATATCAAGAGGTCTTTTAAGGGTTGTATTGAGGTTAGGGTCAAGGTAGGATTATATTTGGTTAAGTGGACTAAAATCTGAATCCTTGATTAACCTAAACTTTCTACCTAACTTAAGACAATCCATGTGATCAGAATACAAAGTCTAACTGCCCATTAACTATGTTTTCCATATATTCATACATTCCAATTTAGAGTACAACTCATATGCATTGCTACCACCATTTACTTTGGGGCATTTTGCCCCCTTTTATTATTTGCTCTTTTTTTCTTTTTTCTTTTCTTTTTCTCTCTATTTTTTTCTTTTTATATTTCTTTTCTTTTGTTTTTCTCAATGCATATGATTAAGGTATTAAATGGAAGAATATATGCTCAACTATTTTTTCACATTTTCAAAAAGGTATACAATATACCCAATTCTGAAACCAAATGTTTCCAAACCCAATTTCCCCACGCTTAAATCATGAACACTCTCACTAGTCTAAGCTAACCAAGGATTCAAATTAAGGACATTATTGTTTTTCGTTTAAAGTTAGTGATGAGCTAAAATAAAGGACAAATGGGATAAAATAGGCTCAAAATTAGTTTTCAAGGGATAATGGAAGGATAAGGCCATATGGGTATGTAAGCATAGTGAAACAAGGGCCTCAATCATATAGGTGCATGCATACATCAAACAATAGAAATATAGAATCAAGTAAGATAAATATCATAATTTTAGAGAGAACAACACACACCAAAATAAAAGCATTGGTTGATAAAATGCAACCAATCAAATAGGTTTAAAATGCTTACTGATTTTGTGTGCTCGAGCTCTAAAATCATGTTCCAAAAATAAAATTTTTCAAGCAAGTTTAACACAAATTTTAATTTAAGTTAGTGAAATTCTCTAGAAAGTTTCTTGAAAAAGAAAATATTACTTCAACCAAGTAGTAGCTAAATGCAAGCAATTAACTACACATGCAATATATTATACAATGCAACAACTACTATAGAGAAAATTAAGAATTGGTGTTAAAAAGAAAGTAACTAACCCACGGAAGTCGGTATCGACCTCCCCACACTTAAAGATTACACCGTCCTCGGTGCATGCACAGATGTGCAAGTGGACGGGGATTGTTAGCTACAACTGCTGCTTTTCTCCAAAGAATGTGCAGAGGGACTTGTTTGTCGCCCTATTCGAAAGCTTTTCCCTTTCCCTCCTCGGTGGCCATCCTGAAAGAAGGGAAAAAGGAAGAAGAATAACCCACAAACAAAAATATGCAAACAAATAAAATCTAGGTGGGTTAATGCCAAAAAATAATGAGGTTCTCAATGACATGGTAGCTACAACATGCAAGTGAGAAAACAATATAGGTGAATGGCATATCAATTAGCACTTGATACAAGAGAAAAGTCAAAGCATAAGTAAATGAAAGGAATATTCGGAAGCATCAAGTTCAAACAAGAATTGACACAAACAATATTAGTGATAAGAATGAGAGCAGTGGTCCCATCGTAACTCAATTAAAATGAAGCACAAAAACAATAAAGAAAGAGTTAGTGTCAATGCACAAGGAATACAAGTGTAATAAAAGATTAGCATTGATCGATAAATAATATCACCCAACAATATAAAACAGGTCACTAAGCACTAAAATAATGCCAGAAAGATGGAACAGTTGAATAAGAACATTTAACACCAATGAAAAAATAATAAACTTAGAAAAGAAAAGAAAAACATGTATAAAGTTAAAATGCAATGAATGAAAATATGCAAATGAATTAAGTAAAAGAGAATGAAAGAGAATAAGGATGAGAAGTTAAAGAAATGAAGAAGAAGGAAGAAAGAAAGGAAGAAGAAAAAGAAGAAGAAAGGAAAGAGGAAAGAATAAGAAAGGAGAGAAAAAAGAAGTAAAATGGAAAACGGGAAGTGGACGCGACGTGTGCGCATGCATTACGCGTGTGCGTGAAAATAGAAACAGGCATATGACGCGTAAGCGTCATCCACGCGTGTGCGTGGATGCCCCAAAAATGAAAAATGACGCGTGAGCGTCGGTCATACTTACGCGTGACAATTGTTCGTGCCAGACGCACGGTTCCAGCACACCTTTAGCGCAGCTCTCTGTCAAATTAGCAAATTACGCCGATTTTCATTCCACGCGTACACGTCACTGACGCTTACGCGTGGATTGTGAAAATTGAAGTTGACGCGTACGCGTGGGTCATGAGTATGCGTAGGGTGGACTGTGCGCCAGGCACCCCTCCTGCACAATTCTAGCGTAACTCTCTGTTCATTTTTTTCAAGAGTGCGAACCTACACATGACGCGTGCGCATCATTGACTCTTACACGTCGTGTGCACATTTTTTTTAAATAGACAAACAAGCTATGAAATTAATGCAAACATTATTAAACAAGTAAAACCACAACTTAAGCTGAATAAGCCTAACTAAGATTAAAATTTCAACTTATTACCAATATAAATAAAAGAGAAAATAGAAAGAATTTACCATGGTAGGGTGTTTCCCACCTAGCACTTTTAGTTACAGTTCTTAAGTTGGACTTTTGGTGAGTTCCTTGTCATGGGGGCTTGTTCTTGAACTCATCTTAAAACTTCCACCAACGCTTGGATTTCCAATAAGCTCCAACATTTCCAAGTGAATTCACCAAGCCTTGATGAAGTTCATCACAAGCCTTGAGCTCCCAAAGTTGATCCTCTTGTATGTCGGGATCCCAAATCTTGTTTCTACACCCGTCTCTAAGTGGATCATCATTTTTCCAACTGGGTGGCAAGCAATCCGAATTCTCAATGAAGTACCAAACTCTTTTCCTAGATCCAACCAATTGGTCACTAGTCCAACTCTTGCATCTAGCTCTTAAAACCTCAACCTTGATGAGTCTTGATTTGCAACTCCAACCACTAAATATCCTTCTCTTATGCTTAATTCCACAAAGCCTCCTAAGTTGGCAATCTGTTTCAAGTATACCATACTCAAGTGGGACAATAAAACTAATAGAGATAAGTTTTACCCACTCAATTGAAGGAGTAGACGACCACCTAGGAAGAGGAGTCTCCAATGATCTTGACAAAGAATATTCAACTCCTGTCCAACTTTGCCGAAGGACTTCCACCTTTTGAAGAGATTCTTCACTTTCAAGCTTTTCCTCACCGGATGCATCCAACTCTTCTCCGTCACTCAAATAATAAATATGAGGTTGAGAGAAATCTACCTCAATGTTGCTTTCAATGTCATCGGGAGAAAGTTCTTCAAACTCAAGGAGTTCATTTGTGGATACGAATTCATTACTAGGAGGGCTTGATTCATGATCATCATCACCAAGGGAACTTCCTTCTTGATCTATTCCGTCCAATTCTTCATAGGGAACATGCCTTGGAGGTTGTGCACTAGCCTACTCAACATCAATTTCAAGCTTTTTGGATAAATACTCTAAAACTCTGGATTCCCATGGAGGTTCAGCATCTCTTAAGTCTTCAACCACTTCTTCCTCTTCAACAAGTACGAATTTCTCCAATTGTTCCAATACAAAGTCACATTCCTCACTTTCCACCGGATTTCCTAATTTTTCCTTCATGCTATGTTCTTCATTAGATTTTCCACATGTAGCCATGGGAGTTCCTTGAGTGTTGAAGCGCAGTGAAGCTAAATTATCTACTACCTCGGTCAAAGTAGCTATGAACTCTAGTGTCGTCCTTTGCATCTCACTTTGCTCTTGAAGAAAAACACCAAGAGTGTCATCCATTGGAGATTGGAGTGGATATGAGGGTTCATTGGTTGGGAGAAAAGCTTCATAATAGGAGGATGGTTCATCATGATAAGGATGTGGCGGTTCAGCACTCTCCATCTTTTCCACTTGTTGCACAACACATTTCAGTCCCTTGTTCTCAAATTGAGATTCATTAGCCATGAGAGCTTCGTGTGCTTTTTGGCTTTCCTCTCGCTCCATTTGATGGATGGTTGCTTGAAGTCGATCCATTTCTTTCTTAAAATGATCCCGTGGCTCTTGTTTCGCTTGGCTAACATAATTAGGATCAAATTGCTCTTGGATTGATGGATATGGACATGGTGTATATGGAGGTGATGGTTCTTGGGAGTGATTGGCTTGGAATTGGGGTGGCTCAATGTATGGTTCATTTGGCTCATAAGGTGGTTGGTATGGTAGATAAGAGTTAGGATCATATGAATATGTTTGGTAAAACGGGGCTTGTGAGTACGGTGGTTCAAAGTTATATTGAGGAGGGGGTTCATAGGCATATGGTGGGGCTTATTGGTAACTACAAGGAGGTCCACCATAGTTATTGGATTGATATGCATTCTGGAATGGCTCTTGCTCATAGTATGTTGGTAGAGGTTGTTGCCAAGAGGGTTGTCCATAGGCTTGAGGCTCCTCCCACCGTTGATTGTCCCATCCTTAGTGCATGTTCTCATTGTAGTGTTCATTCCCTATAACATAATTTGAACCAAACTCATAGCCAAATGGGTGAGAATTCATAGTAACAAGAGAGAATAAAAACAAAAGCTAACAAAAACTAATGCAAATAAACTCCTAAAACTAAGAACAACTAACAAAGAAACAAAAGGCAAACATATTCACAATATTCACAATAACCAAATTCATGGAAGAGATCAGTAGTATATTTCTGCTGATTCATGACAATTCTCTCTTAGCTCCGTGCGATTTCAAAACCCAAAAGTACTTAAGTTTACTTATGTCCTTGATGTTGAATGCATCATGCAATACCTTTTTCATCCGATTGATTTCATTCATGTAATTATACACAAAAATGCAAGTGAAATCATCTCTGGTGTCTTTTGTAAAGAGGGATGTGTCTGCTTTGGATTGAATGTACCCTGAAACTTTGAGAACTGAGCATAATTTATGGTTCCATTCATGACTAGCTTGTTTGAGCCCATAAAGAGATCTTTTAAGCTTACATGATTTGGTGTGCTAATAGCAGATCCTGTAACATGAGGTGGTTTATTATTTGTAATAGGCATAATGGGTGTATGTACTGATATAAATGTGTCGTCAAAGAGTAAAGCACGATTATTTAAAATTTGAGCATTATTAATAGATGAATTGTTAGTGAATGAACAGTCAGGGACATCTTTAGTGTGAAAAAGAAAATTTCTTTCATAAAAAATGACATTTTGTGATAAAAAAGTTCATTAGTTTGCAAATCAATAAGGAGATACCCTTTAGTGCTAGACTTAAAACCAAAAAATACAGTTTATTTGACTCTCTTTTCTAATTTGATTCTATGAGCAGCTAAAATCGAGGCAAATGCCAAACAACCAAAAATTTTAAAATATTTGATGCAAGGGAGTTTATTAAACATGACTTGATAGGAAATTTTTAAATTTAGAGAAGAGCTAGGAATTTTATTAATGACATGAATAGCATGAGCAGTAGCTAAATGCCAAAATTTTTTAGGAATATTACTTTCAAATAGAAAAGTTATTGTGATGTTTAAGATATCCCGGTGCTTCCTCTCTACTATACCGTTTTGTTGTGGGGATTCCACACAGGTGGTTTGATGTAAAATATCTTTTGTGTTGTAAAAATCATGCATGATAAACTTCTTAACATTATTTGATCTTATGCATTTCACTTTCTTTTGAAATTGAGTTTCAATGATTGTGATGAAGTTTCGAAGCAAATTAGAGGTTTCTCCAATGGTTTTTATAAAATAAGCTCAAGTAAATTTACTATAATTATCTTCTATCGTGAGAAAATATTTATGGCCTTTGATAGATTAAATTGCCAAAGGTCCCCAAATATCAACATGCATCGAATCAAAATATTTTTCAGATTTATTAATGCTTGTAGGAAAAGGAATACGTTTCTGCTTTGCAAAATGACAAGGTGCACAAGGAATGCTTTCATTATCAGAAATGAAAAAATCATAAGTTTTTTTTATTATGTCTAATCTCTCAAAAGAGATGTGTCCTAACCTACTGTGCCAAATATCTCTAAAAGTAGAATCTGCTATAAGTGCTGCTGTGAGTGTAAGTACAGATTTATTGGTGAAGGAATGTAAATCTAAATCAGTGTAATTTTTGAATTCCAGTGTATACAATCCAACCTTATCTTTAGCAATGCCAATCATCTTCAAGCTCTTCCAATCCTGTATCTCACAATACAACTCGTCAAACAAAAATTTATATGGTAAGTGTTTTATGGCTTTGGAAATTAAAGTTATGTTAAAAGAAAAGGATGGAACGTAAAATACATTTGTGAAGTTTATATTGGTTGAAAAAGAGACTGTTCCATAAATGGTGGAAACAATCTTTGAACCATTTAGTAATTGAAGCATAATTGGATTTAACTTATAATAATTTTTGAAGAATTTTGATGAAAAAGAGACATGTGCAGTAGCACCACTATCCAAATTCCAAAATCCAATCATTTGATTTCAATTTATGTTTGGCTAAGAAAATAATTTGATATATACCTTGGGATGAGGTTTGTGCTTCAATGCCAGTTTTGAGTTATGAACAAGATCCTCTTTACGATCCTGGAATAAAGCAATGAGAGATTGTTTTTTGCTCTTTGAAAAATAAAGAACTTGATCTGTTACTATTCTTTCCTGAAGTAGAGTTACTGATTTTCTCAATTTCATCATCAATGGTGTCATGATTTATGGTTCTTGAGCTTGAATTTTGTTGGTAGTGTGGAGAAAACCTGCTTGTGATAGCATATGTCAACTAAGTGGCCAGTTTTGCCACAATGAGAGAACTTCTTGATCATTCTTCTTCCTCCTAAGTCACGGTCTCTGCCTCCATGCCCTCTCCCTCTTTCTCGAACACTCATGTTGCCTCTATTAGTGTTGAAGTGCTGTTAATTGCAACATTTACCAACATCTTGCTTTTTGCATGATCTGAACTTGATGTTTGCCTTTGTTGTTGCAATAATAGTGAAAAACAGTATTGACATTAGGGAGGGGTCTCATTAAGATGATTTGTGATCTCACATTTTCGAACTCGTCATTCAAGCCTCTCAATAACCTAACCACTTGTGACTGCTTTCTATATCCTTTAACAATCTCTAATCCACACGTGCATGTCCTGTACAATTGCATGATGGAATCAGTTGAAACTCTTCTAATTCTTCCCATAGTCCCTTCATCTTTATAAAAAAAGGAAGTGATTGACAAATCTTCTTATCTTGCTGAGTACATTTCTTCTTCCAATTCAACGATTCTGAACAAATATCCTTCGTCGAATCTGTGCTTAAGATCTTTCCACAACTCTGATGTTACATTACACTACATTACACTTTGCAAAATCTTACTACTTAGGGAAGCATGCAACCAAGACAGAACAAAGGTGTAGCATCTATCTCAAGCTTCAAACGTGCAATCAAATTTATCGAATTTCGGTAAAGATCCGTCTATAAAACTGAGCTTGTTCTTCGTCTTTAGTGATATCCAAACCGATCGAGACCATGAGTGGTAATTCAGTGTAGTTAGAGGATTTGGAGTGAGTGAAATACCTGGATTTTCACTCGGATGAAGGTAGTACAGAGATGCACGATCTTGCATCAAATTCGTGCTTGGTTTTGCAGATTGAACGCCCTTGCATCATCGCTAGTTGGTTCATCAATTGAGCCAAATTTTGAAGATCGAAGGCTGAAAAAACTTGAGTTTTCATATTTTGGCATGGGCCTTGCTCTGGATCAATCATACTGTTTGCTAATTTGTCAAAGTTGGACACAATTGCAGATTCTCAATTCCGCGATGTCTCTACCTTGCAATGGAGGAGCGAGATCTACTAAGGTGTCACCGTTTGAACATCCATGCTCACTGCACCATGATAAAATCTGCTATTATGCTGCAGAATTTGAATCGGGGAATGAGAAAAGAGTGAAAGTGTAGAGTGAACTTGAGAGAGATTCAAAAATAAAATTGTAATTATGGTTAATCTCATTTACTTAAAAATAACTAGTTCATATTTGTAGATACTAGAAACTAAACTACAGTAATTTAACACTCTTCTAACTAACTTAATGCTATGAGTTGGCAGTCTCTAACAAACTTCAGACTCTAATAAATTTATGTAATAATTCTACTAATTTGAAATTACAACTAATTAGCTATATAAGCTGCATAGTCTTATCATCTAATAATACTTGTAAAAAATTATATCAAAATCTAATCTTAAAAAATAAAATGATAATAATGAAGAGAAAAATGATATTTTTGTAAGAAAAAAATTTAATGTTAACCGAAAAACAGAAATAAAATTAAATAAAATATTAAAAATAAAATATTTTAAATGTTAAAATAAAATTTAAATCTAATTAAAACGTGAAGTATTAAAATAATATTTTATTTTTATTATTCAATATTTCAAAAAAAATATTATAAAATTATTTATTTTAAAAATTTAAATTATTCGATAAAAATACATGAGTCAATTAATCAAAAGTTATAGGTTTAACGTGAAATAAAAATACTTGGAGTATATATATAGATATTAGAATTTAATGAAGTACTAGCTAGGACTGAGGAGAGGAGTCGCTGTACGATAAATAATTAAATATTGGAAGATACACAGCAATTTTTCAGTATTATTATTATTATAAAACATTATTCCTTGCCACGTCAGCAAACTCCGTGTTTCTTGGGTTTTAATTTCCAGCGCATGAACTCCAAGTCCCAGGAAATAAGAACTTCATCCGATTTGTATATTAATATTTAATTTAATATTTAATATTTAAAAGTAGTAACTTTGCGCTCTTCATATATTAAATTATTGTTCAAAATTGTCACTACCTACAAAAATATTTTTGAAAAGATAGATTCACGAATCTTACTATAGTACTATTGCCCCAAGTTGTAAATTTTTATTATTATGCGCAATAGAATTCAACCAATGTATCATAATAGAAAGATGAAATGATGATATCACTCAATTCATTATATGAATGAGAGTTTCATTTTATGGATACATGCATGCATGCTACTATCAAACTTTACAATGTTCAATGTTTCTTCACTAACAAGTGCAACCTATTCATAACTAGACCTCTTTAATTAAACATTATAATTAATTAATTATATTCTAATTAATCCGCTACTATTAGCTATGAGAGATTGAGAGAAGTGTATGTATGTGGACATATATGGAAGCATAGCAGCCTCTAATTATTACTATGTATCAATGCATTTGAGCTTTGGAATAATGTTCATGGATGAATGCATGCACCTATTGTCAGTTACTTTTCACAAGTCTTACACACATTTGTATTTGTGACTAGATACACCTGCTACTACTTTAACTATTATTATTATATGTTTATAAAAAAAACTTGTCAATTGAACTTGCATTTTTGTCTTAGTGTGGGTGCTATATTAAGAAATTGAGTGGTGAAAATGTGTGTGTATCACTTGGTGAGTTATACTTCACTTCATTTCCTCTCTAATAGTTTTGTTATTTTCCACTTGGTGAGTTATCATGCATGGGAATTGAAGAACATCATCACAATACAAAAGGTTGGATTATAAATTATTTTATTTTGTTTATTTTCATCCTTCCTTCTTTATATAACTTACTATATCATGTATTTTTATTTTATTTTTTTATTTATTTTTTATTTTTTACTTGTTAAGGTTCAAGAAGAAAACTTGCACTCATGAAGGAGGAGAGCAGAAATTTATATATATACACATGTAAGTACTAATTATCATTTCATGTCCCTCTATTATTATTATTATGTTTTAAGTGTCTAATATGCATATTAGAAATTAAATAAAATTTTATTGGGCTCCCATAAAATATTGTAATATGATGCTGTTTAGTTTTGGGCATACCATGCTTGGTTAGTAGCCGTGGGTTCCATAAAAAGCATATGTAGTTTCTAAAATAGGAATTATTTCATTCCACCAGAAAAGAGTACAGAGTTAAGAAGTACAACTAATTATTAATTATTAATTAATGATCTCAGCACATAATATATTATATATATGTTATATTAAATTAATGAAATCTTGCATTATTAAACAAGAGTAAACAGCGGTTGACCAAAAACTTGGTGCTTAATCCTCCTCCGTATGTCTTTTCAATATGAGTATATATATGGTACACGCACATTAGAAAAACATTTATAATAATTAAGTTATAAAAAAAAGTAATACTTTATTTAAATTTATTTGTGATCACTAATTTAAACTTGTTAATAGGACCTATTTTCTACACTCAATTAAATGTTTAAAAAAATATTGTTGTGACATTTTTATGGAATATTTAGTTATTATTGTTAATAAAAAAAGTATAGATAAAGATTATTTTGATAAATTAGTGGAGATAAATTTAAACACATTTTTTTAAAATCAGTTGCTATTATTTATTTATTGAAAAATATTAAGTAATTAATATTTTTATATTTATTTTGTATTTAAGTTAATATTAAGTAATTTTTTATTTTCTTATTAAAAATATTCATTTTTAATATTTTTTACTTATTTATTTAATGGAAGAACTACAATTTTTTCTTGCTATACAAAATAATTTATTTATTTACTCAAATATTAAATAATCCCTTTTTCTAAAAAAGTCATTATTATTATTATTATTATCGCCCTCATCTTTTTTTTTATATTATTCAATTTTTTTATCTTTTTAGATTTTTTGTAATAAAAGTATTAATTTTTTTGTAAGTTATGGATATTTTCTCAAGTTATAAAATTTAGGTGTAACCAAGTTAAGGATTTGATGAATCCTGCTGACTTGTAACCAATGAACGGATTCCAATGAGAATTTGGCGTTTTCTCAAAAGTACTTTTAATTTATTATATTAAAATCCCATGAGGTCAGAACTCAGAAGAACCATGTCAATAAAGCGCACTATTTATTTATTTATTTTTGTTGTCCATTTATTTAGTTATTATTTTATAACAATAAAATTAAAAATATTAAAAAAATAAAAAATATTTTAACATAATAAATAAACAAAAAATAATTTTATATATACTAAAATATAATTAATAAATAAAAAATACTTTTACATAATAAAATATTCAAAGATCAATTACTTTTATTTTTTATTTTTTAAATATAATTAAAAAAATCAATTTGAAAACTCGTCTAAACAATTTCTAATACAGTACATAGACTAGGACATTCAACATAGTTAAAGGCCAAGGATATTAAAATTTGTTAGAACATATTGAACTGCAGAATTTTCAACATAAAAATTTATAACCCTTCTAATTTTATTTCTTGTACACAAGATGTATATAAGAGTTTAATTTTGATGTATTAATATCATTTAATCAGATTTATATATTTAAATAAATTTTTAAATAATAAATTTAATAATTACTTACTTTTACTGATGATGTAATTGATTGATTGTCTGTTAAAAAAATTTTATATATTTAACATACATGAAAATTAAATTATGTATATATAAGTCACCATCAAAACTTAGATTAAAAAGGTTAGTCCTGGTTGTGACCCAACCCATATAATGTAAAAAAAAAAGGTTTTGAGTAAAAGTTTACTTTTACTTTTTACTTTATATATGTTTACCATAAATGTTATTTGGGAAGAAAATCTTGTATGTGTGATTTTTTAGAATCTAAAAAATTATAATTTATTAATTATTTAGTTATTTTAATTTTTTAAGATGACTAATGCGTATATAATTAATTGGATGCCAGATTGTTAGACTCAGTGATTGCGTTGATCATTTTCTGTTCAGTAGATTTCTCTCCATATAGGTATGTATCCTTAGCTAATAACTTTACTGTGATTAAACTCAATTAAATTTTAATTCAATTTAATGGCTAATATAATTGAGACTTATATAATTAATGTTAATTTAAATTGTATGTTTAGAATAAAGACTACTTAAATTTATATAATAGAATTGTAGGATTCGAGCGATAAATGATTCTATATAAAAGATATAAAGTTTTTTTTTATTTATTTACCGCATTTTTGATGTGAAAAATACAGTAATCCGAATAATTATGAATAAGCATAATTGTAAATTATATGGCTTGTGAATTATTTTTTTAAAAATGTTATTTGTATATTAAAATTAGTAATTAAATTTAGTTATTGTGTATTTATGTATCAATACATGTGTAGTATAATTTATTTTTAATGTGTACTTTATATTTGTGGTTGATTTTAGTCGTTAAATTTAGCGAATAGTTAGCATGGTTAATTTATTTTATGTAATATAGGAATTGAATTTAGGTGTTTGATTTATTAACTATTTGAGTTATAATGTATGGAATTTGAAATCTCGAATTTCTTTAGTTTTACAGAAGACTCTTACAATTTGTTATATCAATGATGCAAAATTTTGATTCGATGTTTGAAACCCACATTTAGGAGTGGGTTCAACGATGTGCTTGTAAGAAAACTGATGAATATTAAAAAAATACTATTTATATATTAAAATTAATTATTAAAATAAATTATTATTAAAATTAATTATTATATATTTATATATAAATATATATTATTTAATTTACTTTTAATATATATTTTATATTAATAATTAATTTTAATAATTGAATTTAGCATACGCACACGTACGTGATTGATCTTAAAGGAGTGAAAAAATTGAAGTTCTTAAATTCCCATGTTCAAATTGTCAGGAGCTTAAAATTGCGTGACTTTTTAATAAATGAGTACTTATTTATTTTTTTGATATTTGTACTAAATCTTGACCCAAATAAATTGAGAAAATTGAATACAAATATATTTAATAGAGTAAAAATTCAGGTACAGTTAATTTTATGTAAAATTGATAATTAAAAATTATTAGATAAAAATTTAGATAAATCAGTTAAATTATTTAACGACTTTCAACTATCAATTTTACGTAAAATTAACTGTATTTGAATTTTTACCATTCAAAATACATCAAAATATTTATATTTTGTTTTTCTTTTCAATCATTATTTTAATATAGAATTCACCCATAGTATATATAATATCTAACACTAAAATTGTCCATTCGATAATACTATATATCAAGATAATAAAACACTTGATGATTAGCAACCCTTAACGTCATATTGTATAGTTGAATTAAGAAAGGGTTATATAAACACAGTTTTTTAACAAAATATGTTTCACACTAATATTGTAATTAAAAAAAAACACACACACCAATGACACGATATATAAGCTACAAAGTAAAACTCTTTATTTATCCATTTCGCATTGCAATCAAGATAAATAAAAAGATTAATCCTTTTGCTGAATCCACAACTAAATTATTATAGTTTCTATTGTATCTAAATCACCCTTTATAACAGAATGCCTCGCAATGTTGCTCCACTCGTTCATATAACAGAATGCCTTTATTTTGAAGCTTGAGAATCTCACCTGCTCCTGGAGGATTTTGAAAATTAGTTAGTTTTTCCAATTAGAACATATGGTCTCGATTTCAATTCTTAAAAAAAAAATTTATACACTAAAAATTAATCACTATATATTTATATATAAATATATATATTATTTTATATATTTTATATCTCAATATATATTATGTATAAATGATTGATCTGTGAGTTCTTTTTTTTTGGTCCATAAAAAATCCTATAAAGTGAATCGAGTCACCCTTACCTAGTTGCTTTAGATCTAGGACTAAAATCTTAATTTCAGTTTTTATTTAATTACTATAATATAATAACTGTACTATTAAATTATTTTAAATGTGTTTTAAAAATATATTTTACTAAAAGCTATTAAAAATGTAACTTTTAAGTTTTAATAAATTGAATAAAAGTTAAATTCATAATTATTTAATCAAAATTGGCAGAATATGTCTATTTATGCATTGTTAAAAATTTATCGGTAAATTTTAAGAATTAATGTTTTATTTTTTGTGTATAAATTAAAATTAAATTAAACATCACTGATTTTTTTCATTTTTCAAATTTTTAAAAACTTATTGAGTTTTCTTTCCATATATTTCTGAAACTCATTAGTGACGAGTAATTTAAAAATAGTAAATATTGGACACTAAAGACTAAAGTACACAGTTGACTAATAAATTCTGTTTATATCGTTTAATCAATAAGTAATAATTCATAATCATTTAGATACTCCGGTTTGAAATAAACATTTTCAAAATAATATCAATAATTCTTTTTTGATAGACAAATAATATCGATATTTTAACTCACGTTTTCAAACTCTTAAGAAAATAAATAAATAAATAAACAGTTATCAGGTTGTACACGTGGATCATTTACTTCCCTTTCCTTTACTTTCTTTGTCGTATTCTCTTCAATTTCTATTGAAATCTTAACCCAATTCGCTCAAATTTTAAAAATGAAACTGACAAAATTGATTTATTAAATTTAAAATTCGATACAGCACTCATTTAATTTCAGTATTTAATAAATAAACTTTATTTTCACCCAAAACTGTTTATTTTTAAAAGAGATTTAGATCCTCTAAATTTTATTTTAGAGAATAAAATGTGATATTCTATCCTTTGAATCTTAAATACATGTAAAACCAAGAATAAATATGAAAAAAAAATTATTCAAAAATAAAAGATCATACTTTTTTCTTTAAAATAAAATTTAAACTTTAAAAAATTCAATCTTTTTAAAAGACATAACATCCTCTTGTTTAAAATAATTTTCTACACCTAGTGATGAAACTTTATAAAATATATTTTTTCAGCACATATTATGTTAGATTTTCGTATTAGAACTTTAAAACTAAGAAAAAATTTCACATTTTATTTTTATCACATAACTTAAACTCTTATATTAATCCTTAAAACAAAAGGAAACTAATTTTTTAAAAATTTGAATAACCCCACAGCAGATATAATAATATAATAATAATTGATAAAGTAGTTAGGTGTATGTGGTATATTAGGCATCATTTCGTTTTCATATTCTCATATAAATAATCATATTATTATTATTATTATTATTATTATTATTATTATTATTATTATTATATGGTTCGTTTGTGGTCATAGATTTCGACACTCTCGCTCTCTTTTTTTTTTCTCTCTCTCTCTCAATTAGATCTATGTTTGTTAAACCCTATGTTTCGCACATTAAACCCCTCTTCTTCTTCTTCTTCACTCTTCAGTTCCCTTTTTCCATTTCTACTCATAAGATAGATATGAATGCTACAATCAAATTAACTTGTGTTGCCAAGTACCTTTATTACTTCTTCAAGATTAGTTGCTCGGCAATAATGGTGGATTACATTATTATGAGGTAGGTTTGATTTTCTTTCTTCCTTTAATTTTCCGTGGAGAATTATATTATTATTATTATATCATATATATATAGGGTGATTTTAGAATCAAAGTCATTTTAGTGTTTCGTATTATATATATATATACTAATAATTAATGAAAGGAAATTAAGGCTTTATTGTGTTTTTCGGTGTGTGAGCTGAGGGGATTATTATTCTCCTATTGGAATTTGATTCAAATGAGAATTAATCCGTACAAATTCCATGCATTAAACGGCATTTACAAGAATAATAGATCTTAAAATATATTAAAATGTATGATATTTATGGGTGGAGATGGATGATGATTTTTAGATAGATATATGGTGCCTAATAATTTTATAAATTATTATGTATATATGTAAATTCATCAATTTTGTTGTATGAACTAGAATTTGGATTTTCAAATTCCAATTCTCTCTTTGTTTTTTGTTTTTTTTTGTTATGTAAGTTTATGACTCCGACAAGAAGAATTGTTGTTTTTTTAATTGTTGTCTAATTTCTAAGATTTTGGATTTTGAGTAATAGCTATGCAGTATTTAATTTCTTGAAGAACAATAATCATACACAACCCTTTTAATTTAATTTGGCCTAATAAATTAAACAAGCTCACTACTCAAGTTTTGAGGAAGCTTAAGGATCAATAAATAGCATTGTCTTTCTTTCTGTATTCATGTACTGGAAATGGGATATATGGTGCTTGATCATTAACTGTGGTTAATTAATTGATTAATTATTAATTAATCATCATTAAATTGGTGATGCTCTTAATTAGAGAATATATTTGATTTGAATCGTTTAGGTATATTGGTAACAGTGTTGAATGTGATGATGTCTTTGCTTGCTATATCTATGTGTAGGTGTTAATAGTTAGTTCATGGCATCAATTAAGCACTTATTGATTTAATTTGTGTTTATGTGAAGTTTTTGCTGTGTTATTTTATGTTATTGGAAATGAAATGAATAGAAGAATAACACTGGTTGCAATCAAAATGAGACTTAGAATATTATCAAAACTTTTAATAAAAATTATGGAGGTGGTTAAATAAAATGAAATAGGATTTATCCTTCTAACAACTACTAACTATGTAGTATGATGTGATGCATGATTATTTTTCACTTTTCTTGAAATTGCTTCTTGCTTTTCTTCATCATTTGTTCTCTGAAAAAAAATAAGTTATGAATTGAGATCATGATTTTATTGGATAGTAAAAATGTGTTACCGAAAAGAAAAAACTTGTGTTATTGAATTAGTATTTTTTCATGGAATACTTACTTCATATATCCAAACTACAAAGTATACCTCTTATATTTCAAAGCCCCCATAATTCATAATCAAATAAATCTAGCTAGTGTCTCTTAATTAAGTATTCATCATGTTCCTAATTAACCTTGAAATACATTCTATCGCCATGAGATAAAGTATATTTTGTTATGATTTTATGTTGATTTAATTTGATATTGAATTGATTTTGTAGTTATGATTAGATTGTATTCTTCGTTTATTAATATGTACTTTTCATTGTGTACTATACAACACATCTAAATATTATCTGAATTAATTATGTTATATATACATAAAATAAGTCACTAGTTAGCCATTATGTGTAGAAATCATATTTAATATATTATTATAAACAAGTTTAATTATTCATTTATTGTTGGTTGAATATTTTTATTATGGCATGTTTAATTATTTTGGTGATTGATTATATAGTTAAAAGAATGTTTGAATAAATATGTATAAATATACACAAATATAATAATTGATTTAATGATTGAATTTTAGTATATATGGAATACTTTTATTATAAGTCTTACATCTCTCAAGAATATAATAAAGTCTTTAAATAATTTATAAATATGAGATATCTCTCGCTTTATGAACTAACTTTTAAAATTGAATTAGTGTCACTTAATCTTAATTCTATATTAATTCTAATATGATGTTAAGGTTTAATCCATCCAATATTGTTGAGATGTATTACAAGTTTTAAGTCCATGAAAGATAGGACTTCTAAAAAAAATTAGAAGTGTGAGTATCTCTCACCTCACAAATGAGCTTTTGGGATATCTGAGTTCTAATAATTTTTGTATCTCAAAATGAATTCTAGCATAACCAATGATAAAATGATATTTAAATTGCACTCTTTTTCTCATTATTATATATCCCAAAAGTAGCAAACTAAAGAATGCTTTTTTTGCATGCATAGGTTAATGAAGTTAATGTCATTAGTGATGTGTGTTGTTTTCTATCATTTAGTGAGATTGATATTGCACATATATTGAATGCTTTTTCGGTTATTGTGGCTGTGAAATCGTCTTACTTCCTTTTGATTAATTACAAACAGGATGTGAAGAAGGGGATAATCCAGATATGATGAGATGGAATATAAAATACATAAGGTACTAAACTACTATAAGCTCTATTGATTTGCTTACTTAACTCTATGCTGATATGTATATATGTGACTGTGAAAGTGTTTGATATTATAACCGTTCTGTACTTCTGTTAGAGAATTAACTCTAGCCAACTAGAGTCAATTAGTTGAAAAACAGGTCTGTTATAAAAAAAGAATTTATTATACTATTTTTTACAAAACTAAAAATAAAAAGAATTAGTTTGAGTTATTGGCTTATGTTGTAGTTAGCTCCCTAAACTTTTTCATATTAATTTGTATATCTTATTCTTAAAGCATGGATTTTTCTTATCCTTTATATATATGTTGTGCATGTTTTAAGACTGTGTGGTTATTGGTAATTGCTGATAAATGTGTTGGTGAGAGTTTATCCAATTTAATGTTATTAGATTATTCACCAGTAAATGTTCATGTTTTTTATGATCATTTATAAGCGTAAAAGAGTGTATTATAAGTTCTCTTAAGAATAAGGTTTTCAGAGAATTTATTATTATATAAAACACTTCTTGTTCTATGAACTAGTTTTTAGAGCTGAGTTAGACCTATTTAATTTCAATTCTAATAGTTTGTATGATGATGGTTTTAAATTGGTTGCAATCAGGATTGTGATTATCCTGGTATGAAAATAGTGATAGTACTTGTTACTGAATCTTGTAATTGTTGTTGCAGTTCAGAATTTTTGAGTGTCAAAAAAAGGAAAAGAAAATTTAGTGAAACACAAACACAATAACATGGTTTAATCATTGTATATGCAGTTATAGCTAGGGCTTGTTGTGTTTTGATTAGACTCTGAAATGCTTACAATAATCTCTAAATTCCAAAAAATAATCACATGTGATACAACTTAGACAAAATTTTGAATGTATGGTATTTTTCTGTGCAAGTATATAAATCATTATAAGTTGAGAATTGTTTTTTGTAGAAGCATCATCATCTTCAACCTAAGGCCTTTGTAAGTAATTAATTATACTTGTTGAATGCTTATAATGCAATATGCCTCATAACCAATTACTAAATGCTATATCATGCAATATATAATTTGAGTTACTTTTCATATATTGTTGTTTTTCTGTGTTCTATTTGGGATGAAGGTTAGTTTTGGTATTTTCTGTGTTGATTTAATTTCATGCTGAAACCATTTGTTGACTAATGACTTGAGTTTTTTTTCAAAGCAAACTAAGTCTGTGTAAGATGAAGAACATACACTTCAGCAAGAATATATTAGATGACTTTAGATTGTAGTTACAACCCTAATTAAAAAATTACAAAAAAAATAAAGTTGTCTCAGTTACTACTACAATAATACTATGGCTAATTTGGTTGTATTTGTTGTTGTGAATTGCAGTTTATTAAGACCATGATAGTTATATGTATGCAAAAGCAAACTATATAGAGGAGAAACTACCCAAATTTTGGAGAACAATTTGAGTTCAACTAATAAAGATGAAGAGCAAATGGTAGGTTTCTTATATAACTTATAACAATAATTTGACAACATTTCTTTCTTAAGTGGATCAACAAAGAAGAAAGGACCTATTATAGAAGGGAACTCATTTTGGGCATGGATGCCCTAATTCTATATTTATTTATTCCAAAATATAGTTGCAGAACTCGTTTTATTTAGTATTCATTAATTAATTTTAGCAACAATTAATGAATGCCAAATAAAATAAGTTCTGATTTTTTTATCTTCCTAACATTATTGAAAACTGTTTATTTTATTTGATTGTTAAAAAATTTTTATAATTAACTTATTGCTATAGTCCTAATTTATCTAATATATAATAAAATTTTATAACAGAATAAAAATTTTGTTCTAATATTTTAGAACTTAATATACCAGCTTGTAAATATTATAATATTTTTGAATTATTCTAAGATTTTTACTAATTTAATAGATCAAATAAGATACTAATTGTCAAAAAAAAAAAAAAAGAGAAGAAAAAAAAAAGAAAATTGAGTGAAATAAAAGACACTAAAATATGATTGGATATTGTAGCCGACCACACCTGGCGAATGAGACATACTTCATTTTTGTGGTAGTATGGAGTAGCTAGGGCTTGTTGTGTTTTGATGATGATGATGAGATTCTGAAATGCTTAGTAGATACTCAAGATATTCAACTCCCAAATCTTCTAAAACCATGACACCACCACTATTGTTGTTATTATTATTATTAGTAGTAGTAGTTGATGAAGATTCCTTAGATGATGATGATGATGATGATGATGAATCCTTGTTTTTGTTCTTGATGTTCTTGTTATTAGCCTTTGAGGACCATGATGCCAATTTTCTTTGGAGGGAGTTCCTCTCTTTGAGTGCAAGTGCAGGTGAAGAAGAAGAAAAGGGTTTGTGTTTGTTGTTGGAATCAGAATCCATGATGATTCCTTGCAAAGAATCTTTGACCTTCTGGAAAGAAAAGTTGAGAAGAGCAGAGTAGCCTCTCATGGAGAATGCAGCTTGATCATAAGCCAAAGCAGCATCTTCAGCACTCTCAAATGTTCCAAGCCAAACCCTTCTTCCATTCCTTGTTGTGTCTCGAATTTCTGCTGCGAATTTCCCCCATGGCCTCTTTCGAACTCCTATGTAACTTCTTCTTCCTCTTCTTTTACCATCTTCCTCTTCTTCTTCGTGTTTCTTCTCCTTCTTTAGGGTTCTTGATTCTGATGATGACGATGATGAGAAGTCAACCATGTCAAACGATAAAGAATCTTCAAATGGTTCATCAAAACCAACACAATCATTGTCCTTCATTGGTTGGAACCCAAAGGAGGCAGTGTATGATGAATCTTGATCCCAAAAATCTGTGTTGTGGAAGAACAAAGGATTATTGGTCATTTTTGGCAACTGATGAGGATCATTTCAATTTCTCTTTTGGATATATCATCATTTATATAATTATGTTGACCTACCTCAAATTGATTAATTAAAACCACCCCAAAACATATAATCTTTGGTATAGTATGATTATGTGTCACTATCATTTATGACGTCATACTAATAATTCAAGAGCACCTATGGGCTATGGTAACCTTTGTGAAAGAATATTCATCTTGTTTTGTCTTATTAGAAAAATAAAAATTTCTTAGATGTAGTTAGATATGTAGAGATGAGATCCAATGATGGTTTTTTTGTTTGAATTTTTCAAACCTTATTATGTCATTTGTGGAGATGTATATAATATAAAATATTTTAAAAATAATTTAAACAAGATATATATTTATATATAATTAATTTTAGTAATTATTTTTGGTGTATATACAAATAACATTTTTGATATATACAATAGGCCAAAATCCAATTATATTGTAATTTCAAGAATAATCTTCATGTATAGCTTGTTTTGATCAATTGGGATTTTAGTTAAGATTATAATTTTTTATGGTGTAATCTACTAAATTTTATACATAGAAATATAATTATTTATATTATTTTTTTATTTTTTAGAAAAATAGTTTTATAATATAGTATTAAAATCTAATATTTGTTGATTTAAAAAAATACAGCATAAGACAAATTAAAAAAAAAATCTATGTTAAATTTATACAAATCTAAAAAAAAATTCTCGCATCAATGATATGTTAGAAACATAATTATTAATCGATTTATAAGTTTATCTAAAATAAAATATTAGTAAAATGATAAAATAATAATATTCTAATTATCTTTGAATCAAGATAATGAACATATACCAAATAATAAATGTTACAAATTTAATTAAAGATAATTAAAATATTATTTTATTATTTTATTAATATGTCTATTAATTTTTTTTCATTATTAATACGATACTATTTCATGACATATTATAAATTTCATATCAATTGAGGATATAGTTTTGATAATGATTGTGAGACAACTTTAAGTATCTGAGCTAACTTTCAAAATTAAAATAGAGTTACTAATTAAATTCTCATATTTTCTATTGTATAGTTAAACCATATTAATTAATTTGGTTTATTTGTTTGACGTTCTTGAAAGATAGAGATAACATATAACTGAGGTAATACCAAAATGAAGTCAATATATTTTGATATGAAAAATCTACTTACAACTAAAACTGACGTGTAATATTAAATGTATTTATCAAGTGCTAAACACATGGTCCTACAAACAGAGAACCACGCAAAAAACAGAACCAACAAAATCAACTAGACTATCTAAATACACATCCAATGATCCAATTTCCCACTATCTTGAGAAATCTCCTACCAAAAATCCAATGCCCCAACCAACAACTTCTTCGGCAATAACTTCAACATATTGACACATTTGTATTCAACTAACTTCTCACATCATATTTTATAATTTATTTTAACATTATCCATGTTCATAGATATTTTAAGACTACAACTTGTCAGAAATAATTTGAGGGTTTAATTATTCTAAAATTCTTATAATTTTATTAAATTTTTACATTATTTTTTTATTGTCATAATATATTAAATTTTATAATTAAATTTCTATTATAATAAAAATGTTAGAATTAACAAAATATTCTGTTAAACAAAATGAATGTACCTAACATTTGGTTGAATATTTCTTATAGCTTAACAGAATATTCTGTTAATTTTAATATTTTTATCACAATATGAATTTAATTACAAAATCAGATATGGTATAAGAATCTAATTAAAAAAATATAAATACTTAATTAAAAATTTGATAAAATTATAGAAATCGACAAAATAATTAGACCTATTATGAGTAATAATTATTTCTAATTACAAAAAATTCGAACACTGCTAAAATTAATTACAAAAATTTAACTAACATTATATTCATAAAAATTAATTTTGTTAATAAAAATATCTAATTATTAATTTTTTATTTTTTTATATAAAAAATATATTAAATTTTGAAAAGTATAGGTAAATAATAAAAATACTAAACAATGTAAACAATAGATATATTGGATGTTTAATTCATTAGGTGTGCGGATGGTTATTCTAATATTAAAATTTAGGTAATTAATTTAAGAGCGTAGTGTGTTTTTATTTTATTAGTTCAATTTTAAAGTTCATTGTTCACATTATTCACAAAAATATTCTCTACTTAACAAAATCTTTTTATATTTCTAATCCATCTTGCTTCGGTCTCTAGAATATTTTCTTTTGCATTTACTCTCAATTTCCACCTCACCGTGATCCCATACATCCACCTCTTTTCTTTCTCCCTCGTCTTGAGTTCCATACCTCCCTTGAATTCAGATTCAGATCAAAATTAAAAAAAAAATTAATTCAGAAATTGTTGTAATTATAGTTATGAAGGCATAGTGCTATTGTTGTTTGTTGATTGTGGTGGTGATGTCGTCAAAGTGGGGATTGGACCCGTGTTTGGAAATGACGTGGCGCTCCTCCTCCACCTATCTTCTTCTTCATTGGTGACAAAACCCTCCCTCTTCCTCCATGCCTTGATCGTTCGAGATGGCGGCGATTGTCATTTCCTCCGCCCTCAGTTTTGCCCTCTCCTTTTATTTTTTTTAGGTGAAGTATTTTTTTATTTTTAAAATTTGGTTAAAGTTTTAAAAATATCTTTAAATTTTATTTTGTTTTAATTTTATCTTAAAAATTTTTTATTTGCATCAAATAAATTCTTAATGATTAATTTTTTAATAAATTAAAGACTAGTTCAAAAATAATTTTATAAGAACAACTCTCAATATAAGTAAATCAAGCATAATTTTTATGCATTATTATTAGATTGGTCTTAATTTTTTTAAAAAGGATAAAGTATACTTTTTAAGTTTTATTTGGTTTCAATTTTCTCTCAAAAAGTTTCGATTTACATTAAATATACATTCGATGGCTAAATTTTCAAAACATTTAAGACCAATCTAACAATAATGTATGAAAATTATACTTGATTTGCTTGTGTTAAGGGTTGTTCTTATGAAATTGTTGTTGAATTGGTCTTAAACTTTTTGAAAAATTAGTCGTAAGAGTATATTTGATACAAATCGAAATCTTTTGGGATAAAATTGAAACAAAATAAAACTTAAGAGTATTTTTGAAAATTTTATCAAACTTTAAAGACAAAAAATATACTTTACCCTTTTAAAAATTTAACTGTTGAGAATATATTTGATGCTAATTGAAATTCTTTTAGACAAAATTAAAATAAAATAAAATTTAAAAATATTTTTTTAAATTTTTAACAAATTTCAAAGACAAAATATACTTTATCCCTCCTCTTTTCCTTATTCTCCTTTTATTTTGTTTTTCTCTATCTCTTCTTTACTATTTGTCTCTTTCAAATATGAAGAACTCTAGATTTGGAGGTTACCAAATTTAAAGTTTGAGACTGACCCAATTTGATTCTGTCATCCTCTTTGGAATGGGAAGAAATGCTAAGAAAAAATTTAAAGAATCCTGATCGATAAATTAAAGCAAAATTTTTATTGATATTAAAAATTATTAAATATTAAAATTAGATAAGATCATTGTTTTGACATAGAAGGTTAGTACAAAAAATAATTATGAACTACTTTTTAATTATTAACTATAAAAAATATTTGTGAACCTTCTCAATGTAAAAAATACTTTATTAAAATATTTTTTAATATTTAATAATAAATTTTGAAAATAAATTATTAAATTATTTATGTTTAATTATTTTATTGTAGATATTGATTACCGTTAGCTTAGTATGCATCATTATCACATAATACAAACTTAAAAATTTTGAGAGAAGTAATTACACATACCTGATAACTAATATCTTTAATATAATGAACAAACCATACAACAAATTGAATGAGGAATCTAAGGCTTTCTACAATTATTAATACACATTATATTAAAATAGTAGATGCTCTAGTTTGCGCACTGGTTATGAATTAATTGGCATTAAGAGTGTCGTTGCATCTCTCTTAAAATTTATCAGATCAGATATTTAGGAATAATTACTTTCAGTGAGAAAATAATGTGTATAATGCGTATGTCGTTGTATGAATATATATGTAAATTTTAAAATTTTATTTAATTATTATAGGAATGATAGAGACGGAGCATGTACTTAAGAAAGTGGGTTAGGATACAATAATTTAGAACTCACAAACAAAAATAGAATGGATAGTATCTAAGTAGAAAGAGCCGAGTGGGGCCGGTCGGCCGGATATAGGAAAAAATCCATCCCCACTCGCCTGCCACCCCTAAATACAAACCACTAATGTTTGCTTATAATAATTTTTAATGACCAAGTGCTCTTGTGTGTGGCTTAGATTGTTTCGGCTTCTCTATACATAAGAGATGGTTTGAAGGCTCAAAGCACCACCAAAACACATAAGAGCATCAACACAAGCTCTCTTTGAGATTTGAGTTTGAATGGAGTAGTGTTGCTTTGATATCTCATTATTAGAGATATTTAAAATAGGTAGAGTTGTCATTAAATTCATTTACGGTCGGCTAAATTGATGGTAAATTTATTGGTAACTGTGGTGCTAATAAAATTATATTTTGCATCACTAATCACAGTTAAAATTAGTGTCAAAATGTAAAATTCGACGGTAAATATTTTCGAAAAATATAAACTACCTTGTATCCAACGTAAAATTCGCCAGTAATTGTCGATGCTAAATTTGACAGTAATTTTGACGGTTCTCAGTGTCTTTCTTATTGTGTGTTTTACTATGATTCTCCCATTAATGTCAAACATGAGGTGCACATGCGCGTCGCCATGGAGAGAAAATAGACGAAACCGAAAAACTCCATTTTCTATCGGTGCTAGCAACCTATGCCCTTCTGATCTCTTTTCTCCCGCTAATACAAACGCTCCTCAATATCTGACTCTTTAGCTCGGACAAAAAACTTACTCGCAGAGTGAGCAACAGAATGAGATTATCACACTCAAATATCACTCCAGTGTCACTGTTTCTCATATGATAATCAAGGTTTTGAAAATCGGACCAGTTATCAAACCGCTCTAGTCACTGGTTCACTGGTCCAACCGGTGGTTCAACCAGAAAAAATGTTTTAGAATAAAATAATAAATAAATTATAAATAAACATCCTAAAATATCTTCCAAATTTAAAATATTACACAAAAAATCATCAACCAAATTCATATGATCTTATCAAAATACAAACTCAAAAGTTAAATAGTAAAAAGAAATATCTAAATATTAAATTTTGACTTTGAGGGTTAACAGGATCACTTAACACTTCAGATTCTAATTTAGAAATGTCAGGAGACAAAAGATTATCAATTTCAAAAGAATGTTGAGCTAGTTCAGTTAGAAAATGTTGATCATTATGTGGTATTATGCTAACTGAATATGAACCTGAACCTTGCAAGATGACCTTTTCGGTTTAATCTTAGGCAGTGTTGTGTTTATCTGTTGTAAGAGAGCTCTCTTAGCAATAGATTTTTCTTGATAAGCAAGCCATAAACGAGATCTAGTGTTGTTTCCAAGTTGAGGTATCAACATAACAAGTAGTCATTGAATAAGAAAGCATAACATATCACCAACTACCTATACACTTTGACTCTCCTTCCACTACCATCATCATCATTCATCAGTTTATTTATATATGGCATTGGCAAGTAGCTATCCTACTCATTCAGCAACAACCAGCATTTGATTTGATTTTCATTTTTAGCATTCAGCAACAACCATTACAAAATAGCAGCATAACAACAATAGTGCCATAACAAAACAGCAGCATAACAACAACAGTAGCTTAACAAGTCATTCATCACAAATTTCAAATTCAACACACTGATCAGTGATCACACAATCACAGTGCCATAACAAAACAGCAGCATAACAACAACAGCAGCTTAACAAGTCACTAATCAGAAATTCCAAATTCAAAACTCTGATCAGTGATCGCAGAATCACAGTGCCATAATAAAACAGCAGCATAACAACAGCAGCAGCACAACAAGGGGAAAAGAACTATGAAAGTCACAAAAGAAATTAGCAATCCTATTCCTGTTTCGTACATTTAATTACTCAAAAAAAACTCAACTCCACCTGAATTGTTAATTTAATCTTGGTCTTATGGAATCATAAATAGGAATACATTACATTGCTCTTTCTTCTAAAATTCAAGCAAAAACAAAAAGAAATGATTTTAGTAGTTTAGTACTTGTTTCAGCATTCGAACAGTGTACATTGATTGAAAACTCATGTTATTCTGTTGCATTGTTCTCTAAGGAATCCAGTGAACTTTAGGGCTCCCAACCCCACAACCTCCATACCCACTTTTCGCATCACTTTGCCATTTAAAACCGTAAAGCAAACATTTCAGATGAACATGTTAATGTGATGAAGGTCACTGTCGGGAAGGACTTGGAGGACTCCCCTAATTGCGATGCACGAAGACTCGAGGAGACAAACTCCTGACTGCAACAGATGGTGACAAACATTGATCAGTGATCACGGAATCACAATGCCATAACAAATAACATAAATCATAAATCAGTAGTATTACAAAGACCCAAGAAATCAAAAATCACACATTCAACCTCAAAACCCCGAAACAGAGTAACAGATTCAACAGAAATCAGTAAATCACAGTTTCACTAACCTTCCACTGACAGCAGGAAGACGAAGACACCATGGCGACACCACGTCGCACTAGCTGGAGGCCTCGACCAGCGATTTCACCTGGGAATGGATGACATGCCGAGCTAGAAGGGGGAGATACTGCGGAGAAGGAGAAAGAGGGCCGCGGAGATGACTGGCAAATGGTGGCGCAATGAACGGTTAGGGTTTTCTTTTGCTTCAGATAGGCCAGGGCTTGCACGAATGATTGGAGGAAGAAAGGGGGTTGTTCGCGAATGGTTATGGTTTTTTTTTTTTTTACAAATAAACAAAACAGCGTTATTTTTTATGAATCGGCCGGTTACAGGTCTGGTCCAACCGACTGGTTCAACGGTTTTCAAACGGTTCTTTTCCAAGTGGTTATAAGCACTGGACCGGATCGTTATTACTGTCGGTTCCCGGTTGAACCAGTTTGACCGGTCGGTCCGATCCGATTTTCAGAACCATGATGATAATTGAGATACACACTTACAACCACATATCCACTATTACTATAGATTTTTGCTTATTTTTTAGAAGAAACACATATATCGAATTCGCGAAGGCTCAATATTAAATAAAAATAGTATAGAATAAAAAGGTTTAGAGGTAAGTAATGCCTGAGCTTTTAGTACGATCATGAGGTGCTAAAAGTTAAGGTGTTACTGGTCTCACCTCCTGCCTCTGTTGCGCAGCCACTTCCCGTCAGCACCAGCTCTGTTCCACACCACCCGTTGGCCACTGTCTTCCCAGCCACTGTCCCCAGCCACTTCCACACCACCGCCATCTCTGTCCTGTTTCAGCCTTCCAGGATCCAGCTTCTAGCCCTAGGTATTAATCTTTTTTTTTTGTAGTAATAATTGTTGAATAAATTTTTTTGTTACTCTGTTGCTACTTTTTTTTTCTAATTTTTGAATGTGAAATTATGAATGAAAATTAAATAATTGATTGTGTTGTTGAAATTATTACTAAAAATGAATTTGTTACTCTGTTGTTGCTTTTTTTAATTTCTGAATATGAAATTGTGAATGAAAATCAAATAATTGATTTTGTGTTATTGAAATTATTGCTAAAAATGGATTTGTTATTCTATTGCTGCTTTAAATTTCTGAATGTGAAATTGTGAATAGAAATACAATGATTGATTTTGTGTTATTAAAATTATTGCTAAAAATGAATTGATTTCTCTGTAATTGTCATTGGAGCCATTCACAGTTTTACACAACCACTTTGGCCAAGCTCTCTATTAAAAGACAAGAGGCTCTTTCTCAAGCAGGCAACATTGTTAAACAGGTTAATAATAAACTAAAGTATTAATCTTGGGAGCTTCTTTAACTTTTTTTCATTTGGGTTGGTGTTGTGATTATTGTTGATGTTGTTGAGGCTATTATTTGTTTTGCAGAGTGTTGTTTAAATCAGAGTGATGTTGACATTTTTGGGGAGAATAGAGCACTGCAAGGTTACTCATCTGCACTGAGAATTGTTCAGCAGCGGCTCCGGAAAGAGCACGATTGTGTCTCTCATAGAGAGATTCTATTACCCTTCATCAGGTAAACTTAAAAGTTATAATTTCTCATTTAATTTGAGTGATAGCTAAGTAAAGTTGCATTCTTGTTTAGTATGTAGTTTACTTGTTTATTAAAAAATCTGGAACTGAAGTTATGCATATTAATTAAAGGCCATATGATATGATACGATATGGTATGTTATGTGACACTAATATTAATTAAAGAAATTGTGTGTAGGACAAGTTTTGCTAGATAGGCATGATGTTAACAGTTTGAAGCTAAAATAGTTGAGGTAGCAAATAGGAGTAATTAGCCAAAAATTGACTTTGTTTGCGACAACAATTAGAGAAAACATACTTTTAGAAAGATCTGATGCTGACCAAGTTGAGATTGAAGAAGCTGTAAGAGTAGCCAATGCTCATTCTCTCATTATCAAACTTTTAAAGGGTTATGAAACACAGGCCAGCCAATATAGGGATTCAATTTATATTCTGATTCATTGGAATCATAATTGTTTAATTTTTTATATCATTGAAAATCTAGATGATGACTTGTAATTCTATATTTAATTTTAGTTTTATTAGTATATTTTCATAAGATTATATGATTTTGGTTGATGATCTTTCATGTAGTATTTTAAATTTAAATGATATTTTAAGATTTATATTAAACTATACTTATATTTTAATATGTTTATTTATAATTTATTTATTATTTTATTTTAAAACAATTTTTTCGGTTAAATTACGATTGAACTGATTAGACCAATAAACCAATAAATCAGTGACTAGAACGATTCAATAACCAATTTGGTTCTCAAAACCTTGCTATTTTGTTTGGATATATTAATTTTTGTATTTCCAATGTTTGGTTGATATATTATTTTTGTTGGAGTGACAGATCGAGTTACCCTTGCATTTCAAGATGGTCCTATACTCCTAATTAAAAAATTACTTTATTATGTTATTATGCACATAAACAAATCTGAAAATTAAGTTTTAATTGTGGTAAATGTGAAATTAGTAAAAATTTATAATTAACATCAAGAATAACGACTGATTTAGTTATCAATTTAGATTTTTAGTTCAGGAATTAGCGATCAATTTAGTGACTGATTTTAGATTTTTAAATTAGGCATTGGCGACCGATTTAGCGAGGGAAAATTTGGTCGCCATTTAGTAACCGATTTACTCATGGACCAATTTAGTGACGGAAAATTTGGTCACCATTTAGCGACCGATTATGTTGGTGACCGATTTAGCGACCGATATTCTTTGGTGAGGGCTTGGCCTTGCTAAAAAATCGGTCCCTAAATCGGTTGCTATTCTAGTAATTTCTTATAGTGAGAAGAGAAGAAGTGAAATATTTATGTAGAATGCAAATGGTAGAAGCTCCTTTCATAGGTGTTAAAAATTTGTCTTACCATATATCGTTTACAATATAAATGTCATAACTTGTCATTTGTTTCGTTTACAATATAAATAAAATATGTACATTTTTATTTCGTTTATGTATAAACGAAATAAGACATAAAATTTAAATTGGTAATAAAAACACTACAAATTATATATTTTTATAATTAAAAATTTTATTTTATTTATTTAAAAAAAAAATCTCTAATCCTACCGTTGGATTTTCAAAACCTCGAATAAAAGTAATATTTTTCTAATGTAAATTAAACGACATTTCGAGGCCAACTGTACAATCTTAATTGGAGGCTAAATGGAAGAGAGATTAATCATTACTTCAACTGACTTAAAATACCGGAAAATAAAGAAAGGTCATCGGCAATTTAATGTATGACAGATAGTGACCTAACAAGTTAGCCCCCAGAAGAAATAACATGCCTTTCTGCGTATGCCAAAAATCTTAGAAGTAGAAAGAGGATTTTGTCAAATGTTGTTCATATTTGAAAATTCTACGGGTCTTTTTTTTTCTTTCTTTTTTCAAGAGTTTATATTCCCATCAACATAGTATGTGTTTAGCTTAAAATTTGGGAATAAAAATTTGTATTAAATTGATTTTATAAATTTGATTATGGAAAAAAAATGAGTTAGTATTAATGTAATTTATGTTTAGTAATTTTGTATCAAAATAAATTATAGTAAAATAAATATTATATGAATTATATTATTTAATATTATATTTAGATAAAAATTATTAAAAAAATAAATTTATATCATTTGAAATCATATTTTTTAACACTTTTTTATCATATATTTTTTTTTTGTAAGGAACTTAAATTTATGTGTTGGAATTTAGTAATTTTTTGTCATAATTTTTCATTATTTTTTAGTACTTTTTTGTTTTTAATTTGACATTTTTATTAGAATCAATAATTTATATTATAAAAAATAACAATAATAAATAAAGTACATATTAATTCAAAAACACACCGTAAAAACTATACAAAGCTAAACAAAAAAAAAACAAAATTCTATAAAAAAATATATTAATAAAAATAATTAAAAAATTATATGAACGATGAATACTAAAAATTCCATTACAAAAATACAACAATATGTATTAGAGAACATATAAAAAAACTCTAAATAAAATATCCATACTGTGAACAAGAAAAATAAATGAAAATTTGATAAAACAAAAATCAAACCTTATAAAATAATACTAAAAATGATAGTATAAAAAAATATTTGTTTTTTTTTGTCAAAGATAGGAAAACTCGAACCTGCAACCTTTTAATTGAATATAAAAAGATTATATGCTATTTGAACTATAACTCATTGACGAAAAAAAAAATTATTTGTAAAAAGCAAGACCAAAAAAAAAAATTCAAAAATTATGATGATTGTTTCTAGTAATTCTTATTACAAATAGATTGAATGGTAAAATTGATAAAAAAAAGAGATATATAATTTTCTCCAATTATTTTTTAATCTAACAATTGAATGCAAACACAAAAGATATAATTTATTATTTTTGGTAAATAGAAATTAAAACATAAAATCATGTTGTGCATGTTTATAACAAAAAAATAACCAAATAAAAAATTCTAGTGCTTAAAAAAGATTGAACGTATTTTCTAGGTTTCAAACTCTACACACCCATAATCTTTTGGTGCTAAATTATTATTGGTGGTTTAATTTACTCAATAAAAAAATAAAAAAGCTACATTCTTCTGTCCAAGTATAATTTGGCCGGTATTATTATTATCACACACTCTAATGGCGAGTAGTTCAACCAATATTCCACTGACTCGTTCATTCGGATATATAAACTTAATTTAATTCAATAATTTTGTGGTATCTTTTAATTTGAAGAGCTAAATGCATGTCTTTTCTAGATTAGTCAAACTAGGAGCCTATGGTTGACGAGTCACGCCAAGAACAAATAGCTACTTTCTGTTCAATTTTGGTGTATTTATATCCAAGTATAGTAGTGATAGTATTAATCTAAAAAATAAACTTAATTTAATTCAATAATAATATATAAGCGGTTGCGAATTTTTCAAACTAGAAAACATTGACTTGGAACGTGCTTTCTATGCTGAGAGACTTGCTAGCTTTTGTGATTCATCATGAATTGACAAAAACATTAGGGTTTAAAAAAATAATGGAGATTATTACTATCAAGGGGAAGAACTATAATAATTTTTTTAAAGAAAGAGAATTTTATTTGAACATCATAATTAAATTGGGGTGCGTAAAGGGTGAATAAATAAAATTTAATAGAAATAGAATATGTGTGACCAGTACGAGGTACATAAAAAGAAAAATTATGCCAGCAAATTCAAGCTTATTATATTCGTAATTTAATTTGGTAGTTAATCAACTAATTAATAAATTTAAAATAAGTATAAAAAATTAATTTTTAATTATTTAATATTAATTAAGTCTTTTATTATAAAATTATTTTTAAATTTTATTTTTTTACAATATTTAAGATTTAGGTGATCGTTTGAAATTTAGGATTTAAATAAAGGTTAAAATTGAGAATTTTAAACTTATAGTAAAATGATTTAAAAAAATTTACTGATAGTAACCAAAAAATTAACATTTTGATTTTTTGTAGAGTAAAATATTTATATAAATCAAAAGCAACCCAATATTATATGAATTATCCAAAATAAAAAATATTATTTGAATGTCTTCGCGTGTGCATATATGTATATATTGAATTTACTGAATTCGATTTACATATTTAGTAGTAAATCGAATTAATGTATATCAAATTATATGGAACACTATATCTAAGTCAATTGTTTATTTATTTTATATTAATTTTAAAACATAAATATTAATAAAAAGTATTTTTTATTTTAAATTTAAATAAAGTATCAAAAAATCAATTTTCTACTAAAATATAGTACTCCATACAATTTTATATACATTAATTCAATTTACTACTAAAATATGTAAATTAAATTCAATTAATATAAATATATATAAAAAGACATTTACATAACGTTTTTTATTTTGAATGATTCATATAATATTGAGTTATTTTTAGTTTATATAAGTGTTTTATCCTAATTTTTTATTTATTAGTGATCTCAAACTCGAGCCTCAAAAACTGAAAGAAAATAAAATCTACGACGTATTGAAAGAGTAGTAGAAGTTTCTAAATCAAGCATAAGCAAGTTTTGAATGCAATCAATAACTGATTAATCAATATAGCAAGTTGGATATCTTTATGGCAGTGACATAACGGTATATAAAACTATATTTTGACAGTTAAAATATATTAGTTTAATACACCAAGTTGCGAAAAAGACTATATTTATTATTATGAATAACATCATGATAAGGTAAGCAATAATTATATTAATTTAAATATTTCATATGCTATCTCCTTTTCTTGTTCCTGTTGAAGGCCTTAAGGAAGAAAATGCGACGTATATTCTATACTCGCTAAACTTCGTGTTTCATACAATATTTTATTTGTCTTTTCTTTGTATTATAATTTGTTCAGGATTTAAATTTTATGCACTATCTAGCATAAACAAGTTTTGCGTATATAATTATTTAAGCAATATCATATAAATAAAAATTTTACTTCTATATACGAATGATCATTTAAAAGACATTAGTAAAACTTAATTATTCTATTGTGCAAATCATTTTTTACCAAGTGAAACTTAATAAATTATTTGTTAAAAAATTATTTAATTTTTTAATTTGTTTGTATACAATATATATTAATTATAATCACAAATTATCCTATTTTAAATTAAATAATTTATATAATAATGATCTCATTTATTAGGACAATTTACATAATTGAATTGTTTGGCCTCTAAAATTACACAATTACAACTTTACAAACTAAGAGACGTAAATACATTTGTTCATATCTCTATAGAAACTGCTACTGGCAGTAGCGATTTACAGAGATACATAATTCACTACAGGCAGTCGCGGTTTACGCGGACGCTTGGCAATACGAAAACCGCTAGAGGCAGTCCTATTGAAGTTGGCTTGGGCATAAACCGCTACTAAACAGTAGCGGTTTATGTGTGTGGGGATGCGTGCATAAACCACTAGAGACAGTAGCGGTTTACGTGAAGTTTGGGTGCCTATATAAAACGTGGTGGGTAGCCGCGGATTCCTCATTTGGAGTGGCTCTTGGGCAAGCTAGAGAGAGGAAATTCTAAAGAGAGGGCAGAGTAACTCGAAAGCGGGTCTGAGGTATCCGAGTACGACCTCTAGGTGAATATCATGGCAGAAAAACGGAGCTTGTACCGATTGAACGGTGTAGCCCATATTGTCGGTGCCATTGCGGACGAGGTCAGTTATATTTTAATTTTTTTTTAGCATTAGCATTTATTAATTAAAAAAATTATGTAAGGTAAAGGAACTAGAATTTATAGTTTAACACTTATAGTTTGGAATTAGGCCTTGCATGTTAGGATGTAGCATAGTGGGGCTGTATATAGGAATCGGTTTGTATAGCGATTCCTGTTCAGTTAATTTCCGAATATTATGTTTTGTAAGAAAAAATATTTTTTACAGTCTTATTTGCGTTAAATTTATTTTCATGAAAGGCTTCTTTAATTGTGTAACCTGTTTTCGTTTTAGTTCCAAAAAAAAAAGTTTTTTGCATTTTGATTTGACGATCGACTAATAGGTTAATAGTTGATTTGTTTAGTTGTTTAATTTGTTTCCTTGTTTGGTGATAGTATAAGTGATTTGTTGTTATTAGATAGGGGGATTTGTTGTAAATAGTAGAATTTAATTGTTTTGGGTATATCTTTCATGTTGTGTGCAGTCAACTAGGTGTATTTATAGTGTGAGACGGCAACAAAATATGTCCATGCATGACAGGATAATCATGTATTTAGAGAGGGCTGAATTGTACTAGTTGGCTATGTTAAACAGCCACTGGTTCTGGTTGGATGAGCCCTTGGTCAATGCTATATTGAGAGGTGGCGCCCTGAAACGCACACCTTTCATATGCCTTTTGGAGAGTGCACAGTGACATTGCAAGATGTGGCATTACAGCTTGGATTGCCTGTCGATGGGGAGGCCATGAGTGGTTTGCCTTGGTGAGTTTGAGAAATTCATGGAGGCTGGCCGACCAGCTTGGTTTCAGGTGTGTGCCGTCGATGCTGACAAGCGGCTTACAGTGTCGAAATGGCTCAATATATGGAGGAAATGTCCAGAACATACGATGAAAGTAGACTCTAGATTCATCAACCTGATCACCCACTCTAACCGGGGAGGTCTTCAGCAGAGCAACGGAACTGTCCATGGTGGATGTGACCACAAGGATCCAGCGGGGCAGATCACCATAGGACTCCTCCCAGTCTCCATAGATTTGTGCTACTGCCTTCTGCTTCGCCAACCACACCTTCCTATAACTAGGCCTGAAATCATATGTTGCCTCCATTGCCTCTTGCAGCACCTTAATCGTCATGGACGCATCAGCTCTAACCAACGAAAAGATCCTCGCACATATGACATGATAATCAAGCTGTTTGTAGTCGCTTGATATCGATGTGGCCATACACGTGTGTGGCATGTTGTACCTCCCAACTTCCAAAGTGCTCTTCCGTTCTTGCAGCGTGATACGAATTAACCACGTGCACCCGTTACCAAACTCCTTACATCTCCCTTGGTATTTCAGATTGTCTAACTCCTTAACTCTGTACTCAACTCCACGCCGAATGCTGTAATATTTTACCCTCAACACAGTTTTCTCCTTACTCTGGAACGACTGGCCAATCTGAAATTTCGTCAAAGCATTCACATCATGCATACCCTGGCCCCCGAAGGTTGCCTCTACATTCTTGTGTTGGCCGACGGCTTCCAAGTTCAACGATGACAGGTGCGAAGGATACTGTTGTGTGCCCGAACCGGAACCTCCATGTGGTGTAGGTGTACCGCTCGGAATATCATCATAATTGTCCCCACCAATTGTAACCGGCATGTCATCCGAATCATCGTCTCGCATTGCATTCTCAATTCGATCCACTCCAGCCTCAAATTCAAAATCAGGATCACCAGGAGGCACACCAACATGAACAGCCGCAACATGTTGAGGATCAGGAATCAGAACTGCCGCTGCTACCACAGGCATCGATGTTGAGGCACCACCCACCGTCGTCGAATGAGAATTCGGCGCCGATGCCCCGGAGCTGTCGACACCATCTTCTAACTTCGCAAGCAGCTCGGGTATTATAACCTCCGAAAAACTCCGCCTGCAGTGAAACAAGACCTGCAGGTCTTCATCGGATGCTATCACAAAGGTCTCATATCTCACACCAGTTGACACAACGGCAATGAAAATCTTGTAAAACAACTTTTTTTACCCACTTCATCCCACACACACCGAACTTCCGTAATATGCTGAGCTTAATCTCTGCCAACGTACTCGATGATCGGATAAAAATACTAAGCGATTCTCTATCTGTAAATTTCACACCATGTCTTTTGCTCTTTTGAAGTTTTCTAGAGCAATGCACTAGAGCCACAAAAATTTTCTCACCATCCATTTGTGAGAAACAACACTCCTCCTCCACCTTTGGCCTTTGAGCGGGTTTATATAGGCAGCCACGCTCACACACACTCAATGTAAACTGTTATTGCCAGTAACGGCTATGCCCAAGCCAACTTCAACAGAAACCGCGACTGCCTCTAGTGGTTTCTGTGTTGCCATTCGTCCACGTAATCTGCAGTTTCCTGTAGTGGATTGCGTATCTCTGGAACCGCTGCTGCCAGTAGCATTTTCTATAGAGATATGAAAAAATATATTTATGTCTCCTATTTTGTAATATTGTAATTGTGTAATTTTTTAGGCCAAACAATTTAATTATGTAAATTGCCCCATTTATTATTATAAACAAGTGTAATAATTTGTGTCATGCACATGATAAGATTGAAATTATAATTTTAAATTATTTTGTTAAAATTAATTTGAATTATAATAATTTGATTAATAAAAAGGTAAAATATTATGCATTGTTCATTTTTTTTAATCTAGTGTTAAGTGTATTAACTCTAAATAGTTAATGGGTTTTAGTAATCTACTTTTTCAATAAATTAGACATATATACGTAATGTGACCATAAATAACTTAGTAATATTTAAACCCACCAACAAATTTTTATATCTTGTTTTACTGTGAAATAAAAACATATCAAAATCAGCTCAAAATGAACAACAAATTATTAGAGAATTCTAATGTACAAAATTCTCTAATAAATAATCAATCATTTAAAATCACTAAAAAATAACTCAACATTTTCATTTGATGCTTGCAAAACATATACCTAAATCAATATTATATCAATGTTAGTATACAAAATTATATGATTAATGTAATTTTAAAATAGTTTATCAAGAGAATAAAATAATACAAATTTTTATGATAATTTGAATATTCTCAAGTTATAAATGTGGAATAGGAATGTATTATCTATTAGCACCTAGAATTTGTTAATTTTTTTAATTGATATTAATAAATTTTAATAAATCTGATTAAGATAGTTAGAAATTACCTTTTCATTATAAATTTTCAAAAACTTCTCTATATACCACATTTATCATGTAGTTATCTTCCAAGTGTCTGTGATCTTGCAATAACACTCGCAGACTATTTTTACTCTTTACATAACGCAACATACAATTGACTATGTATGAAAACTGACCTTAAAAAGTATATTCCAACTTTTGATAGAGTTTGTCTCTGAGACTTATTTATTATCATTGCAAATGACATAATAATTGAAAATTGTCTTTACCATATTTGTGTTTGGGGCTAGGTTATGGTACGGGTCAGTTTATCCGGACCGTGTCCCATCTTAAAAAAAAAAAAGAAGCTCTTCTTGAGGTAAGCACTAAGTGACTCGAAATAAAAAAGCACCAAGATAATTTAGTTCGGTGCATATATAGTACAACACAGCAGAATATACATGATTTATTTTTTGTAATATCTATTTAGATTAATTCTTTTTATTATATGTTACAGTTATTTTTAAAATATTTATGTAATACATCATGTGCTAATACTAAGAATATTTTTTAAAAAGATATATTCGTAAAAATAGATATAATATAATTACAAATATAAATAAACAAATATACAACAACAAAGCCTTGTCCCACTAAGTGGGGTCGGCTACATGAATCAAGCGACGCCATTGTGCTCTGTCATGTATCATGTCTACAGAGAGACCGTTTACATGTAGATCTCGTTTGACCACCTCATGGATGGTCTTCTTAGGTCTTCCTCTGCCTTTCGCCCTTTGTCCATCTTCCATCTCATCCACCCTCCTGACTGGATGTTCTATCGGTCTTCTTCTCACATGTCCAAACCACCTGAGACGCGATTCAACAATCTTTTCCACAATGGGTGCTACTCCAACTTTCTCCCTTATATCTTCATTCCTTATTTTATCCAATCGCGTATGACCACTCATCCATCTCAACATCTTCATCTCTGCCACACTCAGCTTATGTTCGTGCTCCCCTTTAGCCGCCCAACACTCCGTACCATACAGCATAGCCGGTCTTATAGCGGTGCGATAGAATTTACCTTTAAGTTTTAAAGGCACCTTTTTGTCGCATATAAAACCAGATGCACTCCGCCATTTTGACCAACCTGCTTGGATCCTATGATTTACATCATGTTCAATCTCTCCATTATCCTGTATGATACACCCAAGATACTTAAAACTTGTAACTTTTCGTAGGATATTCTCTCCAATTTTCACCTCTATATTTGAGTTTTCCCTTCTCAAACTGAACTTACATTCCATATATTCCGTCTTGCTACGGCTTATGCGCAGACCATACACTTCTAGCGCTTCTCTCCATAACTCCAACTTCTTATTTAAGTCTTCCCTTGACTCTCCCATAAGAACGATATCATCGGCAAAAAGCATGCACCATGGCACAGGCTCTTGGATGTGCTCTGTGAGTACTTCCAAGACTAATGTGAAAAGGTATGGACTTAAGGATGATCCCTGGTGTAATCCTATACCAATAGGAAATTCCTCTGTCACACCACCTTGAGTCTTCACACTAGTTGTGGCCCCATCATACATGTCTTTAATTGCCCGAATATATGCGATCCTTACTCTCCTCTTTTCTAAAATCTTCCATAAGACCTCCCTTGGTACCCTATCATACGCTTTTTCCAAATCAATAAACACCATGTGTAGATCCCTTTTATTACTACGATACCTCTCCATCATCCTTCTTAATAGGTATATCGCTTCAGTGGTAGATCTGCCTGGCATAAATCCAAATTGATTCTCTGTTACTTGTGTCTCTTTTCTCAACTTCCGTTCTATCACCCTTTCCCATAACTTCATAGTATGACTCATAAGCTTAATCCCCCTATAATTTCCGCAACTTTGTATATCCCCCTTATTCTTGTAGATAGGTACCAAGGTGCTCTTTCTCCACTCATCAGGCATCTTCTTTGACCTTAAAATCTCATTAAAAAGCTTGGTTAACCAGTTGATGCCTTTTCCTCCAAGACCCTTCCAAACCTCAATCGGGATATTATCAGGTCCTACTGCCCTGCCATTTTTCATCTGCTTTAGAGCCTCTTTTACCTCGAAGTCTCGAATCCTTCGATAGTAGTCAAAGTTTTGATCTTCTTCCCTTGTGCACAATCGACCAAGGCTCGGAAGAGTCTTCTGTCCCTCATTAAATAACTCGTAGAAGTAGCTCTTCCACCTTTCATTAATCTTCTCCTCTTGAGCCAACACCTCTCCATCCTTATCCTTTATGCACTTAACCTGATCCAAATCTCTCATTCTTCTTTCCCGGCTCTTTGCAATTCTATATATACCTTTTTCTCCTTCTTTCGTGCCCAAAGACTGGTAGAGACCCTCATATGCTCTTGTTCTTGCTTCACTTACAGCCACTTTTGTCTCTTTCTTAGCCGCCTTATATTTTTCCCAGTTATCTGCATTGCGGCATAAAGACCACTCTTTAAAGCATTCCCTTTTTATCTTTATCTTTTCTTGTATACTCGCATTCCACCACCAGGACTCCTTGTCTCTTGGTCCTATTCCTTTAGATTCACCAAAACTTTCTTTTGCTGTTTTTCTAATAACTTCTGCCATCTCCCTCCACATCTCTTCCGCGCTTCCATTCCCATCCCACTTTGCCTCTTCTCCTACCCGTCTTAGGAAGCTTCTTTGTTCCTCACCTTTCATCTGCCACCACCTCGTCCTTGGGTTCTTCGTATGATGTCTTTTCCTCAACTTTTGCTCAACGCGAAAATCCATGACGAGCACCCTATGTTGTGTTGTCAAACTCTCTCCCGGGATAATTTTACAGTTAATGCAAAATTTCCGGTCGACTCTCCTCAACAAGAAGAAGTCGATTTGAGAGCTTGTCATGCCACTCTTATAGGTTATAAGATGTTCGTCTCTCTTTTTAAAACATGTATTTGCGATGAGAAGATCAAAAGTTGAGGAAAAGTCCAAAATAGTTTTACCCTCGGCATTGATCACCCCGAAACCATGGCCTCCGTGAATACTCCCATATCCAGTCACTTCTCTCCCAACATGGCCATTTAAATCTCCTCCTAAGAAAATCTTATCTCCCATAGGTATGCCTTGAACCAAACTCTCTAGATCCTCCCAAAACCTTATCTTGTGTTGTTCGTCCAAACCCACTTGCGGTGCATAGGCGCTAATCACATGGAAAGCACCTCCCTCCACCACAAGTTTGATAGAGATGATCCGATCTCCCACCCTCTTGACATCAACTACGTCCTTCTTCCACTGCTTATCCACAATTATTCCAACTCCATTCCTATTCTTCACCTTTCCTGTATACCAAAGTTTGAAACCAGAAGAATCCAACTCCCTAGCCTTTGCACCAACCCATTTCGTTTCTTGTAGGCACATAATGTTAATCTTCCTCCTTGTCATGGTGTCCACCACCTCCATGGACTTTCCTGTTAGAGTGCCTATGTTCCATGTCCCAAATCTCAACCTTTTGTCGCTTCGACCTTTACCTTTTCCTTTGTGAACTAGCTTATTTACCCTCGTCCGTTCACGAAAACGCGAGAACCCTTGCTCATTTAACACTACATCCGGGCACCGATGCAGCGGCTCTTGCTTTGACACCGTACTCGAGCCATACGGCGCGTTGCTTCCGGGCAACGACCTAGCTTTAGCGCAATAATGTCTTTGATTCATGTCATGGGGGTTCGGCTATATTTTTACGTTGGTTGCCGAAGACCTAACACAACCCTCCTCCTTTATCCGGGCTTGGGACCGGCTATGTACCGCACGTGTAACATAGGCGGAGTTATAAATAAACAAATATGTTAAATAAAAAGTTAAACTAATATGCTTACCAATACTTTTATTAAATTTTGCAGATTGGAGAGTAAATATGTATTTGATTGCTTGGAGATTACATAGATAATTGAGTAATTGGGTTGCAAATTGATTATAATTGTGCATCTTTTTTTTATTCATTTCTGATGGTTTTAGTGGCTAAGAGAAGGGGGTTGAATCTTAGCCCCTTTTTTTATTACGCTTTCTGGTCTTTGAGGAGACTTTTCTGTTTTTGTCTCGTCCCTAGCCACGAGATTTTTTATTTTTGTCTCGTCACTTGACACGAGATATTTTTGGTTTTATCTTCTGTGCGGTAGAAAAGGAAATGGAGTACTAGAGAAAGAAGATTACACCCAGATATATCCTGGTTCAGCTGCTAAGTGCAATGCAGCCTACATCCAGTCTCCATCACAACTATGATGGAATTTCACTATAATCATCCTGATTACAAACTGTAAAGTGCTAACCCAACTTACAAGGGGATTCCCACAGAATCATGAAACACAACATAGATAAACAAAGGAACTCTAAGACATCTATGGCTTTTTCTTTTAATTTTGCATTCTCTGCCTTTTTTCTCTCTATGGCTTTTTCATACAAACCTCACTGTTTGCCTTTTTTCATGAGACTCAAAACACAGAAAAATTACAAAACAAAATACATTGAAGGAGAAGAAAATCTGTAAGCTTAGGTAGCTATGAGACTTTTGTGCCTTACACTCTCACACTTTCTCCTTGAATCAAACCGTGACTGTTCACCTCTTTTATAGAGAAGAGAAGCATTCACAGTTGAAACAAAACTAAGCTTAACTTCTTTTCCTTCAAAACATAACCGGTTCAGCCACAGAGAGAGAAGAGGTAACTCATGCAAAACCCAACATGCAAATACCTCTAGTTCTTCTTTGGTCATCACTCTTCATCAATCCGAGCGCTCCATCCTTGGCTTGCTCTCCAAGATGGATTTCTGGCCCTTGATGCTTCATGATGATGATGGCTTCATCTGCTCCAATCTCTGCCTCTTCCATCACTTCGCCACTCTAGCTACTTCCTGTGGTGGTTGAGCAGAATCAAAGACAAGCCATGCCTCCAAGAATCTCTTTCTTGCTGGCCGAATCTTCTTCTTTCTTTTTGAGTATGAAGAGCTCGAGATTACCTCACCAAATCTTACCATTTTTGGTGAAAATCTCAGCCACATCATACTTTTATTTTGTTATGTTTTCTTGCCATCATCATGACGGTCTTGAGATGTGCTCCATCTTCTTTTCGGTGAGTAGGTGTAGCTTCCATGGCTTCCTGGATAATGACCGAAAGAGAAGAAGGAAAGATGAGATCCGTTGGAATGCTTGAGGCAAATGATAACATTTGCTTTCCTGATGAATTTTTGGATCAAGCATTGGATCACTTAGTATAGATAATAATTGGGCTTGGAGCAACAAAATTCATTCTGGCCCAAGTGATATATCTCCCATTCAGCCATAAGAAACTAACTTCATATTAATGCTGAATTTTTTAACATTGGGCTAGCAACATTTTCTTTTTATTTTCGGCCCAATTAAAATTCTGCATCACAAAATTATTAATTACCATATGTTAGATGAAAAACAAATTAATAATTTTGTAAATAAATATTTCAATAATATTTGTTCATCATCAAAATTAAATTAGAGTTTTCCAAACTCATCAATCTCCCCCTTGATGACAAACATTATTAAAATTGAAATGGAAAGAAATTTAAAGATTTAAGTATAAAGTACTCCCTTTGAGTTTTGAATTTCTCTCCCTTTCAAATTGTCACATGGCTCCCCCTAAATATGTGCTATTTTTACCAAGGGAAGCACTAACCTGTAACATTTAAATCAAGCTTCAAGTAACAATGTTATTTAGCATATTCATTCCATTATGCTAGATACTTGATTTATGAGCAGATTTGAATGATATACAAAACTTATTTGCTATCACAATTTTAATTTTCTGCTCAATCTCACCATAATCAATCAAAATCTATTTTTGGCAGAAGACTTGCTGTTCAAAAATATTTTTCAATAAATCAGAGCAATCTTGGTAGGGAAAAATATTTTTCAATCATGATTTAATCTTTCCAAACACAGCAATTTTCACCATTAAGAACTAAAGGAACTGCCAAAAATAAATCCAACATAAATCATTTTATCAAGGTAAGTAAAATGTATTATAAACACAGTAAACACATTTTACCAAGATAAACATCAAATAATGACAGCAATCAAGATAAACCGAATGCATTATCAATCATCATAAACCAAATGCATTATTTAATCATCAACAGAGGTGATAATGAATTTTCACAGAATTTCATCCCCTGTTCCTGTTTCAATTTTGGGATCATTTTCCTCCCCCTTTTGGCATCAAGGGGCACCTGCAAAGAAAAATATTGACAGCACAACAAAATATCCATAATAAAGTGCCAAAAATGTGTCAAAGTGTCATAGAGCAGTGAGTATTAAGTCATGCCTCTACAAAATAAGATTGAGCCTAAAGATGCCAATATCAAATGAAAGCAAAGAAACAGTCATCAATCATCTGAAAGATTGAACTCTGAGTTAGAATCTTCTTCTTTATCCTCTGTCCCCATCTCATCCTCAAAGCTTTGAACCATGAAGCCCACCCTTTCGTTACATTTCTTCCAAGCCTTTTCATTTTCATATGCTAACTTCTGGGCAGCCTTGTAGGATTGAACCATTAACTTTGACATGTTGAGAAATTCATTAAGAACTTTCCTAATTGATGCAGTCACTTTGGAAGGTTCAGGGGGACGACTCTCAAGATCGCTGAGTGACGGCTCGGAGGGCATTGAGCGCTTACTTTTCTTACCCGAAACTCCTCCTCCTTTAATCATCGAAACTTTGTTCTCAACAGCTTTATTAGATAAATCAACCTTAAAATACTCAAAGATACATGTGAGAAATATTCCATAAGGAAGATTAGCCTTTTTAGTACTTTTAAGTGCTTCCCACATATGACGTATCATCATATAAGCAAATGAAATTGGAGAAGAAGTAACAAGGGCAAAGAGAATAATGGAGTCAGAAACTGTTACTCTGTGGTGAGAACCACTTTGTGGAGTGAGGATCTGAGTGATGATCCGGTGCAATAGTGAGTTCTCAGGACCGAGTGCTCGATGGGTTGGGATTAATCCATCTAATCCAGAAAGATTTGCACATATGTGTTGCAAGACAGTTTGCTGTGTGACTCCAACCTGATCATCCCATTTATCAATCATGTAAACTTTTGGTCCTTCATCCTCATACCCAAGAGCAGCGCTTATGGTTTGAGGATTGAGAGTCATGTAAACACGCTTGACATAAGAATGAATTGAGCCATCTATCAAACGCATGTTCACATAGAATTCCCGGACCAGCCCCGGGTAAACATGTTTCTGGATGTGAACCAATGGGGTCCACTTCAGGGCATCGAATAGAGAAGAAAAGTTTATTCCTTTGGTGGCTAGATTTTCAAGATTCACCAAGTATGATGGGCAGAGATGACGTTTCAGCAAAACCTTTTTGTGGAATTCGTAGAAGGCACAAGAGTAGAACCGAGAGGGATCAAAATGTGAGTAGGTTTTGTGAAATTTGTTCTTGAATTCTAGTGATTCCAAATTTGCAAGTTCTCTAGTATCATGTAACACAAAGCTTTTCTTCTTCTGAGAGCTTTTTCCGGATTCATGTGGAGTGGATTTTTTGTGTGGTGATGGAGGGGGTGAAGTGTGTGATTCCTCTTCATCTTCTTCAACACTCGATTGCTTGTTCTTTCCTGTCTTTCTTCTCCCTGAAGTTTTTCGAGCAATGACTTTCCGGTGCATAGTTTTGGTCTTTTTGGAGGGGGTGTATGAGTAGAAGAGGATGTAGAATGAAGATGGATATGGGTGTGAGTTTGAGATGATGAAAAAGGTAGACTTTTTGGAATGGGGGTTCGGCCACTTCTTCTAAGTGCCGTTTTCTTTTTCATGGTGAAGGGAAAGAATGGGGATGGAAGATGAAGTGATGCCCGAAGGTGTGGTGAGTAGAGGGAGGTTAGATGGCATTAAATGTTGATTGGAAAGAGATAATGGAGGAAGTTAATGACTATTATGGCGCGGTTATTAACCAAGGGGTTTCCCTTTTATTTGAAATAAATTGAAATGTGGTTTCCTAGAATCAAGGGATTAGATGGAGAGAGGGATTTGATTTGACAATAACCACTTCCAATAAGATTTGATAAGACAACAAAAGAATTTTGATCCTCATAAAATGAGGAACCAACAAAAGGTCAAGGTGGGGTCAAAGAGATTTTGTGGGGCCCATGAAAGATAAATTCTGCGCAGCCTCCCCCTTGATTATAGCTTCTCCAACACGCTTGTATTTTTATCTCGTCTATACCTACGAGACAAAACTGAGCAGAGTCAAAATTTCACAAATTCTCAATAGAACTTAAATCAAACATTCCCAAGCTTTTTCTTAGTGAACAGAATCTATCTTCACAGAGGGGTTTTATAAAAATGTCAGCAAGTTGATCTTCAGATTTTACAAATTAAATATCAATAGTACCCTTTTGCACATGTTCTCTAATAAAATGATATTGGATCTCAATGTGCTTTGTTCTTGAGTGCAAAATAGGATTTTTTGAAATATTTATAGCACTCATGTTATCACAAAATAATGGTATACTATTGATCTTTAATTTGTAATCTTCCAACTGCGTTTTTAACCAAATTAATTGTGAGCAACATGCAGAAGCGGATATGTATTCAACTTCAGCTGTGGATAGAGCTACTGTGGCTTGTTTTTTGCTTGACCACATGTTGAGTGAGCTTCCAAGGAAGCAACACATGCCGGAGGTGCTCCTTCTATCCACTCTATCTCCCGCATAATCTGCGTCACAAAATCCTTCTACATAAAAATCATCAGATTTTGGATACCATAAGCCATAATCACTCGTTCCCTTAATGTATCTAATGATGCGCTTAACAGCCGAAAGATGGGATTCTTTTGGGTGAGATTGAAATCTTGAACACACACCCACACTTTGAACAATATCCGGTCTAGAGGATGTAAGATACATTAGTGAACCAATCATTCCTCTATACCGTGTTTCATCCACATCTTTCTCATCATCATCTTTTTCAAGTTTAGTGTTTGGATGCATTGGTGTTCCTATTGGTTTAGAGTTTTCTAGGCCAAACTTTTTGATAAGTTCTTTTGCATACTTTCCTTGGTGAATAAAAGTACCACTAGGAGTTTGTTTAATTTGGAGGCCAAGAAAGAAAGTAAGCTCTCCCATTAAACTCATCTCAAACTCACTAGTCATGAGTTTTCCAAACTCTTCACACAATGACTCATTGGCCGAACCAAACACAATATCATCCACATAAACTTGAACTAGAAGAATATCATCATTAGATGTTTTAATGAATAAAGTTGTGTCTGTGGTACCCCTTTGAAATTGATTTTCTAATAAGAAGGCACTAAGTCTTTCATACCAAGCTCTTGGAGCTTGCTTAAGACCATAAAGAGCTTAGTTAATTTGAAAACATGATTTGGAAAATCTTTATGTTCAAAATCGGGGGGTTGGGCCACATACACTTCTCTATCAATAAAGCCATTAAGAAAAGCACATTTAACATCCATTTGAAACATTTTGAAACCCTTATGGGCAGCATAGGCAAGAAGCAATCTAATTGCTTCCATTCTAGCTACCGGAGTAAAAGACTCATCAAAATCTATACCCTCTTCTTGATCGTAACCCTGGGCCACTAGTCTAGCCTTGTTACGAACAACTTGTCCATCCTCACCAAGTTTATTTTTAAACACCCACTTAGTACCCGTAACTTTCTTACCATCCGGATGAGGTACTAGTGTCCAAACCTCATTCTTATCAAATTGAGCATGCTCTTTGTAACACCCTCACTATCAGAAGTCACGTTTCCGGCTGCGCTACTCTGATAGAAAGAAGTATTACGACTACTTTATATACTAAATATTAAAATAGGAGCCTGTGACTCGACATTGTATCGCTGATTTCTTTGAAAAACCGGAAACAAATACTTTATCTTAAGGAAATACAAGCAGACATAGATTCATATACAAGACTCCTTACATAATCTCATAATATAATATACATATAAAACATACAACTCCTATCCCTCTTACAAATTTGTAATAACAAAGACGAGGGAAGAAAATAATCTAATTAACACAGCAGCATATAAACCAAATGCAGTATAACTCTTCTTAATGCCTCTTCATCTGGTTCCTGAAAAGGTAAAGCTGTAGGGGGGTGAGAACCTAACCACATGGTCTCACCACGGAGTTTCAAAGTTGTCATAAGAAGATATTCAATAAGAAAACTATTTCAAATTCAGTGACTATCGTTGCCTTATGAATCCTTTTAAAATCCAACAGCTAATCGTTTAAAACATTTTCAAAGAAACAATGTTTAATATTTTCAGAAATCCAAAGTCTTCCTTTTCTCATAAGCAAATCTCAATCAGAAACTAACCACGCAATCAAACAACACAATCATTAATTCAGCACCTAAGTCCATTCTCAAATGTAACACGCCAGGACAAACACAGGCAAGACAGACAAGGAAAGCACAAGTAGGAAGCAGTTACAGCAAATAGTTCAAGTAGCAGTTAAGAACAGTTTAGCAATTAGGCAAACCAAAACAAGTTCAAACCCAAGTAAAGCATACAGATGCATATGATGCATGCCTGTCCTATGGCTGATGAGGCTCATCTGTCGGTTATCCAGCCAACCCGACAAGTCTGAATTGTACTTAGACTGTCCCCCGACATGCATCCCCAAGAGTCTATGCATAGCTTTTTCTCAAATAATCAATATTACTCAATGGGGGTAACATTCCCGGGAATTTATATAGTGCCCGGTCACACACTTACATCGTAGGGTCAACAGAGTATCGAGTTTTCAACCTGGTACACGTGGTGGCAAGCCACGACACTTAATCCAGGGAACCTCGTATCTCAAGATATTTCAAATTCATAAGCCATATAAACAATTCATTCATCATTCATCAATATCTAAGCCATTTTCAATATCACCATCATTCATCAATCCATATCCCATTTCCAAATTCATTCTAAAATCATATTTCAAATCAATCCTCATCATCCTTCTTTCGTTAATCAACAATCTCAATCCAAAACATAATTCTTTCTTTTCTAAATAAATCAATCTTAAATAAATAACGTTTAAGAACTAAATCTTTTTAAACAATTACTTCAACCAAAACTTTCAATTTTATAAAATTTCGGCAGCATTTCCTTTAAAATTCGGACACTGCCACCCTTTTCGGGTCCCATCCAAACATTTCTCAAATCCTTTCTCAACCATTTCCAAATCTCAATCACTTTCCAAAATTCAACCAATTCCAGTATCAAAGTATTTTCAAAGCGAATCAGTGCCCATAATAAATCTCTTTTTAAAATTAACCCAGCTCAAATACTAAATCATTTATAAAGTCATTTACAAAGTCACTAACTCAAAATTAAACCATTTCCAAAGCTAATTCAGTTTCATATTCCAAATCATTTCCAAATCCAATTCCTTTATATCATCAAAAATAGCTTCAAAACCAAGAAAAGCCATTTTTTATAATAATCAACCAAATAACCTTTCAAACTAATTTCTTTTCAGCAATCACAACTACTCAAGCAATCAAGCAATCAGTAAATCAGTCCAGCAAACAACCACATTTATAAGACAATTATAATCACAGACATATGTTTCTCACACTAATATCTATTTATAACAACTCTGTAAGATAAAATAAATTTTAAGAAAACCCCTACCTCGACTAGCTGAATTCAAGAATCAAAGGCGACAAACCCACTTATTCCAAATTAACAGCAACAGTAGCAATGGCATTAGAATCAGCAGTATTAACAGCAGCAACATCAAATTTGATGGAATCAAACGCGGAAACAACTCTAAAAATTCAAGGCAATACCAAAAATAAAATGGAATTAAAATCGTAACAAACAGATAAACGAGACCAAGGCAGTTCAGAGTATAAAAGTGAAACAGAGTCAGGAGACAGGCTAGACCTAGGGTAGTGACACTGAACTTGAATTGGGGCAAGTCAACAGCATCGGTAGGAACGGTAGAACTGGCAGTAGTAATTCCAGTCACCCCAGCAGCGACAACTCTTTCAGAGCATCAACCATCACAGTCCACAGTTGCAGCAGCTTAATCCTAAAACATCAACGTCTTAAACTTCTCAATCAACGGATAACATGACAATAGCAGTGGGGATTCAGAAACAAAAATGACTTACGGTAATTAAGGAAAACAAGGAAAATGAAGCGTAGCAGTAGTAGCGCAATGACTGCAACAGCACAGAAAAAATGGTCTCCTTCCCCACCTCAGCTCGTGACTCCGGCGGCGGCGATGGCGGAGAGAGCAGCGGCGGCAGAAACCCCCGCAACGCCTTCTCTCTCTCCTCGCGTTGTTCTGTCTCTCTCTCTTCGCATCGGATTCTGCTTGAGACTCGATAGCAGCTCGCAGCGCCGGTTCGACGGCAACGACTCCATGGCGGTCCGACGGCGATGGTGATGACGAGGTGCGGCGAAGCTGGCGGCGCACGGCGCGACGACGGTGGCGACGCTCCTCACTCGCACGAGCTTCCCCTGCTCCGTGACACACTCTCCTCGCTCCTCCTTCATCGGCGAAGACAGCGGCGCGACGAGCGGCAGTGACTCGCCGGCACGCTCTCCCCCTTTCTTCTCCCTCCTGATTCGCACCCTCTCCTCTCTTTCTTTCTTTCTGTGGATTTTTTGACTGCTGCTAAGTGTGGTGTTGTGAGTTTGTTTTTGGAAGAAAAGGAAAGGGTATGGCGGCTGAAGGGTGTGGGGTAATTAGGGTTAAAGTTTTAGGAAGTGTTTAGCAAATTAGGGCTTTAATTTGGGACAAATATGAAATCAATAATTTATTAATTTTAGGTAAATTGAAATTTGGTAAATTTTAATAAAATTAAAGTATATTGTACAAATTTGAAATCTAATTTAATCTCTTAAAATTACTTTAAAAATACTACTTAATTATCAATTTACTAATCAGTTTTTAATCAAGTATTCTAATTTATAATTAGAAATAATATAATATAATTTTCTTTTTTCTTTTTTTTTTGTGAAATTTATGGGTCTTACACTCTTCTTGCATGGCTTTCACCCATGATGGATCTTCTAGAGCTTGTTTGACATTGTTGGGCTCCATTTGTGACAAGAGTGCAAAGTTGCTTGGTTCGGATTGTCTTTTGGTTGAGGATCTTGTTGTCACTCCTTGGAAGGGATCACCAATGATGAAGTCATGAGGATAATCCCTCATAGACTTCCATTCTCTAGGCTTCCTTTGTGGTGTTGAGCTATGATGAGTTTCTGTTGGTCTCACTGTTTCAGTTTCTCGTGCTGGCTCAGGAGACAAAATGGAAATGTCTCCTCCAATCTGACGAGACAAATCTGGACTGGCAGATTCTTCAATTTGGGCAGACTTGGGATTCTCTTTACTTGTTCCAGCTCCTTCACAATCTGAATCATTATCTATCACAGTACTGGGAATTAAATTAGAATCACAAAAAGTAACATGTATGGATTCCTCTATGGTCCTATGTTCTTTGAGATAAATCCTATAGGCCTTGCTAGTGGTAGAGTATCCAACAAACATTCCTTCATAAGATTTTGGATCAAACTTACCAAGATTTTCTTTGTTGTTAAGCACAAAATATTTGCATCTAAAAATATGAAAGTACTTAAGATTTGGAGGGGTTCCTTTCCATAGTTCATAAGGAGTTCTTTTCAACCCTTTTCTAGTTATTGTCCTATTCAAAATATAACATGCTGTATTTACAGCTTCAGCCCATAGAAATTTAGGAATCTCATTCTCACATAATATAGCCCTAGTCATTTCTTGAAGGTTTCTGTTCCGGGGGTAACCTGAAACGTGTAGCTCGGTCGTCTCTGGAGAGGTCCGAGATAGGGGTCAGGGACCCGAGCTTGATATGTGGAGAGGTTGGTGGTTGTACCTGCAATGACACTCCGATGCTTAAGTTAGCATGGGTTCAAGCAGATATTGAGTAGAATTAGAGTATGAGTTATACCTGGGTGCTCCAGTGTATTTATAGTAGTTGGCTGTGATCTTCCCTGGATAAGATATTCTTATCTTATCTTATCTTCTGGGAGTTTTATCCCTATCTTTGTGGAACCGCCTTTCTCTAGGCCTTTTCGGCCTTTTAGTTTTTGGGCTGCGTTCCTTTTGATGGGCCTTCTTAGCTTTGTTGTCCGAGGTCCGACCTCAGGCGTGGGCCTTGGGACGAGGTCGGACCTTTCATGGATTTTGCCGATTTGGAGGAGCTCGGTCAGGGTATGAACAGTGCCCCTGCCCGAGTTCGTCCTTTTTGAGAGGTCGAGCTCGGGCATAGTAGTTTTTTCAAAATTCAAAAAATGGCCGTTTCAGCATTTATTGCATTTTACCGTTTCTTCTCGATTTTCGTTCGGGCTCTGTGAAGGCATTATTTATTTGCCCCTTCTCTCCTTTTTCTTCGTTTATTCTGTTCCCTTCCTGTTTTTCTGAGTTTCGCCATCTTCTTTTTTCGAGCGACGTTTTCTTCTTTCTTTTTCTTTTTTTCCGAGTCCTTCTGCGTGTTCTTCCGGGGTTTCCTCTGCGCCGCCGTTCTGTTCTCCTTGCTTCGGAGTTCATCGTCTTCGTTTCCTTCTTCCAGGTTTGTTCCCGTTTCTTTTCTTTGTGCACGTATGCTTTTGTTTCTGTTTTCTCTATGCCTGGTTTGCCCCGAAAAGAGGCGCCGCCATTGTTTTGTTTGTTTGTATATATTGGGGGGGGGGGCTCTTTTCTTTTGGTATTTTGTTCCGGGTTGCTGCATTTTCATCTCAAAGATTGTTGTTTCTTGTTTTTGCTAAATGGGTTTTCGCTGCCTGCTTTTATGTGATTTTTGCTTGCTGTTGTATTCTTCTTTGTAGGCAAGAATTTTTATGTCTCGAAAGGTTCTTCAAGCGATGTCGACCAAGATTCCGAGTGGTCTTGGTTGGGTAGATCCTGTTCCTCTAAGAGTCCCGTCTGTGGTAGATTCTGAGTATTTAGCTAGGTTTCGTAGGCAATGTAGCATATGTGAAGATAGAGAGTCTGAGAGGGATTATGAGTTAGTGGCCCCGGATTCCGAGGAGAGAGTGTGCTTCCCGCCCTTAGATAGTTCCGAGAAGCTCTTCTTTTATGCTTATGATTGCTTTTTCTCTAAGTTGAGTGTCCGACTTCCTTTTACCGACCTGGAGTCCGAGGTGTTATGGTCTTGTAACCTTGCCCCTACGCAGCTCCATCCGAATTCTTGGGCATTTTTAAAGCTGTTCCAACTTTTGTGTCAATTTTTGGGTGTCTCTCCCTCTATTTCTCTTTTTTCCTATTTGTTTGTGTTGACGAAGCCGGGGTCGGGCGGAGGGAAGGTGTCTTGGGTCTCTTTTAGGGCTAACCAGGGGAGGAAGTTCTGTACCCTGTATGATGAGTCTTTTCACGATTTTAAGAACTTTTATTTCAAGGTCCGGGCTGTTGGAGACGTCCGACCTTTCTTTCTAGATGAGAGTGGGGAGCCTTCTTTTCCTCTTTGTTGGCAGGAGAATATAGTGTCTGTTAAGTATACTTTTGAGAGTCTAGATGAGGTGGAGCAGGCTTTTGTGGGTGTGGTGAGCAGTTTATGGGGTCGGGCGCCTCACTTGGACACGAAGAAAATGTTGGGAGATCCAAGCCTTCTCCGTTCCGAGTTAGGTAGTTCCCGACCTCTTTGAGATTTATCCTTTTTAGTATTTGGGTTTTGCTTGTTTTCGGTGGAATTTCTGTTGTGGTGATCTTTTTTCTTTTTTATTTCTGCAGAGATGTCTTCTCAGGCGGATTCCATGAAGTTTCTTCGTCGGACGAAGAAGTCGGTGGCTGCTCGAAATCTCGAGGCCGGGGATGCTTCTGCCCGATCTTCTCCGCAGAAGACTACTGTGGGTGTTCAGACTCGGTCGAAGACTATTCCGACTCCCCAGTTCCGAGCTATAAGTCAGGATCCTCCGACCTCTGGGCCTGCTACCTCTTCTCCTCCTCCGTTCTCGGGTCCTCCTCCCAAGAAGCAGAAGACCTCTCAAGAGCTTGCCGGTTTCAATGATAAGGACTTTGACGCTCTTGGTTGGATTGAGCAGCATATTCTCCCTCAGACCTTTATTTCCACTGATGATGTTTCTATGGAGCATCATTTTCAGTATATGGCACGGAGCTGTGTCCGGATGGCTAGTCTTCATGCCGCTATTGCCCGGGAGTTCAAGAAATCCCCCCTTGGGGCGACCAGCTCTCGACTTGAGAAGACTCAGTCCGAGCTTGATAGGATTAGTCAAATGAAGGCTGCCAGGATTACTGAGTTGGAGGCCTCTTTGGAGAAAGAGAAAACTAAAGCTACCGCGGCTGTGGCGGCAGCGAAGACATCTGACGAGATGGCGAAGGCGGCTACAGAGAATTATACTCGGCTATATACCGAGTTTGTGGAGACAAAGGAGGAGTTGCAATCTGCACAGGACAAGTTTTACGAGCTGGAAGGTCATGTGGCCAAGGGCATGGATGCCATGTTTGAGAATTTGAAGGCTCAGGTCCGGGTTCTTGCTCCCGACCTGGATCTGAGCTTATTCAGTACGGACAACGTTGTTGTGGAGGGGAAGATTGTTCCTGCTCCTTCCGAGGATGAGGTTCCGATGTCCGACCCCAAAGCTCCGGTTGAGAACCCGACTTCACCTTTGGTCGGGGATAGATCTGGTCGGGATGATGTTGCCGTTGATGCAGTCCCGATATCTATGTTTCCTCCGCAGCCTGCTGTTGATGTGGAGTCTGGAAAGGACCTTGATCCTCTGTAATCTTTTTAGTGGTTTGCCCGGCCTGTGGGCTTTTGTTGGATGGTTTCTGTGAACGCTTTTGGACACCTTTTGCTTTATTTAGCTACTTGTGGTAACTTTATTATGCGGCGTTTTTGTTCGCGTTTTGACCTTTTGTTTCCGCTTTTGTGCTTTTTAGTTGTTTTCGGATAACAACTTTTTAGCTAGCGTTTTGACCTTTTGTTTCCGCTTTTGTGCTTTTTAGTTGTTTTCGGATAACAACTTTTTAGCCAGCGTTTTGACCTTTTGTTTCCGCTTTTGTGCTTTTTAGTTGTTTTCGGATAACAACTTTTTAGCTAGCGTTTTGAAACTTCCTTTGATTTCGTTCTTTCGCTTGTACTTTTTAGTTGCTTTTGTAAAGCAACTTTTTAGTAAGCGTTTTTCGAAATCTTGGTTCTCGCCGTTTTAAGGCTTCTTTCTTGGGTCCGAGCTTTTCTCGGACCTCGGGTGCTTGAGTACCTCGTTTTCGTTGGGTCCGACTTTGTCGTTGGTCGGTCCTTTTAAGTTATTTTTGTAATCTCTTTTTATTTGGCTTTTGAGCCTTTTCAGAGTTACTTTATAACTTCTCACATTAATTTGAACCTCGTCGCTTTATCTTTGCCGACCTCGTGTGGCCTTTTGGCAAATGATTTTTTGCGTTTTGCCGAGCATAAATTAATGCGCCTTGGCGGGGTACTTTCCTAGGATTTGTTTCATCATGAGGAAAAAAAAATAGAAAATTTTGATTAGTATTAAAAGAGGGAATATTTACAGAATGTTTACCCTTGACTAGGTCGGGTGTCTTACTTAACCGGGTGTCTCATTAAAAAACCCTTGTAGGGAAAAAGAGTACACCTTGGGTTAAGTTTTTCTAGCTGTAGTACCGTCTTAGATTACAGGCGTGCCAGGCCCTGGGCAGCTCATTGCCTTCTAGGTCGGATACTTTGTAATAGCCCGTCCCTAAGACTTCTGTTACTTTGTAGGGCCCTTTCCAATTCGCGGCTAGCTTTCCTTCTCCCGACTTTTGTGTTCCGATGTCATTTCGGATTAGAATCAGGTCGTGAATGGAGAAACTTCGCTTTATTACCTTTTGATTGTATCTGAGGGCCGTTCGCCGTTTTAAGGCTTCTTCTCGGATTCGGGCTCTTTCTCGGACCTCGGGGAGGAGGTCGAGTTCTTCCCTTTGTTCCTGTGGGTTGCCTCCTTCGTTGTAGAAGATGACTCTGGGCGACCCTTCATCTATTTCAATAGGAATCATTGCCTCTATCCCGTAAGCTAGTCGGAATGGGGATTCTCCCGTTGTAGAGTGTGGGGTTGTCCGATATGCCCATAGTACCTGGGGGAGTTCCTCGGCCCATGCCCCTTTGGCCTCTTGGAGTCTTCGTTTTAACCCGGCCAAGATGACTTTATTTGCAGCTTCTGCTTGTCCATTGGCTTGTGGGTGTTCGACTGATGTGAATTGCTGTTTGATTTTTAGTTCGGCCACCAAGTTCTGAAAACTTGTGTCCGTGAACTGTGTTCCATTGTCTGTTGTGATGGAGTAGGGGACTCCGAACCTTGTGACAATGTTTTTGTATAGGAATTTGCGGCCTTTCTGAGCCGTGATGGTGGCTAAGGGCTCAGCTTCGATCCACTTTGTAAAGTAGTCGACCCCTACTATGAGGTATTTGACTTGCCCCGGTCCTTGTGGGAACGGGCCAAGTAGGTCAAGTCCCCATTTTGCGAAGGGCCATGGTGCGGTGATGCTGATAAGGTCTTCTGGTGGTGCCTTGTGGAAATTGGTGTGTTTTTGGCAGGGGGCATATTTTCACGAATTCCGTTGCGTCTTTCTGCAAGGTCGGCAAGTAGAAGCCGGCTCGGACTACCTTTTTAGATAATGCCCGAGCTCCGAGATGGTTCCCACACATGCCTCCGTGGACATCTTCGAGGACGTTATTTGTTTCTGAGGTCGGGACGCACCGGAGGAGGGGATTTGTGAATCCTCTTCTGTATAATACGCCGTGAATTAGTGTATAATTCTGGGCATCTTTCGTGAGTCTTTTAGCTTCTTTTCTTTCGGCGGGAAGAGTTCCCGACTTCAGGTAGCTGAGTATGGGGGTCATCCATCCTTGCTGTTGGTTGGATATATTCAGCGTTTCTTCCTCTCTTAGCACGGAGGGGGATTGTAAAGTTTCCTGGAGGAGACTTCTGTTGTTGCCTCCGGGCTTGGTGCTGGCGAGCTTTGAGAGGGCGTCTGCCCGGGCGTTTTGTTCCCGAGGTATGTGCTGGATTTGTATTTCTGAAAAGTGGCGTAATTGTGCCTGTGTTTGATCCAGGTATTTTTTCATAGTTGGGTCTTTGGCCTGGTAGCTTCCATTTACTTGAGATGTGATGACCTGGGAGTCGCTGAAGATCGTGATTCTCTGGGCTCCGACCTCTTCGGCTAGCTTTAGACCTGCTAGTAGGGCCTCGTATTCGGCTTGGTTGTTCGAAGCCTGGAACTCGAATTTTAGGGATAGTTCTATCCGTGTTCCTTGGTCGCTTTCGAGTATAACCCCGGCTCCGCTTCCTGTTTTGTTTGAGGACCCGTCGACATACAGATTCCATGAGAGTGGGGTTTCAGGGGTCTCAGTATATTCTGCGATGAAGTCGGCTAGGTACTGAGATTTTATGGCAGTCCGGGCTTCATAGTGGAGGTCGAACTCGGACAGTTCCACCGCCCATTGTAGTATTCGTCCTGCCAGGTCTGTTTTTTGCAGGATGTGTCTCATGGGTTGGTTTGTCCGGACTTTGATGGTGTGGGCTTGAAAGTAGGGACGGAGCCTCCGAGCTGTGAATACTAGGGCGTAGGCGAATTTTTCTATTTTCTGATAGTTTAATTCGGCCCCTTGTAGTGCCTTGCTCACAAAGTATACGGGGTGTTGTCCTTGGTCATTTTCCCGTATTAATGCTGAAGCGACTGCCCGATGTCCGACCGAGAGGTATAATACGAGCTCTTCCCCTTTCAAAGGTCGGGTTAGGATTGGTGGCTGCCCGAGGAATTCCTTGAATTCTTGAAAGGCTTTTTCGCACTCCGGGGTCCACGAGAAGGGTTTCCCTTTCTTTAGGAGTGAGTAGAGAGGTAGTGATTTTATCGCTGATCCTGCCAAAAATCTTGATAGGGCGGCCAGCCTTCCATTCAGCTGTTGTACTTCTTTGACACAGGTCGGGCTTTTCATATTGAGTATCGCTTGGCATTTGTCCGGGTTTGCTTCGATGCCCCTTTGAGTCAACATGAAGCCTAAGAATTTTCCGGCTTCTGCGGCGAAGGTGCACTTTGTCGGGTTGAGTCTCATGTTGTGTTTTCTGAGGGTGCCGAAGACACTGGTGAGGTCGGTTAGCAAGTTTCCGTCTTCTTGTGTCTTTACCAGCATGTCGTCGACGTACACCTCTAGTTGTAGTCCGATGTGCTCTGAGAACACTTTGTTCATTAGCCTCTGGTAGGTTGCCCCTGCGTTCTTCAGCCCGAAGGGCATTACTACGTAGCAGTAGTTTGCCCTTGGGGTTATGAACGAGGTCTTTTCTTGGTCGGGTCCGTACATCGGGATTTGATTGTATCCCGAGTATGCGTCCATGAAGGAGAGATATCTATAGCCTGAGGCTGCGTCTACTAAGGCGTCGATGTTTGGTAGTGGATATGGGTCCTTGGGGCAGGCTTTGTTGAGATCCGTGTAATCGACGCACATCCTCCATTTTCCGTTGGGCTTTTTTACCAGGACCACGTTTGCGAGCCATAGGGGGTATTTTACTTCCCGAATGAACCCTGCCTCTAGTAATGCTTGTACTTGTTCTTCTATTGCTTGCATGCGCTCAGGCCCGAGTTTCCGGCGTCTTTGTTGGACAGGTCTGGACCCCGGGTATACTGATAGCTTATGGCACATCAGGTCGGGGCTTATGCCTGGCATGTCGGAGGCTTTCCAGGCGAAGAGGTCGGAATTCTCCTTTAAGAGGGTTATGAGTTCCTCCTTTAGGCCTGCTTCGAGGTTTGCTCCTACGTTTGTTATTTTTTCAGGTGTGTTCCCGATTTGGATTTTTTCGGTTTCTCCCTCTGGTTGTGGCCGGAGGTCTTCTCGGGTTTGAACTCGTCCGAGTTCTATTGTATTGACCTCTTTCCCTTTTAGGCTCAGGCTTTCGTTGTAGCATCGCCGTGCTAGTTTTTGGTCGCCTTTTAGGGTAGCGATTCCCTTTGTGGTAGGGAACTTCATACAGAGGTGTGGGGTTGAGACTATAGCTGCTAGTCTGTTTAGGGTTGGTCGCCCAATGAGGGCATTGTATGCTGAAGTGACGTCGACTATAATGTAGTCGATGCTTAATGTTCTAGATTGCTCGCCTCTTCCAAAGGTAGTATGTAGCGAGATGTATCCTAAGGGATGGATCGGGGTGTCCCCTAGTCCAAATAAGTCGGTGGGATAGGCCTTTAGCTCTTTTTCTTCAAGTCCGAGTTTGTCGAAGGCAGTTTTGAACAGGATATCTGCTGAGCTTCCCTGGTCAACCAGGGTTCGATGTAGGTTGGCGTTTGCTAGGATGATGGTGATTACCATTGGATCGTCGTGCCCGGGTATTACCCCTTGAGCATCTTCTCGGGTAAACGAGATAGTAGGTAATTCGGGCAGGGGGCTGTCTTCTCGGACATGATAGACGTCTTTGAGGTGTCTTTTTCGCGAGGATCTGGATGTTCCTCCGCCTGCAAAACCTCCATTTATCATGTGAACGTGCCTTTCAGGGGTTCGCGGGGTTTGCTCAGCCCGATCTTCATTATCTCCCCTTCTTCTCTTTTTGGTCTCTTCTCCCTTCTCTGCTATGTATCTGTCGAGTTTTCCTTCTCTGGCTAGCTTTTCTATAACATTTTTTAGGTCGTGGCAGTCGTTAGTAGAATGACCGTAGAGCTTGTGGTATTCACAGTATTCAGACCGATCTCTCCCTGCTCTCCTGTGTTTTAGAGGTCGGGGCGGTGGGATTTTTTCGGTGTGGCATACTTCTCTGTAGACGTCTACCAGGGAAACTCGGAGGGGAGTGTAGCTATGGTACTTCCGTGGCTTGTCCGAGTTGGATTCTTCTTTCTTCTTCTGTTCCCGATCTCGATCTCGGAACGGGTAGGTTGATTCCTTCCTAGAAGAGTCTCTTAGCTGGGAGGTTTCCTCCATGTTGATATATTTTTCTGCCCGTTCCTGCACCTCGTATAGGGAGGTCGGGTATCGTTTGGATAGGGATTGGCTAAACGGTCCCTCTTTTAGGCCGTTTGCTAGTCCCATGATGGCTGCTTCAGTGGGCAAGTGTTGTATGTCCAGGCAGGCTTTGTTGAATCGCTCCATGTACTCTCGGAGAGTTTCTTGGTTACCTTGTTTGATCCCGAGTAGACTGGGGGCATGTTTTGTCTTGTCCTTTTGAATGGAGAATCTTGTTAGGAATTTTTTGGTTAGGTCTTCGAAGCTGGTGATTGATCTAGGTGGCAGGTTGTCGAACCACTTCATGGCTGATTTGGTGAGAGTGGTGGGGAAGGCTTTGCACCGAATCGCGTCGGAGGCGTCGACTAGGTACATTCTGCTTCTGAAGTTGCTGAGGTGGTGACTTGGGTCGGTGGTGCCGTCGTAGAGATCCATATCGGGTGGTTTAAAGTTTCGCGGTACCTTCTCCTTCATGATCTCTTGCGTGAAGGGATCATGGTTGCCTTCGGGGTGGGGCCGCGGTCTGACCGATCTTTCAGGTTGGCCTCTATTTTCCGCAGTTTTTCTTCTAATTCTCTGCGCTTGCGAGCTTCCCTTCTCAGATCTTGTTCAGTTTCTTTTTGCTTCTTTATGTCCTCTTCGAGTTGTTTTAGTCGGTTTTGCTGTGCCCGGACTGCTTCTAGGATTTCCGAGCTCTTTTCTTTTTCGGGATTTCGTGGATCTTTGTTTGGGAGTGACGTCTTCGGGCGATTCTGTTTGTTTCCTCCTGGAGTGCGTGGTGATAGAGGGCTGTCCGGTCGTCCTCCGGTGTCAACTTCCTCCTCTTGTTCTGATGCCGCGCGGTCATTGTTGGAGGGGTCGTCCGCCATGGTAGAGGGATGACTTCCAGGTCCCCGGCAACGGCGCCAATGTTCCGGGGGTAACCTGAAACGTGTAGCTCGGTCGTCTCTGGAGAGGTCCGAGATAGGGGTCAGGGACCCGAGCTTGATATGTGGAGAGGTTGGTGGTTGTACCTGCAATGACACTCCGATGCTTAAGTTAGCATGGGTTCAAGCAGATATTGAGTAGAATTAGAGTATGAGTTATACCTGGGTGCTCCAGTGTATTTATAGTAGTTGGCTGTGATCTTCCCTGGATAAGATATTCTTATCTTATCTTATCTTCTGGGAGTTTTATCCCTATCTTTGTGGAACCGCCTTTCTCTAGGCCTTTTCGGCCTTTTAGTTTTTGGGCTGCGTTCCTTTTGATGGGCCTTCTTAGCTTTGTTGTCCGAGGTCCGACCTCAGGCGTGGGCCTTGGGACGAGGTCGGACCTTTCATGGATTTTGCCGATTTGGAGGAGCTCGGTCAGGGTATGAACAGTTTCTATTCCTTCTTTCAACAATCCCATTTTGTTGAGGTGTTCTAGGGCATGAAAAATTATGAGTAATTCCAAAGTCATCACAGAATTTTTCAAAGTCTTGGTTTTCAAATTCTTTTCCGTTATCACTTCTGAAATGGGCCACTTTTAAATCTTTTTCATTTTGAATTTTTTTGCAAAGGGTTGAGAAAGCATGGAAAGCATCATTTTTATGAGCAAGAAAAAGTACCCAACCAAATCTAGAGTAATCATCTACCATAACTAAGCCATAGTGTTTACCTCCTAAACTTTGAGTTCTTGTTGGACCAAAAAGATCAATGTATAACATCTCTAATGGCCTTTTGGTTGAAATTCCATCTTTTGGTTTAAAAGAGGATTTAACTTGTTTGCCTAATTGACAAGCATCACAAGTAAGATCCTTATCAAATTTGATTTTAGAAATTCCTCTAACCATATTTTTCTTTACTAGCTTAGAAATTTGGTACATGCTAGCATGACCCAACTTTTTATGCCATAGCCATTTTTCGGATTCAAGAGATGTAAAACATGTTACATTTTGTTCTTTCAAGTCCTCAAGAGTTAATCCATATACATTGTTGCATCTTTTAGCTTCAAAAAGAATATCCCCAGTTTTTTCACAAACAACCAAACACACAAATTTTCTAAAAATCACTTCAAATCCTAAATCACACAATTGACTTACACTAAGTAGATTATGTTTCAAACCATTTACAAGAAGAACATCATTTATACAAGATGAAAAGCTTTTACCAACTTTTCCAATGGCCACTATCTTTCCTTTTCCATCATCACCGAAAGTGACAAGTCCTCCATCATATTCATCAAGCTTTATGAAGAAGGTTGTCTTTCCGGTCATATGCCTAGAGCATCCACTGTCCATGTACCACATATTTTCCTTCCTCTTGGATGCTAGGCACACCTACAAAATAAGCTCAAGTGACCTTAGGTATCCAAATTTTCTTGGATCCTTTCACGTAAAATCATCTCCTATGTCCCAAATCATTGTAATAAAAAACAACTTTGTAAACTTTATCACCAATCATTCTTTCACCAAAGAAACACTGAACGGGAAAATGACTGCTTCGGTTGCATAACCTACAAAACCTTTGGAGTTGCTATTTTGTTAAAGTAGGTGGGATCTTGAAACCTTGTGTCATTGGATGAAGAAGCTCTATTTTTAAAAGAAGGTTTCTTATAAGATTTATAAAACCCCAAACCAGCTTTATCAAAGAGTGGTTTTTGACTAGCCAATATTTGATTTAGATTTTCAGAACTTTGAGTAAATTTGACTAAGTCATTTTCAAGACTTTTAACCTTTTTCAGCAACTCTTCATTTTCCTTAAAACAGTTTACATATGCAACTACCGAGTGATCACTTTCACAACTTCTAAGTTGTGCTTTCAACTGCTTATTTTCTTCTACAAGATCACAAGCAGTTTCAGCCTCCCTCACTTTTTCCTTAAGAAAACTATTTTCAGCTTTAAGAATGATAATTTGTTGTTCAAGATCTTGATTTTCAAGCAGAAAACATCTTAATTTTTCAGAAAGGTGATCTATCATAAGATGAAGGTCTTCAGTGTCAGGATTTTGAAAGAATACCTGATCTACATGATTTTCTATGAGACAAGGCTGTGACTTGGTCTCAGATTCTTTATCACTGTCTGAGTCATTTTCCAAGTCTTCCCATGATGCCATTAGATCCTTCTTCTTCCCTCCTTTTTTCTTCTCCTCTTTCTTCAACTTGGGACAATCAGATTTGAAATGCCCCATTTTCTTGCAGTTGTAACAAGTTACTTTGCTAAGGTCTTTTTTTATTTTCTTTGAGCTGCTGCCTTTGCCTTTGAACTTCACTATTTTCTTGAATTTTTTGGCAAACAACACAAATTCATTTTCAGAGGAGTTATCACTGGATTCATCATCTAGGGGGTTAGTTATAGAAGAAAAAGCAATTCCTTTCTTTTTTAACTCTTTTTTCAAATAAGTGTTTTCAAAAGCAAGAAGGTTTCCTCTCAAATCATCAAGTGTCATGGAATCAAGGTTACTGCTCTCAGAAATAATTAAAGCTTTTGTTTCCCACTCTTTATGTAATACCCGGTCTAACCGAAATTAGTTAAATAATGAGTTAAGTAGGAGCGAATATGGTTGAAAGATTTGGCAATTGGAATTTGATGATTTAAATATGATATTTGGATTCAGTGAATTTTTTCGAGTCGGAAGACATAGTTTTCTGCGTAAAAGCGCGCAGTGGAATTTTGATCGGCAGTACCGGCTGAGACCTGTCTGGTACTGCAGCTGAGAAAATTGATTATGAGTAAATAAGATTAAGAAATGAGGAATTATAATTAGGGGAGGTAGAAATATTTGAAGTGCGATTTAGAGCGCTAATCTTAAAGGTTTTGGTCCAAAATTGGGCCAACGGACAAAAATAAGTGAACTGGGCCTAAGTGGGCCCAAGACCCAACATATATAAACATTAGTTATGAGCATTTCAGCTCATTTTACCCTAAAAGAGAGGTTGGGGCGCTGAAATAGAGAAGAGAGAAGAGAAGAGAGAAAACCTAACTCTCTTTGATCTTCAAACCACCATAACTTGAGCTACGGAGCTCCGATTGACGAGCCGTTTGCGGCTACGCATCGCTCTTCTCATCCTCTATAATTATATCTAAGTTTTGTGGTGAGTAATCCACTTTCCTCTGCCTAGTTTTCATTTTTCTCTTCAAATTCGAATTTGGTTTGGGTTTTGAGGAAACCTTATGATTTTGGTTGTTTAGGAGTGCTCTAGTATGAGCCATGGGTGATATTCATCACAAACTTCAGTGGGTTAAGGTAAGAAACCCTCCAACCCTTGTGATTTGTCACTTTTATGAGCCCTAGGTTGATGTATGTATGTGATATTGGTTATGTTAGTGTATTTGATGATTTTGGTGCATAATTGGGAGATTGATGTTGCTTGAGGAGCTTTAGTGAGGCTTGGAACTAGGGTTGGTGGAGACTTCCAAAGAAGAGGCTCAATTGGTTTGGCTATAAGAGGTACGGTTTAAGTTTTATTTAAGTACTGTGTGGTGTGATGAGAATTCCTAGGCTAGATGCCCCTAGGATTAAGTTTGGATTGTGTAAATGGTTAGTGCTAATATGCATAGTTGGTATGTAATGTGAATTGATGATTGGGTTGAGAATTGTGTGACCTTGTATGCTTGGTGTATTGAAAATTTGATATATTGGGTATGAGTATTAATTTGTGGTTTATGCATTTAAATTGTGAAATTGGGCCGGAGGCCGTGAATTTTGGGCCGGAGGCCGGAAAGAGGTAAGAAAGGTAAGTTTATGTGTACATTGTATGATGACACAAGTGATTGGATGAATTTCAGATAATGAATATATGAATGATTGGGTTGGTTATTGAATAATGAGGTTTGAGGAGTTGAAGTGTGGAAATTGGTAATTTTGGGTGAAATTGTATAGATGAGGTATGTTTGATTTTGGTTGAGATATATTATGTGGTCATATATGTGAGTATGATTATTGATGCCTTGATGGTATGATAATGCATGAGAGATATGTATGTTGTGATATATGCTTGAGGAATGATTAAGGTTGATTTTGGGGTGAAACCACGTGATAGTGAGTATGACATTGATTTTGTATAATGATGGTTGATTGGAAATAGTGTTGTTGGAAATTGGAATGAGGAAGGATGTATGGCATGTTGATGTGTTTGTAATTTAGCCATTGTTTGAAATGGGTAAAAATGGTTATATGGCAGTTTTGTGAATTGTGGTAATGTGTTAGTGTATGAGTTCAGGAGGCTTAATGTCGATTTTGATATACTTTGATTGATTTCAAAGAAAAGGGATGAAATTGGCATGTTTTGGTTGATTTTGAAAAGAGTTGAAAATGGCTTGTTTTGAAAATGGCACTTTGTGGTTTTGAGTGAAAACATAATTTTTGGGCATATTTTGACGGGACATAACTTGCACTGTGGATTTTTTTTTGTACCAAATTTGTTTAGAAGTGAAGTTGGAGCCGGGATGTCCATGCCGTTCGAAGAACGGGTGAAAAATGATTTAAAATGAGGAAGTTATGTCCGTCAGAAGATTGGGGGTTGAATCTATGAATTCTGCAGCTTTTAACTTAGAAAACTTTTAGCAGAATGACCCTCCACGCGTAGGCGCACTTGGCGCGTACGCGTCGTTCTTCGAGAAGGCACCATCCACGCGTGCGTGTGGTGTGCGCGTGCGCGTCGATGCGCTGCACCCATTGCCCAGCCATTTTCCCGAGAGTTGTGCCAGAGTGGTGCCAGTCTTGTGTCTAGGGCGCAAGTGTACCCACGCGTACGCGTGGCTGACGCGTACGCGTCGTTATCTATTTTTCAATCCGCGCGTCCGCGTGAATGACGCGTATGCGCCGATGAGTTTTGTGGCCATCCACGCGTGCGCGTGGAGTACGCGTACGCGTGGCCCTGTTTTCATCCCAAAGTTGATTTTTGAGTATTAAAAGCCAAATCTCATACTTCTAAGCCTCCGATCTCACCCCTTATGTATTAAATCATTATGATATGCCTAGCAATGAGAAAGGAGCTAGGGGATGTGGTAACTTGCGAGTGAAGCAAGGGGAAAAGTTATGATCAATGATGATCAACGATGATTATATGAGATATGGAGGATGACGGTGGGAGTACCGTGTATGCCATGAGCCGAAGGGCTATATTTATTGATAAATGGCTGGTTCTTGATTGGACCATGAGCCGGATAGCTGAGTTATTGCCGGGTCACGGCAAAGCCATTATTGATTATGGCTGAGAATAATTGCATATATGATTAATGAATGAATGTGTTAAATGGATAATAATGGAAGATGTTGAAATGTGATGTGTAACCCCGGGTAGTAGGCAGTGGCGTTGTCCACTTGCTCCGGGTATGAGACGAAAAAGGATGCTTATGATAAATGAGTTAATTATGGAGTTTTGAATGAATGTAACTCTGATACCTGGGTAGTAGTAAGGGTTGGGATTCGTCCCACTTGCTCCAGGTTAATGTTTGAGATTTGATAACAATGAGGATTGATAATAGGAAATGAGATTGAATGAATATATGTTTGAGATACCTGGGCAGTAGTAAGGGTTGTGGTTCGTCCCGCTTGCTCCGGGTTAATGCTTAAGATACCTGGGTAGTAGCAAGGGTTGTGGTTCGTCCCGCTTGCTCCGGGTTAATGCTTAAGATATCTGGGCAGTAGCAAGGGTTGTGGTTCGTCCCACTTGCTCCAGGTCAGAGATTGTGATGCCTGGGTAGTAGCCGCAGTAGTGGTTGTTCCACTGGCTCCAGGTTGAGCTGTTAAACACCCGCCTGGGTAGTAGCCGCAGTAGTGGTTGTTCCACTGGCTCTGGGCTGAGCGGGTAGTAGCAAGGGGGTTGTAGCTCAAACCTACTTGCTCCACAAGGGGTGTTTCTGTCCATGGTTAGCTACCAGGACGTGTCGGGTTGGCTATATAACCGACAGATGATATCATCAGCCATAGGGCAGGCATACATCATTTGCATATGTTTGAATTGTTTGGGTTTGCCTATTTGTTTTGGATTTCTATCTCATATATGCTATGTTACCTGATTACGTGCTACTTGCTCTACTTGTACCTTATTTGTGTATTACTTGTCTGTATTGCTTGTGTTTGAACAACTGAGAGATCCCTCATGATGGTGTCGGTGGATGTTGGGGGCTGTTATTGATGAGATGAATTGATAATGCGATTGCATGATGATGATGATTTTTGAATGAGATCATTTGAGCCCCCTGGGTAGACGCAGTGATGTGATTTCACTAGCTCCAGGCGGGGGTATGATGTATTGATACAGAGTTGCTGAGGCAGAACAACTGGTGATGGTTTTGCTTATGATTCTGAGTCTGATTCGTGAAAGAATCAGCGAGTTGGGAAACATGTGTAACATGAACTAGATTTAGTATCCCCTTACAACAGATGCCTATTTATGGATTAGTGAGAATCTAGGTTGGATACTTGGTGAAAAGGAGTTTAGGATGCTTAGTGAGTTTTTATTGCAGTGCATTGTATTTATTTGGCACTTTTACCGTACTGGGAACCCATGGGCCCGAGGTTCTCATTCCGTATATATCTCTTGTTTTTCAGATACAGGTTCAGGTGCTCAGAAGTGAGCTGCGGTTCGTCTGAGAGACGGCGAAGATATTTATTTTCTCTACTTTATGTTTTGCTTAGAATCTCTCCACCTTTGTTTTAAAAAGATTATATTATGTGTTGAACTCTTTTGGAACTTGCCTATAGAGGCTCTTATGTTTCCTTTGGGAGAGATTAGGATGTACTGTTATTAGTTACTTTCATATTGTACCTTAGCCGGCCTAAATTTCGCGGGTCGCGACTAGTGGCTATTTACTTATGTTATATATATATCCATCTGTTATCTATCTCTTAATCTCCTTTATGCCTTGTCCGTATATCGCTTTCGGCTTCACAGTTTAACTTTTCGTTGTCGAAACGTGAGTGATACTTCTTCGCAATTTTATTTCTACTCTTTTCAGGCTTCTCGATTAATACTCCTTTCGAAATTACCTATATTTATATATTAAAAATCTACCTGAGAGTCGTACCACCGTAATATCATTGACTTATGACTCGAGCATAAGGATTTGAATATTAGGGTGTTACACTTTAGCGAGATATTTCAGCACTCTTCTCACAAGCACAGAATCGGAATGTGTTATTCCCATAGCATCGAAGCCAACAATGATGGTGTTGAACCGTTCGAACAGTTCATCAATGGATTCTCCTTCCTTCATTGTAAACATTTCATACTCCCTGTTTAACATGTCTATTCGAGTCTTCTTTACAATGGTGGTTCCTTCATGAGTGATTTGTAATTTATCCCAGATTTCCTTTGCCGTTGTGCATCGTGATACCCGTCGGTACTCCTCGAAGCTGATAGCACAGTTGAGTAGATTTACAGCCTTGGCATTTAGCTCTACTTTCTTTCTATCTTCTTTAGTCCAGCTTGCTTCCGGATTAAGAGTGACTACTCCTTCAGCACTTGTGTTGATTGGAAATTGAGGACCCTCCATGATAATCTTCCATAGTCTGTAGTTTACTGCTTGCACAAAGATCTTCATTCTCTCCTTCCAATAGGTATAGTTTTTCCCATTGAAAAGAGGCGGTCTGTTGCTTGACTGTCCTTCTGTAAGGTTGTAGGACACCAGATTTGAGCCACTGCTTTCTGCCATGAGGATATTTTCTCCAAGCTGCAAAGCTTGATCTCTTTGAAACCAGACTCTGATACCAATTGATGGTTTCAGTGGCTAAGAGAAGGGGGGTTAAATCTTAGCCCTTTTTTTTATTACGCTTTCTGGTCTTTGAGGAGACTTTTCTGTTTTTGTCTCGTCCCTAGCCACGAGACTTTTTATTTTTGTCTCGTCACTTGACACGAGATATTTTTGGTTTTAGCTCCTGTGCAGTAGAAAAAGAAATGGAGTAGTAGAGAAAGAAGATTACACCCAGATATATCCTGGTTCAGCTGCTAAGTACAATGCAGCCTACATCCAGTCTCCATCACAACTATGACGGAATTTCACTATAATCATCATGATTACAAACTGTAAAGTGTTAACCCAACTTACAAGGGGATTCCCACAGAATCATGAAACACAACATAGATGAACAACGGAACTCTAAGACATCTATGGCTTTTTCTTTTAATTTTACACTCTCTGCATTTTTCCGCTCTATGGCTTTTTCATACAAACCTCACTGTTTGCCTTTTTCCATGAGACTCAAGACATGACAAAATTAAACAGAAAAATTACAAAAAAGAATACATTGAAGGAGAAGAAAATCTGTAAGCTTAGGTAGCTATGAGACTTCTGTGCCTTGCACTCTCACACTTTCTCCTTGAATCAAACCGTGAATGTTCACCCCTTTTATAGAGAAGAGAAGCCTTCACAGTTGAAATAAAACCAAGCTTAACTTCTTTTCCTTCAAAACAGAACCGGTTTGGCCACAGAGAGAGAAGAGGTAACTCATGCAAAACCCAATATGCAAATACCTCTAGTTCTTCTTTGGTCATCACTCTTCATCAATCCGAGCGCTCCATCCTTGGCTTGCTCTCCAAGATGGATTTCTGGCCCTTGATGCTTCATGATGATGATGGCTTCATCTGCTCCAATCTCTGCCTCTTCCATCACTTCGCCACTCTAGCTACTTCCTATGGTGGTTGAGCAGAATCAAAGACAAGCCATGCCTCTAAGAATCTCTTCCTTGCTGGCCGAATCTTCTTCTTTCTTTTTGAGTATGAAGAGCTCGAGATTACCTCACCAAATCTTACTATTTTTGGTGAAAATCTCAGCCACAGCATACTTTTATTTTGTTATGTTTTCTTGCCATCATCATGATGGTCTTAAGACGTGCTCCATCTTCTTTCCGGTGAGTAGGTGTAGCTTCCATGACTTCCTGGATAATGACCGAAAGAGAAGAAGGAAAGATGAGAGAGAATGTAGAGTTAAAGTAAAAGCAATTTGTTGAAATGAAACAAATTAATGTGATTGCTTTTACTTCCCTTGCTTGAGTGGCGTGCTGCATTAATCAAATCAATCATGTCATTCAAACTCTCTCACTTATGTTTCCAACGCTTAGCAAATTAAAATTTGAAATCCATCCCAAAGTGAGAAATGGAATCTGTTGTAAATATAGACCCAATTTGTCTTCTTTCTTTATGATTCGAACCAAGCATTGGATCTTTAGCAATAATTTTATTTTGGGCTTGTAGTAATGATAGAGTAAACTGGCCCAAGTGATGAAATATTTTAGCCATCATTTATATGCCATAAATTGAGATCCGTTGGAATGCTTGAGGCAAATGATAACATTTGCTTTTCTGATGGATTTTTGGATCAAGCATTGGATCACTTAGCATAGATCATAATTGGGCTTGGAGCAACAAAATTCATTCTGGCCCAAGTGATATATCTCCCATTCAGCCATAAGAAACTAACTTCATATTAATGCTGAATAATTTAACATTGGGCTAGCAATATTTTCTTTTTATTTTTTGCCCAATTAAAATTCTGCATCACAAAATTATTAATTAACATACGTTAGATGAAAAACAAATTAATAATTTTTATAATTAAATATTTCAATAATGTTTTTTCATCATCAAAATTAAATTAGAGTTTTCCAAATTCATCAATTTCTAAATAAAAGTGGGAATTAAGAGAAATAAATAGTAATATATAATAAAAAGGATAAAAGATTTTGCATATGAATAGATAATTGTTACAAAACAAAATTTTATTGTGAAATATTAAAATTTACATACTACAAATCATGAAGATCAACCACAATGTAATGACCACTTCTTTCTATTTTTTACCATGATTTAAGTTCTTCTTTTTCGGTCAAGAGTCCAATAACATCTAATTGAAAAAAATTGAATTAAAAGTATCAAGTTAGAGGCAAATAAATGAATAACATAATAAATTACTTATAAGTTAAAGAGATTTTACCAATTTATTTTATATTAAATAATAAAACTAACAATATATTAATAAAAGGATATACCTTTAAAAAAAATCACAATACAATTTCAAACCTTTGCATAAATAAACCGTTAAAATTTATGTTATTGATAAAATGATGCTATTATATAATTTTTTGGTAAAATTAAAATTAAAAAATTTTTTGTGTAGGTTAATACAAATTAACTACGTATAAAATAAGTTGGATTGTTCATTTGTTTACTTTGTTTCAGTATATTAACATGAGTAAGAAAATTGAAATGATTGTCAGAAATTTTATGATCATCAACTGTATTTACTATACACAATTCCTTCTTAAAAATTATTCTACAAACGTGTGCAGTCGGAAGATAAATTTCACTTGATTCTTTGATCACAAAATTTGAGAAGACATAGACCTTCCCCTCGATGAGTTTATTCTCAAACATCTTTGCCAAATAATTATTGATTGAATAATAAATTTCATCACACTGTAAAATAAATTAAATATAAAAGCTATTAGTATTTATAAACCTATTAAAGTGCACCGTCTTTGATTCGTGCAATGGTTTACTTATCAAATAAACTTATAATACGAACCATAAATATTTATAAATTAGACCTAGCATCACTTGAAAGAATCATAAAAAATAATCAACTAACCTTATCATCCATTAAAACTATTTCTATGTAAAATATATTACAAGCAAAAAAGAATAAAAAAAACATGGGAACAATTAATTGTGTATATATATATCAAAAATTAAAAAAATATTTTCTCAAACCTTAATACATAAAAATGACAATATATTTATTATCATTGTATACTATACAAATATTTAAGTTTTTTTATTATACTATACAACTTAAAATTATAATATTATGTTACTATTAATTATATATACTTACTACGATTATAACAAATTTAGTTATAATTCTAAATAAATAAAATAGATAACAATTATTATTATTTTTTATTTTTTATATTCACTATTTACTATAAATATGAAAAGTACAATAACTATCGAATAAAAAAATGAACAAAAAATAAAACATATCAATTAAAATTAAATTTGTTAACTAACTGAAGGTAAACAATATTTGGCAATTATTGATATAGCCTGTAGTACAAAAATAATTATAAGAATTAATTATTGATATTGATATCAATCACAGTTTATTATTGGTATCCTAATCCTTATTAAAATATATTTTATTTTTTTTTAAAATATAATGTGTGTATCGTCTAAATCTTTTCTATAATTATAATAAAATATTTTTTAAATTAGTATAATCATACATTATTCATTAAATACTAATTGTAATATAAAGAGATTTTTAATAAATGGAGAAACAATAAATAATAATAAATGTTATTATTATATTAAAAGAGAGTAATTTCATTTCGGAGGGAAGAAGAGTTCATGAGAAATTGATACCTCAATTTAATTAGTTGAAAAAAATACGATTTTGGTATATTAAGTAGATGTATTAAATACTAATTTCATGTATAATGATTGACAATTAACATAATTATGTAGAAAATAAAACATAGCAACTAAATTAAATTTCTTAACTAATTGAAGTTAGGTAGATAATTTTTGGCGATTATTTTAGCATTTAATTATTGATATCTATTATTATTATTATTATTATTATTATTATTATTATTATTATGTTATCATTAACGTAACAACTTACGAATAATAAAATTATTGCATAATGAATGAGAATTAAAATTATATCAATATAATTAAAATGATTAAAAATATTCTTGATTGATAATTAGTTTAATAATGCATTAAATATTGATTTTATATAATTATAATAAAGAAATTTTTCTAAAATAAATTTAGAGGGAAGAATAGTGCTTTCATGTTGGAGGAAAAATAAATTCATGAGAAATTGACACCTCATTTTCATTAATTGATAATGTATTAAATATTATTTTATATAAATATAATAAGGATATTTTTTAAATTAGTATAATCATGCGTTATTCATTAAATGCTATTTGTAATATAATTATAATAAAGATATTTTTTAGAAAAAATAAATTTAGAAGAGAGAATAGTGATTTTATTATTTGTAATTTTTTTTAACTTAACTATTGTTTTTCTTAGTTATACTGAGAACAAATAAAAATAGAAATAAAAATAATTTAAAAACTGAAAAAAGAAAGAAGTTTCATATTCAAAAATTAAAAAATAACATATTAAAGAAGAATAGTAGTAATATATAAATTGAGGTAATAATTTAAATTTAAATTAATCTAAAACTAATTCAATCAAATACTAATATTAAAACTAAATTACTTAAATAACATTTAATCTATTTTAGTCCTTAAACACGTATAAATTAGAATCATTCTCATAACATCAACCAACTGAAACAACATCATAAGTTCAAACATTTAAAATTCTGGCAAATTCAGAACCTCCCCTTGTTAAATAAGCTTCATCATCTGTTATCCATGCAATGCGACAAGATATAGAATTGTCATACCGAAAAACTAAATTGACATTTATTCTCTTCAATGGCATTGCATTTATGCAACAGAAGGTTGTTCGTAATTTCTGAAAAAAATCACAATATGTTATAAAATTATTTTAATTATGAAAAGTTTAAAATAAAAAAATTTGAATATATTACCAATAGTTGAAATTACATCTCTGAGTTTGACACGAATTTACCAAAACTAAACTTAAATTGAGAAAATTCAATCTTATTTTGTGCTCCACTTCAAAGATTTTCGGGTAGACGTAGAAAATATCGAGGGGATGGAACTCAAACTTAGCCTACAAAACTCCGTGAAAATAATTCCTCAATAAAAAATTGAGTTGCTCCCAAGAAAACTAATTTTACCCGCATTCCATTAGGTTGGTCATAATATGTGAGTAGATCCAACTATTTTTCGATAAAATAGAGTTTACTGCCCTTTTGTTGGACGCTTATCAGTGAATACAACTTGAGATGATATTTGATGGATGTGGTGCATTGTAAACGATTGCGGCAAAAGACAATCATACTGGAATATTCGACGAAAAGAATAAGTTGGAGTAAGAACAATCATTAAATTATCAAAAGAATAATATAATTAATAGAATGAGTATATAAAAATACTATAAAAAAATTATAAATTGTACTTTAAAATGATCAATTTCGATGAAAAACGAAGAATATATTTTTATAGTATGAAGTAGTCAAGAAAGAATAATAAATTTAAAAAATGAGTTGAGTCTCAGATCTAGACTCACGAGCTATAAAAGAATACTATATATAACCTTTATTAGAACAAAAAACAATTATATAAATCAGTTATTATTAAGTTAATTTTTTATGATTTACCTTATACATCATATATTTACCGTGATTGAATAAGTCATTATCATATCATATACATTTTTATCATGATTAGAATCATATATTTTATTTTAATTTTTTAAGGTAGATATCAATATCAACTTGACGGAAATTATAATTAATTTAAAATTATATTACAATGATTGAAAATTAAAATTATTGACAATTAACATAATTATGTATTATTAAATGTTGATTTGATATATAATTATAAAAAGTACTAACAATTAACATAATTATGTAGAAAATAAAACATAGCAACTAAAATTAAATTTGTTAATTAATTGAAGCTAGGTAGATAATATTTGGCAATTATTTTAGTATTTAATTATTGATATCTATTATTATTATTATTATTATTATTATTATTATTATTATTATTATTATTATTATTATTTGATATCAATATAAATGGGTCACCGTTAACGTAACAACTTGCCACTAATAAAATTATTTCATAATGAATGAGAATTAAAATTGTTTCAATGTAATTAAAATGATTAAAAATATTTTCAATTGATAATTAGTTTAATAATGTATTAAATATTTATTTTATATAATTATAATAAAGATATTTTTCTAAATTAGTATAATCATGTATTATTCATTAAAGGCTAATTGTAATATAATTATAATAAGGATATTTTTCTAAAATCAATTTAGAAAAGAGAATAGTACTTTAATTTTGGAGGAAAAATAAATTCATGAGGAATTAACACCTCACTTTTATTAGTAAATAATGCATTAAATATTTATTTTATATAATTATAATAAATATGTATTTCTAAATTAGTATAATCATACATTATTCATTAAATGCTAATTGTAATATAATTATAATAAAGATCTTTTTCTAAAATAAATTTAGAAGAGAGAATAATGTTTTTATTTTAGAGGAAAAATGAATTCACAAGGAATCGACATCTCACTTTTATTAGTTAGGGAAAAACCCAGTTTTAGTATATTAAGTAGATAGATGTTAAATTGAATAAATCATAATTACTTTTGATTTAGAATTAAATGAGAATAAAACCAGATATTAGTTTTTGGACTTTAGATATATTATCTTTTGGACTTTAGATACTATTTTTATTTGGGCTTTAGTGTTCAATGTGTGTCATGCTCAAATATAAATAGTGCCTTTAGGGTTTCGGTCTCCAACACACCAAAGCCGCCTTTGTCGCCTTTCTCCATCAGACGAGTCACAATTCAGCCCTATTAGGGATACAGAAGACTTTGGTTGAGAAAGATCAAAAGAACCACAAGATTCAAACTCTTTCAATCATGATTCATGTTTATGAATTTAAGTACACTTTAACATTCAAGTATTTTCTTTCTTAATGATTTGATACGGATAATCTTTGGGTTAAGAAATTTTGAGAAAATTCCATCAAGTAGTATCAGAGTTCTCTATGATTAAATCTTTAAGAAAATATAAATTTATTTTATTCGAATTTGAATCTTAATTTGAGTGTGTGAAATTATATTCAAATATGTGTTGCTTTTGGATTGTGTGGCATATATTAATAAAATTGAAAGAGTACATAAAGAATACATAGAAAGTGCATAAAGAATACATAAATACACAAAAAATAAACATAAAAAATGTTACATTCTTTTATGTATATTTTTCTCTTTATCTGTGTCTTGATCCTAAATATTAGAGCAACGGTAATATTAATTCATAAAACTAAAAATATTTAATTAATTCCTTGATCATAGATGCTGCACATCCATGAATTTAGCACACTTACCATAAAATTTTTGTATGCACTATAGTTTGATTTGTGAATATGAATTCAAATTTTTTTGTCACATGAATTTGGTGCATAATTATTGAAGGTTGTAGAAGACTTAGAGAAGGGGGTTGAATCTATGACCTTCTTTTACTTTAATTAAATAACCTTTTAAAACAAATTTTTAATCTGAATCTATTTGAATTCAGCAGCAGAAAATTTATGAGACAATGTCATTTTGTCTCATGAATATCAGAAAACAGAACAGAGCAGGTAAGAGAGAAGCTAACACCATCATGTATCCTGGTTCGGTTGCCTTATGTAATGCAACCTACATCCAATATCTACCACAACAGTGGTGGAATTTCCACTATAGTTAAAGTATTACATACACCAATTTCATAAGATTGATACAATCCTTTCACTCTGAAGTTCTAACTTAACTTGACTTAGCTATGCTAATACCTAACTTTTCACTCTTAGTGCTTACCCAACTAAAAAAGGGGTACCTCACTGGTACAAGATACAAGACACAGAATCAACCTAAAGAAATATAAAATTACTCTAGGCTTTTCACTCAAGTGTATCACTCTGCCTCTCTTCACTCTTAGGCTCTTACTTTAGCTCTCTCATTCTGTCTTTTACCTCAAGAAATTACAGAAAGATAAACATTAAAAAGAAAAATTACAATCTATAAAATATGAAGGAGATTGATGCTTCAATAGCCTCTTTGCTATGTGATAAACCAGATTTGCTTGCCTCTGATTTAGTTCCTCATTCTGGCAGAATACTACTTTGACTAGGAAGCACTGTCCAAGTTGATGAACTTCTTCAGAGAACTCTTCTCAGAACATAAACTACCTCAAAACACTGGTTATCTCTCCTTAGCTTCTGAAGGATGAAAAATCTTCTTTTGTATCTCCTTGCATGATGCTGATTTTGCTCTCTTCCAATTCAACCCTCGAGCTGTGTGCTTCACCAACTCACTTTTTCACTTTTTTCCATTAATCCTCAAATTAGGAACTTTGGTTCTGACCTTCTTTCTTAACCGAAAGCCTCAGGACAGCTAAGAAAAACATTTTCAATGGTAAACCCAAATCTAAGCCATTGAAATGCTACTTGGTCTCCAAGACACAAATTTGACCATAGATTTGCAGCAGAGCTTAACAGATATTACTTTCTTCATTTGTCCCAATTTGGAGTGGCAGAGAGTTGGGAAAGAGGAGAAGAAAGCACGATGCATGCAAGAGAAAATAAGTTACCTTTAACTTCTGCCTAAGCTTAATGTGGTTTGATTTGGGTGATTAGATCTCTGCCTTTCTTGCTTAATCCTTCTCTTTCTTTCTTCTTTGGTGAACAGCTTAGAAACTAAGCTTTCTCTCTCTTTCTCTGAGTTTTGACCGAAGAGGAAAAAGTGAACGTTGCCTTTGTGGAATGCACTTTGGAGGGATCAGCTTTGAGTGATCAATTTGGGCTTGGGTTGGTTATGATTCATTCAGGGTGTTTGATTTCTTTGATATATGTAATTGGGCTTTGTTTGAAATTGTTTCCCATAAGAATAAATTCAGCTTGTTCCGTATTGGGTTGCTGCAATAATGAATTTTGACTTGTAGCATTTAATCAGAAATAATCAACACTAATTGGTTAATTAGCCCAATAACATAATGTTTGTCATCATTAATTAATTTAGTTAATTTCTTAATTCAACAAATTATAATCATGTTTTTTCTTTAAGGTTCAATTGAGATTTAATTCCTTTTGCGATTTAAGTATTCTTTTTTATTGTTACATAAGGAAACAAGTAACAATTTAGATTAGTATACCCACCTATTTTATAAAGGTTTGGTTTTGGATTAAATTGATTGAACATGTGATGCTTCCAAAGTAGCTTCTTTTATAAAAATTGATTTATTTAAAACATTAAGAATATTGTGATATATAATTATGCAAATATTTAAAACATTAAGGAAGGTTTATATTTGGCCGAATTACATACACATATTAATGGTAAAGTTATGTGTGCGTAACTAATTAAGAATAAAGCAATGCTTATTATTTTTGCGGACAATAATCGACCCAAAAGAAGTTTATTATTTGGCCAAATAATAAGCATTACACACTTTTGTTTATTTTCTATTAATTATGCGGTCAATAATCGACCCAAAGAAAGGTTAATAAATAGGTTGCAAAGTTTAAGTTTTCATGTACGCATTCAGTCGGTCTAAAGAAAGTCTTAATGTGTGATAGAAATTTTGACAATATTTGATTACTGCAATGAGAGTATCACTTACAGTTAATTTTTTTATCCCAAAATTGAAAATTAATGTTGTTCTAGATATCTCAATATAGATTTTTTCCATTATTTAACTAATGTTTACTTTGTGTTTTCTTTGTTCTAATCTAGAAACCGATTTCAGCGGCCAATGTTTATGCACAAATCAGCAATATTCCTATGTTGAATGGTTCAAACTTTAAGGTTTGGAAGGATAATGTGGAGATTGTCCTAAGTTGCATGGATTTAAATATAGCTTTTCGAGAGAGGAATCCCACTTCCACTCCAGAAAATTCCAATAAGATTAAAATAGAGAAGTGGGAGAGATCCAATCAAATGAGTATTATGATTATGAAGCGCTCAATTTCTGAGGCGTTTCGGGTCTCAATTACTTAGAATAAAGATGCCAAACAATTCCTAAAAGATTTTGAAAAATTCCTTGCTAAGAATGAAAAGGAGGAGACAAGTAACCTTTTGAGCAAACTTGTCTCCATAAGGTATAAAGGTAAAGGAAACATAAGAGAGTACATTATGGAAATGTCTCATCTTGCTTCTAAATTGAAAGCACTAAAGTTAGAGTTGTCTAAAGATTTACTCGTGCATTTCACTTTGATCTCTTTTTCTGTACACTTTAGGCAATTCAAAGTGAGTTATAACACTCTGAAGAACACTTGGTTCCTAAATGAGCTTATATCTCACTGTGTGCAAGAAGGAGAGAGGTTGTAGCAAGATAAGACTAGAAGTGTTCACATGATTTCATCTCCTCAGTATAAAAGAAAGCGTGATACTACTGCGGATGCGCCTTTTCAATAGAAAAAAAGGCTAGAAAATAGGACCAAGTTTCAACCTGTTTCTTCTGTAAGAAGGTGGGATACATGAAGAATGATTGTACCAAATATGCCACTTGGCGTGTAAAGAAAGGTATGATTCTTACTTTCGTTTGTTCTGAGCCTGGTTTAAGTTATGTACCTGTTGATACTTGGTGGGTGGATTCTGCTACTACTACTCATGAAAGTGCTACTATGCAGGTTGCCTGTGGAGCTGAGCGCAAAATGATGCTGAAAGATACATATGTGACAGACAGAAAAATAGTTGCAGTCGAAGCTATATGAATCTTTAGATTATGTTTCATGAATGGATTTTACTTGAATTTATTTGAGAAATGTTATGTACCGTCGTTTAGACGGAATTTAGTTTCTATTTTTTGTTTGGATAAATCAGGTTATTTTTGTTCGTTCGAAAATAATAAAATCAGTCTCTTTTATAATTCGAATAATATTTGCTCTGGTTGTTTGATGGATAATTTATATAGGCTTGATTTGAATTCCTATAATAACAAAATACTACAAATCAGTACAAAATGAAAACTAAATGATAATTCGGCATCATTATGGCACAAACGCCTAGGTCACATCTCTAAACAGAGAATTCAGAGGCTCGTGTTGGATGAAATTCTTGGACCCTCTAAATTTGATGGACTTTGAAGCCTGCATTGAGTGCATAAAGAGGAAAAGAACAAACAAAAGGAAATTACTTGCCGAGAGAGCTAAAGATGTCTTAGGACTGATACATACTGAATATATGTGGTCCATTCCCTACTGCCTCTTGGAATGGACAACAGTATTTTATTACATTCATAGATGATTACTCTAATTATGGGTATCTATATTTAATTCATGAAAAGTCTCTTGTCTTGGATGTTTTCAAGTCTTTTAAAGCTTAAGTTGAACTTCAACTTAGGGAGAAAACTAAAGGTGTTAAATCTTATCGTAGTGGTGAATACTATGAAAGATAAGATAGTTAAGGTGAGCAACATCCGAGCTTTTTTCTCTTTTCCTAGAGGAGTGCGGTATTGTTTTGTAATACACCATGCCAGAAAAACCTAGCATGAATGGTGTTGCAGGAAAAAGGAACCAAACTCTTAAGGACATGGTGAGAAGTATGATTAGTCATTATTCTTTGCCTGAATCACTATGGGGAGAAGCCTTAAATACCGCAGTGTACATCCTTAATAGGGTGCCAAGTAAAGCAGTTAAATTACAAAATTCTTTATTAATTTTGGACTGGGAAAATGCCCAGTATAAAGAATTTCCACATTTGGGGATCTCCAGCTGAGGCGCCACCTTATAGGCCGCCTAAAAGAAAATTGAACTCAAGAATAATTAGTTGCTACTTTGTTGGTTATGCTGAGCATTCACGAGGGTACAAGTTTTACAATCCTGCATCAAGGTCTATTTTTGAAACAGGAAATGTAAGATTTATTGAGAATGTTGAGTTTGGGGAGAAAATATTAGAAATGTTACTTTTGATGAGAATTCTGTAACCGACAATGATCAGGTCTTTGTATCTATTATTGTTCAAGATACAATTATAGTACAAGAGTACAATGAGAATCCTGCTGTAGATCCAGTTACAGTACAAGAGAACAATGAAAATATCGTTGTTACTCAAGATACTGCTACAACACAGAAAAATAATATAAATTCTTCTCAACCCCAACCCATACAGCAAGTTCAACAACCACAAGAAGTGTCATTAAGGAGATCCAACAGAGAAAGGAGAAGTGCAATTTCAGATGAATATATAGTCTATCTCCTAGAACATAAGAATGGTATTGGTTTAACAGAAAATGACCTAATCAATTTTCTTCAAGCCATGCAAAGTTTTAACTCTGAAAAGTGGATCGATGCCATGAGAGAAGAGATAAAGTCTATGGAAGACAATGACATTTGGGACCAATGACGGATTCAAAAAATTCTATCAGTGGGGACAAAATATATATAAAATAATAATAATTTTTATAATTATACTATGATGTTATAAAATATGATTATTCTTTAAATTATTTAACTAATAAAATAATAATTCAAAATAATAACAAATAATTTAGAATTCCATTCTTTTAGGTTTCATATTTTGAAAAGATTGAATAATATTTTCATTGTCAATACAATCAAATGTCTCTCTTTCTATGTATGTCACTAAACAATTATTTAAAAAATTATCTCCCATACGGTTACGAAGTCGACTCTTTATGATGTTCATAGCAGAAAAAGTTCTTTCAACTGATGCAGTTGCTATGGGCAAAACTAAAGCTAACTTCAAAAGAAGAAACACTAATGGATAAACAATATTTTTTCGAATCTCCACCAACTTTTGAGAAAGAGCACCAGTTTCATTTATGTCTGAGAATTGATCATAAGAATGCACATCTAGTATGAAGTTCTCAAGTTGACTATCAAAGGCCAAAAGTTGAGTGGAAGAAAATTCTAATGGATAGAATTGAGCTAACTGGATCAACTTTTCCTTATCAAATGTAAAAACTGAGTGTCTTAGATTCAAACAAGCTATGCAAAGAAGCAATTCAGTATTCACCTCTGTAAAATGATTATTGAGTTCTTGAAGTTGTCTATCAACTACTTGATAGAATATCTCAACTTGAAAATGATGCAAATTTGATATCTTTTGAGATTTGTGTCTTGATCTTCCTTGCAACTGAAATATATCATCCATGATTGGAATAGTAATATTATGTTTGTCACAAAATAGTGAGACTTTGTCAAGTAAAAGATACCAACTATCATCTCTTATATTTTACAACTGTTGCTTAGACACTTTGACTAATGTCATAGTATTTACAATGTCTTGTTCATTTCTTTGTGATGCTTGAGATAACTCATTAGTAACTCCTAAGATATTTTTCATCAAGTGCAAGTTGAAAATGAATTCAAAGCATTGAATGACATTCAATAAATGACATGCTTCAGCTCTTTGTTCTGTATTATTTCCATCTTCCTCAACATATTCAAGAACATTAACCACGGAAGGAAATACAAAAATTAATCTAAGTATAGTTTCATAGTGTGAACCCTATCTAGTGTCTCCAGCTCTATTTAAAGCTGTTTCTTAATTTAAAACACGCCCGCTGAAAATTTCTCCACTTTTTAATGCTTCAATTGTCTTAGTCATCTGACTATCACGAAGCATATCTCTTCGTTTACACGAAACTCCAACAACATTACACAAATTGGTTAACAAATTAAAAAGTAAAGCAATTTCAACTTGTTTTTTTTTTTTTTTTTGCAGTCGTTACAAGAGCTAACTGAAGTTGGTGGGCAAAGCAATGTACATAGAAAGCATAAGATTTTTCTTTAAATATCAAAGTTTTTAAACCATTAAATTCTCTTTGCATGTTACTTGCACCATCATATCCTTGTCCACGTACTCTTGATAAACTTAAATTATATGTTTCTAATAATGACTCTAATGCTAATTTTAGAGATAAAGCATTAGCATTAGAAACATGAACAAGACCAAGAAAATGCTCCCTAACTTGTCCTTCTTTGTTCACATGCCTTAAGCAAACTGACATTTGCTCTTTAATAGAAATGTTGCGGGCTTCATCAATCAAAACAGCAAATAATTCATCCCCAAGATTATCAACAATAACTTTTGTCGTTTTCCTTGCAGCAGCTCTTACAATATCTTTTTGGATTGAGGATGCTATTAGTTTAAGATTCCCAAGAGCATTTTTGAAAGTGCGACCAATCTCTTCTTTATGTTGCTCAAGAAAATTTAGAAGTTCCAAAAAATTTTATTGGTCAACAGAATCATGTATCTCATCATTACCATGAAAGGTCAATCCTTGTCGCAAAAGAAATGTAATACAATCAATTATTGCTGTCAAGTGAATTTGATAATTCTTTTTAGCTTGCTCAAATTATTTTTCAATAGCAGCAGTGATGTGTTGTTTTGGTCTCATAAGTGCTTTACATTTTCTCCAAGCTTGATTATGAGCACTATCATGAATCCCAACATGAATTTGTAGTCTCTCTATTTTTTTCAAATTTGAAAAGCCATTAGTTACAAAAGCATCACTACCTTCAGTTTTAGGTTTCATAAGGTAACAACAAAGACAAAAAGTATCTTTTGATATACTATACTCTAACCGGTTGCCATAGTTATCAAACCAATTAGGATTAAATCTTCGAAAAGAAGAAACACATGCAATTTACAAAAAATCATGAGTCCTTGGTTGACAATGACCTTTTTGCAAATATGCACATCTAAAAGAAGGAGAAGGAGAAGAAGAATGAGAAGGAGAAGAAGGAGAAAGAAGAAGAAGAAGAAGAAGGAGGAGCCGAAGGAGAAGAAGGAGAAGGAAAAGAAGAAGGAGAAGAAGAAGGAGAAGGAGAAGGAGAAGAAGAAGAAGAAGAAGAAGAAGAAGATGATGATGATGATGATGATGATGATGATGATGATGATGATGAAGAAGAAGAAGAAGAAGAAGAAGAAGAAGAAGAAGAAGAAGAAGAAGAAGAAGAAGAAGAAGAAGAAGAAGAAGAAGAAGAAGAAGAAGAAGAAGAAGAAGAAGAAGAAGAAGGAGGAGAAGGAGAAGAATGAGGAGGAGGAGGAGGAGAATAAGAAGAAGGAGGAGGAGGAGAATAAGAAGTAGAAGGAGAAGAAGGAGAAGGAGAAGGAGAAGGAGAATGAGAAGGAGACGGAGAAGAGGAAGAAGATGATGAAGAAGAAGAAGAAGAAGAAGAAGAAGAGGAGGAGGAGGAGGATGAGGAGGAGAAGAAGAAGGATGAGAAGAAGAAGAAGAAGAAGAAGAAGAAGGAGAAGAAAAAGAAGAAGGAGGAGAAGGAGAAGAAAAGGAAGAAGAAGTAGAAGAATGAGAAGAAGAGGAAGTAGAAGAAGGAGAAGAAGGAGGGGGAGAAGGAGAAGGAGAAGGAGAAGGAGAATGAGAAGGAGAAGAAAAAGGAGAAGAAAGAGGAGAAGAAGGAAGAGAAGGAGAAGAAGGAGAAGATGGAGAAGGAGAAGAAGTAGGAAAAGAAGAAGGAGAAAGAGGAGGAGAAGGAGGAGAAGAAGAAGGAGGAGGAGGAGGAGGAGGAGGAGAAGGAGAAGAAGAAGAAGAAGAGGAAGAGGAGGAAAAAGAAGGAAGAGGAGGAGGAGAAAGAGGAGGAGGAGGAGAAGGAGGAGAGGAAGAAGGAGGAGGAGGAGGAGGAGGAGGAGCAAAAGGAGAAGAAGGGGAAGATGGAGATGGAGGAGGAGGAGGAGGAGGAGGAGGAGGAGGAGAAGACTGAGGAGAAGGAGAAGGAGAAGGAGAATGCAAAGAAGGATAAGGAGAAGGAGAAGAAGAAGGAGAAGGAGGAGAATGAGCAAAAGGAGAAGAAAGAAAAGATTGAGAAGGAGAAGAAGGAGGAGAAGAAGAAGGAGAAAGAGGAGGAGATGGAGGAGGAGGAGGAGGTGGAGGAGAAGGAGAAGCAGGAGAAGGAGCGTGATTTGAAAAGTTGTTATAACAACATGGTTAGACTTTGTTTAGTATTTTGCTTGGGGCAAGAACAAATCTAAACCAGGAAAAACTTCATTAGAAAGTTTATTAGAGGAATAGTAGATTAAATGAAAGTGGATCCTAAGAATTACATATTCTCCTCAGTCCCAAACATAACACAGTTTACTTCATTTAACAAATTTCAATCTCTTTCATAAAAATATACAGCATCTCAAATCTTAAACCACACACATAGCAAAGGAACAACCAATTCAAACCATAAATACTAATCAACAAAAATTAATCAAAATCAAAACCCTAACCCTGAATGCTTAAAGTATGAAAAAAATTAACCTACTCATAGTTGATGTAGAAAAGCTAGAAGAATAGAACAAGCAAAGCACTAGCAGTTTAGCACCATATAGCAGTAGTTGAGCACTACTACAGCTACAGCAGAACAAAACCAAATATTAAGAAGTTTAGAAAAAAAATTCTAAACTAAATATCAAATAGAACAAAAAAATAGTAGTTTAGATAAATAAGAAAAAATAAAGAACCAAGAAAATCAAAACAAAAAATCAAATTAAAAAACAAATAATCAGATCGAAAAAAATTTGACAAAATAATTTACACGGCAATGCGAACGCTGAACGTGGCTGACGGAGTTGTGACGAGTGAGGGAGAGGGAGACGGCGGCGTGACAACTTCAGAGAGGGAGATGGCAACATGACGGGTGCTAAACCATGGAGGGAGGAGCGATGATTGAGGGTTTGCAAGAGAGAGAGTGAGCGCCGAGGGAGGCCTTACTAGAGAGAGTCACCGCCGAATGAGGGATAGGGGTTTATAGAAATGATGGAAGGAGCATCGACACAAGGAGAACTGGAAGAGGTAGCACCGACGAAGGGGTTCCGAGAGAGGGTTTAAGGGAGGTTGACCAACGAGTGTTATTGGGAGAGAGAGTGAGAGCTCCAACAATGAGCTGTGTTAGGGTGAAGAGCATCGCTGCCGTTAGGGTGATGAGTTCTGTGTAGGGATTTCAAGGCATTATTTCAAAGAAGAGATAGTGTTTCAAAAGTTTCGAATGTTTTGAAAAGAAAGTGTCTTAGGCATTTGTTGTTGTGTAACTCTCAGTGTTTCGAAGAAAGAGAGGCGGGAAAACTTTTTTTTGGGAAACTTTATAGCCACGCTTTTAAAGCATGTTGAAAGAGTTAGAGGAAATGGGCATGCTTAAAAAATGTGACGATAACAAAACTATTTTGCCGCGTTTCAAAAACGTGTCTATTTTTCTGCAAAAGCGTGGCAAAAAAGCATAGCCAAATCCCTAATCAGCATAGTCGTTAGAATTGAACTGAACCGTCCGAATAGGCTGAAAAATCGTTAAACCAAAAGTTTGGTCAGTTCGGTTCATTATTTGAACCACATAAAAAATTTAACCGGACCGAACCAGAGGTTCAACTGGTCCAACCGTGAACCGACGACAAAATGGTCCGGTCTGGTGTCTAAAACCATCAAATTGTAAACTGTTTGAAAACCGTCGAACCGGTCGAGAACCAGACGGTTGAATCAGACCGGAAACCGACCGGTTCTTTATAAACGGCGTCGTTTTGGGTTTTGCTTAAAAAAGAAAAAGAAACCCTCCCAACGCGTTACCCACCCACCCCTTCCCCTAACACCCCCTCCTTCGTGATTCACCTCACTCACTCAGAATAGCACATTCAAAACCCTAGCTTCTTCAACGGTTTTGCCGCCGCCGTCCGTGGTTGTCGGCGCCTCTACTCCTTCCTCCTTCCCCCTGTACCGAACTCATCCTCTTCTAGCTCGGCACGTCGTTCCCATCTCCCGTGGCTTCTCTGTTTGAGGATTCAAGCTACTCGCCGTCGTGTGGTTCGTCATCTGTAGTTCGTTTCGCCGCTCGCCGTTGTCTCTTAGTCGTCCTGCTCTCCGTCAAAGGTTAGTGTCACTGCTTATAGGGTTTTTTCAGCTCTTCCTTTCATGCTCTATTTAGTGAGACTGATTTTTGAATGTGAATGGAAATATAATCATTGATTTTGTGTTGTTGAAATTATTGGTTAAAATAGATTTGTTACTCTGTTGCTGCTCTTTTTAATTTCTGAGTATGCTGTGTTTGAATTTTTTTTATAGATTTATTGATTTCAGGTTTAGGGTGATTATTTGTTGCTGTTTTTAATTTTGTTGCTTATTGTTCTCGATTTCTGGCTCTATTCAGTCTGTTGTGCTGTTGATAATGCTGTTGATTTCAGTTATGGTTTTTGAATAGGTTTTGTTGATTATTTGTTGCTGTTTTTGAAATTTTATTGATGAAAATCTTGCCAGCAATTGCTCAGACGTGATAATTTTCAATCTTGCCAGCATGAGCGAAAGGATTCCTGGTTGCTTCGAGAGCACCTCGGCTTCTTGGTTAGTTAGCCTTGTTGAGAAGCCATGGACTACATGCTTGTAGGTGTATAGCATCTCTGCTGATTCTGATACTAATTGCAATGATGATTCAAACCAATTATGGTGATCATTGAAAGTTTCTGGCATGGTGGACTTCTCCATGTGGACTATGTATATTTTTTTGGATTGTTCTATGTTGTTTCTGCTATGGTGTGTTTGGCACAAAAAATCAACATAAAAGTCTAAAAAAACTTGAATTTCAACATATTCATTTTGTAACTGTGTTCTTACCAACTAAATCTTTGGTTTGTGTCTTGTTTTTTTTATTTGGATATGTGGGAATGTTAAGGTATTTATTGTTATTGATTTGGAACTCTTGAACTTTTATATATCATATGGGCAAAGATTCTTTTACGTGATAATTGGAGGTTACACAAAAAGGGTTGTTTTCAAAACAACTGAAAAATATGGACTAAGTTATAGAAAATAATTAGGCAGTGTTGTTAAATTGAATTAATAATTATTTGTGTTTGTGTATGTGTTTAGATCCATGAAAAGGTACTACTTTTCAGGAAGTTATGCAAGCTTGAACAGACCATTGTGTTAATCTCTTGTGTAGTTGTGTTGCCTCTTCACATTATGTTATGTGTTTAGATATTTTTTTTACTATTTAATTTTTGAGTTTGGATTTTGATAAGATCATATGTATTTGGTTGATGATATTTTATGTAGTGTTTTAAATGTCGAAGATATTTTAAAATTTATATTAGACTATAATTATATTTTAGGATGTTTATTTATAATTTATTTATTATTCTATTCTAAAACGATTTTTTCGATTAAACCATCAGTTAGATCGATTAAACCAATAAACTAATAAACTAGTGACTAAAACAGTTTAATGACCAGTACGATTTTCAGAACTTTGAAATTAACGATTCACGTTAAAAACTTTCGGTTCACGAGTCAGCGCACAAAAAGGCACCCGTCTACAGTAGGCCAGCGAAAAAAGTTGCACCTCAGGCACACTGTCACGGCCTTGGACACACTCCAACGCTACCGTGCCGACACTCAGACTTACTCAACCTCTTGAGCTAAGACCAAGTCAGCCTAACCCTCAATACTTAGCAAGAAAGCTAAGAACACAAGAGAACACAAGAGAAAGGAAGCTTTGGTGGAAAGAACACTTTATTGCTCAAGTGTTTGTTACAAATGATTCACACACACCCACACTAACTCTTACCTCCTATTTATAGCCATCCACCTCCTCAATGGATGGTTAGGATTAAATCTAATCAATGGTCTAGATTAATCATCTAGAACCTTCTTTATAAATATCTATCCTACTACTACTTTCTAAATACTTCTAGATTGTTCCATACAACTCTTCATACTTTTATATCAATCCACACTCTTCTAGAATATTCCATGATCTTCTAAAGTCTTCTAGAACCTTCTAGGGTATTCCGGGACCTTCTAGAACATTCTAGAATGTTTCGGAACCATCTAGAGTATTCTCAAATACTACAGAAAACTATACAAACACTGTTAAATCTAACCTTCTAAAAATTTACCGTGACATTCTCCCCCACCTAATGCGCAGACGTCCTCGTCGCGTTCTGTTCATGATAGCGCTCTAGGTGTTCTTGGAATTGCCACAGATCTTCACGAGCTTCCCAACTAGCTTCAGTTATCGGGAGCCCTTTCCACTTGATCAAATATTGAATACTTGGTGGTACCCCTCTTCGTCTCACAACGCGATTAGCTAAGATCTCTTCGATTTCTTTATCGAAGGATCTAATCACCACAGGCGGAGCACGACTCGAGTCACCTCTACTCGGTTCATCTTGGTCTTCATGATATGGTTTAAGCATACTCACATGGAAGACCGGGTGGATCTTCATAGAGGGAGGGAGTTGTACTTTGTAAGCAACCTCCCCAACACGTCCAATGATCTTAAATGGCCCTTCGTATTTGCAAATTAAGCCCTTATGAACCTTGCGAAAGGCTTTGAATTGTTGTGGAAGAAGTTTAATCATTACCTTGTCTCCCACTTGATAGCTTGCATGCCTCCTCTTCTTATCAGCCCATTTCTTCATCCTCTTTGCAGCTTTGTCAAGGTAAGAACGAGTGACATCTGCTTATTCTTCCCAAGACTTAATCATATGATAAGCTCCAGGGCTCTTCCCTGAGTAAGGGGAAGGAAGAGAGTGAGGTGTAAGCGGTTGTTGTCCAGTCACAATCTCGAACGGACTCTTACCTGTAGACTCACTCCTTTGCAAATTATATGAGAACTGAGCAATGTCGAGGAGTTTTGTCCAATCTTTCTGATTAGCGCTTACAAAATGCCTCAAGTAACACTCGAGTAAGGCATTCACTCTCTCAGTCTGCCCATCGGTTTGAGGATGGAAGCTTGTTGAAAAATGAAGCTCCGACCCAAGGAGTTTGAACAGCTCTGTCCATAGTCGTCCTGTGAAGCGTGGATCTCGATCACTAATGATGCTCTTAGGCAATCCCCAATATTTCACCACATTCTTGAAGAATAGTCGTGCTGCCTCCTCTGCAGTGTAGTCAGTAGGGGCGGGTATAAAGGTAGCATACTTCAAAAATCGATCAACTACCACAAGAATAGATCCAAATCCCTCGGACTTCGGTAAGGCAGAGATGAAATCTAGAGATACACTTTCCCACGGTCGCTCTGATGGAGGTAGAGGTTCCAACAACCCACTTGGTATCTTATTTTCAATCTTGTCTTGTTGGCACACAAGACAAGTCTTCACATAGCTCTCTACTTCATCTCTCATTTGAGGCCAATAATAAGAAGATTCAATGAGTGCCAAGGTCCTTCGCTGACCTTGGTGACCAGCCCACTTGGTGTCGTGGCATTCTCTTACCAACTTCCTTCTCAGATTTTCCCACTTAGGAACGTATAATCTTCTCCCTTTTGTGTAGAGAAGGTCGTTTTCTAACCAAAATCTTTTGGTCTTACCTTCTCTAGCCAACTCCACCAACTTCTTGGCTAGTGGATCGTGATGCAACCCTTCCTTGATGGTATGCACAATATCTCCTTCAGCCATAGAAATGGCCGCCAACTCAGCCTTGCGACTCAGCGCATCAGCTTCCACATTAGTCTTGCCTGACTTGTATTTAAATTCAAAATCAAACTCAGCTAAGAAGTCTTGCCACCTAGCTTGTTTTGGGCTTAACTTCTTTTGAGTTTGGAAGTAACTTGTAGCCACATTGTCTGTCTTGACGATGAAGTGTGAACCAAGCAAGTAGTGACGCCAAGTTCTCAGACAATGCACCACTGCGGTCATTTCCTTCTCTTGGACAGTGTATCGCCTCTCTGTATCATTCAACTTGCGACTCTCAAAGGCAATAGGATGTCCTTCTTGCATCAGAACTCCTCCAATAGCGTAGTCAGAAGCATCAGTGTGAACTTCAAACACCTTTGAATAGTCAGGTAATGCTAGTACTGGTCCTTTTGTGATAGCAGCCTTCAACTCATCAAAGGCCTTTTGACACTCTTTTGACCATTCCCAAGAGTGATTCTTCTTGAGAAGATCAGTTAATGGTGCAGCCTTTGTGGAGTATCCCTTGATAAACCTCCGATAGTAATTAGCCAACCCAAGGAATGACCTCAATTCAGATACCTTGTTTGGCGGCTCTCACTCTTTGATAGCCTTCACCTTTCCTTGATCCATGCAGAGAGTTCCACCTTTAATGATGTGTCCCAAGAAGTGGACTTCGTCCCTTGCAAAGGAACACTTTTCCTTCTTCACATATAGGTTATTCTCTCGCAAGGTCTTGAACACGGTTCGTAAGTGTTCTACATGTTTCTCCAAAGTATTGCTATAGACAACAATGTCATCCAAGTAGACCACTACAAACCGATCAAGGTAAGGTTGAAAGATCTCATTCATCAAGGTACAGAAGGTCGCAGGAGTGTTGGTCAAGCCAAAAGGCATCACCAACCACTCATACGATCCATACCTCGTGACACACGTGGTCTTAGGCTCATCACCATCGGCAATTCTCACTTGGTGATATCCTGACCTCAAATCTAGCTTTGAGAACCACTTGGCTCTACCAAGTTGATCAAACAAATCGGCTATCAAAGGAATGGGGTATTTGTTCTTGATGGTTACCTTGTTAAGTGCTCGATAGTCGATGCATAGCCTCAATGAACCATCATGCTTCTTTTGGAATAAGACTGGTGCGCCATAAGGTGCCTTCGATGGACGGATGAACTCAGCATCTAGCAAATCCTTGAGTTGCTTCTTCAACTCCTCGAGTTCTGGCGGTGCCATTCTATACGGTGATGAGGCGGGCGGCTTTGCTCCTAACTCTAATTCAATCTTGTGGTCCACCTTCCTCCTAGGTGGTAGTTGTTTTGGCAACTCGGAAGGCATCACATCCTTATTTTCTTCAAGGACTTCCTTGATTTTGGGAGGAACGTCTTCTCTTTCAAATGTTGACTCCTCTTGTAATAGAGCCAAATATGTAATCTCTCCCTTCTTGAACCCTTTCTTGAGTTGCATAGCAGAGAGTATCGGTGGTCCTCCAACTTTAGATACTGTAGGGACCATGCATGGAGACCCTTTCTCCATGACACATACTACGTTGTAGTATGGCATAGGTATTATATTTGCCTTCCTTTGCAAATCGAGCCCGATGACTATTTTAAAATCGTCCATGTGTGCTACTGAGAAATCCACAAGGCCTTTCCAAGAACCAAGAGTCATCTCAACCCCTTTTGCTACTCCCTTAAGGGGTTCACCCTTGGTGTTCACGGGTTTGAACCAGCCATTCTTTTCGGTGATCTTCAACCCAAGTCTCTTTGCTTCATCAGGCGTGATGAAGTTGTGTGTAGCACCAGTGTCGATCATAGCCATAACGGGTTTTTAATTGATAAAGGCTTTGACATACATCAAGCCTTTCTTTTTTGCGGTGCTTGCCTCTTTGCCCTTCACAGCATTTATGTGTTGGATGGATCCAACACACTCAGTTACTTGAGTTTGAGCTTCTCGTTCCTCGACGATAGATGCCAGAGTCCCTAGCTTGGGACAGTCCTTCATTTGGTGTGGCCCTTTGCACACGAAGCATCCTCCTTTGGGCACGAAAGCCTTCTTCTTTTCCTCGTACTCTTTTTTTGAAGAGTATGTTCCTTCCTTCTTGATTGAGAAACTCTTCCCCTTGTCTCCCCCACCTTTAGTAGAACTAGGCTTGGAGGAAGACTTGGGTTTAGAGTCTCCCCTATGATACTCAGTGAGTGATTTGGCCACCACGATGGCCTCATCGACATCCTTAACATTTCTTCTTTGTAGTTCTTGCTTTGCCCAAGGTTGGAGTCCATCAATGAAGAAGAACAATGCATCCTCTGATGCTAAGTTGGGGATTTGAAGCGTGAGAGTAGTGAACTCCTTTACGTAGTCACTAATTGTACTCTTGTGCTTCAACTCCCTCAACTTCTTCCTTGCTTCATAAACCACATTTTCAGGGAAGAATTGTCTTTTCAACTCCCTTTTGAAATCTTCCCATGTGGTTATGTTGCAAGTACCCTTCTCCATATCTACGCACTTTCTCCTCCACCACAAAGTAGCATTATCAGAAAGGTAGAGAGCTGCAGTGCGTACCTTTATTGCTTCTTCGACCACCCCTTAGCCTTCGAAGTACCTCTCCATTTGCCATAGAAAGTTCTCCACCTTGCGAGCGTCCCTTACACCCTTGAACTCCTTTGGCTTGGGGAGATCAATCTTTGTCGTCTCCCTTATAATGGTTGGTCGAGATTTCGCCTCCTCGAACCAAACTCGAACTTCCTCAAATAACTTCAAGGAACTCTCAAGCTTCTCTTCGATTTGGAGCATGCTTTCTTTGAAAGCATCTAGTTCTCCTAACACGTGAGCCTCGAAGGGTCTCCTTGTCATGTTCTATCCTTTGGAACCGCTCATCCATAGAGGATAGAACATTTTCCAACATAGAAACTCTTTCTTCTAAGAAGTTAGAGTCCTTACCTCTAGGCTCACTTGAAGAACGTACCTTCTTGCCTCCCTATTGAGAAGGAATAGTATCCCTTCCCCTTTGTGACTCAACATGCTCCATGGTGATATTTGAAGCCATACCCATAAACCACTTGTGCTCCCTCTCGAACCTTGCTCGGATACCAAGTTGTGACGGCCTTGGACACACTCCAACGCTACCGTGCCGGCACTCGGACTTACTCAACCTCTTGAGCTAAGACCAAGTCAGCCTAACCCTCAATACTTAGCAAGAAAGCTAAGAACACAAGAGAACACAAGAGAAAAGAAACTTTGGTGGAAAGAACACTTTATTGCTCAAGTGTTTGTTACAAATGATTCACACACACCCACACTAACTCTTACCTCCTATTTATAGTCATCCACCTCCTCAATGGATGGTTAGGAATCTAATCAATGGTCTAGATTAATCATCTAGAACCTTCTTTATAAATATCTATCCTACTACTACTTTCTAAATACTTCTAGATTGTTCCATACAACTCTTCATACTTTTATATCAATCCACACTCTTCTAGAATATTCCATGATCTTCTAAAGTCTTCTAGAACCTTCTAGGGTATTCCAGGACCTTCTAGAACATTCTAGAATGTTTCGGAACCATCTAGAGTATTCTCAAATGCTCCAGAAAATTATACAAACACTGTTAAATCTAACCTTCTAAAAATTTACCGTGACAACACGCTAAACAATATACAAGCTTTATAAAGGATTCTCATTTTGGTAATATGCCCAATGTGCGACTAACAACAAAGAAAGGCTTTTAGAATTATGTGTATTGTACAATAAGCAAGACACGGAATTTGGTTTATATTTATAACAATTTCAATTAATTTGGTTTATATTTATTTAATTTAATTTTAGTTTGTTCTTATTCTTTTTCAAATTAATCATATTTTTAATAATATATAATTGATAAAATAAATAAAATATTTTTTATTAATCATAACATATTTTCTCTTTCTATGACTACGGTATTTAATATTTAAAGTATATAATAAATATAAATTAGTTAATAATTATTAAAATTAAAATAATAGTTAATATAAACTCATTTATTCTTAATTAATTATATTTTATTTAATAATAATTATAAACTTACTTATTCTTCTTTTTATAATTATATAATATCTATTAGTATTATTTTTCAATAAATACTTGTAGTATATAATCGTATAATAGGTAGAAGCTAATTAATAAATTATTAAAATTTGAAAATAATGATTATTTCAATATAAAAACAAAATAAAAATACTTATGATAGAGTAAAAATAATAAATACCTATTGTTTCTATTTCATATTATTTCAGAATGGCTTGATTATTCTTAAGATATTATTGAAAATATGTATTTTAAATTTTAATTTTAAGTTTTTTATTATTTTATATTTTTTATTTATATGAACGAGATCAATTAGTTCAACCAGTAACCAATCGGTTAAATTAGTGACCTAGTGACCCAATAGTCTGACCAATTCAATCACCAGTTCGATTCTAACAATTATGCTAATCAGTTACCACCTTCATAAAAGCGTGCATGTTTTTTTCTATAGTCGCGCTTTTTAAGCATGACAAAGAAAAGTGTAACCAAAACACTAATCAAATACCACTCTCATAAAAACAAAAGCATGGCCATTGATAATTTTTTGCCAAGCGTGGCAAGATAAAAATGTGTCAATAAACATTCTTTTTGTAGTGTCTTGAATACGCTTGCTCTATCTCATGGTTTCCATCCTCTTGTCTCTGCTATGCTGTTCTGCTTGTGCTCTTGCCACCGTCATTTCCACCAATTTAGTTTGCTTCTTCTGTTATTTTCCGTTGCAAGGTAAAATGTTTCTGTTCCCTTTTTTCTTTTACTTTTTTAGCTAATTAGTTTTCCAATCTTTATTATTTTATATTTTTTTTCTTTAGCCAATTCTAACAAGAGAAGATTTGTGATTCCATCAGTTGCATGAGACGGGAAACACGGAGAATTTATTTGGATTTAATGTTGATTTGGGGTGTTGGGAGCTTTTAATTTGTTTTAATTGTTGATGTCGTTGAAGTAGATGATAGTGATGGAGTTTAAAAAATATTGTGAAGGTTGTTATAGTAACGGTCAAGGTGATAATGCGGGTGTTGGTCGTTATGTTGTAGTATTGGGTGGTAGTGGTGGTGATTATAATAGTTTGAAAAAGAGAATAATAAAAATGAAAGAGAAAAAGGTAAAATTGGGGGTGAAGAGGTGGTGGTGTTTTGAGAGTGGAGATGGTGGTGGTGAGAAAATAAAGAAAGAAGGGGATGAAAGAAGCTTGTCTTTAGCAATGTGTTTTGTGTACGAGAAAAACATCATTTTTCATCTCAGCATAGGAATTGATTTGGACTAAATTTTTAAAGTGGTCTCTAAAATTGACATATTGTACTAAAATTGTTCTTGAGATTTTAATTGCCCTAACTATGTTTTTGAGATTGAAAAAATTGCACCATATTAGTCCTAGACCTGTTTTTCGTTAACGGCACGTTGATGTGGTTTGATGACATGAACTTTTAGTGACACGTGTCATCTTATGGTTTGACCACGTGTAATAGTATGATGACGTGTCGATCAGCAACACGTGGCATGTTGACGTGGATGGTTATGCCACGTGTCAGATTATGCCACGTGTCATAATATTATTTGTCCATATATCATCCACTATGTCATCATTACAAATGGCACCAAATTGGTCCCTTACTTTGTATCAAATGACTCATTTTAGTCTTTAAAATTGAATGTCGTGCACCAAATTAGTCCATTCATAAGTTTTTTCTCATTTTTTTGTAAATTTAAGATTTTCAGTATTTTTTATACACTATTTTTAATTATATTTTTTATTATACAAATTTTTATAATAATTTTAACTTGTATCATTAGAGCACATATTAGTTAATTTTGAAATTTTATTATTGCCTCTTGTGTTTATTTACATCTGTTTTAATACTATTCAAGCCATGGTTACAATAAATCCTTTTATTAATTAATAGTGTAATATATGAAAAGGCCGCCTAGCTAAGTTATAGATAAAATAAATTATTATAATCGACAGTATAAATCTGTTTTATTAATTTAGTGAGAAGTCAATTATATGAGAACTCAGACATTCTTAAAACGGATGAGAATAATGAATTTATATTAGTTATTAAGTGGCTTATCAAGTATTCTTAAAATATTTATTAAGGTGTTAAATATTAAATAATTTGTATTAAAAAATATTATTATACTGTTAACTTACACTTTTTACTAAAGCAATATCAATATCTTATATAATTTTTTAATAAAATATTGTAAAAAAATTTGTATAATTAAAACTAAAATTTTAAAAATATTTTATAAAAGTACTTGTATTTAAATAACTTGTGAAAAGATAAAATTAAAATTAATGTATTTAAAGATATTAAAAATTTTGAATTTATAAAAAAAGAAGAAAAAACTGATAAAAAGACTAATTTGGTGCACGACATTCAATTTTAGGGACTAAAATGAGTCATATAATATAAAGTAAGGGACCAATTTGGTGCATATATAAAGATGATATAGTGGATGATACGTTGACAAATAATATTATAACACGTGGCAGAATTCAACACGTGACAACATAACATTGTGACACGTAGCATAATCATCCATGTTAGCATGTTATATGTCACTAAGCAACACATCATCATATCGTTATGCGTGGTCAAACTATGAGGTGACACGTGTTACCAAAGGTCCACATAATCAAGTCACGTCAGCGTGTCATTAACACAAAACAGGCCAGGGACTAATATGGTACAGTTTTGTCAATCTCAGGACATAATTGGTGCAATTGAAATCTCAGGAACAATTTTAGTACTCATCGTCAATCTCAAGAACTACTTTGGTGATTTAGTTAATTGATTTGTCATGTTCACAACATGTAGATACTTAATGGCCACGTATGTCACTTAATATTTCATAGGCCAATTCTATGGTGCCTTTTGTTTGGTGTTTAACTTTTGCCTAAATTACTTTTTATAGTAACTTTAAAATATTTAAAGTTTTTTAACTTTTATACTTTTAAATTTAAAATTAATTATTTTACCTATTTTAGTAATTAGGCAATACTTTTTAAACACCATAGCAAACACCTATTTCATATTAACATTCTCTATTAGTGACTAATAAAGTAACTTGGTTTGTGACTGATTTGACTGACGCAGTTAAATCTGAAGAAGTCTTTTTTATATATTTTAAAATTTGAAAAATTAAAGTAGGGATAACTACCAAAAATGCTTCTAAATTATTCAAACGCCGATAAAAATGCATTCGAATTTTGCTATCGACAAAAATGTCCTCAAATAATTTAAAAATGTGATAAAAATGCCCAACAGTAAATATGTATTTTCAAAAAATGCCTTAGATTGAATTTTGATGCGCTTTTTTACAAGCATGATTAAAAAAATAAAAAACTTTTATCCTTAAAATTTGGTAATTTTTCGTTAAGTATATATTTTTTGTGAATTTTTTTATCAAACAATCAATAATATTTTTAGAAAGTCACAAAAATATATATACTTAGCAAAAAATCACCAAATTTTAAAAATAATATTTTATTTTTCTAATCTTGTTTGCAAAAAATGCATCAAAATTCAATGTCTAATGTATTTTTTGAGAAATATATATTTAATATTAGATAATTTTGTTATATTTTTAAATTATTTGAGGGTATTTTTGTCGATAGAAAAATTTAAGTGAATTTTTGTCAACATTTAAACAATTTGGGAGCATTTTTGGTGGTGAACCCGTAACAGTATTTAAATTTAAAAATTTGAGAGTTTTTTCTTGAATAATTACTCATATTTTAAAATTAAAATGTTGAGTTGAGAAATTAACAATATTAATTAGTGATGACAAACATTATTTTTGGGCAAAATAAATAATTAGTGTTAAGTGTCAAATAATCATATGTTGCTAATTATTTATTATATATTGCAGGCCAAATGTTAATAGCCTAAAAGCAATCAGCAAGCTTATTGGGCTGAAAGCAAAAATAAAAAGCCCAAGCAAAAGCAAAGAATGAAGCCAAAGAAATCAAATCGGGCCAAGCACACCAACACCCGATCTAATCCCGATCTGGCTTCTTAATTTCAATTCCCTCCATGTTGCTCCAACCAAAGCAACGTTCCCCTCCTCTCTGATCAAGTCAAATCAGCTTCAGAAAAAGTAAGAAAGAGAAAGAGAGAAAGAGCTTCTTCACCAAGCAAAACACCAAAGAAGTAAGAGAGAGAAAGGTTAAGCTTGATACACAGAAATCTAATCACAAAATTCAAACCAAATCAGACTTAGGTTAAAGGTATTCCATCTCATCTTGCTTACATCAAATCTTCTTTTCTTCTTCCCAACTCTCTGCTCTATTCGAAAATGGCATTCAAGAGAAAAGTTGATCTCTGCTCTTCACTGCTACAAATCCACGGACACAAGATATTCTTGGGGACCGAGTTGCATCTCTATGGTTCAGATTTGGTTGACCATTGGAAAACAATTTTGGTTACTCCTTCATGGCTTTCGGTCAAGTTTGAAAAAGTCAGAAGCAAAGGTTCTACTTTGATGATTAAGGAGAAAAAGTGAATCTGTGGTTGGTGAAGCTCAAGGCTCAAGATGTTGACCTTGGAAGAAGAACCCAGCAACATGCAAGGAGTTAAAAGAAGTTTTTCTGTTCATTCAGAACTAAGGAGAGAAAACCAGAGTTTGAAAGTTTTGTTCTGAGAAGAGCTCTTTGAAGAAGTTCAACTAACTGGACAGTGTAACCTAATCAAAGGTGCATTCCGCCAGTATGAAGAACTGAATCAGAGGCTTGCTAATCTGGTTTTTCGCATAGCACAGAGGCTGTTGATGAAGTCAATCTCCTTCATGTTTTACTGATTGTGATGTATTTTTCTAAGCTTATCTTTCTGTAATTTCTTGAGAGAAAAGGCATTGTGAGAAAGCTTGAGAAAAAGCCAAGAGTTGAAAAAGGCTTAGAGATACACTTTAGAAAAAAGCCTAGAGTAGTTTTCTGATTTCTTTAGGTTGGTTAAGTGTCTTGTATCTTGTACCTGTAAGGTAACCCTTTCTTAGTTGGGTTAGCACTAAGAGGTATAGTTAGGTATTAGCATAGCCAATGTCAAGTTAGATTAGAACTTGAGTGTGAAAGGATTGGGTCAATCATGTGTTATTGGTGTATGTAATACTGTTAACTATAGTAAAATTCTTCCATAGTTGTGGAGGAGACTGGATGTAGGTTGCATAGCACAAGGCAACCGAACCAGGATACTTGTTGGTGTTAGCTTTTCTCTTCTCTGCTATGTTCTGTTTTATGATTTTCATGAGACAAAAATAAATTGTCTTATAAATTTTTGCTGCTCAGATCAAACAGAATCAAAATAGCAAAGGTGTTTCAAAAGGGTAACAACAGCAACGTAAAAGGAAGGCATAGATTCAACCCCCCTTCTCTAAGCCTACCACAACCTTTAATTGGTATCAGGAGCTAAGGTCTCAAGAATCAAGCTTAACCGCTTGGAGCAAAGATCCAATGGCAAACAACTTGGGCACAACCACAGTTGCTTACACCCTCACTGAAGGCCAGTCAAACAACCGGCCACCTTTCTTCAACAGAAAGAACTATTCTTACTGGAAAAGAAAGGATAAGGATCTTCATTCAATCCATTGACTACAACCTATGGAAGATTGTTGTGAGTGGTCCCAAGATCCCAACAAAAACAAGTGTTGATGGAGTGGTGACTCCAAAAGAAGAAGCTGAATGGAATGAAGATGACAAGAAGAAGATAGAGCTGAACGCTAAAGCAATCAACCTTCTTCATTGTGCTATCAGCTTTGAAGAGTACCGGAAGGTGTCTAGATGCCAGATAGCCAAAGAAATCTGGGAAAAACTCCAGGTTACACATGGAGGCACCAAACAAGTCAAAGAAACGAGGATTGATATGCTGTGAAAAGAGTACGAGATGTTTAACATGAAGGATGGAGAAAGCATTGATGAAGCATTTGAGAGATTCTCAATCATAATCAACAACCTTGATGCTATGAGTACAAACTATGCAGAACAAACCTTGATGAGAAAACTCCTTAGAAGCCTCACAAAAGAGTGGGAAAACACTGCCACTGTCCTAACCGAGAGTAATAATATAAGTCCCATAACCTATGATGAGCTGAGAGGAAAACTCCTTGCCTATAAAGCCACACACACAAACACAGACTCAAAGAAAAAGGGAATAGCCCTCAAGTCACAAATAGAACCGAAAGAGAGTGAGTCTAGGGATGGTATTTCAGATAACGAGCTTTTGTTTTTTGCTAGGAAATTTAGAAGGATGATGAAAAGCAAGGACAAATACAAAGGTTCAAGTTCAAAGGAGCAAAAGATAGACTTGAGCAAGGTGACGTGTCATCATTGCAAGGAAACTGGACACTTCAAGTCAAACTGCCAAAGCTCAAAAAGGAGGACAAAGGAAGGAAGGAAAGGAAGAGAGTACTCATGGCAGCTTGGGAGGATCTTGAGAATGACTCAAATGAAGAAGAAGAATCTGAAGGAGATGACAAGGACTGTTTCATGGCTGGAAACAACAATCTTGATGAGGTAAACTATTATGATTTAACCATTGAAGACTTGCATGCTATTATTGATGATCTCACTTTAAATACATCAAAACTGCTTGACAAATATAATGAGTGTAGATTTGAAAGAGATGTGTTAAGAACTAAAAATGAATTTTTAAAAGAAAAAGTGAAGGAAACTGAATGTGCTTTGGATATTATTGAAGAAAACATATTTCTAAAATCTGAACTTGAAAAATTAAAAGAAAAGCACATTGTGGATCCTTCTCATGAGTTAATTGCTGAAAATGAAAGACTAAATGAAATGATCAAAAGGCTGAATGGTGACTTAGCAAAATTTGCTCAAGGGTCTAGCAACTTGGATAAATTACTTGCAAGTCAAAGGCCATTGTTTGAAAAATCTGGTTTAGGCTACATAGCCAAGGAAGATGTAGTGTCTAACACTTCCTCTATAAAATTTGTGGCCTCTTCATCAAATATCAAATCCATACCAAACAAATTAGGTATCGGATATGAATCAACATGTGAAAAATCTGATGAAGCTGAGTCCTCACCAAAAACTGGTCCGAGTTCAAACCGGCCAGGTTTGGGTTACATTTCGAAAAATGAGGCTGCTTTCAAGAAACCATTTTTTTTTCAACAAAACCTCATTTTTGAAAGGTAAAAATGTTCAAAGAAATTCTGGTGAAAATGCTTTCACAAAGAGGAATAACTTTAATAAAAATCAATTTGTCAAAAGAAATGCATCTCCTCCAAAAAACCAGAAAATTTCAACCATTTAATCATTTCAAGAAATATAACTCACCTCAACTTCAGCGGCACACATCAGAAAATCATTGTGTTAATTGTAAGAAATTTGGTCACTCATATGCACAATGCTTCATTGAAAAAAGAGTTGTTGGAAACAAAGTTTACAATATTGTTTGTGATTTCAATGCACTTGGGCAACCAAGATGGATTAACTTCAAAGGATCCAAATTAATTTGGATACCTAAGGCTACTTGAAACTCATCATGCAGATTTGCCTAGCATCCAAGAACAAAAAGGACATGTGGTACATGGATAGTGGATGTTCAAGGCACATGACTGGAAGGTCAACCTACTTCATCAAACTAAATAAGTATGATGGAGGTTTTGTGACATTTGGAGATGATGGTAAAGGTAAAATCATTGCTGTTGGAAAAGTAGGTAATGAGCAATCTACTTTCATTGATGATGTGCTTTTGGTTTGTGGTTTAAAGCACAATCTTTTGAGTATAAGTCAGCTGTGTGATTTAGGATATTTAGTTGTTTTCAAAAGACTTGAATGCTGTGTTGTTAATAAAAAGACAAATGAAGTGATGTTTGTTACCAAGCGTTTCAATAATATGTATGGACTTACTCTTGATGAACTAAAGGATCAAAATGTAGCTTGTCTTCACTCTAAAGAATCTGAAAAGTGGTTGTGGCACAAGAGATTGGGCCATGCAAGTATGTTTCAAATAAACAAACTTGTAAGGAAAGAATTAGTTAGAGGTCTTCCTTTGATAAAGTTTGACAAAGACATCACTTGTGATGCTTGCCAAATGGAAAAACAAACAAAAAGTTCTTTTAAACCAAAGGAAGACATCTCTACTAAAAGACCACTTGAGTTGCTACACATTGATTTATTTGGTCCAACAAGAACTCAAAGCCTAGGTGGTAAACATTATGGTTTAGTAATTGTGGATGACTATACTAGGTTTGGTTGGGTTTTATTTCTTGCACACAAAAATGAAGCCTTTTCGGCCTTTGAACCTTTTTGCAAGAAAATTCAAAATGAAAAGGATTTGAAAATCTCTTCTATAAGAAGTGATCATGGAACTGAATTTGAAAATAATTTGTTTGAAACATTTTGTGAGGAATTTGGAATATCTCACAACTTCTCTTGTCCAAGAACACCACAACAAAATGGTGTTGTGGAAATAAGAAATAGAAGCATACAAGAGATGACAAGAGCTATGCTTTGTGAGAATAATGTTCCAAAATTCTTTTGGGCTGAAGCGGTTAACACAGCTTGCCACATCTTAAATAAAACAATCATAAGGAAATTTTTAAAGAAAACTCCTTATGAACTTTGGAAAGGCTACCCACCAAACTTAGATTACTTGCACATCTTTAGATGCAAATGTTTTGTTTTAAATAATAAAAAAAATTTGGAAAAATTTGATCCAAAGGCTTATGAGTGTTTGTTTGTAGGATATTCCACAACTAGTAAATCATATAGGGTTTATCATCGAGATGCTAGAATCATTGAAGAATCCATACATGTTACATTTTGTGATACTAACTTGGTACAAAGCATTTTGGAAGATTGTGATGCAGGAAATCAAGTTCAAAAGGAGGATGAAACTGCTCAAAATCTTGGAAAAGAAAAATCTGGACAAGCTGAACCAGAAACAACAAATGCTGAAAATTCAAGAGACAATTCCATTTTGTCTCATGAATCTGAAGGAAATTCTGCAGACAGCAGCACATAGAATCCCTCGGTGACTGAATCTGCCTCCAAGTCCACCAGACCTCGTGAATGGAGATTCTTGAAGAATTATCCTGAAGAATTTGTAATTGGGGACGTCTCTCATGGAGTGCAAACTAGGTCTTCCACTAGAAAGGCAAATGAAGGTTCAAACATTGCCCTCCTTTCATAAATGGAGCCTCAAAACGTCAAGGAAGCCCTTAGTAACCCCTCTTGGATTAAGGCTATGGAGGATGAGCTTCTTGAGTTTGAAAAGAACCAAGTGTGGACGTTGGTTCCAAGGCCAAGTGGAAAGAAAGTGACCGGCACCAAGTGGATATTCCGGAACAAGTTGGGAGAAGATGGTAGCATTGCAAGAAACAAGGCAAGGCTAGTGGCACAAGGATATGACCAAGAAGAAGGAATAGACTTTGATGAATCCTTTGCCCCCGTTGCCCGAATGGAAGCCATAAGACTTCTCTTAGCCTATGCTGCATTTTGCGGTTTTAAATTATACCAAATGGATGTGAAATGTGCATTTTTGAATGGTGTGATAGATAGAAAAGTATATGTGGAGCAGCCTCCTGGTTTTGAAAATAAAGAGCTTTCTAATCATGTTTTCAAATTGTCTAAAGCTCTCTATGGTTTAAGACAAGCTCCTAGAGCTTGGTATGAGAGACTTAGCTCTTTTCTTTTAAAAAATGGTTTTCAAAGAGGCACCACTGATACAACTCTATTTATCAAAAATTTCAATGATTCTTTTATTTTAGTCCAAATATATGTTGATGACATTATTTTTGGATCAGCAAATGAATCCCTTTGCACTGAATTTGGAAAGCTCATGACAAGTGAATTTGACATGAGTATGATGGGTGAACTTAATTTTTTCCTTGGGCTACAAATTAAACAAACTGAAAATGGTATTTTCATTCATCAAGAAAAGTATGCCAAGGAATTGGTTAAGAAATTTGGCCTTGAAAATGCCAAACCCATGGGAACTCCCATGCACCCAAATTCTAAATTAGACAAGGGAGAAAATGAGAAAGATGTTGATGAGACGAGGTATAGAGGAATGATTGGTTCTCTTATGTACTTAACTTCCTCTAGACCCGATATTGTGCAAAGTGTTGGATTGTGTTCTAGGTTCCAATCCAAACCAAAAGAGTCACATCTTTCAGCAGTTAAGAGGATCATTAGATATGTTCATGGCACATCCAATTTTGGTCTTTGGTATCCTAAGATTGATGATTTTTCTGCAGTTGGTTATTGTGATGCAGATTTTGCTGGTGATAGAGTTGATAAAAAGAGCACTTCTGGTTTATGCTGCTTCCTTGGAAATTCCTTAAATGTTTGGTCAAGTAAGAAGCAACCAACAGTGGCCTTATCCACTGCAGAGGCTGAGTATATAGCTGCTTCTTCTTTTTGTTCTCAGCTTTTATGGTTAAAAATACAACTTGCTGATTACAAATTAAATGCTAAAAATATTCCCTTAATGTGTGATAATATGAGTGCCATCAATATTTCTAAAAATCCAGTTTTGCACTCTAGGACTAAGCATATTGAAGTGAAATTTCACTCAATAAGAGAACATGTCCAAAAGGGGGATATTAGCATTCAATTTGTTAAATCTGAGGAGCAATTAGCAGATATTTTTACAAAACCATTAGCTGAGGATAGATTCTGCATGCTTAGGACTTGTCTAGGCATTTTGAGCTATGATTTTCTGTTTGAAAAGTGCTGATGTATTTGCTGGAGATTTTTGTCTCATAAACAGGTATGAGACAATTCTGGGCAGATGATGAATGTTTCCTTCAAGACAGCGTGTTCTGGGCTTATTGCAAGTAAAAAATCAATCTGGGCTAACCTCAATTCAGATCTGGGTAGCCCTATGTGTTTCACTAAAACCATATCACCTCAAGGCCCAAATATGAATGATACAATTTTTTGTTGATAATTTTTGTTGGGCTGTATGCCTTAACTTTTTTTTAAAAGGGATCCTTTTAGTTTGATTTTTTAAATTTTAAAATTTTTTAAAATCAAATCAAATCTTTCTTTTATGAGGTCAGGTCTTTTCATGTCATTTCAAAAGGTGATGCAGTTGCATGGTTTTGGAAATCCACTATTGAGTACGGTTACCAACACTCCCTCTCTTCTCTCCATAACTTCTCCTCAACCCTTCGGTTTCTTCCCTCTCACACCACTATCTCTCTTCCATCAAAAGCTTCAATTTAACCAAAATGGGGAAGAAAGTCATTGCCAAAAGAGCACCTCGTGAGAAAATCCATAAACTTCCAGATTTTCCTAGACCATCAACCCATTCTCAAGACACCACCTTCACTCCCTCACCTTCTCCTCCTACCTCTCCTCCTCGCTGTGACCCCATGGCTCGGACCAAGAACACTCCAAGGTTCCCTGCCTCTGCCAAGCCAACGCCACCACCAAAAGTCACACCATCCAAGCCAGAGTCATCAAAACCGAGTTCATCCAAAGGGAAGCGACCTGCAGCACCAGAACCTCCACCTGAGTCCACACAACCAAAGTCTAGGTCTGTTCCATCACGGTCTCAAAGAGGTAAAACTCGAGTTCCTCTCACATCTGTTAGAGAACCAGACATTGATCCCTTTGCTCACAAATCACACTTCATGACATCTCACTCAGACTATAACCCCCATCGTTTCAAATCTGCCATGAACCATGACTTTTATGAGGGAGTTATTCAGTACCGTCATCTATGTCCCTCTTTTCTTGCTGATTTACCTGATTTGAAAAAGAAAGGATTTCCTTTTGTTGAAAATCTAGAATTTTTAGACTGGAATCACCTTTTCAAAATCAAAAAACCAGTATATCCTAAGTTAGTCAAAGAATTTTATGCAAACATGACTTACCATGAAGGAAGTGTGCATTCTTATGTTAAGGGCAGAGACATTATCTTGAATAATGAGACAATCAGTGACTCCTTGAAGTACACTGATGTAGGGCCGTGTGCTTATACATCTGTGAAGTGGGATGAAGGTGTTGGTATCTCTTACCATGATGCTCTTGCTCACATTTGTGAACATGTTTCTTTAATTGATGGCATCACACCCACTCACAAAGCCCTAGGATATGAACGTGCTCAGTTGCATCGTATTATCAACCACATTTTAATTCCTCAAAGTGGTTCATATCAAAGGGTTTCTTACACGGACACACTTGTTTTGTATGCCCTAATCACTAAAATAGAAATCTCTTTTGCCTATTTGATGGCTAGATACATGTTTGATTCTGTTAGAAGTGTGAAAGATAAAGCACTACCTTATGGCATGTTTTTAACTTGCATATTTGAAAATTTTGGTGTTGACCTGTCAAATGAGGATTATGAAAACAGACATTCATACCTAAAAGGGGGTGGTTCAGTGAAACAGCAAAAAGGGCCAACTAGATCTGAGAGAGTGGTTTTAGATGATGATAATGAAGAGTACATACCAGATGACTCTCCTCCTCCTTCCACTGAGGGTACTTCCATTTCCACTGGGAAGAAATCTGCTCTGCTGAATGTGGTCAAAGATGTTGCTCAAGAGTTTGTCTCCCAATCAAATCATTTGATTGCCATGAGCAAGGAACAACGGAAGCTAGCTAGCAAGCATGAGAACTTCCTGAAGAAATCAAGAGATAGGGTGGCTATGCTCATGACCTTCATTGATAACCTTAATAATGATGAAGACATTGCCACCGATGTTGAAGAGGAAGCTGCTTCAGAGGGGGATAATTCTGATACCTAAGATTTGTCTCATGAAAACTGTTACTGCTGCTCTCTTTTTGTCTCATGAATTCTATTTATTTTGCAACTGTTGAACTGTTTTTATTTTGGATGACTGTAATAACTCTAATTACTGCTGCACTTTTGTTGGTTTAGTTAGAACTTTGGACTATGATCTAACCTTTTCTTGTAGGATTTGTATTGATGTTTTTGTTGATCTTGTTTGTTTTCCACCCTTGATGACAAAAGGGGGAGTAATAGCACTAGAATACTAGAATGATGGTATTTTTTGGTATTTTTTGGTGTTGATGCAGCTACTAGTAATTCTTTCAGACTTTTGTCTAATTGCTGCACTAAAGTTTGATTTCACATGCTGAATACTTTTGCTGCTGATATTAGCTTGATGTTGGGCTGATTATGTGATGTTGCTCATTTGATATTCCTTATACAAGATATAGTGTGCATAGCTCTTTATTGTGCTTTCTTTAAGAACAATGTGAAACAGGGACAAAAAAGGAAAGCATAAATCCAGGGGGAGCTAACATTGAAAATGAAAGGGGGAGCAACATAAAAGCAAATGAAAAATATCAAAGGGAGTTTCTAAACCTTACTCAAATTCACTTCCTTTTGATTATTGCTTAAATCATGTTTGTCATCAAGGGGGAGATTGTTGAGTTGAGAAATTAACAATATTAATTAGTGATGACAAACATTATTTTTGGGCAAAATAATAATTAGTGTTAAGTGTCAAATAATCATATGTTGCTAATTATTTATTATATGTTGCAGGCCAAATGTTAATAGCCTAAAAGCAATTAGCAAGCTTATTGGGCTGAAAGCAAAAATAAAAAGCCCAAGCAAAAGCAAAGAAGGAAGCCAAAGAAATCAAATCGGGCCAAGCACACCAACACCCGATCCAAGCCCGATCTAGCTTCTTAATTTCAATTCCCTCCATGTTGCTCCAACCAAAGCAACGTTCCCCTCTTCTCTGATCAAGTCAAATCAGCTTCAGAAAAAGTAAGAAAGAGAAAGAGAGAAAGAGCTTCTTCACCAAGCAAAACACCAAAGAAGCAAGAGAGAGAAAGGTTAAGCTTGATACACAGAAATCTAATCACAAAATTCAAACCAAATCAGGCTTAGGTTAAAGGTATTCCATCTCATCTTGCTTACATCAAATCTTCTTTTCTTCTTCCCAACTCTCTACTCTATCCGAAAATGGCATTCAAGAGAAAAGTTGATCTCTGCTCTTCACTGCTACAAATTCACGGACACAAGAGATTCTTGGAGACCAAGTTGCATCTCTATGGTTCAGATTTGGTTGACCATTGGAAAACAATTTTGGTTACTCCTTCATGGCTTTCGGTCAAGTTTGAAAAAGTCAGAAGCAAAGGTTCTACTTTGATGATTAAGGAGAAAAAGTGAATCTGTGGTTGGTGAAGCTCGAGGCTCAAGATGTTGACCTTGGAAGAAGAACCCAGCAACATGCATGGAGTTAAAAGAGGTTTTTCTATTCATTCAGAACTAAGGAGAGAAAACCAGAGTTTGAAAGTTTTGTTCTGAGAAGAGCTCTTTGAAGAAGTTCAACTAACTGGACAGTGTAACCTAATCAAAGGTGCATTCCGCCAGTATGAAGAACTGAATCAGAGGCTTGCTAATCTGGTTTTTCGCATAGCACAGAGGCTGTTGATGAAGTCAATCTCCTTCATGTTTTACTGATTGTGATGTATTTTTCTAAACTTATCTTTCTGTAATTTCTTGAGAGAAAAGGCATTGTGAGAAAGCTTGAGAAAAAGCCAAGAGTTGAAAAAGGCTGAGAGATACACTTTAGAGAAAAGCCTAGAGTAGTTTTCTGATTTCTTTAGGTTGGTTAAGTGTCTTGTATCTTGTACCTGTAAGGTATCCCTTTCTTAGTTGGGTTAGCACTAAGAGGTATAGTTAGGTATTAGCATAGCCAATGTCAAGTTAGGTTAGAACTTGAGTGTGAAAGGATTGGGTCAATCCTGTGTTATTGGTGTATGTAATACTGTTAACTATAGTGAAATTCTTCCATAGTTGTGGATGAGACTGGATGTAGGTTGCATAGCACAAGGCAATCGAACCAGGATACTTGCTGGTGTTAGCTTTTCTCTTCTCTGCTGTGTTCTGTTTTATGATTTTCATGAGACAAAAATACATTGTCTCATAAATTTCCGCTGCTCAGATCAAACAGAATCAAAATAGCAAAGGTGTTTCAAAAGGGTAACAACAGCAACGTAAAAGGAAGGTATAGATTCAACCCCCCTTCTCTAAGCCTACCACAACCTTTATAAAAAGATTAACAAGACCAATTAGTTAAAATAAGTGCTATTTCTAGATATTAAAATTTTGCATACATTTAAGAAGATCTAGTATGATGCTAGTTGGCTAAAAGGCTCATTTTTTTGTTATGGAACAAATATTGGTGTTGTTCAATGAAATGAACATATGGACAAATTTTTTTCTGTCATAGTGTCAGGCTTAAAATGTAAGTTACGTTTTACTTTTGGCTATTTTCCTTTTTTTTCAGAAAACAAAATAAATGCAGCCTGCGTTTTGTTTTTTGCATAGTTTTTAATTTTTTTAATTTTGTTTTAGCCCAAACGCAGCCTGCGTTTTGTGATGGGCAGTAATTTTTTTTAGGAATAACAAAATGCAGCTTATGTTTTGTGTTGTGTGTTAGCATTTTTTTGGGAAACGCAAAATGCAGGCTGCATTTTTTATGGTGTCAGGTTATTTTTTTGGAAAACAAAAAACGCAAATTGCGTTTTGTGAAAAAAATATATATTAATCAAGAGGCTTGCCTATAAATACGAAGCAAGACTCGCCCAAATGGCCTCACTCCACTTCTACTCATCATATTCTTCTTTCTTGTACATATGTTGTAGTTCTTAGTTTTTTTGGCAGTTAGGTATGTCAAAAAAGTCAGAATAGGTGAGGTTAAAGTTATAGAAAATATTACAAATTTGCGAGTATATTATAACGGTGAGGTTATACCAAACACACATGAAGGAGTGACTTTTATTTGTGAATGTCTGTTATTATTTGCTATTCCATGTACCATGAGTTTTGTCGAGTTGTAAAATGGGCTTTGTAATAACATTCAAAGCCACATTTTGAAAAGGGTGAGCAACCTTTTATACAGATGTGCAAGTATTTAGTGGGCTAATACAGTTTCAAATAATGCACATCACTGACGATGCCAGTATGCAACAGATGTTGTATATTTATCAACAAACCCAATTTCACGTGCCGATGATAAAGCTGTACGTTGAGTTTGAACAGCAGTCAGGGTTGGGTGCGGTTGGCGAGGAGGTCAATATTGATGAGCTCAGGGATATAGATTGGAAGAAGATAATAATGACAGTGAAGCGGATTTCGAAGCTAACTATGAAGTCGATGACGAAAACGATGACGGAGACTTGGCAGGCAATCCGACTGTGCAAAATGAAGCGAATGCGATTGTAAGCCAGCACCCGTTTGGTGTTCCGTCTTTTATGCGGACTCTAGATCTCGAAGCCATGCATGCCCAGGAATTTCCTAAGTATGTGAATACAGCTATGTTATAATTATTAACTTAAGTTTTCCATAGTGTTTATTTTATTTGCCTTGTCTGACTGATGGTGGTGCGCATGTCGTAGTGAAGGCAACACTGCGGCGGAAGATGGCGAGTTTAGTGTCGGAATGAAATTTGGATCGAGAGAGTCGGTGATATCTGCAATCAAAGGCTACACTATCTCTAGAGGAGTTGATTATACTGTGTCTGAGTCTGAACCGCAGACATTCTATGCGAAATGCAAGGGGTATGGTGCAGGGTGCGATTGTCTTATCCGAGCTAGCTTGATTCGAAAGAAAGCTTGTTGGGAGATCAGAAGATACAATAGCAAGCACACGTGCACTGTGGGCACAATTTCACAAGATCATGCCAAGTTGGTCTCGGACACAATAGCAGATACCATTAGACAATTGGTCGAAGTAGACCCATCGATAAAGGTGAAGTCTGTTATTACAAAAGTTCAATCCAGGTTCAACTACACTTTGAGTTACCGCAAGGCTTGGTTGGCAAAGCAGAAAGCTATCGCAAAAGTTTTCAGTGATTGGAAAGTTTCTTACCAGACTCTGCCGGTATGGTTGAAAGCAATGACGATGAAGATGCCAAGGTCTCATGTTCAAATTAAAACGCTCCCCGTTTACCGTGAGAGTGAGGAGGTTCAAGGTGTAAGAGTTCTGCACCGCATTTTTTGGAGCTTCTATCTGTGTATTGTAGCATTCAGATACTGCAAGTTATTAGTACAGGTTGATGGCACGCACCTGTACAAAAAAATATAAAGGTGCACTTCTGGTAGCGGTTGCATAAAATGGGAATAAAAACATTGTGCCTATTGCATTTGTGATAGTCGAGGGCAAGGTGACAGACGCATGGGAGTTTTTCCTAACCAATTTGTGGAGATATGTTTTTACCACTGATGGTGTGGGTATTATATATGACCGCCATACCTCCATCGACGCTACAATAGCTCGCAGTAAAGGTGCATGGTCACCACCAAGGGCGTGGCATATGTACTGCATCAGGCACATCAGGTCCAACTTCTTAAGGAGGTTTAAGGCTCCTTATTTGCATAAACTCGTGGTGAAGACAAGTATTTCAACTCGCTATTATGGTTCCATTCATAGTAAATTTGTGGCATCTGCTTATGATTAAATGGTTTGTTCAACAGGCTATTCTACGACGGAATAAGAGGACAACAAAAACTACCAAAGGCTTAAAGAGCGGGATGAGACATATACTCAATGGTGCGATGACATCGGTGTTGAGAGATGGGTGTTGGCATTCGATGGTGGTCATCGTTGAGGACATATGATGACAAACTTGGTAGAGTGCATAAATTATGTCTTGAAGGGTGCACGCAATCTTTCTGTGACTGTCATTGTCTAGTCAACTTTCTATCGACTGAATTAATTGTTCACTCGGAAGAGTATTGAGGTTCATGAGCGTCTTCGCAACAGATTCACGTATTCAGAATTTACAACGAAGAGAGTTGAAGAAAGCTTTCGACGTGCAGAAAATATTGTGGTCAACCGGTTCGACAGGCGCAACGAGATGTTTAAGGTTTGCGAAATGCAAGATGGTACCATTTACATTGTTAACCTTGCTCAACGACACTACGACTGTGGTCATTTCCAGGTCGAGCGACTCCCATGTTGCCACGTGCTTGGATGTTGCGTCAACCAGCGTCTTGATTGGCAAGTATACGTGCACGACATGTACAAGATGTCTGAAATTTGCAAGGTGTATAGAGGCGAGTTTGTTCCGATGGGTGACCCATCTACGTGGGATAGATATGAAGGAGCGAAGGTGATCGCCAACTGGACATTGAGGCGCACGACAAAAGGAAGACCGAAGTTAACCCGCTAGTTGAATGAGATGGATTCGCAGGATATGCGTGGTCCTCGCCGGTGCACTATATGTCGACGCGAGGGATATAGCCGCAGTCGATGTCCTCAGCGCGCAAGTCCAAGCTCCGTTAGAGGTCATTAGTGGTTAAGCTTTTCAATGTAACTTTGTTATGACGTACTTTACAATTATATGTTACTTTTTATGTAACCTCGTCATTTACTTTAACCTAGTTAACAATTTATAATAAAAAAAAGTTTTTAACTTCGTTACGTAACATTTTAATAAGTAAACATTTCGTTCCAAAAGTGCAACATGATAATCTCAAACAGAGTTATACAAGAACAAAGCTAAATATGTAATAATAATAAAACTGAACAGAATCATCTAAATATAAGATATGACACTGAATACAACTCTGAATACAACACTGATTACAAGACCAACTACAACAGACTACTTCCTCGGCGCCTTCTTCGAATATAAGGATGGGGTGTATTTGTCCGGAGGTGCAGTCTGTGTCCGTAAGTTATACAGATGACCCTAAGACACATCAAAAAACTGGTAACTGTTGTTTGATCTACCCATAATGGCCTCCCCATTAATCGGAGACCAAGAATATAGCTCACATTTTCGAGCGTCACCATCACTTCACCGACCGAAAGATAAAATGTGTGAGTCTCTGGCCTCCAGCGTTCCACCAAGACATTCAATAGTGCAGAATGACCTCTCATTTCGCCTACTCGCGAAACGTGCTGAAACCCAATCAATGTCAGTGCCGCTGCAGCTACCTCGTTAAAGGTATCTGGCGGATCAAGTTTTCTGGACAACAAATTTCTGATAGCATGCAAAAAGAAAAATGATAATTATTAAATTCTAAATAATATCAGTTAATAATTTAGTAAAAAAAAATTAGCAACAATAATTAAACAGTATTATTATTATCTTAAAAAATAATAATAAATTATTAAAAAATCATAAATATTTATTTATTATTTATTATTACAAAATAATAATAATTAATATACAATATTCTATAATGGCTAATAATAATAATAATAATAATAATAATAATAATAATAATAATAATAATAATAATAATAATAATAATAATAATAATAAACAATATTCTATTATTAAATAATATTATTTATTATTACAAAATATTAGTTAACTATTAAAATTAATAAATTTTTTTTACTAAACAGTGTTAAAAAATACCATTTACTAAATGGTATTATTATCATTATCATGAATGAAAAATAATAATAAATCACTAAAAATTAATAATAAATTATTAAATAGTATTATTAATTATTAAAAATTAATAATAATTTATTTTCACTATCATCAGTATTATAAATAAATAATAATATACTAATCATAATAATAATTACTCAAATATAATAATAATAATAATAATAATAATAATAATAATAATAACCATTTATTATATTATCATTATTCTAAACGGTATTTTATTAATAAACAATATTATCTATTATTAGAAAATATTAATAAATTATTAAAAAATAATAATTTTTAATTAAATATTGTTAAAAAAACGTTTACTAATAGTATTATTATTATTATCATGAAAAATAATAATAAATCACTAAAAAATAATAATACATTATTACACAGTATTATTATTAAAAAATATTAATAAATTATTCTCATTATCATACTCACTATTATAAACAAATAATAATAATAATAATAATAATAATAATAATAATAATAATAACAACAACAACAGTAGTAAAAAATGAAACCGTAATGAAAAATAAATAATAGTATAATATACAACAGAAATAAATAAATTTTGAATAAATATATATTCATCATTAAATATTAAAAAAAAGCTACTTACCCATTGAAGATGATCCAAATACTCAATATATTCTTTCAGTTTGGTAAAATCACGCACTATTTTTTTTTTCTGTACCGTATACTTTTTCTTCTTCTACACTTTACTTCTTCACTCTTAACCCTCTTTACTCTTGCTTTCTTACTCTCCTTCAACTCTTCCTCAACTTCAGTAATTTCGTTTTTTTACTTGGCTCCCCTAACTATTTGCGTTTTGACTTTTAAGGATCCGAATGAACATTTTCCATAACACGTGTCGCGCATACAGCTAGGAAGAATGCAAAACGTAATTTCTGTTTTGCTCTGCAAGACTGACAAACGTAACCTGCATTTTATTTAGCTCAATGCTAGTCAACACCTGTTTCTATCAGCTTACAGAATACGTTTTACAGCCTAATTTCCTTCCTAATCCAATCACAGCCTGTATTTTACAGTAGCTACAGATTTTTTATTTTATTGTCTGTAAAATGTTACTTATATTTTGTAGATCATTGAACAATACAAGTCTACATCTATAAACAACTTACCATACGTCCATAATTAAACTTATCACCATTATTTTAGCCATAACCAAATTAATATTTGTGGCTAGAAATGAGGTGTGTTATGATCGAATAGTAAAGAAATAATAATTCAAGTAAAGTAGAAGCATTGTGATATAAATGTAGCATTATAATATGCTAACCTGAGCTACACGTATATGGCATTATGCATTGGACATTGAAAGCAGACATAAACAAGAAAATAAGAGTATGTGTCGTCCAGTGAAGTTTTGACTAGATTAATTAATTAATATTATATACTATTATATTGTTAAGTGATGGAATGAAAAGTAAGAAAGGGACTATATATATAAAATTAAAGATAACTCCATGTATTATATTACTGTCATTATTTACCAAAATATTTAACAATTTTCAATTCACCACGTGAATAATCAAAATACATTATTCTGCAGTGGAACATTGAATTTGAGTAGCTGTAAGTATCATATCTTACGTAATCATTTTAACTTTTAAAAAAAAATAAATAAGTTCTTAATTTTTTTTTACAGATATTTTTTTTTGAAAAAAAAAATATATTCATATTCCTTATCCTTATAAAATGTGGATAAATTAATCTTTCTGTTAAATTTATTTTGTTGGATCTGACGAAAAACTCTGACGTGACAAATATAGAGCTGATGATCTGTCAGTGACGAGATGATACGTGGCTTTGAGTTTTTGAAAACAGGACATATTAGTCTCCAAGCACAAAAACGACGCCATTTCACTACTTCTCCTTTAAACACACTTTAATTCCCTTGTGCAATACCCAAGCTCAAATTTGGCGTCCTCGCAGCCCCTAGTGCAACCTCATTCTTCTTTGGATGACCTAGCCTCTCCTCCGCTTGTAAAACTCAGAACTTTTGAAAAATTTTATTACGAGTCAATTTCTAGTTATTTATTCATTAAGGATTTTAATTTCCGAAATTATTTTATTAAGACTAGTTAAATCAAGTGTTGGTAATTAAATTTTAGATTTTTATCTAATTTCATAATTATTGGATAATTTCTACATTTAAATTATAAATTTTAGTAATGGGAAAATAATAAATATTTTATGATTTACTTTAAATAATTGAGATTTTAGAATTTAATACTTTAATTCTTATGAATAAAGAAAATTAATTATATTATCTCTAATTACTGAATTAGAGCATTTCTTTGAAATTAATTTGTAATTTATGATCAAATAATATTTTTCTTTAAAGGTAATTTTATTGAATTAAAATTTGATTCTAACTACGATATTATCTCCTAATTTTATTAAAAATTACTTAAACTACCCCTAACTTAACACTAACCCTAATTTTGAAAATGATAAAACCTAATTCCCAAATATAAAAATATAAGTTAAAACACATAGAAATTTAATTTAAAAACATAAATTTTAGTTGAAAAATATAAAAATATAAGTTAAAACACATATAAATTGTTTTGAATTGTGGAATTTTTTTATAAATAATACAAAAGAAAAATATAAAAATTTTATTCGCAAAAGACAGAAAGTTTAGTTGAGTAATAGAAAAAGTATACTTTGTTTTTCTTTAAAAAGTTATTTGTTACATTCAAAAGATTTTTATATTTTCTTCCTTTAATTCTATTCAAAAAGTTGTGTTTTATCTTCAAAAATATTTTTTATTTATCGTCATAAAATTTCTGTATTTTTCCTCAACGAATTTCTGTATTTTCTTCTTATTTTTTATTTAAAAAATTGTATTTATCTTAAAAACGTTTATGCGTTTATTACCATAAAATTTTGGTATTTATCATCAATAAATTTTCGTATTTTTTTATTTATATTTTTATTCTTAAGGTTAATTGTTTTATGTGCGTTCTTAATATTTTATTTTGATTAGAAGAAAAAATAAGACAAAATTAAAATATTAGATATATAAATAGGATGAAAAAATTTTGAAATAAAAATAAGATATCTATCACACCCAAATATTGAGAAATAAATCAGTACTTCCAAAATAAATTTAAGTGAATTGTTAAATAAATAAAAATAGTGAGGAAAAATTAAGAGATTGAAAGGTTGTGTGTAGTGTTGTGTACTAATAACAAACAGGAAGTATAAAGACGAAATAATTTTAATTTACATTTCTAGAATCAACAATTAATTTCATTTATGATATGGGAAATTAATGGATGAGAAAAATATACATAAAATATTTCACAAAATATTTTTAAATATGCAAAATTTAACAGCACAATCATTTTTTAGTTAACTTTGTAACTCCATTAAATGGAGGTGTTCATGAAATAAAAATATTTGAAAGATAAGAGAATATCAGTTTATAGTTATTTTGTTTTATATTTTTAATTATTACTTACTTTATTTAATATTTCTTAATTACTGTTAAAATAATTAAATAATATTAAATATAATAGATATATAATTATGAGTATTATATAAAATTATAAATATTAATTTAAATAAAACAGTTTTGAGTCATTATTTTTCTAATATTATTGTTCATAAATACTATTAAATACCTCGCCAAAAGAAGAAACATCGTCTATCTCATTACTATTAATACTTTATCTTTTTATTAAGAAAATCAAAAGTTCTAAAATCATCATCGTTTTTAAATGTAACCATAATTTCTTTCATCCTTGGATTGCAGTGAGTAGTGGAGTGGAGTCAAATGTGTACGACAGAGAAAAGTGAGTTGGATCGTAGTTTAATATATGATTAATCTCTACGTACAAGTGTTTTGCGTTTACAAGCTTTACAAGCCTGAAGAAAATGAAACTCACTAAACGCGCTGTTATGTGCCTCGTTAACGGCATTTTAAATCAATTCAAATCAATTAACGCGCAAATATAAAACTTTCATTTTTCAAAAGATTTCGTTTTTTTTTTTTGGAATTTCTTGCCAAATTTGTTGGATCTGCTTCTTGTTTCGTTTTTTTTTTCGATTTTCATGATTTCTAAAATCAAGTTTTGAAATTGTTTTGAAAATAATGAAACTTCAAAAATACACTCAAACGATTACAGAAATACACTCAAATGGTTACAAAAATACACCCAAACGGTTACAGAAATACACCCAAAAGATTATAGAAATACACCCAAAGGATTTAAGAAGTACACCCAAAATATGGGGGAGATAGTATATTTATTTTTGAAATCTTTTAATGTTTTACTGGTTAAGGATGAGGCACATGACAGAAACAATCTAGAAAAAAAAACCTAGAAGAACAGTAAAACAATACATTGAATAATGTTTCTTCGTTTTTTCTGGTGATTTTTATGGAGATTTGTATCTTTTTTCTTGAGTTCTTCTACTCTTCAGAATCGTAGTTTGTTTCGAATGTCGCTTAAATCTTGACAGTTTATGTTTTGATTGAGGAAGAAGAGGAAGAGTGCGGCATAATAAACGTGTGCGTTGGACGCTCGATTTTAAATGACTAGTGCGAGTGTTTTTTTTTTTGGACTTTGACCAACTTGTATAACTTGTAAGTCAAAAAGACTCATACATGTAACATATATATATATATATATATATATATATATATATATATATATATATATATATATATGGGTATTTTTATATATCAATCAGAATTATTCAAATAACCAACTGAATATATATTCAGTTGTATTTTTAAGTGGGTTTAATTTGATTAAAAAAACTGTAAATTGCTTCGTACTTGTAAAGACTATATATCAAAATCATAAAATTGATCGATATAAGACTTATAATAGAAAAAGAAAATTAAAAATGAGATTATCTACAACTAACCTAGCTTAGCCGCACAATTTAGATTACTGCATGAAAAGTTATCATTTCAATTTCAAATCTTAATTTAAAGAGAATGATGAAGATTCCATTTGAAATTACAAAAAATGCATATATATAATATCGAAAAAAGAGTCATACTATTATTTCTCCTGATAGTTTAATTTAATAAAAAATATATATAAATATTTATATTTCTAACACCCTTTTTATATTAAAATTTTTTTTTGTGTTTGCGTGAATTTTTTGTATAAGTTTTTTTTATTTGTCTTATATTAATTTTTTTTATAATCAAGAATTGAATTTTAAATTTTTAAATTATAAAAATTCTAATACTGTATCATGATATCATTTTTTCAATCCCAAAAAATTAAATTAATAGAAGAAAAAATATAAATAATTATATTTTTTTAAAAAAAAAATTGGAACATGAATTCAAACAAGGAAAGCTAAGTAACCAAAAGAAGGGGAAAACCACAGTTGAATTCTTCTATTTGAGATTGTCCAATAAATATATAGTAGAGATTCTAGATTGATCTAACAAGGAGACAAATGAGATTAATATTCTTTGTCAAATGTCAGCATAGGTGCTACTCACTTGAATTATTAGTATAAGACACTAGAAATGATAGTGACACATAATTGTATTATAAGAAAGAAGAAGTAGTAGTATAGGGTTTGAGGTCAATATAAATGATGATGATATGCTACATCAATTCAAACAGAAATTGAGATGATCATCATAGTTTCCCAAAATGACCAATAATAATAATCCTTTCTTGTTCCATAACACAGATTTTTGGGATGTTGATTCGGACACTGCCTCCTTTGGGTTCCAATCATTGAAAACCAAGAATGATTTTGATGAGCCATTTGAGGATTCTTTATCATTTGACATGATTGACTTCTCATTATCATCATCATCTGAATCAAGAACCCTAAAGAAGGAGAAGAAACATGAAGAAGAAGAGGAAGATGGTAAAAGAAGAGGAAGAAGAAGTTACATAGGAGTGAGGAAGAGGCCATGGGGAAAATTCGCAGCAGAAATTCGAGACACAACAAGGAATGGAAGAAGGGTTTGGCTTGGAACATTCGAGAGTGCTGAAGATGCTGCTTTGGCTTATGATCAAGCTGCATTCTCCATGAGAGGCTACTCTGCTCTTCTCAACTTTTCTTTCCAGAGGGTCAAAGATTCTTTGCAAGGAATCATCATGGATTCTGATTCCAACAACAAACACAAACCCTTTTCTTCTTCTTCACCTGCACTTGCACTCAAAGAGAGGAACTCCCTCCAAAGAAAATTGGCATCATGGTCCTCAAAGGCTAATAACAAGAACATCAAGAACAAAAACAAGGATTCATCATCATCATCATCATCATCATCTAAGGAATCTTCATCAACTACTACTACTATTACTAATAATAATAATGGTGGTGTCATGGTTTTAGAGGATTTGGGAGTTGATTATCTTGAGCATCTATTAACCATTTCAGAATCTCATCATCAAAACACAAGCCCTAACTACTACTGCAACAACAATGAAGTCTTGTTCCACTCGTCAGGTGCGATCGTGTACAATGATCCAACAATAGTGTAAAGTCTACAATTTTATAATAAGAATAGAAATAAAGCTGGTTAATTAAGTTTTTAAATAAAATTTATATATTCTGTTACAAAATGCTACTATGTATTGGATATATTATAATTGTAGAGTCTACAATTTTATTTTATCCAAATATATAATAAAATTTTATAACAGAATAAATTAATTATGTTTTATTTAGAGATTAATTAGCCAATTTTATCTCTATTTATTATATATCTTATTGTATATATATTTCACTAAATTTCCTCTACCTTTTCTTTTTTTGGTTTCTATAAAAAGAATAAATAAAATGTAGAACTAGGGCATGCATGCCCAAAAAATAGTTCCCTTTTTATAATAGGTCTTTTCTTCTTTGTTGATCCACTTAACAAAGAAATGTTGTCAAATTGTTGTCATACAGTTATATAATAAACCTACCATTTGGCCCTCATCTTTATTAGTTGAACTCAACTTGTTCTCCAAAATTGGGTGATTCCTCCCTTATATAGTTTGCTTTTGCATGCATATCATGCTTTTAAACTGCATTTCATCACAACAACAAGTACAACCATATTAACCATAGTATTATTGTTTTGGTATCTATCATATCATATTAGAATTATTGTAGTGGTAATATGAGACAACTTTCATGTGCTTCTTTTTTTAGTTTTTTCAATTATGATTCTAACTATAATCTAAAATCATGGAATATATTCTTGCTGCAATATGTTCTTCATCTTATATAGACTTTAGTGTTTATAAATCAACAAATGGTTTCAGCATGCAAATCAACACATACAGCAAATGCATAGTGCTTTATAAGCATTCAACAAATGCCATTACTTACTTACAAAGGTCATAGTTTGATGCTTCTTCAAAAAAGCTATATTATTCGTTAGCTATGTATGAATGATTATATTATCTAACATGGTTTTTTATACCAGAGCTTTTTTTAAGTTTAAAACTAAGTGTGATTATGCATCTATCTATTTTTTCTATACTAAAATTCTATCTTTATTTAGAAGAATATGAAAAAATAAGAATAAAAATCTAAACCTTTTAGTCATTAAACAATGCTAGAATCTTTCACATTAGTGATAGATATCAGTGTTAGCAATGGAATTAGCAACAGATATTATCTGTTTCTAAAATTTAAGAAAAACTCACCTTTCTATTTTTCTATCGCTATTTGATTTAAATTTGTTGCTAATTATGTCAATAGAAAAATATGCTCCTAAAATTTATCGATAATCAAAAAAATTTTAGTAGTAGAAGTTTCGAGATATTATGTCATAAACTCCTCTATCTTAAAAGTTTAAATTTAAAAATAGAGACACGTGAATATAAATAAATACATTATCTACATGAAATATCATATTTTATAAAATTACAGTGCACAGTTTCTATTTAAAAGAAAAATAGTGCACAATTGCAACTGTGGCTATTACATTATGCTTCACAATTATCGCACCAAAGCATCACTACAATCACAATTACAACCGTAATTTAAAATCATATATTATTGACAGAAAATCACTTATTATCACAAAAGTTCAAACTATTAGATGCCATTATATATCTGATGCATCCTGCTATGCAAAAGTATATTTATATATATATATATATATATATATATATATATATATATATATATATATATATATATATATATATATATATATATATAAAATTTGAAACATGTATTGGATATAGATCTATCTTTTACCCAAAAATTCTGCCGATATTTATATAAATATATGTTGTTTAATTTATTTTAAATATATATTTTATAATTTAACATATATTTTATATAAATAATTAATTTTATTAAATTTTTATTTTATTTTTATTTGTTATCTTATCTTTTTTTTTTACAAATAAAATTTGTTATATTTTTTTTTAAATTAGTTATTCTTGTCTTTCTCTAACAAAATTATGTAAAGATTCTTTTTGTTTTAGTTTATTTTAAAAAACTACAATAAAATACAATAAAAATTCTTTATATCTTCTTTTCTTATTATTTCATAATTTTATTACAGACTGATTTTTTATATACCTTTAACGTAATATATAATTAATAAGCACAGTGTATATCCATTTCAATAAATGCATCAAGAAATTAGAGTCACTGAAAATTATTGATCCTTAGCTTGAAAAAGCTTAGAGTAGTGAATTTTTTCATTAGGCCAAATTTAAAAGACCTATGTATCCTTATCGTTCTTCAGAAATATGAAATATCTGAACACTTTTACTCAATATCAAAAAGTTAGAAATTATTAGATGGGAAAAAATCAAACAATGAGGAATTCTTTGCATGTATATATATTTAATTTCATCATTCAGATTGAGAAAACAAGAATTGATCTTCTTGTCGGAGTTATCTATAGCATCAATATATATCAGCAGGCACAATATTTTTTATAAGGTAAATTCTAACCTACCCTTCCTATAATAACATGTAATTTACCCTCTGTGACATGTCATCTTTTAATTGGTTGTTATGTTAACTATGGTTAAACTATTGGTAATTAAATTATAGCCCAAAGTGGGTGATTATATAATTTACTAAAATATTAAAAATTCAGTCTTTCATTCTTCCCCCAAATCATCCTCCCACACAATGATATCAGAGGGTAAACTTCTGTGTTCAATCATCTCTTGAGGTAACTTGTCAACATTAGTTTCATGAGGAATGGAGATAACAGATGAACTTTCATGTTTTTCAATTCGAAAAACTTCATAAGGTGCAATCTGTTGAAAAAATAAATAAATAATAATTTGCTAGCTTACTCATTAAACTAAAGCATATGAATACAGATAATTGTAGGACATACCTTCGTTGTGAATGGGGATGATTGATAAAAATATAACTTTACTTTTTAATATTTATAGAAATTATATATTTATTCCTCTTATAAAAATATTTAATTACAAAATTATCCTACTTTAGTTAACATATTAACTCTTATTGAGTTAAATTAACTCAAACTAAAACTAAGCATCCAATTAAAACATACCACGTCACGAGGGGTAATTTACATGTTGAAATAAAGAGGGTTGGGTAGAACTCACCTTTTTATAAACTAAATTATCCTCCATATGACCATATATATATATCTAATAATATATTTTAATTAAGGTGAATTTGAATTCGTATTCTAACATGGGTTGCTATTTATGAATGTTGATTAATTTTCATGAAATTTCCTACGCCCAATGGCAAATGTAGAAATTGTAACACATATATAAACTTATCAATCTTTTAATTTCCAACCAATTTTGAATCAACAGGATAATCCATACATAAAACCAAAGTATTAAACACAAAGCTATACGTTCTTAATATAAATAATTTGAATGAAAAAAGAAGAAAGAAAACTAAACCTACCTCTTAATAATGTAATCGATCACCATTATTGTATATCGCTAGCTTGTCCAGCATCTTTCCCTCAATAATTTTGTACTCCTCAATTAACGTACCTTGAAATAGTAAAATTAAAGGTCACAAAATTAGTTTCATTTATACATTGAAAGCATTTCATCATCATTGATATGAATCTTTGAGAAATGCAAAAGAGGATTAAAGAGGGGTTTTATGTGCGAAAGGTAGGGTTTAGCGAACACAGATCTAATTGAGAGAGAAGAAGAAAATGAGAAGGAGAGTGAGAGTGAGAGTGAGAGTGGCGAAAATGAAATGCATAATATACCACATACACCTAGCTACCTACTTTATCAATCATTATATTATATCTTCTGTACGGTTATTGAAATTTTTAATAGAGGAGTGGCCTTATTCTCTTAGCTTAGTCTATTAGAGCCAGCATTGATTTTGGGAAAGCTGGGGCCTAAGCCATTTTAAAGCAGTTCAGTTCAAAAAAGTTCTAGCAAGCCGCTAAAGCAACTACGTTCCTCGAAAGGATGGACCGCTGCTGCGAAACATACGACTCGATGTTAATCAAAGTTGGTACGCTCGGAAGGGTATGACCCTCTCAGCCATCGGGATTTCTGACATTCTACTCATACTTTACTCTAAACTTAACAGCCAGCACAAACTTGAATGAAGCCAGTCGGCGTAGCGCCTTATGCCTCTACGGATCTCGATTAGCCTGAGAAGGTCGAGTAATTCTAATTGCGAAGTTCGTCATCACTTCGTTTGTGATAGTCCATTAGTAGTCCCTACTGAGCAATCTAGCTGCAGTCGAGCTAGCATTGAAATGGGGTTCAAACTAATCACCATGAAACTAGTACCCGTATGGCCCTGTACTGCTACGAAAATCCTGCTAGACTGGCTTCCACTTAAGGTATTCCTGTTTCAACACCGAAGACAAACTTCCCAACCAGAAAGCAAAATTCCCATTGATGGTATACTTAGTGTAAGCGAGTCAGTGCTATCACCGATATGATAAGAACAAAAAAGGTCTAGGAACTCGCCTTTCGTGTGTTGACGATTCTTTAGATATGGTTATAGAAATGATCCCTACCAGCATATCCAGTTCAGGATGTTCCCGGATAATAGCCGAGTGGCTGACCAGCCAGAAATGATACTTCGTACCATGGGACATTCCAGTCTGAAGAAAGGTTATTCGGAGCGGGCAAGGCAAGAGTTTGATGACCGGATGGATGGCGCCTTATGAAATCTTCGTCTTCCTACGGCCCTAGTCGTAGCGCTCCTGCCGCGTCTTGGCAAAGTAGGCTGATGGTCGGTGGCTGCTTAGTCTCATCCGAGAGTCTAATCTCTCAATCAATGCCCGGGAATTGAAGATAAATGGACCTGTGAGTGAGGGCGAATAGAAACTTAAAAAGCAGTTGTAGCCTTCATGACTTAATATAGATACCGGTGCGGGACTCGTGGATCTTTCTGACTTCAAGTACCGATCTTCTATCAAAGGAACATCTTCCTCCTCTGCTAAAATGTTGAGGTCGAAGGAGGTCCAACCCGAGCTCGAACCTTCGTGAGAAAAAGTTTGGTGAGTTTGTGAAGGAATATTTCAGTATATATAAGGCACCAAATCGAACGTATTCCGAATTCCTACTCAATGTAGTGCACTCGCTCGCCTTCGGCTAGCACTTTCAGCTATCTTTCTTAACCTGGTTCTATCAAACCAGCTTTGAAACTCCTACCATCGTCTCAGTGAAGTAGCTGATTTTTTGGTTGAAATCTGTGTTTTTAATATGGGAACGAAACGAAATGAGGCGTTTCCAGCTCTAGTTTCGGATGAGAAAGACTGCTTGCTGGTCATACTTGCTTGCCTGAATCAAGGTGGGTTAGAAAGCTGCTGAATCCACGGGCAGGCAAGAGCTTGTAAGTATAAGGATTGTAAAGTGTTCGTGGGACCTTGACAAGCAAAGTCAAGCAGGAAAGTCAGAAGGTGACAAAGCTATTTCACTTACGACGGAACACTTTCTCAATCGTTGGCCCTACCAGAATAGAGTAAGTCAGATTCCATTTTTTCTGAACCAAATCCAGCAGCTGTCCATTGAACCCCTAAAAGCAGGAAAAAAGTACCCCTTGACACAAGGGAGTTGAGAGAAAACACTGTGGATGATATCTCTAAGGATAGAGCCCCAGCTCTTCAAGAAAGACGAAGACTGGCTAGTTGGTAGGCCAGGAACTCATAAAGAAGCGAAAGCAGTTGCCGCTTCTGAGTGAATATTGTACATTCATTTGACTCAATTCATTCGTTGTATCGTAGTAAAGGAAAGAAGAAAAGAACTCACCTTCCCTGACCTACTTTGAGTCTCACTAACGTAGGGAAACCGGCCTGAGAAAGAAAGTGAAAGTGAAGAGGATTGAAGCTCGACCGAGACTAATGATGTCAAGAAAAGGCGTTCTAAGGGCCCGCACCTCCTCTATCAATGAATGTGACCTCAGCGGAGGAAGAAAGCTCCAGCTTTGGTTTGAAGACGCTCTTCCCGATAGGGATAGATTAAGAATATCTATTCCATCTGCTCGTGTTCGTGACCCTATAAGAGCAATCTGTTTTCATATCGAGAGGAAGCCAAGCTATGCGTATACTTTCCTCTAACGACAGTAAGTTTTGTATTTTGTAATCATTAATTGGTTATTAATTAATAATATTTTTAATGGTGTGAAATTATATTTAATAATAGAAGATGGTTAAGTACTGACAAAATTATTAAATAAGTACTACTCCTTAGACTTTTCTTTTTTAAAATTAAGTGCGTATATATGTTGACAGTTAATATTAATAAAATTTTAGGCTTATTTATTCGGTTACATTTTTATAATTTCATAAATTTTTAATTGGATTTTTATGATTTCAAAATTTATAACTAGAGTAGAATATATTTTTTGTCTTTAAAATTTGTTAAAAATTTTAAAAATACTTCTAAATTTTATTCTGTTTTAATTTTGTTTCATAAGTTTTTTATTTATATCATATATATTCTTAACAGTTAATTTTTAAAAAATTTAGGACTAATTCAACAATAATTTTATAAGAACAACCATTAACATAAGTATATCAGAGATAGTTATCATGTATTATTGATAGATAGTCTTAAATTTTTTGAAAATTTAGTTGTTATAAGTATATTTGATGCAAATAAAAAAATTTTGAGATAAAATTAAAAAAAATAAAACTTAGGAATATTTTTTAAATTTTTGACAAACTTAAAGGATAAAAAATATACTTTACCCCTTATAATTATATTATATAAAATAAAAACTTTTAGTTAGGTCTTTATTATTATCTGTTTTTATAAAAAATATATATATTTTTAAAGGTAAGTACTAATTGAACAATATTAGGAAACATTACTTTTAACAACATTAATAAACACTTTTAGTTAATATTTTAGTTTTATACTATATATTAAAAATTATAGTTTAATATTTAAAGTTTAAAAATAATTAAAATTTAAGAGATATAAAAAAAGGTAAATAAAGAAAGAAAAATTCTTAAGAAATTAATTATGGTACCACTCAACTCTAATCACCTATAATGTGGGCTGCAATAAAAAGTCTAATAACAGCAAAAAAAATCCCTAAATTTAACCTAAAATTAAAAAAAATAACTGTATATTGTTCAATTTGTTGTCTCCCTCTCCCACTATAGCACTCTCCATTGCGATTCACAGCTCTACTAACCACCGCCGCGCTTTCCTTATCGATTCACCACCCCCAAGACCATTATAGCGCCCTCCCCCGCCTCCCGGGATTTGCTGCGCCCAGGATCACCCCAAAGCCTTCCCTCGCATTTCGCAATGCCGCCGATCACCGCATCGCCTTCTCCCTCGCAAATCGTTGCACACAAGACTACCATAGCGCCCTTCCTCCCGATTTGTAGCACCGCCGACAGCTGCAACGCCCTCCCCTTCGCTATTCGTCGCACCCAGGACCACCTCATCGTCCTCCCCCTCATGATTCACACCGCAACCCACCACTGTAGTGCCCTTTCCCTCGCAAACATAGCGCCGCTGATCACCGCAACGCCCTCCTGCGGTGCGTTCTTGTTTTTATTTTATTCTTTTTTTTAACGGTTTTGTCGAATGTTTCTTTTCGATTAAATGGATGTTTTTTTGTAAGATTTTGTATGTTTTTGTCCATAATTTTTTATGTGGGTTATTGGATATTTTTTTTCTTAGTTTTGGTATGTTTATTTTCGGGAATACGTGCTTTTTTATTTTAATTTTTTTAATTATTTTTTCAGATGTTTTTATCTAATTAAATAGATGTTTCTTTTATAGGGTTTTTGACGTTTTTCTAAGTAAATAAATGTTTTTTTTATTTGGGTTACTAGATGTTTCTTTCCTAGGTTTTAGGATATTTCTTTTTGATTAAGTAGATATTTTTTTTATTCAGGTTACTAAATGTTTCTTTTCTAAGTTTTTGGATATTTCTTTTCAGGGAGAGGACGCGGTGGCGGTGCGTATTTTTGAAATTTAAAAGTTTTTAAAATTTAAAAAGTTGGCTCAAGTTGATTGATACCCTAATTAGTTACCTAACAAAGTTGATAAAGTAACTAATTTAAAAAGTTGGCTCATGTTGAATTGACGCAAATCTATCATGTAAATTGCTAACAAGTATAAATTATAACATTCACTCTAATGAATGGATTAAATAATCCTTCTCTCTCAACATGAATTTTATCACTCCTTCTTAATTAAGTCCTCTGATCTCTCTCTTTGTTTCTCTCTTTCAATTATTTTTTTTCTTCAAATTCTCCAATCAATCTATGATCACTTTCATGGTATTAGAGTATCAGTTCTGATCCATGGAAACTACAAGTCATACCACTACTTCTGCATCATTATTAAGAGTTTCAATCAAGAATATATCCTTCAAGTTGGATGAAGACAACTTTGTTCCATGAAAATATCAAATTTTGGCGTTCGTTAAATTCAATTAACTTAAAAATAATCTTAATAGAAAAAAAATTTCAAAAAGTTATGAATATGAAGAAGATGATGCAACTGAGATTGAAACACAAGAGTTTTTAGAATGGAAATAAAACGATCAATTTCATACTAAAAATCCAAATTTCTACAGTAAATCAAAATGTTCTAAAATTAATTTGCATCTTTGAGGGATTAGAGTGGTGCATAAACTTGCTCCTATGGTGATGCAGGAGCATAAATTTTATGCTTGTGTTGTTTATTAAAGTAAACTAGTTTAGTTTTGTATTATTGTGCTATGTGATGTATTAGTCTCATATTGCCACTACAATAATATAAATTATTTTTTAGAGTTATAATGTGTAAAAAAAATTAAAATTTGTCAAAAAGAAACAAATTTTGAGACTATTTTAACTTAACGATGAAAATATATTAATAAAAGTTTTGTCAAAAATAGTATTTTTAACATATAAGTGATTGTGAAAGAATTTAAATCTTATTTTGATAAATATTAGCTGTCAAAAATAATTTGTTAGAAAATTTTGAGAACATATTCTGTGATACTTATTAATTGTCAAAAATACTATTTATTTTAACACTTATTTACTATAAAATATTCTCAACAAAAAATTTTAACAAAGAATGAGATGAGATCTTAAAACTAAAGAATAAATTGAGATTTTGAAGATAAAGAATGAGTAGTAGTATAATCTTAAACTGAGAGCAGTGTGATATCAAAATTAACAGAGCCCAAAGAAGAAGAAAAATAATGGAGTAAATTGAAAACAAATGAGTGTCAAAATTGAGGAGTAATTTTCTACGGTCAAATTATTCATAAAAAAACATAGAAAATTTGACATTTGTGATATTTGTCAAAAATATATATTAATTTTGACATTTAATTATGGTGTTAAAAAATAAAGTGTTAAAATAACTCTATTTTTTTGTAGTGTGCCTAGTTTATAAAGACTTTCTCATTAATATAAATAATTCATGTATTCTCCTTCACTTTTCAAGTTGAGGTGATTGAGATATATTTATAATAAGCTTTGTATTTATTTTTCTTTAGTCTCTTTTTAAAGTAAGAGGTTTATTCTTGACTTAGCCTACTAAAAAAGTAGCTAGGTTCTTGACTATTTCACATTGTGGGGTTATTAACCTCACTAAAATTGGTGAGTCAAACGACATTCCAACATCAGTTTAGTATTAGAGCTAGCAGCATCGGTCATCGCCTTGCTCCAGTAAAAATTTATTTCCTTTGTGGCAACGGGTCTTTGGCAGAGTTAATACTCAAGTTGACCTTTGAAATTTGAGGTCAGACTCAAATTGACCCCTAAAATTTTAGTCAACCCAAATTAAATCCTAAATTTACAACAATAACTCGCGTTAACTTCTGGGCTAATCTCCATTAAATACTAATTTGGCATGTTAGTTTATTACGTTAAATAAAACAAAATGACATCAATTTATATTGGCGCTTAATCTTTAATGAAATGATATTGTTTCACACAAATGAGATAAAACACTTCTCATTTTATGATATCAATGGTGAGAAAAATATACATTTTATGTTAAACAACATAATTTCATTGAAAATTGAATGCGAATATAAAGCGATATCTTTTGTTTTATCTAGCATGGCAAATTAACATGCCATTAGCACCTCATTAACGGAGATAAATTTAGGAGCTAACGCGAGTTTTCATTGTAAATTTGGGGGTATAATTTGAGTCGACTAAAAATTTTAGGGATTAACTTAAGTTTGACCTCAAATTTCAGGGGATAAATTGAGTATTAACTTGTTTTTGACATGGGTGGTCTCATTGCCATTGCAAGATGTCATTAGTGCATGTTGTTCGTTGTGGAGGTTCAGTTAATATCCTTCATGTTCTCTTAATTTCTTTTGGTTTCTATTTTTGTGCGGTGGTTATCCTTGGTGTATCATCATCATCATTAGTGCATTTTCATTATTATGCATCATCATAGCATCGAAGAATCAGAGTATCATCACCATTGCATCACTATTGGTGCATAATGCTCAACATCATTGTCACATCCCCTTGTGTTTTGACATCGACATAGTAGTAAAAGATGGATCCAAAGAATAAAATTACTCAAGAAATTTAAATGGAAGAGCATGACACAACACAAGTCATAAAGCAAAAGACTTATGAATCAAAGTTTATATTCCTGAGTTTAAAGGGAGGCTTTGATTAGATGATTTCATCGATTGAATTTGCACAAATGAGAGAGTATTCAAGTTAAAAAATATTCTAAATGACAAACAAGTGAAGCTTGTAGCAAACAAGCTAAAGCAGCATGTATCAGTGTGGTGGGAGAATATAAAGTGTCATCAGAAAGAGAAGGAACAAGAAAGATCAAGACACGGGATAACATGCATCTGAGATCAAGCGCAAGTTCCTTTCTAACTATTATAGGTAAGGCACATTCATCAAATTGCACAATTTGAAGCAAAAGTTATTGTCTGTAGAAGAATATACATGGAGTTCGAAGAGTTGCTTATAAAGCCTGACATTCATAAGCTTAAAGAACAAATCATTGCTCGTTATATTGGACGAATGAATATAGAAATTTCTAATGTTATTCAACTGCAACCATATTGAACTATGGATAGTGTCATTAGACTGAATTAAAGATTGAAAAGCAAAGAACATAGGGGGATAACATTCAGTCACCGAAGGAAAAAGAGGTCATACCCGATGGTCAACAAGAAATAAAGGCAGCTTCTTTTAAAACTTCACAAAGCAATAAAGAGCGTTTGTCATCAAGCAAGAATTACTTCAGATGTCAAGATTTTGCACACATTGTTGCTTATTTTTCATATAGAAGAGTTATTACTCTTGTCAAGGAAAAAGTTCATGAAGAATAATCAAGGAACAAGAGAAGGAAGGTGAGGTTGACTATAATATTGAAGAAGTTTCAATTAATTGTGGAGAAGCCTTAGTAATTCGTCGTAGCTTGAATATTACAATGCTAATAGAAGATGAGAATTGGCATCGCCACAATATCTTTCACATAAGATGTACTGTTGAACAGAAAGCTTGCAAGTCATCATAGATAGTGAAAGTTGTGAAAATATTGTTTCAAAATATATAATAGACAAATTGAAGCTTCCAACTGAGTTATATCCTTATCCTTACAAGTTGCATTGATTAAAGAAAGACAATGAAGTCAAAGTGACAAAGCATTGTTGTGTTCAATTTTCTATGAGTAAATACAAAAATAAAGTATGGTGTGATGTGATGTCATTATGATGGATGTATGTCACTTATTTTTAGGACCTCATTGACAATATAATTGTATAGTTATTCATGATAATTTCAAGAACACATACTCTTTTATCAAGGATAGAATGAAGATTATATTAACTTTATTACAACATGTAGATGGTAAAAAAAAAGTCAAATTGAGCTATACTTTTTCACATCTTTCAAGACCAAATGCACTCGTCGATGGTATCTTCAACTATTACAAGCCGAGCTTTTTTCAACCCAAGGTGGATAATGCAGGAGCTCTTTTATGCAGAAGCATAAATTTTATGCTTGTGTTGATTGAAGTAATCCAGTTTAGTTTGTATTATTCTGTTGTGTAATGTATTAGTCTCACATTGTTTAATTTATGAAAGTTTTTCTCTCCCCAATTAATATAAATAACTCATTACCCATGTACTCCTTCTTTACTTTTCAAGTTGAGTTGATTGAGATATATTTATAAAATCTCTAAACCTATTTTTCTCTTGACTCTTTTAAGAGTAAGAGATGTATAGCCAACCAAGATAGATTTTTGGCTATCTTACCATAATGGAATTATTAACATCTCCAAATTTGGTGAGCCAAACAATGTAATAGCATCATATGGTGTATATACTTTCTCGTGAGACTTACATTCTCATATAGTCAATCTCACAATCCTACACTTCCGACTCAAATAGAGAGTGGATGATTCACCACCCATCAGTTTGAAAGAGGATGTTATAACTTATAAGTAATGAAGGAGAGAAGCTATCTAAGTAGGAGTGATAAATAGACTAGCTGACTCCACCATAAGCTCATCTCTCAGCGGGTAAGCCCGTCCCGCCTCGCCTAACTTAGTGATTTGAAAACACAACCCTACCATCTAATATAATGGCAAGCGGTCAGGATGGTGGGCTTAGCCCGCCATCACATTTTTTTCTCAAAATCATAGAAGACAGGAAGAGAATAGAAGCAGGTCAGAGACAAAACAAAAGTGGGTAGACAGATACGAGCAGAAGCGACGCCGACTAGAAAAGGTGAATGCAAGCAGCGGTGATCGAGGAGATAAACATAGATCCAAGAAGAATAAAAGCGGTGGTGGTAGATCTTAAAGAGGATGAAGCAGTGGCGAGTAGCGCTCAAGAAGGGGGGAGAAGCAGCAAGAAACAATAAGGCGATAGCAAGTAGAAGCGAATCAAAAGAAAAAAAAAAAGGGTAAAAGAGAGAGTAATTTAAAGACTAACTAAAGAGAGGGGAGAGGGTCTTTTAAAAAAGAATAGATGAAAAAGGGAGACGGTCCTTAAAAAAAAGAAGAATAGAAAGGAGAGAGAAGTGTTGTAAAGTTAGAAGAGTGGAAATAAAAGAGGTATGGAGTTGTGTTGAATTTTTCTTTTTTTTTTTAATTGAAATGAATATTAGATTTGTGTGTGTTGAACTAAAAAAAATTACAAGAGAAATAGTCACCTACTGGACTTGCATGCCCTCCCCATCCCGCAAAATCATACGAGTTAAGCGAACTTGTCTTGTTTTGGCGATCACAAATATTTAACCTAGTCTACATCTTTTTGGCAAGTTAAGTAGACTGGCCATGATGGGACCTGTTTATCATCCTTACAGTTTAATTAAGTACAAGGTAGTAAAAATAGTTAGTAAAAATTAAACAGTTATTTTGTGATTCAATTATTGTTAAACTGGTAAAAATTAATCACGTACCTTATACTACTAGCTAGTATAAATTGTAACACTCACTATAATAATTATAACGATCATTCTCTCTCAATATAAATTTGATTGTTCTCTCTCGAATCCTATAATCTCTCTTTATTCTCTCAAATCAATCTCTGGTACCTTTAATTGAATAATTTCACAAAAAACATTAACAAACAAAACATACACCAAAATCGTGCACCAATATTACAAATATTAAGAAGATGTTTGCCTACCTTTCTGTGTCTGAAGATATTTTGCCGACAAACTTAGCTCAACACTACTAAATTCTGTATGTATGATTCTGCATCAAAGATAAAACATAAAAAATTTTCAACAGCAAAATTATATATGTAATAATCACTCGTACTTTATATATATATATATATATATATATATATATATATATATATATATATATATATATATATATATATATATATATATATATATATATAATAATTGGTCTATTTATCTATTTGTCTATACATGAATACATTATGAAAATGTAGAAGATGACATTATTATTTGGTTACATGTATAAAAACATGTAAATTTATCCATGCCATAAATTAAATTCTTTTCCATATTTTATGTGATAAATCTTATTACAATGATGTATAAATATAGAATACAAAATATTGTAGAATTGTAAAATAGCACATATAAAAATTGAATATTAGACACATCAAAATTCATTGTATCTTATTGAGTTTGGCTCTAAAATTAAATATTGTTTAGGATTCTTTGACTTTTTGCAGTTTTTTTAATAGTTTTGTGTCTTGGACTTTAGGTGTTTAACTGTTTATATTCTAGTCTTTCTATTGTGTAATTTAATATTTTATCTTTCTTTTTAGTGTTACATGTTGAGTTCTAATTAAGGAATAAACTATTTATAACAACAATCATATATTAGAGTATCAGTCAAATACAGTCAAATAAGTAATAGAGTTGCAAACAAATAAAAAAACAAAAGATAAAAAAAACATCAAAAATCACTCCAAATTAACCCATTTTCACCCACTTTCACTCTCCTTTCCTTTACTCTCTAACGCAGTTACCTCGTGGCAGAATGCTTCGGCCAACACAGCCAACACACCTGCTCGGACTCTAGATTTCTCATCACGTTGTGCGATACTAACATTGTTGCCGCAACCGCCATCATCCCTCGCCATCCTTATTGTCGCGTCTGAGACGATGTTCTACCTTTAGTCGCAATTTTTGCAAGTTTGGGTTTCTTTGCCCAACGTAGTTGTTGATCTCCAGAATAACGTTGCTACTGCAACGTAAGAAACACCCCTCGCCATCGAATATGGTATTCTTGCCTCTAGTCGAAGTTTTTCATAGATTTAGATGTTCTTTTTTAATGATTTTAGATATTTTTTTTTTGTTAGATTTTGAATTTTTTTTAGTGATTTTGGATGTTTTTTTTAGGTTGTGGAGATTTTTTCAATGATTTTAGTTATTTCTTTTTATTAGATTTTTTATATTTTTTATTATAAAGTTAGCTGATTTGTATAAAGTTGACAAGAGGAGATGTTGTTTACCTCAATTTTTTCTTGTAATAATTATTTCACCTTTTTACTATGTTCAAATTTTATATATATAAAAGAAAAAATTTAGATGTTTTCTCATTATTATCCTCTGTTATAAAATTACTTCTCTTAAAAATTTAAATTGATAGAAAAAAATATATGAAAAATTATATTTTTAATATGTTTTTTCACACAAAAAGATCTTTTTAGATTTACATAAATTTTTGTATAAATTTTTTTTATTTGTTTTATACTATGCTATGTCAAAAAATTACTTTTCTTAAAAATTTAAGATAACAAGAGAAGACACATAAATAGTTATATAATTAACGTTCATAAAAAGGTCTAAACTGTACCCTTAAATGGTTATATAAAAAATTAATGTATGCTGTTTTAAAATTACAAGTTTGTTGTAACAAAATAACAAATCAATAAATAAACAGCTACAATTGACATGGTTCCTCTCTTACGAATTAGGATATAATAATAATAATAATAATAATAATAATAATAATAATAATAATAATAATAATAATAATAATAATAATGATAATAATATAATAATAAATTACAAGAAGAAAACACCAAAGTTGAATTGCACTTTTTTTTATGTGTAGGAATCCACACTCTCCTTTGGTTACAAGCCAGCAGTATTCACCATCTCTCTTTGTATGATGTGTTTTATTTCTGGAACTCTTAGAAGATCAACGAGATATATTTAAAGAGAGTCATTTAAATAAAGATGTCTAAAATATCATCTTTTAAAAATATTTTTTAATAATTAAAATTTAATACGTATACATTAATTAAATTGTATTAATTTTTATCAAAATTAGGTCAGACAAATTAATTTAATCAAAAAAATGGTGAACCAAATTTTGAATTAATCTAAATTAATATTATTTTTTTATAAAAAATGACTACAATATACCTATTATAGAAAATGACTAAAATACTCCTATTATATATATTAATTTTGAGAATTTTAAATTCTAACTTTTTTTTCTGTCATCGTAGGGTTAGGATTTAGAGTTTTTTTTTTTAAAAAAAAAATATATATATATATATAATATGGGTATTTCAATTATTTTTTATAATAGAAATATTGTAGTCATTTTTTATAAAAAAATATTAATTTAGACCAGTTTAAAATTAATTTATTAATTTTTCGGCTAAACTGATTTGTCCTGTCTAATTTTAATAAAAATAGCACAATTTAATCAGTTATATATGTTAAATTTTAATTATTAAAAAATATCTTTAAAAAAAATATTTTTAACATCTTGATCTAAATGGTTCCATATTTAAAACAAGTAGGAATATTCATCTTCCTATTTAAAACAAGTATTTATTGGTCGGTATACCTAAAATTCATACTATACCCAACGTAAAAATATGGAAACTTCTAAAAAAATAATACTCATATATATAAAATAAAAAACTAAGAACATGTTGAATAAAAAAAAGTGAAAACATAAAAAAAAATATTATTAGACTTTTTCTGTGTAATAAACACTGAAATTTTTTTCAGAGAACTTGAGCGTGGCGGAGAGGAGAGGACAGAAGTGAGGAAAAAGCCTGGCCCAATAAAAGACAAAAGGGTTATTTAAGTTCTTATTCAAGCTGCTATATATATATGCATGCCCAAAATTTAATAAAAAAAAATTTTGGTAGCCCTATAATCATATAAAAACAAAACCTTTATTTTACACACATACATACATGGCACTTAAACAAAAAAAATAAAAAAAAATAAAAGATAAAAAATAGAGTAGCTAGCATAAATAGTTAAATACTTACACACAAGCATGCATGCTTCTACTCTCCTTCCTGAGTGCAAGTTCTCTTCTTGAGTCTTAACAAATAATCACTCTCCATTGGCTGCATATTATATATATATATATATATATAAAATTATTAACACATATTTGATATGAAGAAAGAATATGTGGAAATCAAAGAATATGATAGATGAGATTTTTTTTTTTAAATGAGTTAGTTTGTGGTACCTTTTAATTTGAACTCTCACCTTTTGCATCATAGTCCATAAACTCCATATAGTGGAAACACAACTAACTATATACAACATTAATATAGCAAAATTCATCAAAGCAAGAAACATTATTAATATATAGCAGCCTCATGAAGACAACAATTCAATTGCAACTGCAATTGCTGCAGGTTTATAAAAATATAATAATTCAAGTGGTAAAAGTTACTGACAGGTGCATGCATTCATCCATGAAATTTTAACCAAAGCTCAAATACATTGATACTAATAATTAGAGGCTGCTATGCCTCTATATGTCCACATACATTTCTCTCATGAATTTAGAATTAATTAAGATGAAACCATTGAAAAAGATAGTAGAAATTTTGCATTTTAAATTTCACTAATTACAAGGGACAAAAACTAAAAGAAAAAAAATTAAATTAATTATTAAAGAGGTCTAGTTATGAATAGGTTGCACTTGTTAGTGAAGAAACATTGAACATTGTTAAGTTTAATTTGATAGTAGCATGCATGCATGTATCCCAATGGAGTGATATCATATCAATCTATATATGTATCTATTATTTCTACTTTTTCGTTGAATTCTATTGAACATAGAATAATAATAATAATTTGCAAGTTGAGGTCGTATGTAGTTATTACCTGAAAGTGAAGTTAGATTCGTGAATCTATCGTTTGAAATTAAAATATCTTTGTAGGTAGTGACATGGTAAACAACAATAATTTAATATGAAAAGCGCTAAGTATGATAAATAAGAAATTGAATATTGTATATGTAATAAGAGCTTACCTTGGAATTCTGAGTATGTGGCAAAGAAAAATAATGATTTCTTTTAACGTTGAAACTATTGAGTCATTAATGATTCTTATATTCTTGAGTCTAATTTTTATTTTAAAAATTAATACATATAGTAATTTGAATAATGTGTTAAAACCTGTAATCTTTTTAAAAGTTTTTAGCCAATAAAATTTTAAGTATTTAAATAAATATTTAAATTATGAAGAAAAAGAAAAATAATATTTGTAAATCTAAATTGATACTTAATTTGTTGTACATCTATAATAATCATATAATATAATTATTAATTAGACTATAATATATTTAATTACCTACTTATATTATTTTATATTTTCTCAATCTTTGAATCTAAATAGACCTTTCAAATGACAAATTGATAACAATTTAACTTACGTAGAAGTAAGGGTAAAATGTATATATAAATCAAATGGCATCACATATTACACAATTCTACCAAAAAAAATTATTATAAAGATTTAGGAAGGATATTTTTATGTAAATTGAATAACACTATTAGAATTGGGGTTTTTTCGGACGAATTTTGAGACGAAATTGAAATAAATTTTGAACAAATTAGGGACAAAATTTTTCTTTCAAACAAAATTGGGACAAAATTTTTTTATCCCAAAAAGCCTTGTTGCTAATTTACATTTCGTCTGAAATTTCGTCCGAAATTTTTTTCAGACAATTTTGTGACAGATTTCAAATAGACATTTATCTGCTAGATTTCTAACTATTACGATGTATTTTAGACAAATTTCAGACAGATTAGCCAACATAAAAACAGCGTATTTCAGACAAATTTCAAACAGAAAAATATTAATTTTTAGACAAATTTCAAACAAAAAATATACTCTATTTCAGACAAATTTCTAACGAATTTAGTCAAATATAAATTTTTTTTCAAACAAATTTTAGACAAATCAAATATTTCTTTTCAACTAAATTTCAGACAAATTTAATTTAAAAGAATTTACGTATTGGAAACAAATTTCAAACAAAAGAAAAAATTATTTTCGCACAAATTTTCTACAAATTTAATATAATATTTTAAATAATTTTCATACAAAATAATTTGCTATTTAATATATAAATATTTTAGAAAATAAATTGTATTCGATTTGCTTTCTGTATTAAAACCATCATAATCATTTTTTCATATTACATCATCGAAATTATAAACAAATAATAAAGTCGTGAAAAAGCTAATTACCATAAAAGAGTTAAAAAAATATTTATTATTAAAATACTTGTCCATAAATGTAATCAAACTAAAATAAAAAAATTAAACTAAAACAAAAAAAGCGCCTTTAAAAAGGTCAAATATCATGAATAAAATCAAATGTACTAACTAATTCACCTAAAAATTCCTTAATCTAAATCAGAAAAAACATATACTACAAACATCAATCACTCGTGTTGTCATCCTCATCATCACTAGAGCCTGTCACAAGCTCATCATCCGCAAGAACAGATATAGTTGAAGGAAGTGGGAGATTCAACTTTTTATACAAAGCATGAAGTATCTTTTCAGTAGAAGCAATTCTTTTCTGTTGAGCTTTTAGTTGACTCCTTGATCCTTTAACTTATGCTCAACATCATTCAACTTAACCTTTTACTCTTCATTGATCATTTTTTGCTCCTTTGTCTTTTCTTTCCACATGTGAAGTTCTTGCTCAATATTTAGATTGTCTTTGGATGCAAACAAGTTCCTGTGAAAAATGTTTTATGGCTAGGATCAGATATACTTCTAAAATTTTACACACATAAAGAAGAAAGAAGAAAGTTAAAAATGCATAAATGCATGGATTCTTACGTGCTTCCCTGTTGACAACCTAGCTCCTCTGACTTTCTTATGCTGAAGTTGTTAAATGAGAGATCTCTAAATAAAGTTTATGGAATGGGTTCAGAATCTAAGAATTAGCAATACATTATATTTATGTACTATATTTATTGACTTCAGAGAACACTTATTGCTTAACAAAATCGTAACAATATCTTATAGACATCCATTCTAGCATCAATTCTTGTCTAATGCATTTTCCTAAGGTCATATAAAAATTTAAACCTATTTTTAAGGCTAAGTGATTTATTTCAAAAATATGTCACTAGCAAGACATATGCTTAAGATGTGATAAGATTTATAGTACTTATGCACTACTTCTCCCATTTATTTACTACATGTGATAAGATTTATTGTTGAACAGAAAGCTTGCAAGTCATCATAAATAGTGAAAGTTGTGAAAATATTGTTTCAAATTATATGATAGACAAATTGAAGCTTCCAACTGAGTTACATCCTTATCCTTACAAGTTACATTGGTTAAAGAAAGACAATAAAGTCAAAGTGACAAAGCATTGTTGTGTCCAATTTTTTATGTGGAGTAAATACAAAAATAAAGTATGGTGTGGTGTGATGTCATTACGATGGATGCGTGTCACTTATTTTTAGGACCTTATTAACAATATAATTTCATAGTTATTCATGATAGTTTCAAGAACACATACTCTTTTATCAAGGATAGCATGAAGATTTATTTACTTTATTACAACATGTAGATGGTAAAAAAAAGTCAAATTGAGCTATACTTTTTCACATCTTTCAAGACCAAATGCACTCGTCGATGGTATCTTCCACTATTACAAGCCAAGCTTTTTTCAACCCAAAGTAGATAATGCAGGAGCTCTTTCCAACGCAGAGATAATTATGTAGGAGCATAAATTTTAGGTGGATACTACAATGAAGATGGCATAATTGTCTTCATATGAGTATATTTCTTTTTGACCTTTGGATGATGGATTGTATGGTTAGATTTTGATATTTATAAAAGTGTTGTTTTTGTTTAAAGTGTGGCTAAATAAATAAACCACACTTTTAACCAAAGCATCTTCATGAGAAGATATTTTTGCCATCTTCATTGTAGTATCCACCTAAATTTTATGCTTGTGTTAATTAAAGTAATTCAGTTTAGTTTGTATTATTCTGCTACATAATGTATTAGTCTCACATTGTCTAGTTTATGGAAGTTTCTCTCTCCCCAACTAATATAAATAACTCATTACCCATGTACTCCTTTTTTACTTTTCAAGTTGAGTTGATTGAGATATATTTATAAAATCTCTAAACTTATTTTTTCTTGACTCTTTTGAGAGTAAGAGATGTATAGCCAACCAAGATAAGTTCTTGGCTATTTTATCATAATGGAATTATTAACATCTCCAAATTTGGTGAGCCAAATAATGTAATGGCATCATATGGTATATATACTTTCTCATGAGACATACATTCTCATAAAGCGACAGTCTCACAAGTAGTCTTCCTATACTTCCGACTCAAATAAGAGTGGATGATTCACCACCCATTAATTAGTTTGAAGGAGGATGTTATAACTTATAAGTAATGAAGGAGAGAAGCCAGCTAAGTAGGGGTGATAAATAGACTAGCCGACTCCACCAAGAGCTCATCTCTCAGCGGACAAGCCTATCCTGCCTCGCCTAACTTAATGATTTGAAAACACAACTCCACCACCCCATATAATGGCAAGCTGCCAGGATGGTGGGCTTAGCCCGCCATCACATTTTTTTTTTATTTTTCAAAATCATAGAAGACAGGAAGAGAATAGAAGCAGGTCAGAGACAAAACAAAAGCGGGTAGACAGATACGAGCAGAAACGACGCCGACCAAAAAAGATGAATGCAAGCAGCGGCGATTAGGAAGATAAGCATAGATCCAAGAATAATAAAAGCGGTGGTGGTAGATCTTAAAGAGGATGAAGCAGTGGCGAGTAGCGCTCGAGAAGAGGGGAGAAGCAGCAAGCAAAAGCAAATCAAAAGAAAAAAAAGGGTAAAGGAGAGAGAAATTTAAAGACTAACTAAAGAGAGGGGAGAGGGTCTTTTAAAAAAAGAATAGATAGAAAAGGGAGACGGTCCTTTAAAAAAAAAGAAGAATAGAAAGGAGAGAGAAGTGTTGTAGAGTTAGAAGAGTGGAAATAAAAGGGGTATTGAGTTGAGTTGGATTTTCCTTTTTTATTTTTTTAATTGAAATGAATATTAGATTTGTATGTGTTGAACTAAAAAAAAAATTACAAGAGAAGTAGTCACCTACCGGGCTTGCATGCCCTCCCCATCCCGCAAAATCATGCGAGCTAAGCGAACTTGTCTTGTTTTGGCAATCACAAATGTTTTTTTATCACCCTTACAGTTTAATTAAGTACAAGGTAGTAAAAATAGTTAGTAAAAATTAAACAGTTATTTTGTGATTCAATTACTGTTAAACTGGCAAAAATTAATCACGTGCCTTATATTACTAGTTAGTATAAATTGTAACACTCACTATAATGATTGCAACAATCATTCTCTCTCAATATAAATCTGATTGTACTCTCTCAAATCCTATAATCTCTCTTTATTCTCTCAAATCAATCTCTAGTACCTTTAATCGAATAATTTCACAAAAAACATTAACAAATAAAACATACACCAAAATCGTGCACCAATATTACAAATATTAGGAAGATGTTTGCCTACCTTTATGTGTGAAGATATTTTGTCGACAAACTTAGCTCAACACTAGTAAATTCTATATGTATGATTCTGCATCAAAGATAAAATTAAACATGAAAATTTTTCAGCAACAAAACCATATATGTAATAATCACTTGGTACTTTATATATATAATAATTAGTCTATTTATCTATTTGTCTATACATGAATACATTATGAAAATGTAGAAGATGAAATTATTATTGGGTTACATGTATAAAAAGATATAAATTTATCCATGCCATAAATTAAATTCTTTTCCATATTTTATGTGATAAATCTTGTTATAATGATGTATAAATATAGAATACAAAACATTGTAGAATTGTAAAATAGCACATATAAAAGTTGAATATTAGACACATCAAAATTCATTGTATCTTATTGAGTTTGGCTCTAAAATTAAATATTGTTTAGGTTTCTTTGACTTTTTGCAATTTTTTTAATAGTTGTGTGTCTTGGACTTTAGGTGTTTAACTGTTTTGTAAACTATTTATAACAACAATCATATATTAGGGTACCAGTCAACTGCAGTCAAATAAGTAATAGAGTTGCAAAAAAAAAAAGATAAAAAAAAGTTAAAAAATTACTCCAAATTAACCACCCTCACTCACTTTCACTCTCCTTTTCCTTTTCTCTCTAACGCAGTTGCCGCGTGGCAGAATGCTTCACCCAGCACAGCCAACACGCCTCCTCTAGTTGAAGCTTTTCATAGATTTAGATATTTTTTTTCAATGATTTTAGATATTTTTTTTGTTAGATTTTGAATTTTTTTTAGTGATTTTGGAAGTTTCTTTTAGACCGTGAGATTCTTTTCAATGATTTTAGTTGTTTTTTTTTTGTTAAATTTTTTATATTTTTTATTATAAAGTTAGCTGGTTTGTATAAAGTTGACAAGAGAGGATGTTATTTACCTCAACTTTTTTTTGTAATAATTGTTCCACCTTTTTACTATGTTCAAATTTTTTATATATAAAAGAAAAAATTTAGATATTTTTTTATTATTGTCTTCTGTTATAAAATTACTTCTCTTAAAAATTTAAACTGATAAAAAGAGATATATGAATAATTATATTTTTAATATGTCTCCTCACACAAGAGTATCTTTTTGAATTTATATAAATTTTTGTCTAAATTTTTTTATTTGTTTTATACTATACTATGTCAAAAAATTACTTTTTCTAAAAATTTAAGATAACAAGAAAAGACACATAAATAATTATATAATTAACGTTCATAAAAAGGGTCTAAACAATACCCTTAAATGGTTATATGAACAAATTAATGTATGTTGTTTTAAAATTACAAGTTTGTTGTAACAAAATAACACATCAATAAATAAACAGCTACAATTGACATGGTTCCTCTCTTACGAAGAATAATAATAATAATAATAATAATAATAATAATAATAATAATAATAATAATAATAATAATAATAATAATAATAATAATAATAATAATAATAAATTACAAGAAGAAAACACCAAAGTTGAATTGCACTTTTTTTTTATGTGTAGGAATCCACACTCTCCTTTGGTTACAAGCCAGCAGTATTCGCCATCTCTCTTTGTATGATGTGTTTTATTTCCTGAACGCTTAGAAAATCAACGAGATATATCTAAAGGGAGTCATTTAGATAAAGATATTTAAAATGTCTTTTTTTTAAGATATATTTTAGTAATTAAAATTTAACATGTATAATTAATTAAATTATATTAACTTTTGTCAAAATTAAGTTAGATAAATTAATTTAGCTGAAAAAATGGTGAATCAAATTTTGAATTAGTCTAAATTAATATTATTTTTTATAAAAATGACTACAATATCTCTATTATAGAAAATGACTAAAATACTTCTATTATATATATTAATTTTGAGAATTCTAAATTCTAACTTTTTTTTCTCTGTCGTCATAAGGTTAGAATTTAGAGTTTTTAAAATATATATATATATATATATATATATATATATATATGAGTATTTTAGTTATTTTTTATAATAGAGATATTGTAGTCATTTTTTATAAAAAAAATATTAATTTAGACCGATTTAAAATTAATTTATTAGTTTTTCGACTAAACTGATTTGTCTTTTCTAATTTTAATAAAAATAACACAATTTAATTAGTTATATGTGTTAAATTTTAATTATTAAAAAATATTTTTAAAAAAGATATTTTTGACATCTTAATTTAAATAGTTCCATATTTAAAACAAATGAGAATATTCATCTTCTTATTTAAAACAAGTATTTACACTACAAAAAAAAAAAGTTTAAAATGGCATTGACATTATGACAATTTTAAAAAACCGCGTAATACCCAGTTATAATGGCATCTTTGGTTGCTGCTATAATTAACTTTGTGTTTTCTGACGGTTCTGGTGATTATGGCGGTTTTGAACCGCCGTTTTCACACATATATAAAACAAAAGAATTGCAACCCTAGCCTCATTAAACGAAACACAGTAACGGCGCTCTCGATCTCGCTTCTCTCTCCTTCGTCTCCTCCATGCTCCGACAGCGCCGTTCTTCCCTCTCGGCTTCTCCTCTCTCCACCAGTTACGATTTCTCTAGGTACTTCTCCCTCTCCGCCAGTTTTGAACGAACGCAGGGAAGAAGAAGAAGAGAGTGACTCTTTCGTGCATCACGGAGAAGAACCGTAATTGAAGCATTTTCATCTCAGGTAGCCTCTTTTACAAGTCTTCCAATCTCTTCATCTTTGTTTCGTTATGTGTTTGTGCGTTGAAGTTTAAACCGCCGCTGTCCTTCCCAATTCTCGGTCTACTTGAATTTAGGGTTTTCCAGCCATAGTTTGTACTTTTTGGACCATGATACACTCGAATCTACATCTCTTGCATTGTTGTTTGAGTAATAATGTTGCCACTTGAGCTTCAAGATTTATGTAATTAAAGAGAATTGAAGGTTTTTTTTAGCATCGCACAAATCGGTTGCTAAATGTGTAGGTAATGTTATATACAAAGTCCTCCTTGAAGCGATTGTGATGATAAATGTTTCAGACTTTCTGCATTGATAGGTCTTCGTTGGGTGCTATGTTATTATTTCCGTAATTTGAACAATTTGTCATTGACAATCTTTTCCTAGCATTTATGTAACCGGATCATTCCCTTGTTTTTCATGGTTAAATTTTGTTTCTCTGAAGAGCATGGTAGTGTTCTCCATAATTCGGACAAGTTCTCATTGACAATCGTTGATGCTGCTGATTTTCTGATGATTTCAACTTACATAGCAAAACTAGAATTTGCTTAGTATTTTTAGGAAATTAATATCAAGAAATGCTGTTGTCTTTTGTTTTTTCTTGTTTGCTGGTTCAATTTTTAAGGCGCAGTTTCTGGATTAAAATAGTTCTCAAAGCACTCCATTTTTAAATGTTCTCAATGACCAGTCAGATTTTTAGTATATTCTATTCCTTATTCACATGTTAGGCCTCTTTTTAATTCACATAGCTTGTTTTTGCTGACCCCTTTTTATATTTTAACTTTCAGTTTCAATTTTACATGTCTTCAGATACCCTATATTGACTATTAAACTCACTTGTCTTACTTGTGTTTGAGACTTTCAGCTGGTTTTTAATCAATTATTCAAATAGGCGCCACCAGATTTTGCATTTAACCAAGAAATGAAGAAATAAGAATTAATTGAAAACAGATAGTGTGTCTTTGTGTTTTTATGTAAACCAGTTTTTTGATTATTTAGATAACTAACTAACTTGCTTTAACTAACATGAATTTGTTGGTGATAATTTTTCATGTGAAACAGGTTTTTTGCTGTATCTGATTTTTGTTGCTTTAACTAACCAAAAATTGCTTACCCTGTATCTGATTTTTGCTGCTGTTCTCCAGCAACTGTCGTTAGTTTGCTTCTTCAAGTGTTTGAATTGAATGCTTACTTCAGTGTTGCAACAATCTATTCTTTATTTTTAGTATTTATCTTGCATTTAGCTTGATTTTGGAAATTAAGATAGTAATCTTGTTTCCTTAAGTGCTCTTACAAATACTAGAAATGAGATCTTTTCGTAAAAGTTTTTTACCTTGTTGCGTTGGTTTGTTTCTCTTTCAGTTTATGTATCATGGTCTATTCCATTACATGAGCTTGTCAAATGTTCTTTATTTTTGTAGTAAGGGAAGTTTTGTCAACATGGATTTTGTGATTTGATCATGTCACTTGATTATTATTCAAGAGCGCACTATCCAATTGTGTTAACTATGTGCTACACAAGTCATATTTTAGACACCCATCACAATGATAAAGATAGTGCTTTCAGTTATCGTGGCAGTCATATAATGTGGCACCAAGCACCCACATGGCACATGGATGAATCTCTCTCAGCTGACCTGTGCTACCTAAAGTTAGGCTAAGAATACTGAATTATCTGCGGATTTCAGTGTCAAATACATGAGCTGCATTCATGATGGCTGAATTTATCTTTGTTGCAGTTTTTGAGCTTATTAACTAGTTAAAATTTGACATTGATTATAGTTGTTGCTGTTGCACTAAATTAGTGAAGTATTTGAAATTCGATAGTGAGAAAAGAGTTTAAGTGTACTCCAATGCTTGCTAAATATAAACGATGAAATGAAAAGGCTTAGAAAGGAAGTTTCAATTTCTTAAGTAAATAAAATCACACGTTGTTATTGCCACTAGCTAATGCACAAAGTTGATGGTCCTCACTGCTGCTTGTGGTTGGTTAATCATATATATATTTTGCTCTGATAAGTAATCTTGGTAATTAATTTTAATTTGTAGTCTTTTATTTTCAACTATACCTTCCTTTCTTTAATTTTTTTTTAACTATATCTCTTTTTGGCTTCGGTGTATAAGATAACTCCAAGAACAGTGAAGGCATAACCACACATTCCTATCATGGAAATTGGATTCTTGAAAATCAAAATTGAGACCACCACCGCAACTGCTCCCTTCGCATTTCCTAAAACCTGCAAATATTTAACTAAATGTATTAGAAAAACATTTTATTTCCTAAAACCTTGCGCACGCCATTTTACTTTTCTCTATAATGATTATCTAATTTTTATTTTTATGAACACAGGGTCAACAACTTAGCCTTGCCAATTCAGTTAGATGGCTTCAAATTCAGACATCCACTGCCACTGTATGCTCTCCCTCACTTCCTGTTTATATTTGGTGTTGTATGAAATGTATACAATAAGCCTTTATCGCGTGTATTTTTTTCCTCTGTGAATGGAATTACTGCTATATTTCCTAGCATTGTTATATTGGTACAGTTGGTCTTTTGGGGGGGGGGGGGATTTTGATACTAATCGTTATATTTTCTGGAACTTTGCTATCATTATTAATGTTGTTGATAACTTAACCATTTATTTTTCTATCTTTCAGGATCTACGTTCTGAGTTGAAGGAGCTAATTCCAGAATATCAGGTTCGTTCTGTTGTTTTAAGCTTTGGCAGTGATACCTATTTCTGTATACATGCAAAGTCTTCTTTTTCAATATATAATAAACAAATTTAAGGCAAAAATAATAATTGATATGGAGAACATGGAGTAGTTTTCCTTTCATCATGATTAGGATTAGTGCCAAAATTGCATGTCTTAGTTATTACTATTGGCAATATGCTAATAAGCTTATCAGCTCATTATTAGTTCAGACTTCAGACTATGTTACCATTTTAGAGTGTACTCGAAAAATTAAGTGAAAGAAGCTAAGCCATGTATATCAGTATATCTTGTGAAATGCATGCAACAGAGTGGTGCTCTTAATTATTAATAAAATACTTCCATAACATTTTTAATGTTAGTTCTTAAAGAAAATCTAAAAATTGGACTTGTTGAATCAATAAAAACTAAATGTTTAAAAATTTGGAATTCAATAATTGAGATTCAATGAAAATTGAACTTGACGTAGACCGGGATTATCATTATCAAGCAGTTGAAATTATCAGATTTAAGCAAGGTTCAGAAAACCAGACCAGTTATTAAACCGTTCTAGTCATTGGTTCATTGGTCTAACCGGTTCAACCGGTGGTTCAACCGGAAAAACCGTTTTAGAATAGAATAATAAATAAATTATAAATACACATCCTAAAATATAATTATAGTCTGATATAAATCTTAAAATATCTTCGAAATTTAAAACACTACATAAAACATTGTTATTAGCAGATACTTCTTGATTAATATTATCTTCCATAACTGAAATTAATAAAACATATATGAAATTAAAAAGTAAAAACAGCCAAGTCAGAAATTGAACAGTTCACAGAAAGTCAGAAATTGATATTTACAAAAGGAAGCAATACAAGATAGCATATTAGAGTATAATATTGATATTTACATCAACAAAGTAGCTGATACTGCAAATGATGTTACAATCTTTTAAATGAGACTCCATTTTTTTTCCACAACTCCAGGTATGAAACAAATCCTTTAGACATCAATCTGTATTTAAGACGATATGCATTGTATAAACATTAAACAATACTTGTCGAATGCAACCAAAGTTCATAATGAAAGAATCATTTAATCTTAACTGGGAAAAGAGAAGGGGGGGCACAAAAGATATGGAGCAACAAAGAAAAAAGAGCAACAAAAAACAGAATGTCTTTAGTTACATACCAAACCGTGTTTGTATAAAATTGACAAATAGAGAGCAACAGAAAACAGAATGTCTTCAGTTACAGAGCAAGTTCACAGTTCAAATTGACCAACAAAATAGAAATTGTGCAACAAACAGGAATTGAGCTGCAAAATAGAAGATTAGCTACAGCCAGTTAATTTTCAGATTATTAATTTTTTATGCTAACCAACAAACAGGAATTGAGCAGAGGAACAAAGAAGGAAGAAGATGAGCACTGAGCAGAGGAAGTCTATAGAGCTAAGTTCACAGAAATTGAACAGTTCACAGATGAAGTTCCAGAAATTGAACGGTTCACAGAGCCAATTTCACAGAGCAAGTTCACACTTCACACAGTTCACAGTTCAGATTTTTTATTCTTATGCTCAGCAGCAAACAGAAATTGAGCCGAGGAAACAAATTGACCAACAAAATAAAACATAATTCTAAGTTCAGTTCACAGAAAATTAAACATAATTCTAAGTTCAGTTCACAGAGGAAGTTCAATTTCATGCATGTTTCTACTGGGGTCGATGGAAGAACATGAGCAGAGGCGAAGAACAAAGAAGATGAGCAGAGGACGAGTCACTCACCTGGGGTCGATGGAGGGCTACCGGTGTTGACTGTTGAGGACCACCGACCGCGCGATGAGAGGGCTACTGCGTGCTGCTGTTGAGAAGATGAAGCCGATGGAGATGGAGGGCTACTGGGCAGGAACCAGGCGAAGATGGAGATTGGAGGGTTACTGGGGCTGAGGATGGCGACACCAGGGGACGAAACGGCGACAAGGGGGCTATTGTTCTTCCTTCTTCGCGGCTAGGGTTCTCCATGAATGAATGGGGTCGGGGGAAGAAAGGGGGGTAGGGTGCTCCTCGAGCAGGTCGGGTCAGTCTCTTTCTTTTTTTTATTTTAATCATAAAACGGCATCGTTTAGCATAATCGGCCGGTCACCGGTTCGGTCCAACCAGCCGGTTTTTGACCGGTTTGCCAGTTCTTAAGCGGGTTTTCACTGTACGGTTTTCAGGAGAAGACCGGACGTAGCGCCGGTTCGCGGTTAAACCGGTCGAACCGGCCGGCCAAAGTTCTGAAAATCGGACCGGACCGGCCCGCATGGATGGTGGCCAGCATTTCATGCCCTATGGCAATGGAAATTTCTTGCACCTCTACTTATTAGGGCTCCAAACATGGTTTCAAAGCCAAAAGCAGCGCCTAGTTTAAGAGGAGTACTCATATTAGTTGTAATATATTGAGGCTTCAAGATGACAAAAATCTAGTGGAATTTAATTAATTGAAGTGAAGTTTATGATGGTAAAGTGAAACAAAGTATGATATATATAATGAATGAGTATTGAGTATTCTATACTGTCGTGATGCTCACGCTTAGTTTGGGGTGACCTAGTCAAATTTACATAATATTCAGAAATATATATTTAAAAAAAAAGATACCCCTTCTTCAAGGTTCAACTTGAGAGAGAAATACTTGCACGACAAGACGGACCCAAACCTTAGTTTAGTACCTTACAACCAGATGGCATTTTTTTCAACGTCTTGCTATATATTACAGAAACGGTTCGAAGTTTTCTCAACACCTTTCTAGCCCTTTTGACTAACAAGTAAATCCCCATCTTGATTCCTGAAATTGATGCGATTATTTATTTTGGTTTTTAAAATTTAAAATTATTTATACTAGTCCTTTAAATTTAAGTTTAGGCACCAATATAGTCTCTCGACTCTTTTTGATAATAATTAGACAAATAGAGTGTTGAGATGACACCTTTCCTGTCACGTTGGATACTGTAACAGCTAGTTGATATGGCGAGGGTTGTATTTGTATTCAATTTAGTCCCCCCTTATTAAAACTTTGTCATTATAACTCGATAAATAATAAGATAATTAGGGTTTCAGGGAGTAAATTGAATACAAATACAACTCTCGCCACGTCAGCTAGCCGTTGCAGCGTCCAGTGTGGTAGGGAGGGTGTCATCTTAGCACTTCGTTTGTCTTATCATCGCTGAAAATAGTTGAGGGACCACATTGGTGCCCAAATTTAAATCTCGAGGATCAATATAGGTAATTTTGAATTTTGGGAACAAAAAAATAATCGCGTGAATCTCCGAGACTAAAATGGAGATTTAGTCGAGTAAGGCTAGATTAATAAGCAGAAAAAAGAACTAACTAATAGATATTTTAAAAAATAATAGTATAAATATAAATAACGCTGATTTACTGAGTGTAATCGAACTAGACTCAATTATTACTAGAAATAGAATTAGATAATAAATATTAATAAAAGTAGTATAAATAAAAAATAAGTATTGTAATATCAAATTAGTTATAAAATATTTTAGAACGTTCCTCATTCATCCTAAATCTCTCGTTTATCTTATTAATTATTTTCTTTTCGGTTCCTAATTTTCTAATTAAAATAAGTTCATTTTTTATACTATTACAATAGGTGCAACAACAATGACATACATTTTATTTCATATTTTTTAAGGTTATAATTTAATGTATATGTATTATTATATTTTACATGTATTATAATTTTAAAAGGTTGATCCTTGAACATCCTTATTAAACAATGAATATTGTATTATTAGTTTATTAATAATAGGTGATTCTTTTAGAAATATTATATTTCTTTTTTTATTTTTGGCCATTACACAAATCACGTACCTACTCACTCATACTATGAGGTTATTAAATTCCACTTCAATCTATTTGAAATTTGAATTTAGTACAACTCTTATTTAAGTAGACGAGTGAATTGTAAATTGACCGTTAGTTCTATTTTGTTTTTGAATATATGAAATAGAATTCTATTTTTTTGGGCCTAAGTGACTTCCTAAGCCCAGCCCAACCCATCTGAGAATAAGAAGAAAAAAAAAACGAGACTCAGCTAAGAACAAGAACAAGTGAACAACAAACGAAGGAAAATCGTTTCCTCACGTGCCGCCGTCGTAGGGGTTGCTTCCGCACTGTCGTTCTTCCGTCGCTGCCTATGTTTTAGGTCCTCTCTCCTCTGATCTCTTGCTCTGGATTTTACAATTGAAAATTTCACTGTATAGTGTATCACGATGTTCAAGCAATTTATTTAATTTTCTTTGCTCATGGAGTTTTTGAGTTTTCATTTTTGTCTTGAATACTAATATGCATCATTTTGTTTTCCAGGTATTCCGATATAACAAGCACAACAGTGACACGTTTTTCACCTGATAACCAACTTAGGTTAGTAATGAAATTGTGAAGGCTACCTATGCTTTAATAATAGGAATCAAATACAGTGAATAATGATGTTGAATTTTTAATTTTTGTGCATTTTTTAGATTTACATTAGAATATATTTGTGTTTTTGTGTTGATTATTGGTGATTATGTATTATTTCATTATAATCAGGTTATTCTGTTGAACTAGTTGAACATCTATAGACCGAATGATTCGATGTACTGTTCGATTTTCAGAACATTGTAGCATTCTCTCTGCCTCTTGTAAAGGTTTAAAAACAGAGATATTTGTCCTCTATGTAAAGTGCAGCATCCACTTCAGAGGATAAAGTGAATCACCATAGTCAGTACTGGGAAAATTAAGGATCTAGGGTTTAATCTGATACAAGTCTACCATTGGATTAATACTTTTAAATATCGTGCACACATAGTATTGAAGGACTTGAGTTCAGCAAATATTTTTATTGTGTAGCTTTTGTATTCGATACCTCTTTTGGTAAATGTTGACTATCATATAACTTGGTCTTGATTTCTTTTTAGGAAAAGTTTTTGAAGCAATAGGTTACACATCATGGTTAATGCCATTAAAGGAGTTTTCATTTCCTGGTAATATTTTTCTTTCTTAGTGCATGTTGTTCCTATTTGAAAAGCTTTCTTATTAATGGAGAGAGTAGTAAGTGATTTGCTCTTATTTGTTAAAGATTTCGTGTCATTAGATTTGGTTTTCTGATAGTTAGCTGAGATAACAGCAGTCACAGTTGCAGATCTATATTATGTTTCTGCTAAAAAGATTAGCAAAATTGGCTTGTGCAGTGACATACCTATGGCTCAATATATCATCAATATGAATGCTTCGGTTCCTGCATCTGACAAATTCATCATACATATTTTGGATAGTACCCACATGTTTGTTCAACCCCAGGTGGAACAAATGATAAGAAGTCAAATTGCCAAGTTTAGAGAGGACAATACCTATGTCAAGCCCAATTGATTCCAAAAGGGCTTCTATGTCATCATCATATCATGTTATACCTGCATTGAACTACAATGAACATATTTACACTTTTTTTTTAATTGAACCTGTTAAGGCCCTTTATTTGTAACCAAACTTCTTCAGAGGGAAATATGATATATTGTTGTTAATATTGAATTTGTGTGCTTTACACACCAAAGGAACCATGCACTTTAGAGGTTCCATCTTCTATATGCTTGTTTTTGCTTATTGTTCTTTCATGCATGATTAATCTTCATTGCAGCCATTTTTTGGCCAAAAAAGAAACCAAACCATATAAATCTTGATAGGGGTTAGGGACTAATTCCTTGTGTTTCAAACTTACAAAAAATGTTAACATTCTTTTAAAGCTCTCTGCAACTTTTGTGCACTTTGAATTGTGTTGCAATTTCCTAATTAATTTAATATTCAAAATATTTAAACTTAGAGTTAACTCTAATCTTAATTCATGACAAAATGAACTACAACGATCAGAGAAAATTAGTTGTTTATTATACTAAAGTCTTTGGTTAAGGGTTTTTTTTTAAACAAATAGTAACACTTAATTTTCTTAAACAAAAATAAAGAGTCACATCTTTCTTATATTGCAAAAATTTAGAAATGCCTCGGTGATAGTTTGAATCGGTTTACAAACAAAATATGTGTAATAAATTTTCTTATTTATTCCGTTAGCATTAGCAATAAAATATGAGTAATATCAGCTCGTTTGCACTACCAACAAAATAAATAATATAATATAAAAATTTAAAAATTTAAAAATAAACACATAAATATGCAAGTATTGAATTTATTTTATTTATTTAAAAAATCTTTTAAAATTATCTTATGGTCTTTGTAAGTAAACAATTGAATTTATACTCAACAATATTATTTGTACAAACAAAAAAATGATGCGGCATCCGTAACCTTTTTGCATTGCAGCCAATCTTATAGGTTCTCAATGAGAAACTTTAAGTCGCCTAGATACTGAACTCAAAATGAAAATGAAAAGGAATTTTTAAATAATTTAAATGGTTTATTTACGAATATATGTAATTTGGGTGATATTTATAAATTTGTATTCTATTGCTTATCTATTTACAGTGCAAATACATTAACAGAAACATGTATTTCGTTACAATATAAACAACGTAAAATAAAAAATATTTGAACTAAATATTAATTAATATGTATTGACCACGAATTTTAATGATCAAAAATTAAAATTCTAAATAGGGCGGAAGTTTTAGATAAGAAATTTATGCTATTAAATATATTTTAAAAACGAATTAGATTATGCAATGAAGAAGCTTAAATAAAAAATTTATTTTTGCTTAAAAGTCATCACCTTTAAAAGAGTGCGTAATAGCTCACTAATCAAACTCTCTTGCGTCAAAGATGAACGGGATAAAATATGGGTGCAAAGGAAACATGTGAAATTTGAACGAGTTTGTACATCATATTTGCACTATAAAAAATTATCGTGTATATGGACAAAAATTATCTCATTTTTAATATAAATATGATATGAAACGAACAAAATATCTCAGCTATATAAGAAAGTGCATTTAATCATGCATATATAAATTATATATATATATATCCATAAATAAAAAAATAAATTATTTATTTAAAAAATCATTGAAAATATGAAAATGAATTTGGATCTTTTAAGGTGAAAAAATTTGTAAAGTGGTAAAATGAAGGGTTAATCACCAATAATTTTGTAATATTTATAAAATGTATGCTCCACTATTAATTAATTATTCACTTTACCATTTTATCAACTTTTTCACTTTAAAAACATCTCTTTATCAAAATTAATTTATATTATATTCTAAAAATAAAAAAACTTATTTAAGCTTTTAGCTTTTTGGAGTTGTAAAAAACGGTTGCCTATGAGCTTATAGTTGGCCCATTTATACTTAAGAAATAAAACAATTTGGGCCTATGGCCCATATTGAGAGGCCCATTATGGTTAAATTAGGGTTTTAGCTTCATCAACATCATCTTGGATTCTCCTTGGTGCTGCATCCGAAGTTGGAGAATCAAGAATGGTGGAAAAGGCGAAGGGTAGGAAGGAGGAGGTGGTTACCAGAGAGTACACTATCAATCTCCACAAGCGCTTGCATTCATGGTTTTCTTTTCCTTCTATTGTTTATTTCAATTTTGACTATTCAACCCTGCTTCATTGATTTCAATACATGATCTCATAGATTGGGAACTCAATTGTTGTTTAGGGCTACTGAGTAATAACACTATTATAAGATCTTTGTATATCTTTATTTACAATTCTGCTACATTCACCCTTATAAGAATACGAATAGAAGTTAAAAAATTCTAAATTGTGTTCATATTAAAAGTTTGATTGTCATAAAGCATTTTTGCGTTACATATGTTATATTCTGTAAAATCAAATCACATGGGAACTTAATTTTGTGCAGCTGTCAATAAATACATACATTAATGGTAAAGAAATACTTTTCATAACCATAATTGGATAACTGATTTATTGCATAAACTCTTAAATTATTGTATAATGCTCAATTAGTGAGTAAATTTAGCTTCTTAATGTGTATAATGATAGAAGTTATTAGAGCAAAATTAGGGAAAGTGGCATTTTTTGGTACTTAAGGATTGGTCACTAAACCCCTTAATTCCCTTTATCATTAGTAATAGAAGATAATAGATTTAGAGCCTTGTACTATGTATTTTTCATTTTGAAGTAACTGGATGGATTGGTGATAACATACGTTGCTGGTTATTTTCCCTTTAATTGCTTTAGTTTTGGTATCTATCAGTGCATCAATGATATCCATATACTTGATATTAGAATATTAGTGGGTTGTATAATATCTGATATATATTAATTAATAGAATGTTATAAGAGACATGAATATGGTTTGTGACTTTGTGTTTGGATTGATGGCATTATGTGAAAAACAGCACATTCAAGAAGAAGGCCCCGAAAGCCATTAAGGAGATAAGGAAGTTTGCTCAGAAAGCCATGGGGACCAATGATGTGAGAGTGGATGTGAAGTTGAACAAGTTTGTGTGGAGTCAAGGTATCCGAAGCGTCCCACGGAGGATCAGGGTACGCATTGCTCGCAAGAGGAACGACAACGAAGATGCAAAGGAAGAGCTCTACTCTCTCGTCACTGTTGTTGAAATCCCCAAGGAAGAGATCAATGGTTTAGGCACAAAGGTTATTGAGGATGAGGATTGATTGACCATGTTTCTGCTTGGAACCCAGAGTTTTTGCAATCAAATTTTTCCGTTAGGACATTGTCAAATTACTTATGGTTTTGTTGAGACAATGTGGTTTCATGACATTGAGTATTCTGCTATAACTGTAGTTCTTGTTACTTGATAGGAAGGTAGATAAAGCATCAATGACTCCAAACCCAAGTTTATAATACTATGCCATTGAAGAAATATTAAACCAAATATAAGATTGATAGTGAGAATCAACAAAGAATTAAATAGCAAGTATTTCCTTCTTTCATTGCTGTCTTAGTTCCTTCAAACTCTTTGGTTCGCTCATCAATTTTACAGTGATAAACTAAGTCATATTAAGAGAGATGAAAATCTGTTTGGTCAAGAAGGTAAAAACAATACTATTTTAAGCTAGATAAGTAACAAGGATCAAATTCTTTGTAACATTACATGCATATTTAAACCAAATGCCTCTTTCTGCTGTTTTTTTTTTTTTTTTGGTAATAGCCTCTTGCTGCTGTTGTCTGCTAGAAAGAGTTAAAACTTAAAACGGTAATATTAATTTGGTTTCAACTTTCAATAGACATGCAGCTTTTCAATTTTCTTCTGAGTTTTATAAAAATGATTTGCAGCATGCTCTATGGCTTATAATTAGCCAAACTTCAAAGATTTAGAGTTGTATTACGTATATGGTATACTAATTATGATATAAATGAGACGCTCGTATATGAAATAACATTTAAATAGGATTAAAGTGCACAAGTAAATAATAGGTGTTAAAAAATCATAAGAAATTATCTTTTCTCTAATCAAGTTTATGTTAAACACTAGGCACAACAGAACAATTCAAATTTTGGATCACCGTATTCGTTGAGTAAAAACTATCCCAAAAAAGGCTAAATAACATTTACTGATTTTAAACTAAAGCCTCTAGCAGAGCATTATGTTTTACATTGCTCAAATCAGACTAAAGAAATAAGTAATCATCTAGTTATTCATATATTTGTTGAAAGAATACACTAGGATAAAATCAAACCTATTATAGAAAACTAATTCAAACCCACCACATCCTCGCCAAGACGTTGAAACTCTTCTTCGAGAATGTTCTGGTGATCTTTGACCTTGGAGATCTGCTGGTTCAAACCTGCATCTCTCAGCCTCTGCACCAGCAAAATGCAAAAAGTGGAACAAGAGTGATGAAGGCAGGGTATACTGTTAATAGTTAATACTAGGTCACTGCCAGGCAACAGCCTACCAGTCAACAATAATTAACACGCCACACGAAGAAGGCACCTGAGGCTGAGATTGGAACACAGAGTCATTTGGATCCTCACACCAGAGTTTGAAAAGTATTCAAACAGAAACTACCATAAAAAAGCAGAGCAAAACACCAATATTACTAAGCCTCACTGCATCTTTTCCCATGCCTAGGAAGCAAGGACTCCGTGATTTCGCAGACATCTTCCCGAATGGGATGGAAGAGCTTGACTCTAGAAGTATGGAGCTTGAAGCAGTAGAGGAACTGAATGTGAGCCTTTATTTTCATTTTATCCTGTTTTATTTTTCAGTTCTGGATACCAAATCACTTGCAAAATATTCCACGAAAATAACTTCATGCTATACCAAACTTGCTCACTTACCGCTCGATCATCATCATAGCATCCTGGCCATGTGACAGAATACAACAAACCAATGAAGGACATGCAAACTTTAAGACAAACTGGAATTATAGAGAGATACCACAGACTGAATCATTACATTACACGAGAGATCTTTTCAAACTTGCTTAGGCTCACATTAAACTAGTGATTCTTGCATGGATATAATTGAACTATATTCAAGATACAGTCATTGTTTTCATGGGTCCACCATCTTTATTGTGCATATGACAAAATATAATGTGTTAATACCTAAGCAAGAATTTCCCCCCATACAATTAAGTGGCAAAGATCAAATCCTTAAAGCCATCATGTGAAAATACTAGGAGTAATATACCAATAAACTATTTTCATGGCTCAATCCTAGTATATCTATTTTTCTACGTTAACAAGAAAAAACAGATTCCATCATAATATTGGCACAACAAAATTTGCAAGTCATTTATAATTGGTTAATAAGTATTTATATCAATCAACATTTAGTATTCAATTAGTAGACTTTATATAAGCAAGATGTTGGCATAATTTCCTAATCAGAATACGACCTTGTGTTTAACAATTATAAACTTGAAGACATCATAGGATTGGTTTATTGCACTAGTTAAGGCCTTAAAATCGTTATAATTATGAAGATAATTGTATATGTCTAATGAGTATTGCACAACAAGATAGTTACCTATCATTGCAAGCATGCTCTACATTTAAATGGATCAGAATGATACCACTGTCACCAATAACCTTTGCATGAGCAGGAACCATTCTTGAAATGATGGAAGCGACTTGAGTCTCGCAGTATGATTTCATGTTCAACAATCATGGATATGTATGTTATGGCACTGTGGCAATCACCACAAATGCGTAAATTCTTGGTGATCCGAATAGGAGATCCTGGAGGAATTGTTAGGATGCCATAGGCAAGGGCCAATTTCTCACTATGTTCAAAAAGCAGGTCACCTTTTTCTTCATCATCTACATCATGAAGAGCAAAGCTTGTCTGAGGAACATATCCAATAGCTTTAATGCGTTGAATCAATTCTGCAAGTGTTTCATATATCTGCTGAGATTGCGAGTGGGATCTGTCTCCCACAAAGAAGGTTGCAGTGCCTTTCCTTCCTTGGACCCAACTACAGCCAGGCCTTTTTTGGACACCTGTATTTTTCATCAAATATCTAATCCTAGCCACGTCTTTCCAACGTCTAGCATTAGCATATATGTTTGAGAGCAGAGTGTATGACCCATCATTCCCAGACTCCAATTCCCCTAATCGACTGGCAGCGAGTTCCCCAAGCTCTACATTTGAATGTATCCTACATGCACTAAGCAAGGCCACCCACACTACTGCAGATGGTTCCATGGGCATGCAATTAATGAGTTTCACGGCTTCATCTAAGCGACCAGCACGACCCAGAAGATCAACCATGCATGCATAATGCTCTGCACCAGGAGGAACCCCAAAGTCCTGTCTCATTCTATAAAAGAAATTGATTCCATGATCCACCATTCCTGAATGACTACAAGCATAAAGCAGAACAAGAAAGGTTATGCCATCTGGCACTAGACCAACTTTCCTCATCTCATCAAAAACCTGGATAGCATCTTCACCACGTCCATGCAAACCATAACCTGTCATTAAAGTTGTCCAAGATACAGAATTTTTCTCTGGCATGTTATTAAAAACAACTTGAGCAGTTTCCACATCTCCACATTTGGAGTACATGTCTATTAGACAATTGGCCACAAATAGAACAACGCAGTCATACCGATTGCGCAACACATAAGCATGAATTTGCCTTCCTAATCTCAATGCTGCTAAACGAGCACAAGCCATGAGGGCACAAGATAAAGTAAAATCATTGGGCTTTAAAGAGTTACCCATTTTGAAAATTTCAGAGAGAAGTTGTAGCGCATGGTTGGCATCACCATGCTGTGCATAACCACCAATCATCACAGTCCAGGTAACCACATCTCTATCCTTGGGAGGTATCAACTCAAACATTGTACGGGCTACAGCAACATTTTTGCACTTAGCATACATGTCAATCAGACCATTAATTACCATCAAATCATCCCGTGGATCATTTCCATCCAAGTTCAGCATAAATTTGATGGCATAACAATGAGTTTCTTTCCCATGAAGCAATGCGCCAATAGATGCACAGCCGGAAAGCAGAGACACCAGAGTAACAACATTCGGCTGAGATCCGCAGTTGCACATCTGCCGAAACACGTCCAAAGCCTCAGAACCATGCCCTCTCTGGGCATACCCGGCGATCACAGCCGTCCATGTCACAACATCCAGCTTGATATTCTCCTGCCGCATCTGCTCAAACAGAGAGAGAGCATCCCCAAACATTCCAGTCTGAGAATACCCCGTGACCATAGCATTCCAAGAAACAACATCCTTCAACTTCATCCTTTCAAAAACCCTGTTTGCTTGATCCATCTTACCACACTTGGCGTACATGTCAACAATAGCATTCCCCACAAAAACATCATCCACCAACCCACTCCTAACAGCAAACCCATGAACCTGCTTCCCCTGCATCGAAGAACCAACAAAAGCACAAACAGGAAGTATGTTAACAAGGCTCACAGGATCTGGCGACACCCAATGACGAGTGGTCATTTCAACAAATAATTGAAGTGCCGTATTTGTCTCATAAGCACGAGAACAAGCAGACACAATGGAATTCCAAGAGACCAAGTCCTGAATTCCCCTTTGGCACAATTCATCAAACATGTTGCGCGCATCTTGGAGAGAGCCACACCTACCGTACATGCCAACCACAGCATTACAAACGAAGACATTAGAGTCAAAGCCAGATCGTAGAACAGCAGCGTGGAGGGAAGTGCCGGCAGAGAAAGAGGGAATATCAGCACAGGCCTTAAAGACAAAAGGGAAGGTGTAGTGGTCAGCGGTCCACCCATGAGCCTTCATCTGATGGTAGAGGGCAAGGGAGCCGTGAGGGTCCCCGTGATGAAGGGAGCGCCTTATAAGCTGATTCCACCAGAAAACAGAGAGAGGCGATGGGGGGAGTGTGAGGAGGAGGACAGTGGCATGGATGGTGGAGCTGAGTGCGATGTATGTGGCAATGAGGTGGCGGGTGAAGTGGTGGAGAAGGCCCTGCACTGTGACTTGCTGTTGCAGGAGCTTGGCATGGGTTATGGAACTGCATTGTTTCAAGATTGTAGGATTGACTGTAACAGTGGAACAAGAAGAGAGGCGAGTAGTGATGAGTTGTGGGAGCGGCAGTGGCAATGGCAGTAGCAGCTTGCACTTCAGTGAACTGCAGCGCAAGAGCATGCTATTGTTGTGGAGGCTGGAGACATCCACTACTTCAAACAAAAAGCAAGAACTGTTGTTACTTCTGGAGCTGTGGAAAGGATCATCCTACACTTGTATTCTGAAAATATTACCCAAAACAAAGCAAAGGCGAATGAATGACGACCCAAGCACAAAAAGTACATAAAGCATAAGCTCTCAAAGAAATTATTAGACCCAGAGACAATAACACAAACACCTTATGGGCAAGAAACTGCAAGAAACATTTTCAAAATCACAACTAATGAGACAGATTAGTAGAGAAATCATTTCAATTCTGATCAAGATTGAGCATAGGAACCCATTGAGAGAAAGAGACAGAGGGAGAGTTAGAAGTGGCAAACCGTGAGAGGAAGAGCAAGCCAATGTCGCCTTGTCAGGTTTCGGGGATCAAAGACACTACCTGGGAAGTTTGGTTTTATGGAATCGGTTTAAAAACAAGACAACCAAACCAGTTATTTTAATCAGGTTTGGGTTATTTACTTATTGTAGAGGTCTGCACCATAGATATTAGAACATAACCGATAATCAAACTGATTGGATTAGATTACTGATCGAACTATTTAATTAGTTGACTCGGTCATAATTAAATAAAAATATAAATTATAAAATCTAAATCAGTCAATTAAAAACCCAAATTTAAAACCAACTACTAAATCAGCCAATTAACAAACTAATTATCTAAAATTAATAAGCTAAATCAACTAATTACTAGTGTTTATGCAGCCATTGCTCCTGCACCTATTGCAATTGCACCTATTTCAAAAATCTCAAATGCAAGTATGCGACATCACAGGGTAAGTCTCCTTAGTCATGCTAGGAGTGTCAATGTTTCAAGATTCAAGCAGTAAGAGTCACAACAAATATCAACTGAAAGCAACTCTGAACCTTGAGTTGCAAGAAGCTAAAAGAAACGAAAATAGAAGAGTAGCAGAGAAGAAGAAATGAAAACTGAATAATACTTTCTGATCACTAAGAGGAAAATGGATTATAAGTATAACAAACTTAACAGCTTACAACAGATTCATAACTGCCCTGCATCTAAAACAGTTTGGTCATTTACAATTTTATCCTCCTTATCTTCACTCTTATACTCATAACAACTATATAACTGCAACAAATACTGGGTGTTCTATCAGCATTACAATTTCGCTCCCTCCAAAAGTTTTGTCAATAAACAAACTAATTAAACATCTAAATTTCAAAACTAATTACTAATCAGCCAATTAAATACCAATCAACTAATTATGTAAAATTTAAAAACCTAAATCAACTAATTACTAATACAACAAATTAATTAATTAAGTAATGAAGAAGCCAAAGACAAGAAGGACAGCAGGTAACTCACGTCACCAGGCAGTTGGATGAAACACGACGGCAATGGCGAGCAGACCAGCGACGGCGAAGCGAACTACCGGTGAACCCAGACGACGAGAGTGAGTTAGCGAGTAGAGCTGATGCCAGTGGCGGTGCTGCCTGCTGCTTGCTGCTTGCGTTGTGCGAATGTGTGAGACTTGAGAACTTGCGTGGCGGTTCAATTAATGGTTCAACCCGACCAGGTGACTGGGTTTCCAATTGAACCGGCCTGGTCAAACTGAAATTGATAAAACTAGAGTCTGCACTCTACTTCAGTGTTTCGAATTGCAGAGGAGGAAAGCTTTTCTTTTTAAAGAGTAAATTAACAATTAAGCCTCTAAACTTTTGAATAATTATTTTGTCAAATATGAACATACGTAATTAAATAAATATGTCAAACTATTTTACATAAAAAAAAACATAAAAACTACATAATATGTATTATTTGTAAATTTTTTGTTAGTATGTGTGTGTGGTACCCGATAATTTTATCATTTTTATTTTTATAATAGCTTATTGAGGCTAAACACGTAATTAGGATTTGTTAATTGTCCCACAATACACTATTATTTCATTTGCATTAGTTTATGCATGGCATAATTTGCGCTGTTTTTTTTTTCACCAACATTTTCCTTAGCTTCTTGACTTTTTTAGCTTTTGCTATGCTAAAAAAATAATAATAATACAAAAAAAAGTTATTTATTGTTGTAAAATAAATAATTAAGAAAGATATAATAAATATAAAATAAGAAATTGTAAATAAAAAATTTAGTATTAATATAATTAGCTCACTAAAAATGATTCACATATGTACTTATTTAATATTGTATGAAGTAATATGTATATATCTATATAAAAGTGAGAGAGAGATATATTATAGTAAAAGAGAGAGATATTGTTGAAGAGAGAGGGAATTATTATTGTTTTATTATTGCTTGTTGTTGTACGTCCATTGTCTCATGCCTCACTATTTATAGAGGTAAAGTATTGAATATTTGAAACTTTATTTAATGTTAATTGCTTTGTCATGTGAATTGTTCCTTTTAGCATAGGAAAACTAAGCCTTCCATGGTCATCCATTCTTATCGTAACACTCCCCTTGGATGACCATTTAGGATTACTGCCTCATTAAAACCTTACTAAAGAAAAATCTTGTGGGAAAAACCTTAGTGAAGGAAAAAGAGTACAATATCCTTTGTGATGCGAACTGCCTCATTAAAAACCTTGTCAAGAAAAACCCAATGGGAAAAAAACCTGACTAAGGAAAAAAGAGTACAGTCTCCCACTCTTGTCAACATCATTTAATGTCTCGAAATCGGCGCATCCCGATCTCATGTACCAATCTTTCAAAGGAGGATATTGGGAGTGACTTTGTAAATAAATCTGCCAGATTGTCACTTGAGCGGATCTGTTGAACATCAATTGTCCTTTAATTTTGAAGATCATGAGTGAAGAAGAATTTGGGAGAAATATGCTTCGTTTTATCACCTTTGATGTATCCACCCTTAAGTTGAGCAATGCATGCTGTATTATCTTCAAACAGGACAGTTGGAGCTATCTTATGATCAATCAGTCCACATGATGACAGAATATATTAAATCAGACTCCTCAACCAAAAACACTCGCGACTAGCTTCATGAATTGCCAGTATTTCGGCATGATTAGAGGATGTTGCAGCAATCGTTTGTTTCGTGGACCTCCATGATATAGCTGTTCCACCATATGTGAACAGGTATCCTGTTTGAGATCACCCTTTATGTGGATCAGACAAGTATCCGGCATCTGCATATCCAACTAGTTGTGACTTGGATCCATAGGGATAAAACAATCTCATATCAACCGTTCCATGAAGATATCGAAAGATTTGCTTGATTCCACTCCAATGTCTTCTGGTTGGAGAGGAACTATATCTTGCTAGTAAATTCACAGCAAATGATATATCGGGTCGCGTATTATTAGCAGGATACATTACCGCTCCAATGGCACTAAGATATGGTACTTCAGGACCAAGGATATCTTCATTTTCTTCTTTAGGGCGGAATTGATCCTTTTTCACATCCAAAGATCTTACGATCATTGGGGTACTCAAAGGATGTGACTTATCCATATAAAATCTTTTTAAGATCTTTTCTGTGTATGTTGTTTGATGAATGAAGATCCCGTCTTTTATATGCTCGATCTGCAGGCCGAGACAAAATTTAGTCTTTCTAAGATCTTTCATCTCAAACTCTTCTTTTAGAGTTTTTATAATTGTTGGAATCTCTTCAGGAGTCCCAATGATATTTAAATCATCAACGTACACAGCAATTACAATGAATTCAGATGCAGTTTTCTTTATGAAAACACACGGGCATATATCATCATTCTTGAAACCGTTTTTGGCCAGATACTCAGTAAGACGATTATACCACATTCGTTCAGATTGCTTTAGACCATATAAAGATCTTTGCAATTTGGCTGAGTATAACCCTTGCGAATATTCATTGGATGGTTTAGATATCTTTAGTCCTTCAGGGATTTTCATATAGATATCCCGATCTAATGAACTGTATAAATAGGTTGTTACCACATCCATTAAATGCATATGTAGTTTATGATATGCAGATAAACTGACCAAATAACGCAATGTTATCGCATCCACTACAGGGGAATACGTTTCTTCATAATCTATACCGGACCTTTGTGAAAAACCTTGTGCCACAAGTCGGGCTTTATAGCGCACAACTTCATTTTTCTCATTTCGTTTTCTCACAAATACCCACCTATATCCAACAGGTTTTACATCTCTGGTGTACGGACTATAAGTCCAAAGACTTCACGTTTAGCAAGTGAGTCTAACTCAGCCTTCATGGCTTCTTTCCATTTTGGCCAATCATTCCTTTATCGACATTTTTCGACTGATCTTGGCTCAAGATCCTTACTTTCATGCATGATATTTAATGCCACATTATATGCAAATATTTCATTGACAATTGTCTTATTTCGGTCCTATTTCTCTCCTGTAAAGACATAATTTATTGAGATCTCATCATTTTCACAATTTTCAGGTACCTGAACGTCTTCTGGCGTTAACACTATGTCAGAATTTTGGACAACTGCAGGTGTCTTTACTATGTCTTTTTCAACAGGAATCGTATTTACCTCTTTTCTCTTTTGAGGATTTTTATCTTTGGAACCGACAGGCCTGCCACGCTTCTGGCGTGTATTTGCTTCCGTGGCTATTTGTCCTACTGGGACATCAATTCGAATTGGGGCATTTTTCGCCCTGCCACGCTTCTGGCGTGAATTTGCTTCAGTGGCTACTTGTCCTACTGGGACATCAATTCGAATTGGGGCATTTTTCGCTGGTATATAAGGTTTGGTTATCCTCTTTGTATCAGAAAATGCATTAGGCAATTCATTTGCTATTCTTTGCAAATGTATAATCTTTTGAACTTCTAGTTCACATTGCCCTGACCGAGGATCTAAATGCATCAACGATGATGCATTCCAATTAAGTTCCTTTTTAGGAAGCTTATTTTCTCCCCCTAATGTTGGAAATTTTGATTCATCAAAATGACAATCCGCAAACCGGGCTTTAAATACATCTCCCGTTTGTATCTCAAGATACCTCACTATAGAGGGAGAATCATATCCAACATATATCCCCAATTTTCTTTGGGGTCCCATTTTGGTGCGATTAGGTGGTGCAATGGGAACATATATCGCACACCCAAATATTCTTAAATGGAAAATATTTGGCTACTGGCCAAAAGCTAATTGCATAGGAGAGAACTGATGGTAACTCGTTGGCCTCAAACGAATAAGTGCTGCGGCATGTAAAACTGCATGCCCCCAAACCGAGGTTGGGAGATTTGTTCTCATAAGCAAGGGTCTAGCAATTAATTGGAGGCGCTTAATAAGTGATTCTGCTAACCCATTTTGTGTGTGAACATAAGCTACTGGATGTTCAACACTTATTCCATTAGCCATACAATAAGCATAAAAAGCTTGGGAAGTAAATTCACCAGCATTATCAAGGCGAATTTCTTTGATTGGATTTTCTGGAAATTGTGCTTTTAATCGAATAATTTGAGCCAGTAATCTCGCAAATGCCAGGTTGCGAGAAGACAATAAGCACACATGTGACCATCTCGAAGATGCGTCTATCAGGACCATAAAATATCTAAAAGATCCACATGGTGGATGAATAAGTCCACATATATCACCTTGAATCCTTTCTAGGAGTTCAGGGGACTCAAATCCAATCTTTACTGGTGATGGCTTTAAAATTAACTTCCCTTGAGAACATGCAGCACAACAAAATTCACTAGATTTAAGAATCTTCTGGTTCTTTAGTGAATGTCCTTGGGAGTTTTCAATAATTCTCCTCATCATGGTTGTTCCCAGATGACCCAATCTATCATGCCAAGTTATGAATTCATTTGGGCTAGTAAACTTCTGGTTTACAGTAGCATGTGATTCAATTGCACTAATCTTGGTATAATACAACCCAGATGAAAGTGAGGGTAATTTTTCTAATATAACTTTCTTATTTGAATCATGAGTTGTGATACATAAGTACTCATGACTTCCCTCATTCATAGTCTCAATATGATATCCATTTCGGCGAATATCTTTAAAACTCAACAAGTTTCTTCGAGACTTGGTAGACAACAGTGCATTATTTATTATAAATTTTGTTCCTCCGGGAAACAAAATTATAGCTCTTCCGGAGCCTTCAATCACATTGCCTAAGCCAATAATAGTATTAACACATTCTTCTTTTGGCACAAAGATGGGTAAAATAAATATCACTTTTGAGAATAGTGTGCGAACTTGCACTATCCGCAAGGCATACATCTTCATTACATATCCTTACCATTCTCTTCAAAGACAAATAATAATAAAATGAGTAGTATGCACAGTTAAATTGAATACTTGATCGGAATTATTTTTCTAACAAATACTGCACATAAAATAATGTCATATACTAAAATTTTATTTTAAAACATGACATATTTAATGATTTCAAAATTCATAAACATTAATATTTCATTATTTATATACATTATATTTGAAACTTAAATACATAGAAAATAAGACCTAATAATAAGTTCTTTACATTATTTATTTACATGGATACTTAACAATCCCACATATTAAACTATTCCATCATTGATCAAATGACCAATATTTTCCTCGGGATCCTCAAAGAAATCAAATACATCATAATGAGTGGTGGAATTTTCAGCATCATTTGAAACGAAATTCGACTCTTTTCCCTTGTCGTCCTTTTTCAAAGATGCCTGGTAAAGATCGACTAGGTGCCTTGGGGTACGACAGGTACGTGACCAATGGCCCTTTCCACACAACGGAAACACTTATCCTCTGTTGATTTATTCTGCCCAATATTTCTTTCTTTATCCCACTTCTGGTGAGATCTTCTCTTTTGAATATAATTCCTTTTCTTTCCAAAATTTTTCTTGTTATTAAAAACTTGCCATTTACCTCTTCTGGGGTAATGATTTGCCGCATTTACTTCAGGAAATGGGGCGGCGCCAGCTGGGCGCGCTTCGTGATTCTTTAAAAGCAACTTATTGTTGCGTTCAGCAACAAGAAGGCAAGAAATTAACTCAGAATATTTTTTAAACTCTTTTTCTCGATACTGCTGCTGCAGGAGCACATTCGAGACATGGAAGGTTGAGAAAGTTTTCTCCAACATATCATGATCAGTTATCTTTTCCCCACATAATTTCATTCGTGAGGTGATTCGAAACATCGCAGAATTATATTCATTTATAGATTTAAAATCTTGTAGACGCAGGTGCGCCCATTCATATCGAGCTTGAGGAAGTATCACTGTTTTTTTATGATTGTACCTTTCTTCAAGGTCTTTCCAAAGATCTGCAGGATCTTTTAATGTGAGATATTCATTTTTCAATCCTTCGTCAAGATGACGACGAAGAAAAATCATGGCTTTGGCTTTATCCTTCTGGGATGCATTATTTTCAGCTTTAATGGTATCTCCAAGATCCATTGAATCAAGATGGATTTCAGCATCTAATATCCATGATAAATAATTGTTTTCAGATATATCAAGAGCATTGAATTCAAGATGAGAGAGCTTCGACATAATGAAAATTTGTTACCTGAGTCTTCCTAAAAATTTGATCAGAGTCTCGTGCTGATAACGTGTTGTAAAATAAATAATTAAGGAAGATATAATAAATATAAAATAAGAAATTGTAAATAGAAAATTTAGTATTAATATAATTAGCTTACTAAAAATGATTCACATATGTGCTTTATATATATATATATAGTAAAAGAGAGAGATATTGTTAAAGAGAGAGGGAATTATTATTGTTTTATTATTGCTTGTTGCTGTATGTCCATTGTCTCATACCTCACTATTTATAGAGGTAAAGTATTGAATATTTCAAACTTTATTTAATGTTAATTGTTTTGTCATGTGAATTGTTCCTTTTAGCATGGAAAAATTAAGTGTTCCATAGTTATCCATTCTTATTGTAACATTTATAAAGAAAAAAATATTTATTAACCAAAAAAATTGTTAGAGTGTCTTATTTAATATTTATTAATTATTATAATAATTAATAAATATTAAATAAAACAAATTTTAGCTGTTTTTTTTTTTATCTCTAGCATTACTGTTTATAAAGATGTAGAAACTATGTTAATGAGATAAATCAAAATAACTATAATTGTTTTCTTTTCTTGTCCAAATAAAAGCAACTCCTTTGGTAGTTCAAAATAGCCCAAACAAAATGCCAAAATCCAAAATCTGGCCAAAGAACAAATGGTGAATACAAGTAACAAAATGTGCTTTGCCACAAAAGAAAATTGCTTAATCTATTCTCCCCTGAAGTCCTAATCAAGATATTAGGGCATGGTGCAATTGCCATATACATGTTCCTCTCAACATCTTCCAAATTTATCAAACACATTGAATCATCATATTCCTTCAAATAATCCCTCCTAATCTTAATTAATCCATACCCTGAACCACTTTCATCCAAAACCCTAATCTCATCACATTTTTCTTCACAACATTCCTCTAGGGAATGCAAAATCTCTAGGGTGGAATTATATGCAACACAAATAGAAAGCACAACTCTAGAGTTATTAACAGTTGCTTCCATGATCCTTTTTGCTGCCAACCTTAGAGGCTTATCAAGAAGTTTTAGGTCTCCTACAAAATGAACTCTCATACCAAACCGATTCGCGATGTTGATACTTTCGTTGTTTTCGTCCATGATCAACGATTCGATCTTCTCCTTCATAAGGTCCATTAGGAACCTTGTTTCCTCAGGACACCTCTTGAAATTATCAATGCTGAATGCAAAGATTGTTACATATCTTACGCCTAACTCATAACAAAGATTGAGCATTGAAATGAGAGAAAAGAACCCAGCTTTGTAACCGGAGCCTTCAACCAAGTTGTTCTTTTTAGCATACCTACGATTCCCATCCATGATGAATGCAACATGGATTGGGATTGGACCAATAGATAGAGCATGAAGAACACATTTTTTTATCAAATAAATTAATTTCTCAAAGACCCCATTAGTTTGTTCACACCCATCATTGATCAATGCTATATCAGAAATCTTGAAATGCCGTGGATTCACCATGAAAAAATCCATCTTTAATTTTCAACGGAAACAAGAAAGGAGAGTAAAATGAAGGCACTAGATCTGTTTTTTCTTTTTATATACATTTTTTTATTCCTATAAATTTGGCAAAACTTGTTCATTTATAAGCACTCTAAGAATAAATTCCTGAATTGTAGATAAATAGATACCACTCAAGATTTTTGCATCTCAATTAAAGTTTCAAGGAGTAGCTGTGGCAAATAATGGTAGATTCGGTTTAGGTTAATTGAATCAACACCATCAATATGAATAAAATATATTTGAAAATGCCTACAAGGGATTACTCAAGTACAATCAAATTTTCGGAAACACTTAAATATCCTCTCACACATTACCAACATTTTAGCAGGGTGAAATCAAATATAAATGGATGACAATGCAATGAATTTTATTACATCAATGATTTTGAAACTCAAAATTAGTATAAACTCTAGAAAAGGAGAATTGTAAGTAATCATGAGTTCCAATTTAGGTCGAAACTTGTGGCATTATACATTTGGGTGACACAAAAAGTATCACTGTTGTGGATTTTGCTGTCTCTGTTGGTTGAAATTGGGATGATTCTGTTGCGAGTTCTGAAGCGTCACCATATTGGATTGTAGATTCTGAGCATTTGACGCCATGCCACCAAATGCGCCTTGCGATCCAAGTTGCTGCTGTTGTTGTATGGACATCATACCACCAGGATTGCCACTTCCGAGGTTAAACACTGCAAATTAAATCCCCGGATTTCGTCAGTACAAAGTAAATGGAATTTCCTTCGCTACCGATGCTCGTTTCATAATAAACAGCTAAGATCTAACCATAAGCTTCATGAATTCGCAAAATCTCAGTCACAAACAACATTCGGTACATCTGTTCCAGGTAATTTTATAAGGTCCTTAAACCCTAAATCCTAACACAGAAGGTTCTGTAACTAAAAAGGCAGCTCGGTGCATAAGCATCCCGTGTCAACGTAGGATCCAAGGAAGGGCCGCACTCAAAGGGTGTTTATGCAGCCTAACGTGATAATTACATCAATGGCTGTTTCCACAGCTTGAACCCGTGCCTTGAGGTCACACAGAGACAACTCAATCGTTGCTCTAAGATTCCGTAACTAGTGATAAAATAAAATTACGAGAAACATTTGTGATTCTTCACCATCAAGTAATGTATGGTCCACGCATACTTGAAGTGGAAGTCACACTTCATCTTATGATGGTGAGATGACTGAGTACCAAGATTCTTATTATCACTACTCTAAATGCAAAGATATTAAGGAATACATACTTTGATCACCCAACATTTGTGTCGCATGACTTCGCTGAGGGTTGTTTCCGGGTAATCCAAACTGAAAGTGTAGAGTACAAGTTTGAAATGTGATTCTCTTGTGATAAGGTTAATCAAGCAAGTAAAGCTGAGCAACTATATACATTCTAAGTAGTTAAAAAATACAAAGTGAAAGAAAAAAATAAAATAAAATTATGTCATACAAAATGAATGCAATCCTTTGATGATGAAAATTGTGTTACAAAACTTGTTTTAAAAAAAAAAAAAAAAAAAAAAAAAAAAACTAAGAACAATGGGATGGGGACAGATACAACTTTTCTATCTATTGTGTCCTATCTCTATCATTTATATTGAGACACTAATCAAACACAACCTAAGCACTAAAGCATGCAATTAACAAATCACAATACATTATGGATTTTCAATTTCTTCAACTTCATTTCTTTCATATCAGCCAAACAAAATTTTAACTTAACCAAGAAGATCTATCAGGAAAAATGCATTTAGAGAAAACAGACAAACCTGCATCCGTGAGGACATAGTGGCTGAAATGTTTGGAATCTGAAAGGGGGGAAAACGTCAAAAAAGCAATTATTGCAGAAGAAAAGTACATTAACAGTAAGGGTGGTAACAAAAGAAACCATTGTAGAAGCTATCATTGCAGAAGAAAAGCGCATTAACAGTAAGGGTACACGAAAGAAACATGGCAATAGAAAATCAATTTGGGTTATATTGTTAATTTTATATTGTGATAACTGCTACTAACCAATCAGAGACTCTACATCTCCAATAATTCCATTTTGAACAAAAATGAGTAGATCACAACACCATTTTCCTAACACAAGAAGCCATCCGATCCCATTACCTAAGAGAAACACTATTGAAAGAAAAAAAAGGAAAACTTTTCCATAGCCCCTTATGAATAAGGTGATCCAATTTCAAAGAAATTATTAGATAAATTTGTTTTATAGATTCAAATGTACATACATGTTAAGAAGGTACAAAATAAGAGCTATATGATCACATTTTTATTTAAGTTCATTTAAAAAATAAAAAATTGGGAGAAAAATTATCTACATGATAGATTATTATATTTCAACTCAACAGGTGAAATAATCATGATATTTTATATAAATTTATTGCAAATTTTAACTATACTTAAAAGTGACATAATTATCCTAACCGTACATGCTTATTGTAACAAAACTAAAATGGCTGATTATGTTTGGAGTGCAAAAGCTTTTGAAAACCACACCTAGTCTATGAACCGGCAACAATGCGCAATGCCGAAACAATTCAATAACACATGGTAAAACAAGTACACATAACTATGACTCTCCCTCCCCATTTTTCCAAAGCAAAAATAATGGAGATAACAACAAAAAATACTTCACTCCAAAAAACAAAAGATGGGCAAGGAACACCCAATGCAAAAGTAATGATTACGCTTCGGACTCCAAAAGACAGCCTTCCTTCAAAGTTTTTCTTATATCTTTCTTTTAATTTATTATCACTTTTAGGGTTGTCAAAAGCAAATATAGCACAATCAGATTGTCAAAATAATACAATGAATTGAACTATTCTAACTCCTCCCATTAGCTGTTCATGATAGGTAAAAACTGGTAGTCATAGTAAAGGGGAAAAAAAGAGTGTTGTTTGATTAAACTATATTAAATAAGTAATGTACCATTTGGGTATTAGGTGTTGTTTGAGCAGCACTGAATAACGCACTATTAGCAGCCCCAGAAAACTGTCCTAAACGAGTAATTTGATTTCCTTGAGTTAATTGGCTTTGACCAATGCCGTGTTGAACATGTCCTGAAGCAAGCTGCCTACCCTGAAATTGCTGATGCCCAAGTGATTGAGAAAATTGCATCTGATGTTGTCCATGCAACTGAGGAGGAAAGTGAAGCATGTTACTACCAATGAAAAAAAGAGAAGCATAATAATTTGGTTATTAAAATCATATGGCTTGATCACACAATGTAACCGATTTGGTACCAATCATAAGTTTCTAAGCAAGTTTATAACACATCAATTCTCAAGCCATGACTAGGCCAGCCAAGGGACCGATTCTAACGCATACCAGCCAAAAGGTCCAATCTCACTTCCACAAATACACTATCCCTTTGATAGAACAAAGATAATTATTGAAAACAGCCATATAGACGTGCCCAGAGTGAGTTGCTCGTTCACAAAAAGATAAACAGACTAGATAAACCTTTTGTATGTACGATTCATATAACCTAGTCGCTTGAGCCTACTCAATGATATACAAACCCCATGAAGAGTACATAGCTTGCAAATTTTTACCTGTCCCAGTCCTTGCATTGCAGATTGCCTGAACTGTTGCTGCTGAGCAAGAAGTTGCTGTTGCTGCTGTTGAGGTAACTGCATCAGTTTCTGCCGTTGTTGGGCCTGCACTGGTGATTGTTGCTGCTGCTGCTGTTGTTGGGTTTGCTGCTGAGGGGATGGTGCATTCATCATACTTGCGGAAGACCTGGGTGAATTGGCATATGGTAACGGTGATGCTGTAGTGTTGTCAAAAGAAGTGGCGCTGGTTGCAGCAGATGGAGAAGCCGCAGATCTTCCCAAAAGTTGAGATCCTGAGGCCTACACTGATAATGTTAGTTAAGATACCCCAAAAACAAACAAATAAACGAAGAATGCATATTGTTCAAAATTCCAAACCAAAAGAATGAGGTCAATAATTCTCTTAACATAGCAACAAGGAGCATAGATGATAGGAAATATACAACAGATTGGATAGAGAAGGTTAATTGGGGAATCAAACGCACAGCGCGAATTTTGCTAGTCCTGAAGTCCAATAAATTCTAATATACTTCAACAGTTTAACTTTAAAAGGAGAAAAGAAAAAAACAAAAAAGAAAAACAAAATATGGCTAAAGTAACAAAAACCAAGATAGTAAGTACTCATGGATCCCCTTTTGTATATAATATTGACTACAAAAAGTGAAAAAGATAACGGACTACAAATAAACATCAGAACATGAAACTTTCAAGAAATGACAATGGCTAACCTGTACCATTGGATTCTGACCGCCCATGCTGTTTGATGACAGCGGGGTATTCTTCATATACATACCTGTAAATAATAAAGGTCACTTAGTGCTAGAATGATAAAATCAAAAGGTGAGTTCAAAGTGACTAACTGTTGTTAGATGCATCAGGAAAAGATTGTGCACCCTCATTGGGAGTAAATGCTTCTGCCAAATGCATTGGAAGTGCCGGAGTAATCTGTCTCTGATCTGGAGGTATCCGTAATCCTGCATGAAAAACCATTCCATCCAAATGATCATCGTGAAATTAAAGAACATGCATATGAGGAGAATCTTTAATATGAAAGTGTAGATTTTCCACAAACAACTGCTTTCTCCACAATCCACTAGTCAAAACATCTTATTGTGCACTAGTCCATATAAATTACATCAAGTCTAATGCTACAAGCGTACAATAACAGGACTACCTTTATGAAAGAAATTTTGGAATCAGAGATAAAGATATGCGTACTGAACAACCTCCAGTTTCTTTTAGAATTACAAAATGCTATCAATCCAAAGTTGAATGCTGTACTTTGTTAGAATGTCAAAAACGTTTTGACAGAAGTTACAATGAAGGTGTTGTAGTTAATGCAACAGGAGCCCCATGCCTTAATAATATATTCTTGCGGTGCAACAATTTATTCCCAGATTAAACCATTTTATACATCACCCCTGGAAGCTAAAGCATGTTTTTATTGTATAAAAATATCAAAACTAAGAAATAAGCATAAGCAAACATCATAGAGATACAGTTTGGATAAAGCCCTCACCAGTATTGACAGCAGCCCGGAGTAGATTTTCTTGCTCTTGAATTTTGGCGGCCTGACCCTTGTCTAAAGTTGGGGTAATAGTTGGGCCCTGGCGAGTTCCAAAGCAATAGGCTTTGCGAGTGTCTGCCAAGACTTTCTCGGCACCTTCACAGGCCGCTGCAATCATATCAATTCTAGCCTGTAAAAAGAATCTAGAATCAAAAGATATGGCAATGGCAAGGTAAACTCAATCCATCAAGTGAATGGTCATGGGAATAACCTTGAGCTTTTCAATTTGAGTAGGTATGGGGAGGTTTTGCATCCCCTGAAGCAATTGATCTCTCTTGGAGCTATCTTCCGTCTCCATTTCAGGGAGTAGTTTGGACGAAAGCATAACAGGAAGTACTGAATGAAATCAAAGAATTCATTGAATTCAACAATAAGAATAGCAACAGAATAAGGGAAGGGAGGATTGAGAGCATACTAGTTGCATTTTCAGCATTAACATTCTTGGGATAGACTAGAAAAGCCTTGGAGACTTTCTTGATTTCGTCAACGATGTTGAAGAGCTCAAGGTTAACCATGGAGTACTGCCCCAGAATGTCTTGCCTATGCATACAAGAAAGGCTCAAATTAAGAACTAAGAACTAATCATTCATCAATCCCTTTCAATTTGACTGAAGTACCCAAATCATCCATGAAAAATCATATCTCTCACAGAATTTACCCATAGATAAAGCAGGAATTCACTCGATATACCTCAATAACTGCTCCCCTTTACAAACCACCAAGAAAATTGCCTCGAAAAGATTATATTGTCGAAACCAATCATTTATTAATTCATTTCAATTTCAGTGAAGTTTATCCAAGCTACTCAGAAAATTATAGGCTATTCTGGCGGAGAATTTGTTTAACGAATCAAAGCGACAAGAACTAATGATTCATTAGTAATGAATTGATTAGAAGAAGACTGACCACTTAGGGGTAGTATTGGTGCGAGCGTAGGCGTCGAAATCTTCGAGGATGCGAGAGATGGCTTTGAAGAGGCTGATGGCGCGTGTCTTCACTTGCTCCAGGTTCAGCTGCTGCTGTACTGCCTGATTCAGCCTCTCTCCTTGACCCTGACCCTGCCCTTGCCCCTGACCCTGCCCTTGCCCTTGAACCTGCCCGGCCTGCCCCTGAACCTGAACCTCCATGGCTGCCTGATATTTGTTATAGTTATAGAGACTTATGTGCGGATGCTACAGCTGCCGCCGGAAGCCGCGACAAATTGGCAACCTTGCGGTAGCGGCGTTGAGATGGTGCGGTGGTGCAACGACGTCGGAAGGAAGATTCAGAGAGCAGCACTGTTGCGAGTTAGTTGCCGGGTCCGCTCTATCATTCCCGCTGCCTTCTTATTTCCCTGTAAATATTTATTTGACTAAATTACCCTTCACTTTTCATTCTAGGCCGGTTCACAGTTTCTCACCAATTTTCTAATGGTTTTATGTACTTGACCGAACCGTTAATATTGTCGGTTCGCTATTGAACCGGTCCGGTTTGCAAAACATTACATAATATAGTTAAACTAAATTACTAGTTTTAAAATAAAACATAATAAATTTTTCTAATATTTAAATGATATAGTAATAATTTATATTTTTAAAAATTCAGACAGTTTAGACTTTTAATCTTATATTTAGAACAATACTCTATTTTTTTTATAATAATTTTTTGGTAAATTAGATAGATAAATAAATAAAGTACAAGTTAAAATTACTCCACTATAATATTTTTAAAATAACTACATTTCAGTCTTGTATTTATCTATATCTATATCTATATCTATATCTAATATCAATATATAGAGTTTAGTGTCCACTTTTTTATTTTTTATTTTAATTCTACTAACATAATTTAAAATTATTTTGTAGTTATTTATTTCACTAACAGTTACAAAAACGTCACTCATAACTTCTATTCAACTGTTTATTCTCACAATCTTCCTTTTTAATTTTTTCACCTTTTTACAATCTCCTTATTTATCTTCTGAACAGTTTTTTGTATGGAATAATTATTTAAATAAATTTTTATAACGTCTTAAACAGTTAAACTAGATAACGACTATGCCAAAAGGTTGACTTTTGAAGCCATATACGAAATGAGGAAAAAAATAATTAGAAGCCAACAAGTATTTAATCAGTGATGATAAATAATTTTTTTTGGATCTTATTATATTTTAAAATATTCATTTGAATTATATTTTGTTTAGTTTTATGTTAATCTTTATTTGTATCGTGTTCTGAATATGCTTGTAAGTATTGTACTCGCAGTTTCGTGTCATTCTAATTATTCTATTAGAATTTTTTTAATCATAAACAATATATTTTTTTATTTTTTTATAATTTCATTCATTCTTGCTGCTTCTCTTTATTTTGAGAAATGCTATTTGTACACCCAAATCAGTCACTAAAATTAGCTACTAATGTATTTGTGTATAAATATATGTGTAGTTTAATTTATTTTCATAGTATATTTGTATTCCAGCATGTATTTTATACTGATGACCGATTTTAGTGGTTGATTTTAGTGTACACGTAGCATAACCCCTTTACTTTATACACGTTTCTGTAATTTTCTTTTTGAGATTTTTTTTACACTTTCGATTGCATGCCTCTATCATTATAAATTTTATTTAGTCTTGTTGCCATTATTGAATTCACCTGGAACTTCCATCTATGCCCCGATTATCCGATTCCGAACTTTTTAGGGGCTAATTTGGTGTGATTTTATCGAATTTAGTGGTGGGTAAGGGTCTCAAAAATAAACCCGGTCATTATTTCGAATCGGGTTCGGGTCATAACTCGGGTCACCCTATTGGCCGATGACTTAGTCATCATACACAATTAATATTTTGTGTTATTAGTGATGAATGATGGTTATTTTTATGTGGAATTTAAATATTGTAAACCTTAATATTTTGTGGTATTAGTCATTATAAGACTATAAGTTAATGTTTTATGTTTAAAATGCATAAGACTTTAGACTAATGCATAATATTGTGTTATTTGTATTGATTTAGTTATTTGGTGTTATTAGACAATATTAGTATTGATTGTGGTTGTGCTTTAATTTTAGGGAAGGGTTGGTTCTTGTTATATTTTTCTAAATGAATTTTGCCATGTCAAATAATGATTGGAGTCTTGGAAATTTGGATATTTTCACATGCTAGCTTACAAGAAGGTAATGTTAATGGCCCGGTTTTTACCCAGTATAATCGTGGCCCGAAAGTGTGTAGGTTTCATCGAGTCTATGGCCAGGTTCGGGTCTAACAAATAGGCCCGATGTAAGACCCTAATTAGCCTAAGCTTTGCCTCGCGTCGTAAAGCAAAGGTTAATCAAAGGTTACGACAGTTCTAAGCTCATACTTATAATATATAGAAGAGGTAATATAATCTAGAAGTTTGATGAAGGATATAGCTCAAAATACAGGGTTTGAAAAGCGCAAAACGTACTAACCTTAGCCACAGGATAAAGATATCATATAACAAAAGGTAATAGTAGAATACCATATGAATCTAGCCACGGCTCGCGGAGTTTAAGCTGGCTAGCTATATATAGACATAACAGAAACAGACAGCAAAAACAGTTTATACAAGCTTTGTTCTCTCTAACACAAGCCTCTAGGCAAAGCAAAATATAAAAGTGAGAGACATATACAAAATAAACCAAAACGACTCCAAAAAGTATCCGGATCCTCCGCTTCTGTCACCATCCAAGCAACTCACCGAGGTGGGTTGCAACCTGCATCTAAAAAATACAACAGAAATATGGTATGAGAACTGGAGGTTCTCAGTATGGTAACAGTACCCAATGATGTAGGATATAAGACCCCTGGACGCCAAAGGCAATTCTAGACTTCATATCTATCACAAGATTCAATCTTAAGGCATACTAAAACAATAAAACATATTAAGACCTTAACATAAAAATAAACAGGGTTCTCTCAAGGTTGCGAGAACCGGACCGGTCAATAAACCGGTAAAGTTACTGATTCAATAGTTCATTGGTTCAACCAGGATTCAACCGGTTTAATTAAATATTAAATAAAATTATTAAAAAATCTAAAAATAATTTTAAATATATAAATTCAATAATTTCTAACTTAATAAAATTTAAAATTTCACATAATAAATTATCCATAACTTAATATTAGAGGTTCACAAACAACTTCAAATATCAAAGTTTATAACTAAACAACTTCATAGATCATTAAGGAAGAGAAATATAGTGATACTAAGAAACCCAAAAGAATTTAAATTGGCATGGCTTGTGTACTGGTATACAAAATTCTAATCTCAATATCAAAATCAAAATTTCTTATGATCTCGTACCACTAACCAGCAAGTGCACTGGGTCGTCCAAGTAATACCTTACGTGAGTAAGGGTCGATCCCACGGAGATTATTGGTTTGAAGCAAGCTATGTTTATTTTATTATTCTTAGTCAGGATTTTAATTAAAATTATCAGTTTGAATTATTAGAAAAATAAAAGAGTGTGAAATAAATAATTGTTACTTTAATTATGAAGAATATGTTGGGGTTTTGGAGATGCTTTGTCCTCCGAACTTCAACTCTTCCTTGAAATCCTTTTCCACACGCAAGGCTCCTTCCATGGCAAGCTCTATGTAGGGTGTCACCGTTGTCAATGGCTACTTCCCATCCTCTCAGTGAAAACGGTCCAAATGCTCTGTCACAGCACGGCTAATCATCTGTCAGTTCTCAATCAGGTTGGAATAGAATCCATTGATTCTTTTGCGTCTGTCACTAACGCCCAGCCTTCAGGAGTCTGAAGCTCGTCACAGTCATTCAATCCCAGAATCCTACTCGGAATACCACAGACAAGGTTTAGACTTTCCGGATTCTCATGAATGCCGCCATCAATCAGGCTTATACCATGAAGATTCTGATTAAGGAATCTAAGAGATACTCATTCAATCTGATGTAGAACGGAGGTGGTTGTCAGGCACACGTTCACGAATTGAGGAAGGTGATGAGTGTCACGGATCATCACCTTCTCCATAATTAAGCGCGAATGAACATCTTAGATAAGAACAAGCGTGTTTGAATGGAAAACAAAGGTAATTGTATTAATTCATCGAGACGCTGCAGAGCTCCTCACCTCCAACAATGGAGTTTAGAGACTCATGCCGTCAAAGTGTATAAAATTCAGATCTGAAAATGTCATGAGGTACAAAGTAATCCGCTAAAAGTTGTTTAAATAGTAAACTAGTAGCCTAGGTTTACAGAAAATAAGTAAACTAAGATAATTGGTGCAGAAATGCACTTCTGGGGCCCACTTGGTGTGTACTGGGACTGAGACTAAAGCTTCTCACGTGCTTGGACTGTTTCTGGAGTTGAACACCAGGTTGTGACGTGTTTTGGGCGTTGAACTCCAACTTGTAACCTGTTTCTGGCGCTGGACGCCAGACAGCAGCATGATACTGGCGTTGAACGCCAGTTTACGTCGTCTATCTTCGCGCAAAGTATGGACTATTATATATTGCTGGAAAGCCCTAGATGTCTCCTTTCCAACGCCGTTGAGAGCGCGCCAATTGGACTCCTGTAGCTCCAGAAAATCCATTTCGAGTGCAGGGAGGTCAGGATCCAACAGCATCAGCAGTCCTTTTTCAGCCTAAATCAGATTTTTGCTCAGCTCCCTCAATTTCAGCCAGAAAATACTTGAAATCACAGAAAAACACACAAACTCATAGTAAAGTCCAGAAATATGATTTTTGCCTAAAAACTAATAATATTCTACTAAAAACTAATTAAAACATGCTAAAATCTACATGAAATTACCCCCAAAAAGCGTATAAAATATCCGCTCATCACAACACCAAACTTAAACTGTTGCTTGTCCCCAAGCAACTAGATGAAAAAAATAGGATAAAAAGAATTTAAGGAGTAATAAAATCTCCGAGTTTTAAGTGAAGCTTAGATTCTAATTTAGATGAGCGGGGCTAGTAGCTTTTTGTTTCTGAATAGTTTTGGTATCTCCCTTTATCCTTTGAAATTCAGAATGATTGGCATCCATAGGAACTCAGAATTCAGATAGTATTATTGATTCTCCTAGTGTAGTATGTTGATTCTTGAACACAGTTACTTTATGAGTCTTGGCCGTGGCCCTAAGCACTTTGTTTTCCAGTATTACCACCGGATACATAAATGCCACAGACACATGACTGGGTGAACCTTTTCAGATTGTGACTCAGCTTTGCTAAAGTCCCCAGTTAGAGGTGTCCAGAGCTCTTAAGCACACTCTTTTTGCTTTGGATCACGACTTTAATCACTCAGTCTCAAGCTTTTTACTTGGACTTGCATGCCACAAGCACACGGTTAGGGACAGCTTGATTTAGCCGCTTAGGCCTGGATTTATTTCCTTGGGCCCTCCTATCCATTAATGCTCAAAGCCTTGGATCCTTTTTACCCTTGCCTTTTGGTTTTAAGGGCTATTGGCTTTTTTCGCTTACTTTTTCTTTCTCTCTTTTTTTTCTTCTCTTTTTTTTCTTTTTTTTCTTTTTTTTTTCACTGCTTTTTCTTGCTTCAAGAATCAATTTCATGATTTTTCAGATCATCAATAACATTTCTCTTGTTCATCATTCTTTCAGGAGCCAACAATTTTAACATTCATAAAATTCAATATCAAAAATATGCACTGTTTAAGCATTCATTTAGAAGACAAAAAGTATTGCCACCACATATAAATAATTAGAATTTTCCTTATTAAGTACTCGAAAAAAATTAAATCGCCTCTTTATTCTAAAAATCTACTATTTTATTCATGTTTGATGATGATGAGAAAAATAAATTATAACTTAATTGGAAATAAAACCAAAATAGACATGCTAATTACTACTACTCCTATATAACTTCTAAGGTAAATTTTTATAATAATACTATCACAGAGTTAAAGCTTAAAATTAGAACTTAACAACCTGTATTTTGGGAAGTGGATGTTCCTCTAGTCTGTGGGGTGCTTGGTCCTTCAAGGAATAGCTTCTGACGCTTTAGTTCCTTCAATTCACATCCTTGCTCTTCCTGTTCCCTTAGGTGCCATGATCTTGATGAGTTTTAGCTCAGTGATCATGGCAACTCACACCAAACTTAGAGGTTTGCTTGTCCTCAAGCAAAAGAAAGGAAAGGAGAGGAATAGATGGAGAGGCAATTTCGAAATCCAAAAGATATGATGAGTTGAAAAAGATTTGAAAAAGATTTGGATTGGAAAAAGATTTTTGTTTATGAATTAAGATACATTTGACATTTTTGAAAAAGGGATTTTAGAAATTAGTGTTTTTAGAAATTAGGATTAAAATTTTTGGAATTGAAGGATGATATTTTAAAACATGTTTATGCAAGAAATTATGAATTGAAACATAAAAATTAGAAAATTTGTGAAGAAAAATGAATTTTACCTCCTCCCCACCATTCTGGCGTTAAACGCCCAAATGCTGCTTGTTTTGGGCGTTTAACGCCCAATTGCTGCTTCTCCTGGGCGTTCAACGCCCAGCTGTTGCTTCTTTCTGGCGTTGAACGCCAGGAAGTCCTTTGTCACTGGGCGTTTTTCTGAACGCCCAGGACGCTGTCAATCTGGCGTTAAACGCCCAGAAGGTGCTTCTTTCTGGCGTTCAACGCCCAGAAGATGCTCCTTTCTGGCATTTAACGCCCAGATGGCTACCCTTACTGGCGTTGAACGCCCAGTGGGTGCTTCTTCTGGGCGTTCAATGCCCAAAATGTTTCTTACTGGCTTTTTCACGCGAGTGAGCTTCCAAATTTCCTTATAACTCTGTGAATCCAATCAATTGCTATTTTACCTTTTGAAGATACTTTGACATATACCTGTAAAAATTAATTAGCAAAAACAAATAAAATTAAATTTTGTGAATGGCTGGGTTGCCTCCCAGCAAGCGCTTCTTTATTGTCCTTAGCTGGACAGTGAGCTCTCATGGAGTCTCACAGATAATCAGAGCAAGGTTGGGACCTTCCAACATCAAACTTAGAGTTTGAATGTGGGGGTTCAACACCAAACTTAGAGTTTGGTTGTGGCCTCCCAACACCAAACTTAGAGTTGGACTGTGGGGGCTTTGGTTGACTCTGCAGTGAGAGAAGCTTTTCATGCTTCCTCTCCATGGTTACAAAAGGAGAACCTTGTGTCTTATAGTTTGCAATGTCTGCAAACCACAGAGCTTCCTGAACAGCAAACAATTGCTCATCCGGAAAGATTTCAGAGATCTCAGTAGGAGGGAGGGATGCTCCTGCTACTGGTTCTATCCGGGACAGGTGATCAGCTACTTGATTCTCTGTTCCTTTTCTGTCTCTTATTTCTATGTCAAACTCTTGCAGAAGCAACACCCATCTTATGAGCCTGGGCTTTGAATCCTACTTTGTGAGTAGATATTTAAAAGCAGTATGGTCAGTGTACACAATCACTTTTGATCCTACTAAGTAGGATCTAAACTTGTCAATGGCATAAACCACTGCAAGTAATTCTTTTTCTGTGGCTGTGTAATTTTTCTGGGCATCATTCAAAACACCGCTAGCATAATAAATGACATGCAGAAGCTTGTTATGCCTCTGTCCCAATACTGCACCAATGGTATGGTCACTGGCATCACACATTAGTTCAAAGGGTAATGTCCAGTCTGGTGCAGAAATAACTGGTGCTGTGACCAGCTTAGCTTTCAGGGTCTCAAACGCCTGCAGACACTTTGTGTCAAACACAAATGGCGTGTCAGCAGCTAGCAGATTGCTCAGAGGTTTTGCAATTTTTGAAAAATCCTTTATAAACCTCCTATAGAATCCTGCATGCCCCAGAAAGCTTCTGATTGCCTTAACATTGGCAGGTGGTGGTAATTTTTCAATTACTTCAACTTTAGCTTGATCCACCTCTATTCCCTTGTTTGAAATTTTATGCCCAAGGACAATCCCTTTAGTCACCATAAAGTGACATTTTTCCCAGTTTAAAACTAAGTTGGTCTCTTGGCATCTTTTTAGAACAAGTGCTAAATGGTTAAGGCAGGAGCTGAATGAGTCTCCAAATACTGAAAAGTCATCCATGAAGACTTCCAGAAACTTCTCTACCATATCAGAGAAGATAGAGAGCATGCACCTCTGAAAGGTTGCAGGTGCATTGCACAGACCAAAAGGCATCCTTCTGTAGGCAAACACTCCAGAAGGACATGTGAATGCTGTTTTCTCTTGGCCCTGAGGATCTACTGCAATTTGGTTGTAACCTGAATAGCCATCCAAAAAGCAGTAATATTCATGTCCTGCTAGTCTCTCTAGCATCTGGTCTATGAATGGTAAAGGAAAATGATCCTTCCTGGTGGCTGTATTGAGCCTTCTGTAGTCAATACACATACGCCACCCTGTAACTGTTCTTGTAGGAACCAGTTCATTCTTTTCATTATGAACCACTGTCATTCCTCCCTTCTTAGGGACAACATGGACAGGGCTCACCCAGGGGCTATTAGAAATAGGATAGATAATCCCAGCCTCTAGTAACTTAGTAACCTCTTTCTGCACCACCTCCTTCATGGCGGGATTTAGCCACCTCTGTCGTTGAACCACTGGCTTAGCATCATCCTCCAATAGGATCTTGTGCATGCATCTGGCTGGGCTAACGCCCTTAAGATCACTTATGGACCACCCAAGAGCTGTCTTGTGTGTCCTTAGCACCTGAATTAGTGCTTTCTCTTCCTGTGGCCCTAAAGTAGAGCTTATGATTACAGGAAAAGTGTCACCTTCTCCCAGAAATGCATATTTCAGGGATGGTGGTAGTGGCTTGAGCTCGGGTTTAGGAGGTTTCTCCTCTTCCTGAGGAGTTTTCAGAGGTTCTTTTATTTCCTCTGGTTCCTCCAAATCAGGCTGAACATCTTTAAAAATGTCCTCTAGCTCTGATTCGAGACTCTCAGTCATATAGACCTCTTCCACCAGGGAGTCAATAATATCAATGCCCAGGCAGTCGTCTGATGTGTCTGGATGTTGCATAGCTTTGACAACATTCAACTTAAATTCATCCTCATTGACTCTCAGGGTTATCTCCCCTTTTTGGACGTCAATGAGGGTTCGTCCAGTTGCTAGGAATGGTCTTCCTAAAATGAGAGTTGCACTCTTGTGCTCCTCCATTTCCAGCACTACAAAGTCAGTAGGGAAAGCAAATGGCCTAACCTTGACAATCATGTCCTCAATTATGCCTGATGGGTATTTAATGGAGCCATCAGCAAGTTGAAGACAGATCCGGGTTGGTTTGACCTCTTCAGTCAAGCCAAGCTTTCTGATAGTGGATGCAGGGATTAGGTTGATGCTTGCCCCAAGATCACATAGAGCTGTCTTGGTGCAGTTACCCTCTAATATGCATGGTATCATAAAGCTCCCGGGATCTTTAAGCTTTTCTGGGAAGCTTTTCAGAATGACTGCACTGCATTCTTCAGTGAGGTAAACTTTTTCAGTTTCCCTCCAATCCTTCTTATGACTTAAGATCTCTTTCATGAACTTAGCATAAGAGGGTATTTGCTCAAGTGCCTCTGCAAACGGAATCTTTATTTCAAGAGTCCTGAGGTAATCTGCAAAGCGGGCAAATTGCTTATCCTGTTCCGCTTGGCGGAGTTTTTGAGGATAAGGCATTTTGGCTTTGTATTCCTCAACCTTAGTTGCTGCAGGTTTATTGCCTGTAGAAGTGGGTTGGGAAGCCTTTTTAGAAGGGTTGTTATCAGCACTTGTATGTGACTGATCCCCCACTGGTGTTTGAATGCTAGGGGTGGAAGCTGGAGTGGCGTTAGACGCCACCTCCTTATTTGTTACTGGCATCTGAACGCCAGAACTGTGCTCCCTTTGGGCGTTCAACGCCGGATTCATGCTTGTTTCTGGCGTTGAACGCCAGGAATGAGCATGGTCTGGGCGTTCAGCGCCAGCATTATTCCTCTCTGGGCTCTGATTGTCCTCAGAGGGATTTTGAGTAGCCATTTGTTCATTTCTTGGCTTCCTGCTGCTTTGAAGTGAGGTATTTAATGTTTTTCCACTTCTTAATTGAACTGCTTGGCATTCTTCTGTTATTTGTTTTGACAGTTGCTTTTCTGTTTGCTTCAACTGTACTTCCATATTTATATTAGCCATTCTTGTTTCTTGTAATATTTCCTTGAATTCGGCTAGCTGCTGAGTTAGAAAGTCTAATTGCTGATTGAATTCATTAGCCTGGTCTACAGGACTGAGTTCAGCAGTTACTGTTTTAGCTTCTTCTTTTATGGAAGATTCACTGCTTAGGTACAGATGCTGATTTCTGGCAACTGTATCAATAAGCTCTTGAGCTTCTTCAATTGTTTTTTTCATATGTATAGATCCACCAGCTGAGTGATCTAGAGAAATCTGAGCTTTTTCTGTAAGCCCATAGTAGAAGATGTCTAATTGCACCCACTCTGAAAACATTTCAGAGGGGTATTTTCTTAGCATCTCTCTATATCTCTCCCAGGTATCATAAAGGGATTCATTATCTCCTTGTTTGAAGCCTTGGATGCTTAGCCTCAACTGTGTCATCCATTTTGGAGGAAAATATTGATTCAGAAATTTTTCTGACTGTTGTTTCCATGTCCTTATGCTGTTCTTAGGTTGGTTATTCAACCACCTCTTAGCTTGATCTTTTACAGCGAATGGAAACAGTAATAGTCTGTAGATATCCTGATCTACTTCTTTATCATGTACTGTGTCAGCAATTTGTAAAAATTGTGCCAGAAACTCTGTAGGTTCTTCCTGTGAAAGACCGGAATACTGGCAACTTTGCTGCACCATGATAATGAGTTGAGGATTCAACTCAAAACTACTAACTCCAATGGAGGGTATACATATACTACTCCCATATGAAGCAGTAGTGGGGTTAGCATATGACCCCAGAGTCCTTCTGAACTGTTCCTTTCCACTTAATTCCATGATGGAACAAGGGAGATGATATGTATGCTGATATTATTTATTTTATAATTTTTTTTATTTTATAAAATAAAATAGAAACGAAATAAATAAAAATGAAATAAATAAAAAAAAAAAAAGAAATTGAAAATGTTTTGTGAAGATTTTCGAAAAATTTGAGGAAAAAGAGAAAGTGGTTAGGATATTTTTGAAAAAGATAATAAAATGTATATATTAAATATATATATATATATATATATATATATATATTTTAAACTCAAAAAGATAAGAATTGAAAAATTTTGAAATTGAAATCTGAATTTTTATATAAAAATTTCGAAAATATAGTTTAAAATTAGTTAGAAAAGATATTTTTTTTTAATTTTGAATTTTATGATGAAAGAGAAAAACACACAAAAGACACAAGACTTAAAATTTTTAGATCTAATGCTCCTTATTTTCGAAAATTTTGGAGGGAAAACACCAACGAATACCGAACTTAAAAATTTTAAGATCAAAACACAAGAAAGACTCAAAAACACCTTGAAGATTCACAAGAACACCAAGAACAAAAGAAAGAACACCAAACTTAAAATTTTTAGAAAACCAAGATAAATTTTCGAAAATTAAAGAAAGATCAACAAGAAAACACCAAACTTAAAGTTTGGCACAAGATTAAATCAAGAAAAATTATTTTTGAAAAAGATTTTCAAAAGAACCGGTGCCCAATCATCAAGAACATAAACCAATGCTCTAGCCAATTGGGCAGTAAATGTAACACTTGTTTTGAAGATGTATTATATTTATGGATAAAAATAAAAATTTTGAAAACTAATGTTTTGAAAAAGTACAAGAAAAACACGAAAACACTTAGAACAAGAAAAACTGAAGATCAAATAAGAAAAATAAACAAGAACTTGAAGATCAAGGAAGAACAAAGAACACTTACACGAAAATTTAAAAGGAAAATATAAAATATGCAATTAACACCAAACTTATAACAAGACACTAGACTCAAAGAAAAAAAATTAAAAATTAATAAAGAAAAATAATTTTTTTTTGAAAAGAAAATAAAAGACTCTGACCCAATTGCCAAAATCTTCCTAATCTAAGCAATAAAATAAACCTTTAGTTGTTCAAACTCGAATAATCCCCGGCAACGGCGCCAAAAACTTGGTATACGAAATTCTAATCTCAATATCAAAATCAAAATTTCTTATGATCTCGTACCACTAACCAGCAAGTGCACTGGGTCGTCCAAGTAATACCTTACGTGAGTAAGGGTCGATCCCACGGAGATTATTGGTTTGAAGCAAGCTATGTTTATTTTATTATTCTTAGTCAGGATTTCAATTAAAATTATCAGTTTGAATTATTAGAAAAATAAAAGAGCGTGAAATAAATAATTGTTACTTTAATTATGAAGAATATGTTGGGGTTTTGGAGATGCTTTGTCCTCCGAACTTCAACTCTTTCTTGAAATCCTTTTCCACACGCAAGGCTCCTTCCATGGCAAGCTCTATGTAGGGTGTCACCGTTGTCAATGGCTACTTCCCATCCTCTCAGTGAAAACGGTCCAAATGCTCTGTCACAGCACGTCTAATCATCTGTCGATTCTCAATCAGGTTGGAATAGAATCCATTGATTCTTTTGAGTCTGTCACTAACGCCCAGCCTTCAGGAGTCTGAAGCTCGTCACAGTCATTCAATCCCAGAATCCTACTCGGAATACCACAGACAAGGTTTAGACTTTCCGGATTCTCATGAATGCCGCCATCAATCAGGCTTATACCACGAAGATTCTGATTAAGGAATCTAAGATATACTCATTCAATCTGATGTAGAACGGAGGTGGTTGTCAGGCACACATTCACGAATTGAGGAAGGTGATGAGTGTCACGGATCATCACCTTCTCCATAATTAAGCGCGAATGAACATCTTAGATAAGAACAAGCGTGTTTGAATGGAAAACAAAGGTAATTGTATTAATTCATCGAGACGCTGCAGAGCTCCTCACCCCCAACAATGGAGTTTAGAGACTCATGCCGTCAAAGTGTATAAAATTCAGATCTGAAAATGTCATGAGGTAGAAAGTAATCCGCTAAAAGTTGTTTAAATAGTAAACTAGTAGCCTAGGTTTACAAAAAATAAGTAAACTAAGATAATTGGTGCAAAAATCCACTTCTGGGGCCCACTTGGTGTGTAATGGGGCTGAGACTAAAGCTTCTCACGTGCTTGGGCTGTTTCTGGAGTTGAACGCCAGGTTGTGACGTGTTTTGGGTGTTGAACTCCAACTTGTAACCTGTTTCTGGCGCTGGACGCCAGACAGCAGCATGATACTGGCGTTGAACGCCAGTTTAAGTCATCTATCTTCGCGCAAAGTATGGACTATTATATATTTCTGGAAAGCCCTGAATGTCTACTTTTCAACGCCGTTGAGGGCGCGCCAATTGGACTCCTGTACCTCCAGAAAATCCATTTCGAGTGCAGAGAGGTCAGGATCCAACAGCATCAGCAGTCCTTTTTCAGCCTAAATCAGATTTTTGCTCAGCTCCCTCAATTTCAGCCAGAAAATACTTGAAATCATAGAAAAACACACAAACTCATAGTAAAGTCCAGAAATATGATTTTTGCCTAAAAACTAATAATATTCTACTAAAAACTAATTAAAACATGCTAAAATCTACATGAAATTACCCCCAAAAAGCGTATAAAATATCCGCTCATCATGTACATATCATATAGCAACACTAAAGTTGTTGCTAGATCAAACCCAGGTTGTAATCTTTCCTTGAACCTATATGACTCTAGAGATGATAATACATAAAACATGAAAGACAAGCAAAACAGCTTCAAGTTCATTCCCAATGTTCCCAAAACAAAAACTTTACATCAAGCCAGAAATTCATAACAAAATACTTCCACAGAATACCCTTTCAGAATGGAACAAGTGCTGCAAGTTGCAAAACACATCACAAACATTTCAATTGAACAGTGATTGTAGATGAAACAAACCTTATCTTTGACACCAACAATGCGATTGAAGACGATAGCTCGGTGTCCTCCCTCAACATTGTACAAGCTGTTTGCAGCTCCATACACAACATGACCACCAAAGATGCTAACTTTGAGCAGAGCAGAAAGCCCTCAACTAGGAACATTTGGAACCTTCATGTTATTCATATTGATCTACCCTAACACACAAACACCAATTAGTTAAAAAATTAACCAATATATAGAACTACATCAATCAAAAACAAATTCACTAATGAGGCGAGCTCAAAAATCATGAAGCAATCAAAATAAAAAATCAGAAGCAGCAACAAAATTCATAGAAGGAGGCGAGCTCATAAATCATAAACAGAAGGCAGCAAATAAATCATGAAGCAGCAAACAGAAGCAGCAAAACATATTCAAAATTAAAAACAGCAATCATGAAAATAATGAAACAGCAAACATATTCAGAAGCGGCAAAAAATATTCATCATGAAATAGCAAACAGAAGCAGCAAAACATATTCAAAATAAAAAACAGCAATCATGAAAATAATGAAACAGCAATCAAAATAACCTCAGAAAATCAAAAACAAAAATCAAGAAGGTAGCATAGAACAGGCGAGCTCATAAATCAAGATCAGAACCTCAGAAAATCAAAATCAAGAAGCATAGAACTCATAAATCATAATCAGAATTCAGAAGGAAGCTAGTTCAAGCATTGAGCAGGCGAGCTCATAAATCAAGATCAAAACCCAGAAGCCCAGAAGGCAGCAAATAAATTAAGAAGACAAGAACAGAGTCTTTCCGGCAAATGAGGAGGCGGGCTCGGCGAGCTTGGCGACGAGGAGGCGGGCTCAGCGAGAAGCAGAACGCGGTGGTGGTCGCGGCTGCTGTGGATGGCTGTGGGTGGCGAATGAGGAGGCGGGTTCGGCGAGCTCAGCCACGAGGAGGTGGGCTCAGCGAGAAGCAGAACGCGGTGGTAGTCGCGGCTGTTGTGGATGGCTGTGGGTGGCTCGGTGGTTTCTGGAATCTGGAGCTTGGTGGCAATGGTGGCCTTGGTGGGTGAATGGCCGCTGAATGCACTTGGAAAGGGGAAAGGGGAGATTAGGGTTAGTGGCCTAGTGGGTTACGCGTATGCCATTCTCTTTTTTTAAAAGCCAAAACGACATCGTTTTGCATCTCAAGTTGCAAACCATAAAATCGTCAAAAAACCGGACGGTTCATCTGGTTCGTCGGTTAACCACCGGTTCGACCGGTTTTTACCGATTCTTTGCCATTCGGTTTTCGATGTTACCCGGACCGACTAGGTGACCGGTTCCTGGTTATTCCGGTTGAACCGACCGGTCCGGTTCGGTTTTCAGAACCATGGGTTCTCTATCTTAGGGAGTTCTATTCTAATCAAACATCGTTGTCCCACAGTCTTCACCAACCTATCCTCTATGCGATCTCATCGCCACCGCCTTTTGAACTTCCTCAATCCCAATATATATCACAATTATATACAATGCAAGTAAATCACAAGTAAAAGCATATAAAGCAAGTAGCTCAAGAAGCAATTAGACATGTTATACAATTAGACATACAATTACAAGTCGGCAAAGCAAAAAAACAGGTAGAAGATGCATATGATGAATACCTGTCCTACTGGCTGTGATATCACATTGTCGGTTCAACTGCCAACCCGACACATCTCCATGGAGATGTCGCCCTTCGGAATCATTATTGGGAACCCCCGAGATATAGTGCTCGGATCACTGTCCAGGGTTTTGTGCCTGCACACTCTATTGATTCGAAGGGATGCGAGTAGGATACTCTTGCCTCAAACCTCACATCACAACGTAAGCGGGACGAACCACCGCCCTTGCGCCGCCGCTGCTACCTCGATAGTAGGGATGTTTAAAACCGATCCGGACCGAACTAAATTGACGAACCGAACCGAAATAACCAAAAACTGAACAAACCGATAATCGGAAAAACCGAAAAAATAAGTTTTGCTATTTTTTTACGGTTTGGTTCGATTTTCGGTTTTGACCATGAAAAGCCTAATCGAACCGAACCAAACCGGTTCGGCAAAAAACCCTAAAAATTACTAACCCCAAACCCCCTGACGTTAGGATTTTTGCCAATAAAGAATTTTATAAAAATATAGTAGCGTTTTAAGTATAGATTCTAAACCAATAGAAAATCCCTTCGTACAAACGTTTTGCTTGTCACAAGTAACAAACCCCTTTAAAATTGATAACCGAGTATTTAAACCTCGGGTCGTCTTCTCAAGGAATTGCAGGGAAGTATGAATTATTATTGGTTATGGAAAAGTATATTTTGGGGTTTTGAAAAGGGTTGAACAAGTAATGTAAAATAACAAGTCATTAAAATAATAACTAATAAAGCTTTTGGCAAGGTATGAGAACTGGAGGTCCTATCCCGGTTATCCTTATCGACTGTGATGAGAATTGGATTTTTCTCCCACTAAGTCAACTTCTAACTATGAAGGTAAGTCAAGTGGATGAATTAATTTTGATTCCTCAGGTCCTAGCCTTTCCTTGGGAAAGGCTAGAGTTATTGGAACTCGAATTGATTCTTGAAGAATTCCAATTTTCAGTCAACAATGAGTTTGATAACTCAAGAGTTACCAATTAATCAACCAAAGCCAAAAGGTAGAAAATCTAAATTATCTATATAAATAAAGGAAAGCAATCATAAATCTGAAATACCTCGAATTATATTAAATAGAAAGTTAGATTGAACATAGAAATCCATAAGCCAAATTGGCAACATCAAGTAATCAACTAAAATAGTAAATAAAAGTAGAAAATAAATTAAAGGAACATTGAACCTGTGATGAAGAAGTTGAAATCCTAATTCTAATCCTAATCCTAAATCCTAAGAGAGAGGAGAGAACCTCTCTCTCTAAAAACTATATATAAAACCTAAAATTGAATTATGATCTGATATGAATTGATGTCCTAAGTCTCTGCATGTTCCCAGACTTTAATCTGTGTTTCTGGGCCAAAAACTGGGTTGAAATGCGGCCCGGAATCTGTGCCAGCGACTTTTGTAATTCTGCAGATCGCGCTCGTCACGCGTCTGCGTCACTCAGCATTTCACGTACCTCGCGTGCGCGTCGTCCACGCATTTGAGTCATTCGTGCAGCTTCCAATCCGTGCGGTCGGGTCAAGCACGCGAACGCATCCTTCTGATTCCTTCCATTTCGCACGATCGCGTGAGCCATGCGACCGCATGACTTCTCGCTGGTTATCTCCTCAATTCCTTGTGTTCCTTCCATTTTTGCATGCTTCCTCTTCATTCTCTAAGCCATTCCTACCCTATGAAACCTGAAACACTTAACACACAGATCAAGGCATCGAATGGTAATAAGAGAAGATTAAGATTAGCTAAATTAAGACCAAAGAAGCATGTTTTCAATCATAGAACTAAACTAGGAAGGAATTGTAAAATCATGCAAATCCTATGAATAAGTGGGTGAAAAGCTTGATAACACTAGTCAATTAAATACAATATAAACCATAAAATAGTAGTTTATCAACCTCCCCACACTTAAACATTAGCATGTCCTCATGCTAAACTCAAGGAGACTAAATAAATGAGTAGGGAAAGGCAAGACTCATGCAATGCAACCTATGAATGTGAATGCAACTATATGCTAAAATGATTCTACCTACTTGGTAAAAAAGTAAACAAATCTTTCAGGAATAAATATGAGCTGGATTTCACTAATTCAAATCACAAAATACAATACATATAACTTGCAAGAAGAAGATAGCTCATGAAAGCAGGGAACATAGAATTAAGCGCTGAACCCTTACTGATAGTGTGTATCATTCTAACTCTCAAGTGTCTAGGGTTAATTCTCTCAATTCTCTACTAATCTTGCTTTCTATAGCTTGCTCTTCATCTAACAATCAACAAAAATTTAATGCACCAATACACAAATCAAGAGGTCTTTTAAGGGTTGTAATGGGGTTAGGGTCAAGGTAGGATTGTATTTAGCCAAGTGGACTAAAATTTGAATCCTTAATTAACGTAAACTTTCCACCTAACTTAAGACAATCCATTTAATTAAAATACAAAATCTAACTTCCCATTAACTATATTTTCCACATATTCATGCATCCTAAAATTGAGTACAGTACATATGCATTGATACCAACACTTACTTTGGGGCATTTTTTGTCCCCTTTATTATTTGCTTTTTTTCTTTTCTTTTTCACTTTTTTTATTATTATTTTTTTTATTTTTCTCAATGCATATGATTAAAGTATTGAATGCAATAATATGTGCTCAACTATTATTTTGTACATTTTCACTAAAATATACAACACCCAATTACTCAAACCAAATATTTTCAAATCCAACTTCCCCACACTTAAATCGTGAGCACTTTTACTAGTCTAAGCTAACTAAGGATTCAAATTAAGGACATTATTGTTTTCTGCTTAGAGTTAGTAATGAGCTAAAGTAAAGAACAAATGGGTAAAATAGGCTCAAATTGGTTTGCAAAGGATAATGGAAGGGTAAGGCCATATGGGTATGTAAGCTTAGTGAAACAAGGCCTCAATCATATAAGTACATGCATACATCAAACAGTGGAAATATAGAATTAAGCAAGACAAAGATTACAATTTTCGAGAGAATAACACACACCAAAAATAAAATATTGGTTGATAGAATGCAACCAATCAAATACGCTCAAAATCTCACTGGTTTTGTGTGTTCGAGCTCTAAACTATGTTCCAAAATAATATTTCTTCATACAAGTTCAATAAAAAATTTAATTCAAATTAGTGAAATGCTATAAAAAAGTTTCTTGAAAAAGAAATTATTACTTCAACCAAGTGGTAAAATATGCACAAAATCAAACAAACATGCAAATGCAACAACTATTTTAACAAAGAAAATTTAAACATTGGTGTTGAGATAGGAAGGTACTAACCCACGGAGATCGGTATCGACCTCCCCACACTTAAAGATTGCACCGTCCTCGGTGCATGCTGAGATGTGCAGGTAGACGGGTGGTTCCAACTAATGCTTTTCTTCAAGGATTGTGCAGATAGACTTGTTTGTCTCCCCTTTTAGAAGTTTCTTCCTTTTTTTCGTCTTTGGTAGCCAGCCTGAAAGAAGACAAAAAGAAGAACAATAACCCAGAAATAAAGATAAGAAAGCAAATAAAACATGGTTGGGTTAATGCCAAATAATGAGGGTCTCAATGTCATGGCAGCTACAACATGCAAGTGAGAAAATAGTGGAAGTACATGGCAAAGCAAGAGTGCAAAAATTTGCAACAATGGGGAAGAGAGTGTGGGTAGGGAGAGATAATATAAATTTATGTCAATGCAAAAGTAATACAGGTATAAAAGATTGGCATTGATGTAAATAATATTACCTAACCAGAATAAACAAGTCACTAAGCACCTAGAATAAATCAAGAGAAGATGCAACAGTTAAATAAGAAAATTTTAACACCAAAGGAAAAATAATGATTTTAAAAAAGAAAATAAATATGTGCACAAAATTAAGATACAATGAATGAAATATGCAAATAAATAAAATGAAAGATAAGATGAGAAGGGAAAGAAGGGAAGAAAGAAGTAAGGAAGAAGGGAGGGAGGAAAAATTAGGAATGGGGAAGAAAAGATAAGATATTTTGGCAATGTAGGGTAAGCTGTGTGGCGCAAGCGACGCGGACGCGTCGGGGACGCGGTCACCCGACTTGCGCTTAAATTAATCGACGCGGTCGCGTCGGTCACGCGGACGCGTGACGCATTTTGTGCTACTGGCGCGAGGGCAGCCTTGCGCTCGCACAACTCTTTGTTCAAAATTCATTATTGCCAAATTCTAGGGCGACGTGGTCGCGTGGTCAACGCGATCGCGTGAGTGGCCATTATAGGGCTATGACGCGGACGCGTCAGCCATGCGTCTGCGTGGTAAGGCTTGCGCGTTCAGCACTAATCCAGCACCACTCCAGCACAACTTTCGGTCGTGCACCCTTTCTTACGTCGAATTTCAGGTCACGCGTTTGCGTGCGTAACGCGGACGCGTGGGAGGCGTTTTTCCCACATGACGCGGACGCGTGAGCAACGGGTCGCGTGGGATGATTTGTGCCAAAGGCACGCCTCCAGCCACACTCCTGCATGACTCTCTGTTTGATTTATTTCCTTCCCAATGCACATGCGATACGGACGCGTCGGTGACGCTGGCGCGTCACTTGCGATTCCCTTTTTTTTAACATGCAAAAATGCAGAATGCAATGCTAATGCGGATGTTATGAATAATTCCAGGTTCAATAAAATAAAATAGAATAAAATAAAACTTAAAAAAAAACAAAATAAAATTAAATTGAAAAAGAACGATCATACCATGGTGGGTTGTCTCCCACCTAGCACTTTTAGTTAAAGTCCTTAAGTTGGACATTTGGTGAGCTCCCTGTTATGGTGGCTTGTGCTTGAATTCATCCAGGAATCTCCACCAATGTTTGCAAGTCCAATATCCTCCGGGATCCCAAACTTTGTTTCTACACCCGTCTTTAAGTGGATCATCATGATTCCATCCGGGTGGCAGGTAGTCTGAATTCTCACTGAAGTGTCCAAACAACTTCCTGGACCCATTCAATGGAGCTCTATACCAATCTCTGCGTTTAAACTTAAAGCTTTCGACCATAATGAACCTTACAGGACAATTCTTACCACTGACCCTCTTTCTCTTACTCTTAATGCCTCAAAGAGCTCTGAGTTGACCATCCGTCTCCAGTAGCCCGTATTCAAGTGGAATTAGAAAGCTAAGGGATATGAATTTTACCCACTTGAATGTTGTGAAGGATGATGGCAACTTAGGGGGAGGGGTTTCTAATGAACTTGCAAGCTCCACTCCTTTGTGTTCTTCTTTGACAACTACCACCTCTTTGCAAGCTTCTTCAATATCAACCTCTTCCTCTTGGTAGATTTCTTCCAATTCAATTTCTTCTTCATTGTTCACCAAGGGCATGGGAGGTTGTGCTTTTTCTTCTTTAATCTCCATGTCAAGTCCAATGGGAGAGGATTCAAATGTAGATAGGAATTCATTAATGATTGAATCCATCTCTTGATCATCCCCTTCAAAGTCTTCAATCATGAGATGCCTTGGAGGTTGTACACCTTCCTCAACATCAGTTTCAAATGTCTTTGAAGGAGGTTCTATAACTTGACTTTCCCATGGAAGTTCAGCATCTCCTAAGTCTTCAACCACTTCCTCTTCTTCAATAATTCCGGCTTCCTCCACTTGTTCCAGTACAAATTCATGCTCCTTACTGTTCATTGGAGTTTCTAATGTCTCCTTCATGCTACGTTCTTCATTAGATTGTCCACATGAAGCCATGGGGGTTCCTTGAGTGTCCAAACGTCAAGAAGGTAATCGACTTATCGCTTGATCCAGGTGTTTAAGTATGAAATTGTATTCCTCCTTGATGGCCTCTTTTCTATGATAACTCCCTTCAACTATTCTTTAATCTTTGAGGGTCTCTCCTATCTCCACATTTTGGGCCTCCTCTTACTCTAAGACAAAATCAGACTCCGCCTTGATGTCCTCCTTCACTGATTCTTCAACCACTCCTTCGACTTCAAGGGTCTTAACTACCTTCACCTTTAAGGCCTCCTCTAGCTCCTTATGAAGTATGGATTCGCGAAGATGATCCCTTCTCTCTTGTTTCATGTCAATAGCATCATTGGGATCATGTTGCTCTTTGATTGATGGATGTGGGTGCTCTTCCATGGATGGTGGTGATGGGATGGAGAGATCATTCTGTGGTTAAAAAGGAAGTGCACTAGAGCTTGAGGGTTGATTGTTGAAGGTATTTGGTGGTCTGATTTGGGCGGCAAGAGCTTGTATCGTAGAGTTTAGATTGGCAAATGCTCTCTCCATGGAGGTTTGGGGTGGGTAGGAGGGTTCATTTGTTGGGAGAAAAGGTTCATAACACGGAGGTGGTTCCTCTTGATAAGGATATGGAGATGGTGTATATTGAGGTGGTGGTTCTCGGTATGGTTCATATGGTGGTTGGTGTGGTGAATAAGGATTGGGGTCATATGGGGGTGTTTGGTGGTAAGGGGCTTGTGAGTCTGGTGGTTCAGAATTATATTGAGGAGGAGGGGGTTCAGGGGCATATGGTGGGTCTTGTTGGTAACTACAAGGGGGTCCACCATATCTATCATCTTGGTATGCATTGTAGAATGGTCTTTGTCCATGAAATCCTGGAAGGTGTTGTTGCCTAAAGGGTTGATCAGATCCTCTTGGCTCCATCCATCTTTGATTGCTTTGACCTTGATGCATATTCCTGTTATGGCTTCCTCTTCCTGTAACATAGTTGTAACCAGAGTCATAGCCAAAGGGGTGAGAGTTCATAGTAGTAGAAGAAAATAAAAACAAAAACTAACAAAAAGAAAATATTTTAAAAAAGATATAATTTTTGAAAAAGGATAAGATAAGATAAAAAATTTTAAAATCTGAAATTTTTTTTTTTGAAAAATATTTACAATAACCAATAATAAGGCACACGTTTGTAATTTCCCGGCAACAGCCCCATTTTGACGTTAGGATTTTTGCCAGTAAAGAATTTTATAAAAATATAATAGCGTTGTAAGTATAGATTCTAAACCAACAGAAAATCCCTTCGTACAAACGTTTTGGTTGTCACAAGTAACAAACCCTTTTAAAATTGATAACTGAGTATTTAAACCTCGGGTCGTCTTCTCAAGGAATTGCAGGGAAGTATGAATTATTATTGGTTATGGAAAAGTATATTTTGGAGTTTTGAAAAGGGTTGAACAAGTAATGTAAAATAACAAGTCGTTAAAATAATAACTAATAAAGCTTTTGGCAAGGTATGAGAACTGGAGGTCTGACGTTGGGATTTTTGCCAGTAAAGAATTATTAAAAATATTCGCGTTGTAGATATAGTCTCTAAACCGACAGAAATCCCTTCGTACAAATGTTTTGGTTGTCACAAGTAACAAACCCCTTTAAAATTGATAACCGAGTATTTAAACATCGGGTCGTCTTCTCAAGGAATTGCAGGGAGGTATGTTCTTATTATTGGCTATGAAAAAGGTAAAATTGGGGTTTTGGAAGTAAGGTGGGAATATGTTATATGACAAGTAAAATAAAATAATACTAATAAAATCTCTTGGCAAGGTATAAGAACTGGAAGTCATATCCTAGTTATCTTTATCAATTATGATGAGAATTGGATTTTTCTCCCACTTTGTTAACCTCTAACTATAAAGGTAAGTTAAGTGGATGAATTAATTCGAATCCTCAAGTCCTAATCTTTCCTTGGGAAAGGTTAGAGTTATTGGAATATGAATTAATGAAATGAAGAAATTCAATTTTCAATCAATAATGAGTTTGATAACTCTAGAGTCACCAATTATTTAACCAAAGCCAAAAGAAAAGAAAATTGTATCTACTGGAATAAGAATGTCTTCAGATTGAGAACAACAATAACATAAATAAAAGGAAGCAATATTAAACTGAAATATCTTAAATAACATTAATTTAAAAGAGTAATCTATAACATGGAACAGTTCATAAATTAAATTGGGATAAATAAAAATAAAGAACCTGGGATTGAGAGTCACTCCTAAAACTAAGAGAAGTCCTAAATCCTAATCCTAAGAGAGAGAGAGAACCTCTCTCCAAACTAAATCTAAATCATGGAAAGTAACAGAAAATTTGCCGTCTCTCAATGGATGCCTTCCTCCACTTCATAACCTCTGGTCTATGACTTCTGGACTTGGATTTGGGCCAAAAAGGCTTCAGAATCCGCTATGAGCGTTTTCTGCAATTTCTGGTGCGTGGCCTCTGTCACGCATCCGCGTGGGTCACGCGGTCGCGTCATTCGGAGTTTTCCTTGTCACGCGGTCGCGTCGTTCTCGCCTCCGCGTCGTATGCGATTTGCTCAAGTCGCGCGGTCGCGTCAGTCATGCGGTCGCGTCATTGCCTCTTCGCTTCTGGCACGCGATCGCGTCGTCCATGCGATCGCGTGGATGCCAGTTTCTTCAAAACTCCGTTTTGCACTTTCCTTCCATTTTTGTACGTTTCCTTTTCCATCCTTTAAGTCATTCTACCTTATAAGATCTGAAACTACTCAACACACTAATCACGGCATCAAATGGAAATAAAGGTAATTAAAATAATTAATTTTAAAGCATAGGAAACATGTTTTTCACATACATCACATAATAAGGAAGGAGAAGTAAAACCATACAATTAATATGAATAAGTGGGTGAAGGATTGAATAAATCACTCAGATTAAGCATAAAATATATCATAAAATATGGGTGAAACAAGGTCCTATCCCGGTTATCCTTATCAATTGTGATGAGAATTGGATTTTTCTCCCACTAAGTCAACTTCTAACTATGAAGGTAAGTCAAGTGGATGAATTAATTTTGATTCCTCAGGTCCTAGCCTTTCCTTGGGAAAGGCTAGAGGTATTGGAACTCGAATTAATTCTTGAAGAATTCCAATTTTCAGTCAATAATGAGTTTGATAACTCAAGAGTTACCAATTAATCAACCAAAGCCAAAAGGTAGAAAATCTAAATTATCTATATAAATAAAGGAAAGCAATCATAAATCTGAAATACCTCGAATTATATTAAATAGAAAGTTAGATTGAACATAGAAATCCATAAGCCAAATTGGCAACATCAAGTAATCAACTAAAGTAGTAAATAAAAGTAGAAAATAAATTAAAGGAACATTGAACCTGTGATGAAGAAATTGAAATCCTAATTCTAATCCTAATCCTAAATCCTAAGAGAGAGGAGAGAACCTCTCTCTCTAAAAACTACATCTAAAACCTAAAATTGAATTATGATCTGATATAAATTGATGTCCTGAGTCTCTGCATGTTCCCAGACTTTAATCTGTGTTTCTGGGCCGAAAACTGGGTTGAAATGCGGCCCGGAATCTGTGCCAACGACTTCTGTAATTCTGCAGATCGCGCTCGTCACGCGTCTGCGTCGTCCACGCGTTCGCGTTACTCAGCATTTCTCGTACCACGCATGCGCGTCATCCACGCATTCGCATCGTTCGTGCAGCTTCCAATCCGCGCGGTCGCGTCAGGCACGCGAACGCATCCTTCTGATTTCTTCCATTTTGCGCGGTCGCGTGAGCCATGCAACCGCGTGACTTCTCGCTGGTTATCTCCTCAATTCCTTGTGTTCCTTCCATTTTTTCACGCTTCTTCTTCATTCTCTAAGCCATTCCTACCCTATGAAACCTGAAACACTTAACACACAGATCAAGGCATCGAATGGTAATAAGAGAGGATTAAGATTAGCTAAATTAAGACCAAAGAAGCATGTTTTCAATCATAGAACTAAACTAGGAAGTAATTGTAAAATCATGCAAATCCTATGAATAAGTGGGTGAAAAGCTTGATAAAACCACTCAATTAAATACAATATAAACCATAAATAGTGGTTTATCACCCCCACCCCCACCCCCCAAACGAATGAAAAGAGTGCTGCTGCAGTGTTGCTCAATTGTGCGTCCAGCGTCCCTAACCCCCAAATCCCCAATCGAAACCAAGCTCAGTACTCAGTAGCTCTCTCTTCTCCAAATCTCTCCCTCTGCGCACCTACCACCCAGCCATGGAACCAGCCATGGAACCAGCCACCCACATCGTTAAATCTCCACACCTGCGACACCCACATTCCTCCCAAGTCCCACCAATGCGAAGCCTTCCTTGAATCCCAATGCCAAAGCCTTCCTCTTCACGGACAGAGCAGAGATCCTCGCAAGTCCCACCACTGTGAAGCCTTCCTCTTCAGGCCAGCACGCCACCCACTGACCCAGCAGGCCAGCAGCATTTTTGGATTCTGGCCACGATTATTAGTTCAACGCAGCACCTCCCAGTCTCCCACCCAGTCTTCCTCCCAAGTCAATAATTTGGTCATTTGGTATTGCTGGATGCTGGTTATTGATTTATTGTTCAGTTTATTGCTAGTCAGTTTATTGCTCAGTTTATTGTTGAATGTTGATATCTTGGTATTGCTGGTTATTGATTTATTGTTTAGTTTATTGCTGATTTTTAATTTATTTGTTGTTGTGTTTCTGTTCTATGTATCATCTATTTGTTGCTGATTGTTCTTGATTGTTCATTTATTTGTTGATGATTTTTTGAAATTGTTAATAATTTTATTTTGTTTGAATTTCTGATTCTGTTTGAATAATTTATGTTCGATGTTTAGTGTATTTTTGAAATTGTAATTGTTGTTGATTGTTGTATTTGTTTATGCAGTTTGTTGTATTTGGGGGTCTTAGCTTATGAATGTGTATTATTTCTAATTGTTAGGGTTCTAGGTTCTGATTGTTAAAGAAGGTGTGTTTTTTATTGTTAGGGTTCTAGGTTCTGATTGTTAGAGAAGGTGTAAGGTATATTTAACTGCATTTTATATATAATTAATTGCTGGATTTGAGATTTGTGTGCTGATGTAGTTGCCATAAGGAATTCATTTGGTGCCACAAATTACCCTGTTGTGCTATATATATATATATATATATATATATATATATATTGGTTTGCACCAGGGTATCTGATGAGCGGATAATTTATACGCTTTTTGGCATTGTTTTTAGTATGTTTTAGTTAGTTTTATTATATTTTTATTATTTTTTAGTTAAAATTCACTTTTCTGGACTTTACTATGAGTTTGTGTGTTTTTCTGTGATTTTAGGAATTTTCTGGCTGAAATTGAGGGACCTGAGCAAAAATCTGATTCAAAGGCTGAAAAGGACTGCAGATGCTGTTGGATTCTAACCTCCTTGCACTCGAAGTGGATTTTTTGGAGCTACAGAAGCCCAATTGGTGCGCTCTCAATTGCGTTGGAAAGTAGACATTCTCGGCTTTCCATAAATAGATAATAGTCCATACTTTACCCGAGATTTGATGGCCCAAACCGGCGTTCCAAATCAGCTCAAGAATGTCCGGCGTTAAACGCCGGAACTGGCACAAAAATGGGAGTTCACCCAAACTGGCACAAAAGCTGGCGTTTAACTCCAAGAAAAGTCTCTACACATGAAAGCTTCAATGCTTAGCCCAAGCACACACCAAGTGGGCCCGGAAGTGGATTTTTATGTCATTTACTCATTTTTGTAAACCCTAAGCTACTAGTTCTCTATAAATAGGACCTTTTGCTATTGTATTTTCATCTTGGTTCTTCTGGTTCCCTCTATGGGGCCGAAGTCAATGATCACCATTATCACTTATGTATTTTCAACGGTGGAGTTTCTACACACCATAGATTAAGGTGTGGAGCTCTGTTGTACCTCGAGTATTAATGCAATTACTATTGTTCTTCTATTCAATTCAGCTTATTCTTGTTCTAAGATAAGCATTCGCACCCAAGAACATGATGAATGTGATGATTATGTGATGCTCATCATCATTCTCACTTATGAACGCGTGCCTGACAACCACTTCCATTCTACAAGCAAACAAGGCTTGAATGTTTATCTCTTGGATTCCTTAATCAGAATCTTCGTGGTATAAGCTAGAATTGATGGCGGCATTCAAGAGAATCCGGAAGGTCTAAACCTTGTCTGTGGTATTCTGAGTAGCATTCAAGGATTGAATGACTGTAACGAGCTTCAAACTCCTGAAGGCTGGGCGTTAGTGACAGATGCAAAAGAATCACTGGATTCTATTCCAACCTGATTGAGAACCGATAGATGATTAGCCGTGCTGTGACAGAGCGCGTTGAACATTTTCACTGAGAGGACGGGATTGTAGCCACTGACAACGGTGATGCCCAACATACAGCTTGCCATGGAAAGGAGTAAGAAGGATTGGATGAAGACGGTAGGAAAGCAGAGAGACGGAAGGGACAAAGCATCTCCATACGCTTATCTGAAATTCTCACCAATGAATTACATAAGTATCTCTATCTTTATGTTTTATTTATCTTTTACTCATAAATCATCTATAACCATTTGAATCTGCCTGACTGAGATTTACAAGATGACCATAGCTTGCTTCATACCAACAATCTCCGTGGGATCGACCCTTACTCGCGTAAGGTTTATTACTTGGACGACCCAGTGCACTTGCTGGTTAGTTGTGCGAAGTAGTGATAAAGAGTTGAGATTGCAATTGAGCGTACCATGTTGATGGCGCCATTGATGATCACAATTTCGTGCACCAGTATCCATCAGACCGGAAGCCCAATGATTAATCTCTCGGGTACTGCAGAGACACACAAAGTGGGTGAGCCTCCCAAGCAAGCAAGCTTCATTCTATATATATATAGGTTTTTTTCTGATTGCTGGTTCTCTGATCATTGTTTAATTTATTTGTTGTTCTGTTTAGGGAAATTATTTGCTGGTTCACTGATCATTGTCACCTCTTAATTTAAGCAGATTTTGAAGTTTTTTTATGACATTTCCATTGATGGAGTTATCAAGGAGAGCTTTACGGAATAGTTTGTCCTGTTTGTTATAACACTTGTAGCATTGGTTATGATGTACTAGAAAAGAATATGCATGAATACGAATATCTTGATAAGAATGGAATAGTTTGTCCTATTTGTTATAACACTTGTAGCTTTGGTTATGATGTACTAGGAAAGAATATGCATGAATATGAATATCTTGATAAGAATGGGATGGATTGTCAATTCTTTGAATCAGTGACTGATTCCTTATTTTAAACTCAGTGACTTTGAGATCATGCGGAGAAAACTCTAAAGGTGGCTCCAAGACTTTTCTTTTGTTGAAAATTATAGTTGCATTAGTAAAATTGCATATATGATATATGTGTCCTTATAAGAATAAAAGGATAACTTGGGTAGACATTATACATGCAAGAAATGATCACAATTCACAAACAAGTAAAAAAACATGAAGAGGCAACATTTTTAAAAACCAAATAAATCGAACCGAACCAAACTGATTTTAATTGGTTTGGTTTGGTTTGGATGGTTACGATAAAAAAATCGAACCAAACCAAACCGCAGTTTAATTAAACGATTGGATTGGATGACTTTTCTCTCAAAAACGAACCAAACCGTACCGCGAACACCCCTACTCGACAGGTGGGATCCAACCACCGTCCCTGCCGGGCGCATAGCATCTCATAATCTCAATAGCCACTACCTCGACAGGCGGGATCCAACCGCCATCCCTGCCGGGCGCATAGTGTATCATAATCTCAGTATGAATCAGGACTTCAGTGGTTTTCAGAAATATTTTCAACATACATGGATCCATCATCTCATTCAGAGTCCACGAACCATCTCAACCACTATCCATTCACAATTCAGTTCCGAACTAAACAGTTCATCAGTTTCATTTTCACATACCAGTCTACCTTCACCCGCCATCAAACCATCCTCAAAACACCCAAAACCTAATCCTCTATTTTCTAATCTTTCAATATAATATCAACTAAAAACCCTTACGTTATTTCCCATGTTCTCATACTCAAAAATTAGCCCAAAAGCCTTAAAATGGTGTTATAGAAGCTTACAATCTTGTTGGGAAGGTGAAATAGTTGAAAAACAAAGTTAAATTTGAGAAACAGGACGTGTGCGTACGCACAGGGGTGTGCGCGCACACGCCCTGTTGTAGTTTTAAAAGTGTGCGTACGCATGGAGGTGTGGATACGCACAGGTACCAAAATTCATAATGTATGTTCGCTTTCACAACCTGTGCTAGCGCCCTCAACAGACTGGCCTTCCCAATGTGTGCAAGCGCACAGGGCTGTGCGTACGCACAGGTTGCAATTCCTCATTGGGTATGTGCGCGCACAAGCTGTGCTAGCACTGTAAACAGATTGCCTGCCTCTGCGTGTGCGTATGCACAGGTCTGTGCGTGCGCACAGGTTTAAAATTTTACAGAAGTGTGCGTGTGCACATACCAGAAATCATAAAATTCTGCAACTTTGCAGAATTTCAGATTTTAACACCAATCTTTGTTTGATCATAACTTCCTCTTCAAAATTTCAAATTTTACAAACGTTATGTCGATTTAAAGAGTTTTCAATGAATTTTAATTTCAAATAAATTTCAATCAATTTTAAAAACTGAGGCATAAGTTATGATCAGACAAAGTTTACCAAAAATCACTTTTTACCAAAACTCACAAAAGCCTCAATTTACCAATTTTCACAAACCACATACAACCAAAACAATACCAACTTCTAATTACAGCACATTCTACCCTCTTGGGTCACAATTCAACATTTCTACAATCTTTCCATCACATTTCCAAACTCCATTTTTCATCAAATTCTACCCTTTATAACTTATTGTACCATTCTTACCAAATTTTTCCTTCACCTTGCATTAATCTCAACCTCCACATCAATTGTATAACATTATACTCAATCCTCATTCAAATTTACCATTTCATCAATCTCAACATCACATATATCATACCAAGTCACTTTTCAATCCACATAACCATTCATCATCATCATATTATTATCAATCATCATAAATAAGTTCAAAAATCATCAACTCATCATAAATCATCATACATCCACATTCAACAACTCAACAATCATTTTAATTCAATCCTATTCTATAGGTCACTAGCCTAAGTGTGCATGAATATTATATACTACATAGAGAAAACGGAAACTATACCTTGGCCGATTTCCAATATGCCACAAACCTAAATTGAGTGAAATTTGAGCTTCCAACCACAATCCAAGTTACCAACCAACTCCAACAAGCATCAACAATCACTCCAAAATCCCAAATCAAATGCCAACAATCACAATCTCAATCTATATACACATAATTTACAATAATTCAACTTAGGGTTTATCAAATTCACATAACCACAAGAAATTTGAGTTGCTCACCTTACCCAAAGATGATTGGGGCAAAGTCCAATAGAAATCAAAGGATAGAGTGTACCTAAACACTCAAAATCACAAAGATCACTTAAAACCCCAACCCAAAAATCCGAATTTCTTAGAGCAGAAAACTGGACAGAAGTTTTCAATATTCATACCTCTTTGGTTAGATGAAACTAACGGTCTTGGTGAGAGCTTCGCCTAGCAACTGACGGCACGCAAATCGGAACTCTGTAGCTCAAGTTATAAGAGAAAGAAGATGAATGTGAATAGTACTTCTTGTAACCCTCACCTCTCTTCTCTCACTCAACAATAGGGATGGCAGCAGTACCCATACCCGCGGGTTTGAACCCGACCCAGAGCAGGGCGTGTCTGAACCGTGGCGGGTTGATGAGCGGGGCGGGGCGGGGTCGGGTTCAGGCTAAACCCGCCCCGGAGTGCTTATATATATATATATATATATATATATATATATATACATATATATATATATATAATTTTTTGGTGATTAGGTTTAGTACTTCAGTTCTCACCGCCACTCAGTTTGTAACTCGATTAGGGATTTAGGGTTAGTGACCCCTTCCTCCTCAGCTCTTCTCCTCTCCAAGACCATAGCCTCGCCGGTCGCCGCCTCGGTTCAGTTCAACCCAGTGCTTGCCGTTGAGTCTACTCCAGTTTTGCGTCTCCTTCAAGCCGCCTGTGGCTGTCGCACCTCCTCCACTTAACTCGTCTCTGCCTTCTTCGCAACTCGTCGAATCGTCTGATTCGTCTCAGCACCGCTCCTCCCTCCGCCACCTCCGCCACCTCCTCTCGACCCTCTCCTCCCGTGTCGTCCTCTCTTTGCTCCCTCCAGTCCTCGCATTCACAACCTTCGCCGCTGCTATCGCCGCCTACAACTACGCCGTCTCCGCACACTTCCTGCTCCCGGAGTATTTCCCGGTTCTCAGGGCTTCTTCTCTGCCTTACGAGCTCACCGCACCCGCCCTGGCCCTCCTCCTCATTTTCCAAATCGAGGCTTCATACGCAAGGTTGGTACTCAGATTTCAGATAATGGTATGAAAGAAAAAATTATATTTTCCTGCTTCGTAATAGAATTGTTCACTCAAGTGAAAATTACTTGATTTATGATATTGTATCGTTGGATTCTGTAGCTGTTTTTGTCAAGTGGGATAAGTCTTTAGTTGTTGAATTTCAATTTTCGGAAAGCAATGCTACTATAACCGTAAAAACAAGAGGAGAAAAAGGAGGAGATTTCAGTGTTTCTATGAAAAACACCATGATTGTTTGGGTAGTTTCCTTAGTTTGTAACTAAGTTTGTAACTGAGTTTCCTGAGTTTTCCAGCCTTTCTTTTCTTTTTGAATGATTTGATATGTTGAAACAGCTTGTTTGGGTTGAATCACAAACTGTTCTGTTTGCTTTGTTAACAAAATATGCAGTTACTTGGAATAAAGCTTGAAAAATTGAATGTGTCTGTGCACAGCTTCCAGAGTTTAATTTGATTGCCTTTTCACTAATTTGCTTCTTTTTTTCTTTTTAGATTTCTAGAAAAAGTACTTTTGTTTTTCTCATGGAAATAATATCCAACAAACTAGTAAAATAATGAACTTTAATTTACAACAGGAGCAAATACTCTAACTTAAAATTTTAGAATTTGTAATGTTGATAAGTTTTGTGGATTGAGACGACCAAATTAGATTGAAGAATAATGTAACTATTATCTTTAATGATGGTTTATTCTGGGACTTCAGGTAATCTTGTTAGCTAATATACATTTTTGACATATATTGCTGATTTGGTTGTAAGGAGGTGTGATGGTGCACGTAGTTGTCAAAGTTTGTCTGACCTGTGTGCCTATTCTCTTCCATTCTTGTACTCTTACATGCTTTGGACAAATTTATGTTGTTTCAAAAATAATGTAACTGTTATCTTTAATGATGGTTTATTCTGGGAGTGGCTGATGAAATTAGATGGTGTGCACAGTACTGCAAATTTGATGATTAACTTGTAAATGCGAACTGTAATATGCTTTATTCTTCAATCTAATTTGGTCACTTGCTATTTGTCATGATTAATTACACAGTTACCATAATTTGCTATTTGTAATATTGAATTTGTAATGTACCTATTATAGGATTTTAAAGGAAGTGAATGCATACATGTGGCTCGACTACTTTAATTGTGCATTCTGATTTGGTTTATTCTAATTTTATAATTATGCATTTATGATATGATTTATGTTAATTTTATACCCTCATGTATTTTAATTTTATTGATATAGGTGTTTCAAATTACTTCATGGCTAGTAATGCTAGAGAAGACACACAAAGCAACAGTGTTGCTCCAAATGATAATGAAGTTGAAGTTCAAAGTAATGCTAATCCAACTTCAGAAACTCCACAAACAACGGATAATGTCTCAACTCCAGAAAGATCAACTCCTAATGAAGGTAACAATAAGACTCATGTTAAGAGTGCTTACTGGGAGTATTTTGATCGTTTGAAAGTTGAAGGAGAATGGAAGGCGAAATGCAAGTTTTGCAAGACTGTGCTTAGTGCAAATCTGAGGAATGGTACCAAGTCATTGCAGAACTATGTGGATCGATATTGCAAGAGAATAAAGGTGACAAACTCTAGACAATCATCAATTGTTGAATCATTGTCAAAACAATCACAAAAGCAAAAAGTGAATGAAGATGGTTTTGTGTTTGATCCTTCATTTACAAGAAAATGTGTCGCTGAAATGATTATTTTGCATGAGTATCCTATGAGTTGTGTGGACCATCATGGATTGAAGCGAGCTTTTGCTTCAATGCAATCAACTTTTAAAATGCCTAGTCGAAACACTATCAGAAAAGACATCTTGAAGATGTATGGGGACGAGAAGCGGAAGTTAACCCTTCAACTAGATGAAAATGATAGTAGAGTTGCAATAACTAGTGATATGTGGACTTCCAACCAAGAAAAAAGGATACTTATAACAGGACGGCGGGGCGGGTTCGGGTTCTGCTATTTACTACCCGCGGGTAGTTATGGAGGCGGGTTGTATACTTATAACAGGACGGCGGGGTGGGTCGGGTAGGACAAAAATCTGCCCCTACCCGCCCCACTGCCACCCCTACTCAACATTGCTGCTGCTTGTTGTGTATGAAAGTGGCTAAAATGGCCACCTAATACACTTATATATTGTTGGGCTTGGGCTCAATTTGGGACTGGTCTAACTCGTTAGCGTTTTTAGCCCATTTAGCTCAATTTCAGGCCAAACCATTAAAATTAATGCTCAGTTTTTTACTTTAAATATTTTTTTAAAGATTTTTTACTATTTTTAATTTTTTCTCGTGCAATACCGGGCAGACTTGAACCGGTTTAACTGCCGATTCGCGATTTTTTACGATTTTTCACAGAAAATATATTTTCTGCCTCAGAAAAACCTATTGAGTCCAAAAATCATATTTAAATCCTCAAATTATCACTCTAATTTTTCGAAACCTAATGTGGGCAATTTTAATTACTTAATTAGGCAGTTAATTAGTTACGGTTCTTACACCCGATATATATTTCAAGTCGGATCTGAGTTACATCAAACCCGGTTTCACTAGACCTATGAACATCCCTAATATTTTCCTTCTCTTTAATTTACTTACCCAATTTTCCATTATTCTTTTACACTTTTTTTAAATTTGTCCCCAACTTGTCACCTATAAAGATAGTGGCATAGTGTCCAAGATTTTTCTCTCATCATTTTAATTTAACGAATAAATTGATTTTTTTTATTTGATACGTATTTTTTTAAACATATTTGTATTTATTAATGATGAATTGAAAAAATCTCATAAATATTTTATTAATTTATTTGTTTAAAACTATTTCATAATAGATAATATTATTTTTTTATTGTTAAATTATTAATTATATAGAGTATTGTATTTAAAATTTAAATACATAAATATTTATTTTCAAATTAAACTAAAATAAATAAATTATATTATAAAAAAAATTATTTACTTTATCTTTTATAATATCATTTGTTTATCATGTGACACTGGTTATTTGATTAACATATAAAGAACCCAAAAAAATCTACACCTACTAATAATTTGTTAAAATATTAATATGTTAATTTTTAAACTATTGATTATGTAGAATGCTAGATTTGATATTTAAATACATGCAAACTTATTCATAACTAAATTAAAATAAATAAATTATATTAAAAAATTAATTAATTTAATATTATTCGTTCGACTTCTGGCATATAAAAGATGCAAGAAAGTACTGCACCTACCAAAAGTAGAATAAAAAAAGTCTATAAATATTTTGTTAATTTTTTTATTTTTTATCTGTTTTACATTAAATAATATTATTTTTTTATTAATTATTAGATTGACATCTAACGTCAAAGATGTGACTAAATAAGAGTATTTATTAATTAATTTTTTAAATAATTTGATAACCTAATATTATTTCAACCTTTATGGTTACTTTTTCTTTTATCTTTCTTTTTCTACTTCGTGGGTCATGTAATATTATTTTTCTTATATATCTTCTATTTTTTAAACTATTTTATTTTATTAGAATTTTTAATTTATTTATTGTAATTTTTTTTATCTTGCAAACTTTAGGATTTAAAATTTTTGAGTTTAAATGATTCCGACCATATGATCAAGAAGTGATTTAAGAAAATAGGATTGAATTTGGATAACTTATTGAATGCAAATGAAATAAATATATTGAAATATAGTAAACAGAATCGTTAATTCAACATTTATTAATGAATAATTATTAAAAAAAATAAATAACAAAAAAATATAAAATTCCACCTTTTATTCTATAGTACAAAGATAACATACAATATAATAAATCGTAATGTTCTCATACGTAAACACAATTTTTTTAAGATCTTTTATGGTTATTGTGTTTGATTTTAATTTTGATAAAATGATATTATTAAACTTAATTTTTAATTTTTAGGATAAATAAAAAGATGTAACTTTTTATGCATTATCTAATTTAAAAATACTTATTATAGAAAAAATAATATTATTTATTTTTAATTTTTAAGATAAATAAAAAGATATGACCTTTTTATGCATTAGATAATTTAAAAAATATTATTCTAAAAAAAGTTAAAATATTCAAACTTAAAAAATATTAATAATAAAATTGAGTTTGTTCAAAATCAGTGAATATGAGAAAGATTTTAAAGGGAGAGATAGAGAGAGATTTTAAATTAATCACAAAAAATCACCACTATCAACTATTAAATTTGAATAATATGAAGTGAGGATTAAAAAACAAATCAAAATGATAAATTTAAATTTTTTATTTCTCTTTATATAATATTTCACTTTAAATAACTATTTTTTTATGAATAGCATTCAAATGAAAAACAAAATAGTAAGAAGATTCATATTAAATTATAAAAACTAATGTCATCCTTATAGTATAATTGCATAATTTTAAAATATACAAAATAAAATAATAAAATATAATTTAATTAATATGCACAATAAAATAAATTTAAAATTTATATAGTAACAATCTAATGTAAAAAGTAATGACAGTCTTCTGTACTAAGGTACTATATTAAATTGCAACTAAGATATTATTTATCTATTAAAATTATACATAAAGATAAAAAGTATTTTAAATATAAATTTTTATCTCTATTTTAAATTAAATAATGTTAAAAATAAATAAATTTAATAATATTTATAAATAGTTAATTTGTAACTTTGTAAATATTTATCTTAATTTTATTACACATAATTTTTCTAATATATTATTTAATTTAAATTTATAAATTGAATACCTTATAAAAGTTAAATGACTTATAAAATTTGTATATTTATTATTAAATATATTTCATTAAATTTATAAGTTTAAAATAAAATATAAAAATTAATCTCTTAAAAAATAACAGAAAAGCAGATAAATAGGTATGGTAGTGCTTGTTGAGCCGCTAGTTCTATATAAACAGTTATAGGGTGTAGATGTTTTAAAATTTATACATAAACTATTATAGAATGTAGAGATTTATGTAAAAATTAACGAGTTAAATCTCAAAGTAGTCCCTAAAATTATACTTGAGTCTTATAATGATCCCTCATATTAACAGTTACTCATTTTCATTCTTGAAATTCTACTCTGAGACCCAAAATTGCCTTCCAAACACTTTTCGTCCATGGAGCGCCATTGAAAAACTGATATGGACTAATTTTTAACACGCTAGTAAGATAACGAATAATTGACATAGCTCGAGAAATTTTGTTTTATAGCAATTTGGTCCCTGAACTAAATTTAAAAATTCTAATCCCCAAATTAGCTTTATTATAACCAGAATTTTTCTTCTTCATTGCTGGTCATGTGTTTTGCACTTATGCTGAATTATTCTCTTCTTCATCTCCAAATTGAAACGATAATGGGTAGCACAAATAATGTGGCTGGGAGCTCCATAGAAGCATTGTTAGGAGAACCACCAAAAATAGGGAGTCGCGTTTGTCATATTAGTGTGGGTGTGGGTTGCGACTGATTTTGCGATAATCAGGGACTGATACTAACTTAGAGAGGTCCATCTTCGGTTGTCCAAAATACAATTTAAGTGGTTATTTTTATTTGTTGTGTTCATGGATATAAACTTGTTTCATTCGCTTCTAATTTTTTTTGAATGTGGGTGTAGACTATAAGTAAGAGGTGCTATGGGCTGTTTCTGTGAGCAGATAAAATTCAGGGAAATGTGACTATAATTAATGGTAGAATAGATTCTTTAATTGACAATGAAGAATGAAAGATGAAGATTGTTTAAAAGTTTGAAAACCTTAAGTCTGAAGTTAGGGTTCTAAAAATAGGTAGAACTCTGTTGTTTACTTGTTTGTATGCATGTTATTGGTTATTATAGCTATTTCGTTTTTAAAGTGAGATAGGCAATTTAAACAATTGTATCTTGCTAAAAATAAATGAGATGTATATATACACATTATGTTCCTATAAATATTTCTGGTTTATAAAGAAAAAAATGGACAGTGTTTCACATTACTCTTACTTGTATATTATGGAATAAAATAAAACCAAATCAAATATAAGTCAATTCAAAAAGTTATAATTCATATTCATAATATAAAAGACACATTTAAAAAAGGTTTTATAAAACTAAAACACTAATTCCCAAGTATGTCAAAATTGGCAAAATATAAACCTCATAGAACCTCAACAGTAGAATCTTAATTAAGAAGTATATATACAAAGCAAATAGTCTAAACAAAGTAGAGAGACAAAGAGTACAGAACAATCCTTACTCATTGAAAACATCAGAATCAAATTATAATGATAAAATAGGTCTCAACCATAACAAACAACCCTTAATCATTGAAAAATTTGTATCCTATTCACTAAGAAAGTTAGTTCCAATCAAATCCTAATAAAGAGCGCAGAATACCAACATACATACCCACACATTAAACCACAATTAATTCTATTTAACTACTAAAAAAATTAAATTAACAATAAAAAAAACAGAGTATCTTCTATTTTTACTTTTTTTTTGCTTACCTCTTTTAAAGAAATCAATTTTCAGCGCACGCACTCTCTGAATGATGTAGATGGCAAATCTGACCTTGTAAAGCAATCGTTTTCGAAAGAAATTGTTGTAGTTAGAGCAATCGCACCAATGTTAATGAAAAGTAACGAAAAGAAGAAAATACTCTGTTTACATTTTGAGAGGTAGTGATATGTTGGTTTAACGTTGAGAGAGGGGTTATTGAAAGCACTTTGCGAATGAAACGACATTGTTTTACAATATTTACGTGCCAAAACAAATATTGCGTCGTTTAGAATTTTTCAGCGTGTCAGAAATTAGTCCAGATCAATTTTTCTATGGCGCCTCACGGACAGAAATTGCTTCAAAGACGACTTTGATTCCAGAGTACAATTTTAGGGATGAAAATAGGTAACTATTTATTTGAATGACCACTATGAGATTCGAATGCAACTTTAGGAATCACTTTGATACTTAACTCGAAATTAATTAAGTTCATATTAGATGGAGTAATGGTTTATGAAAAAATAACTTCAATACATAAATGGCAATAGCAGTAATAGTTTACCAAAATATTTAAATTTTATATCCCGATCTATTAGAAGTATATATAAATTAGATAAATAATTTTAAAAATTAAAATTTAAATATTAGAAAAAATTATTTAAAGTTTAAAAATATAATATTTTAAATTAAAGTGTAAATAATACATAACTTTTTTTTCTTATCCCACTTTATTCAATTAATTGATATTAGTTTAAAACAAGTTATAACTTATAACCTTTCTTATTCCACTTTAAACTAATTGAACTTTAATTAATTATATTTTAATTTAAAACTTTATATTTTAAATTATTTTATATAAAATTAGGGATATAATATAATTCCTTGCAAATTTATAAACTCTTAAAATGTATCAAGAAATGTTGTTAAGTTTACCGAAATTATAAGAATTTATATTGTTACCAAATTTGTACTCTAAAAAAAACATAATTTTATAATTAATGTTCATCAATAAACACTATGAGGAAAAAGTAAAAGAAAATCTTAAATTATGTTCCTGATGAATCATAAAATTATATATGTGTTTGTATTGAATGAATGATTATCAAAATGTCCCTTTTTAAAACAAGCTCGATCAGTATTTATACAAGAGGAAAAGCTATACTACTAGGCTAGCTTATGTAACTGCATTTTGTTTTGCTAACTGATTCAGCGACTAAATTGAAATCTTAGTCAATCTTGATTATTGACTTGGTCTTCTCTCTATCATCCTCCCTCAAATTCAAGGACACTCTTAGAGTGAGCTTGAGTTTGTCCAAGAACTGATTAAAGGAGAAAACAGATAACGGCTTAGTGAAAAGGTCTCTAATTTTTTCTACACCAGGTATCTAAACAATGTGGAGCTAATGTTGGTTAACCAAGTCTCTCACAAAATGAATATTAAACTCGAAATGCTTGGTTCTGCTGTGTATAACGGGATTGGTAGATAATTGGAAAGCACTAGCATTGTCACAATAAATGGTAGAAACTCCAAAATATTAAAAACCAAGCTCAAATAGGAGATTTTGTAACCAAATCATCTCAGTTGTAGCTGCTGCCACACTCCTGTATTCAGATTCTGCACTGAAATGGCTGACTACATGTTGTTTTCTTCTTGACCAAGCAACCAGATTAGTGCCTAAGAAGATACAATAGTTTGAAGCGGATCTCCTATCACCAACATCAGAGGCCCAATCAGCATCTGCAAAACCAAAGATTCGAAGATTAGTAGATGGATGAAAAAGAAGATCTTGCTCAGTTGTACCAGCTAGATATCGAAAGATCCTTTTTACTGATCTCCAGTGGCTGAGCAAAGGTCTTTGCATAAATTGGCTTACCTTATTTACTGAGAATGCTATCTCAGGTCTAGTAAAGGTGCAGTACTGCAGAGCCCCTATTATAGAAAGATAGTGAGTAGGATCAGAATAATATTCAACACCATGTTTAGAGACTTTTCTGAAGTAATCATAGGTGTTGGGACTGACTTAGTATTAATCATGCTTGATTTGTGTAACACATCTTTTATGTATTTAGTTTGAGATAAATGATATGCACCAGATTTTAGTTTAGTGGCCTCAATTTCTAAAAAATAATTGAAAGTGCCAATAGATTTTAAAGCAAACATGCCATGTAATTTCTGCATCAATGCAGTTATTTCATTTTGATTATTACCAATCACCAGTATATTATCAACATAAACTAAAATAAAAATCATAGAAGAAGAAGTTCTTTTAGTGAATAAGAAAGGGTCTGATCTTGTTCTAGTGAAGCCAAATTTACCTAAAGCTACAGATAATGTAATGTACCAAACACAAGGTGCTTGTTTTAATCCATATATAGCTTTATGAAGTTTGCAAACAGCGTTAGAGTTACCATTATCAAAGTCTGGTGGTTGCTTCATGTATACCACTTCTTGTAATTTGCCATTTAAAAAGGCATTGTTAAAATTATATTGATTGATAAGCCAGTTCATAGAAAGAGCAAGAGTGAGAAACATTCTAATAGTGGCAGGTTTAACCACAGGACTGTATGCTTCAGTAAAATCTAGCCCTTCAATTTGATGATTCCTTAAAGCTACAAGACGAGATTTATAGCGCATTACTGAGTCATTTGAGTTTCTTTTAATGGCATAAACCCATTTGAAACCAATCACAGTAAAATTGGGACTTGGATGAATTAGAGACCAAGTTTGCGTCTGTTCTAAATTTTGAAGTTCAGATAGCATTCCAGTGTGGAAGCTGTAATGCTTAGTATACTGAAGTAGGAGATGTTTATAGATATTGAGGGTTAGTACTTGAAGAGGAAGCAAGTGCACTTAATGCTCTTGGTTTATAAATTTCAGACTTAGATCTAATGGCTATAGGGTGTTGATTATGAGTACTTTGGATATGTGTAGCAGAAGGTAACGAGATCTTTTTTTACCTGAAATAGGAATAGAGGATTGAGATCACTGGTATTAGAGGGTTGAACATCATGATTATTACTAGGTTGAGGGGTAGAATCAGTATTAGAATTTGAAAGTGAGGATTGTTAATTGGAATGTTGATCATTATTAAAGTTCAATAAAACTACATCATGATTAGTGGCCATAGAAATTGAAGCAGGTACAGGTAAAAGAGGAATACTTAAAGAAGTTTGAAAGAATTTATTGTTAATGTAAGGAGCAGAGGTAGTAGAAAATAATTGAGGATAAGAAAAAGAAGTTTCATAAAAAATAACATGTCGAGTGATAATTATTTTACCATTTTTTATTAAACATTTATTCCATTGTGATTAGGTGCATACCCCCAAAAAACAGTTAATTGTGATTTGTAAGAGAATTTTGTATCATTGTAAGTCTTAAAAATGGATAACATGCACAATTAAAATTTTTTAAAAAAGAGTAATTAGGAGCTTGATTATGTAGTAATTCAAAAGGTGAGACATTAAAAATATTAGGTGAAGAGAGTCTATTTATTAGATAAACAGATGATAAAAAAGCATCATCCCAATAAATAAGTGGGATAGAAGCTCTTGTTAATATAGTCATATCAATGTCTACAATGTGCCTATGTTTTCTCTCAACCCTCCTATTTTGTTGATGGGTGTGAGGGCATGAGAATTTATGAACAATACCATGCATAGTTAACCTAAATCCACTTCTGAAAGAGTAATGGAATCAACCTTAGTCATAACAGAAGATGAAAACAAGGCATAATCTTCATTTAGTCCTTGTGTAATTATAGCAATGTGATCATCAAAAGAAATACTAAATCCAAGAGAAACAAGAGAATCTACAGTTTGTTGAATTCTTTTTAAATATTATGAAGCTCTCATTTCTCCTTTCTTGATTGATAGCAATTGTGTTTGAAGTTGAGTGATTTAAATTTTGGAGGTTTTTGCAAAATGATCATGAATCTTTTCCCATACCTAATATGTAAAGACACAATCTAGCAGTTAATGAGTTATAACTCAAATGGTATAATCTCTCCATACTTACCTAAGAGGTCGTAGGTGATACAAGAAAAAAAGCTATACTACTAGACTAAATTAAAATCTTGGTCAATTTTAATTATTGACTTGATCTTCTCTCTATCACACTACAAACACATCTTGCTATACATATCTTCTAACTATTATATACCTACAAAAATTTATTCTCCTAATCACCTCATCATGCATATCAATTTGCAAAAAACATAATATAAAATTTATCTACACATCTTAAACTTAATTTTTTTTAAATTAATATAATTTTAGATAAAATGAATTTATTAATTTTAAAATTTTGAAAATTGCATATATGATTTTTTATTTTTTAAACAACATAATAATATTTACTTCAACAAATAAAACTCTAATACTTAAAAAAATCCTTTAACAAAATTAAACTCTGTTTTATTTTTCATGCTAATATAATGTGTTGTTGAAGAAAAAAATGAAAAAGAAAAAGTTATGCAATAACTGAGCACTGCTACTCATATATTATATAATGCAAATTTTAACAAGAATATTGTTTAAACAATTAATTTTGATAATTATACAAAAAATAAGAAGAATATATATTATAAGTCCCACATAAAAAATCAAATTTATTTAAAATACATTTTCCCCCTACCTTTGAAATATATAGTTGCCAAGGATGGATTATTGAATTGGATCAATCAATAAAAAGACACTATTAACCATTATCAAATGCATGGTTATTCCATATATTTAATAATAACAAGCAAAAACCGCTAAACAATTCTCATACAACATATTTCATTTATCTATTATTGTTTTTTCTTTTGGACTAATTCTTTACATGATTATTAAATCATCCCCCTTTTTTTTCTTAACAGAACATTATTTCATAGTTAAATAACATATTTTTAAGCTAGAAATGATTCCATCACCACTTCAGTATCACCCTTCTCAGCAATGTAGTATGACCTAAAATCCTTATATTTGAAAGACTTGAAAAATGGTGGATGATATTCATCAATGAATGCTTGTGCTGGCTCTATGAAAGAATCATCTAAAGGTGCAACAAAAAATGCAGCAGTTGTGCGAGCATCACTTGAATTTGTCACAACCCTGTGATCACAACATTGTAGCCTCCCATTACTTATTATCTGTAATTCAAAGTAAGTATCCATATCTCAATAATAATAATAATAATAATAATAATAATAATAATAATAATAATAAAGAATTTTTATGGATTGTTATTTATAATTTTTAAAAATAATTCATGACATTTTATTAGAGAATTTTCAAGAGTAAATAATAAAGAATAGAATAAAGTGATAAAAAAATTTTGAAAATTTACACTTTGGACAAATTAGTTTTGAAAAAAAATATATTAATAAAATTGTTCAGGATAATAGATATGGACAAACTACGTTTAAAATAATTAAATAATACATTCTACCATGATAAGAGAGAGTAATCTAGAGATACGTTCATATCTGTTATCGTAGAGGATTTCATTAGTATACTTTTTTTTTTTCAAAAATTAATTTATCTGAAATGTAAATTTTTAGAAGTCTATGTCACTTTATTCTAAAGAATAATAAAAGAAAAGGCGAAGATTCTAAATAATTTTTCTTCTATTATTTCAGAGGTATAGCTAGTGTACCTGTAATTGAAAGCCAACATTGACAAGAAATGCATCAGGAAGAGGTTCAACAGCAATCCATTTTCCATTATGCAAAACTTGAAGGCCAGAAACATAATCTTGTAATAAAATTGTTACAAGGTTAGGATCAGAGTGCTTAGATACTCCCAATGTTAAACTTGGCTCAGGGCATGCTGGGTAATGATTCAATGACACCAACATTGATCCACTAAGCCCCCCTTTCTCAAAATATTCACATTCCAAACCAACCCCTTCACTAATCAACCTCAAGATTCTTGAAGCCAGCTTTTTAACTTCAACTGAACATGCCCCAACATACTCCCTGCAAAATTATTATATATATAAAGATTTATTTGTGTAAGAGAGTTTGCACGGTTCTAAAAACCAAATCGAACCGGCTTGTTTGACCTGTTAATTTCACTAAATCGGTTTGATTTAAGATAAAAGTCAGTTGGCAACAAACTAGTCAAAATAAAAAATAATTGGTCAAAAATTAGTTAATCAGTCGAATCTCTGTAATTTTTTAGCGGTTAACTAATTTAAAATAATAAATCACAAAATGGTAATTTTTTTAAAAAATTATATAATTTATATATAAATTATTATTTTATTATATTTAGTTCAACTCTAATTAAATTTTGGTTAAACTTTTGGACAATTGAATTTCTAACTTTACTAATATAATAACTGGTTCGATTTTCAAATTCTTAGTTTACACTGTACATTTCAAATGCATATTTTTATTTAATTCAAATAATATAATTCATGATATTTTTGTGTGAAGCATAAATAATTTCTACATGGCAGAAACAATTTTGCTGGAGATGTAAAACATTTATATTAAAATTTAATTTTGATTCACTGTAATTAAAAAAATAGTTTTGTGTATGCATCTAATCATATAATATTATTATGTTAGTAAAAATAATTACTTTTTATATTAATTGCATAAATAATTATCCAAAAGAATATATGCGATTAAATGACTATATAAAACGTGTTTAACGTGTATTAAAATTAAACTCTATATTATATATATAAAAGTATAGGCAGGATAATGATGATATTTTTTAAATATTAGGAGTTCAATAATTTTAGTGGAAAAAAAAAGATTACATATATACCTGTACTTAGTTGGATTTTGAGGCCACAAATGTTGCCATTGGTCCAAAGGATGACATGGATGGATAAAACTGTCTCTCCATAAATGAAGATTACCATCAGTTGCATATGTAGGTCTACTTGTATATAATCTGCATGGCTTCAAAGGATCTTCTGAATACAGCTTTTGCTTATACTCATCACCCATCTCAAATAATTCCTTCATAACTTTCCTTGTTTCTTTCATTAGATTTATGTCTACCCCATGGTTGATAACCTAATTCAATAATATTACCATCTATTATATTTCCATCAAAACACTATATATAATACTAAAATAAATAAAAATAATCATCTATTTATAATAGATAAAATATGTTTTTTTGTTTCTAATTTCTTAGATTTTTTAAAAAATATTTTTAACGTTAATTTCATTCAATTTTGTCCCTAATATTTTTAATTTATGCTAAAATTATACCTGGATATTAACTCCATCTAAAATGTTTGAAACAAAATTGAATAAAATTAAACGTTAATTTTTTTTTTTTTTAAATTACAAATGTCAAAAACAAAAAACATACTTTATTCGTTTAAAATTTATGCTAAGGAAAGAAAAGGACTTGGCATAAAACCTGAAAGAATCCAAACTCCTCAGAAGCCTTGATAATTTTTTGAATAGTTTGAAATCTATGATGATAATTCTCAAGTTCACTGAGATCTGTTGGTATATTGGTGGTGAAGGGGATTTTGAGGTTGTTTCCTGGTCTTAATTCTGGTGGAAATATGTAATTATGAGGGAGAGCCTTAACATTATTTCCCCAACTTGAAACTAGTTTCTCCATCACTCCTTTGATGATTTAATTTCTTCCTTAGATTAACTTTTATGAGAATGAGACTAAGGCAAAAATGGAGAGGGAGTTAGTTGTATTAATAGAGATAGAAGAACAAATTAAAACACGTTGCATATTATTATATAGAGTTTAATTTTGATGCAATGAAAATGTAAAACATTTTATACAGTGGTACAATCACAACCGTTCTTTTGGATGAACATTCACGCGATCAATGTAAAATGTAATTATTTTTGCAATATGACGTTATGTGATTAAATACACATGTAAAATGGTTTTATACTGACAATGCATTAAAATTAAATTTTATTATATATTCATTAATTCTTTTGACTTAAGATCACAGCTTCATCACCTTATTAATTGGCATTTCTTTCTTGTTGGTTAGTCAAATGTACCAAAGTTCTTATATAAATTCATTTCATCGAACCTGATCTCTTTAAATTATATTTCTTACGATTGTTTTAGTTACCGAATCATAATTCTTTTTATATTGTGTTATGTAAAAAATAATAGATAAAAATTCAACTCGACAGACATAAAATACCCAACAAGACACTGACAATAATGATGATTGATAGTTTATTTTTTATTTTTATTTGTCCTAGTGAAATTAACTGATTCTTCCAAAAGTCAAATACTGAAACTCAAATTTTTATTTCTTTTACACAGCTTTCAATCGTTGCCGGCCTGCTCCACCAATCCCATAGGAGAAATCAAACATAAACAGGAAAAAAAAAAGTCACATAACTGTTATAGAATAAATTTTTGGTTACTAACGTATAGTTAATGTGCCATTAGACTAAGATAAATATGAAATTTGATGGGTAGGGTAGATTTGGAATATTTTTAAAAAAACTATTATTAAAATTTCAGCCTTTAGTCTTGGAAATTTTAGTCTCATCAATCTCCACCTTTTGAAGATCCTGAAGGGACTGAAATTTTAGTTCCAATCTCTGACCACCAAACACAATACTGAATCTCGGTCCTCCAAGTCTCTGAAACAAACACCACCTTATTGATGTGGCTTTACAACTTCTACTACAGCTGGAAAAAGAGCAATTTTCTTACTTCCTCTCCAAAGGTGAACAATCATCAATTATGAAGAAAGCACAAAGATATATTGGTGCTTGCTAGCAAATAATAAGGGACACAAACAAATAACGGAAGTAGTATTGTTATTATATTATTTGAAGGAAAAAAATAAAAAAGAATTCTGAATAAAATGATCAAGATATGACTACAGCTAAGTTACAGTAATTACCTATAAAACCTGTAAGAAAACTTCAAAACCAGCAATGAGTTTCTAAATACCAATCCTATAGAAACTCCTTGGCATATGCAGTGGCAATGTAAAAACATGAAGTCTGCTATGCTTTCCCGGATCGATGTAATGGCATTCCAGATTGGGAGCTCCTGGAAGCAGCCGGAGAATGAGGTAAGGGCAAAGCCTTCGTAGGAGACTCGGTGACAGATGCGCCTCGCGCTTTTCTCTTTAGTTGCTCAAGAAGCCGGTGGGCTTCCCGAAGTTCTTCTTCTGCACTTGCTCCGTGGTTTTCCCACGCATCAATAACTTGCTGTTGAAATTCGATTGCAATGCCATAGCTGCAAATTCAAGATAAATTTTTATTTAAAAAACAGTATGGAATCAACTATCAGTTGTCAAAAACCATGACATAAATGTGTAGTTCAACAATGTGCCCGATGAGATCATCCATCGAGTAAAGATCACAGGGCGAGTCTGTTGAGAAGCGACTTCCAGAATTGTATATTAAGGAGGTCGTGTTACTGTCGCAAACGAAGAAATTGCCTCAAAACATTCGTGACAAGCACGGTTTTGGGACAGAGTGCGTTTGCTTGTTCTGGAGGTCTCAGTCAGAGAAAAATCTCAGAAAAACTAAGACAGAGAAATGATAAAGGGCCAGAAAGATCAAGAAGAATCAAATTCAGACATTAAGTTGCTTAATTTTATAGCGGAAGTTTTGGTGAGGATGGATTTAATAGACATTTGGACCATAACAGGCAACAGCACATGGCAAGACTTAAAATCCGTTGCCACCGAAAGTCTCTAAACCAAATAGTACATGGGAATTGAAACAAGGATTTTATCTTTATCTTTAGACTCCATTAAATTTCATCAAATATTTGAAGAATACAATTCCATGCTGTGCAACCAAGTATTGAAATGAGGATAGCCATGTACAACAACAACAACAGAATCTTATCCCACTAGGTGGAGTCGACTACACGCCAATACATCCCGTCATGTATCATATATGCAGTGACGTCATTTACTTTATAGCTGATAAGAACTACATATGAGAGAGAAGAACTATTCATTACTAACTTTTGTTTCAAAACAGCATATATAAAGATAATGAGAAAACACATGGAGACACATTAACTATTGTACACTCATATCCATGAGAACTCAGCCATCCAAGAAATTCGTAGAAACAGTTTCACTGGACTCTGGTCAGCACACTATTTAGACTTTGGACCAATACAAGTAATAAGATCACATATATTGATCACATATATTATAGTAAGTCACCCAAAACAAGATGTTCTCACAACCGAAAACACAAGATAACAAGTATAAAGATACGACATCTAACCAAGAATGTCATTCATACCTTCCCATCTCACCATAAGCCTTTGAGAGGTTCTGGCATGCTTCAATTGCATCTACATGGTGCGGACCAAGGGCTACATCCATGATGTCCTTCGCAACTGCAAACATCTGTGCAGCAGACTGGGGTCTATCCAACTCTAAATATGCTGCTCCCAAATTGTTGTAAATATAACCGACTCCAAAATGCTTTGGACCAAAGCTGTCTTTCAATCTTTCAGCAGCACTTTCCAAACAAGGAATAGCCTGCTCCACCTTACCAGTCAGCAAGAGTAACCACCCTATTCTGGCGGAGATACTTCCCTCAGAGTGCTGCTCTTGTGGGAGCTTCTCGAGCAAAGCAAGTGCCCTCTTCAGCAAGGAAATCGCTGTTTCAAACTGGTTCATGGTTTCATACAGCATTGATATCTCCGAGTATGCCTCAGCAACTTCCACAGGAGATATCCTTTCTCTTTTGTCAAGAATCCCAAGACAAATCTCCAAACATTTCTTGCAGTCTGTGAACTTCTCCTGATTGCATAACGCCTTTGCCATCGACAAGAGCACAAGTGCTCTGGTCTCACTGTCCTTGTCCGTCTGCTGCACAACATTCGTCAAGGCACCGACGGCCTCATCATACCTCCCCAAAGCAATCATCATATTCGCAGCATCAATCTCAGCGCGCAACAAATCATCATTAAGGTTCCAATTCTTCAAAACCCTCTGCGCCCAGACATTCTGCTCCAGCGCCTTCTCGTGCTCATCCAACCCACTATAAATAATCCCAAGAAGCTTCCTATCGCGTGCAACCTCAACCGAATTCCTCCCCAAGTGCTTCTCATGTATCTCCAGCGCCTTCGTACAATACTGCAGTGCCTCCTTGAAGTTCAAAACCGCAACATAAGCCTCCGCCATTTCGCGATTCGCCTTCCCCAATTCCACTGCATCTTCCTCAAAAGTATCCTCCTTAATCTCCAAACACTTCCTAAGATTCTCAAGTGCCTCCTCCCTCCTCCCCATGGCATTCTTAACATTCGCCAGCTCGAGCTGAACCGCATGAAGCACCGGCCTAACATCGTCAACACTAGCAAAACCCTCAACTTGCAACCTACCCAAAACCCTATTAGCCCTGTTAAGGTACCCTAAACTATCAGCAAACCTTTTCAATCCAAAATTAACAGACCCCAACAACTGCAATGCCATTGCAACAGTCAATTTAGGTTTGTTATCACTATCATCACTATCCAAAGCCTTTAATGCCCTATGAGCAAAAGAAAGAGCTTTTTCAGGGTCCTCACCTTCTTGTTCAAGTTTTAGACCAATCTTCAAAGAAGCCAAACCAAGCTCCCTCTCTTCAAAAACACGTTCCATTTGGTTGAAAATTTTCACCATTTCCGATGAGGTCTCTGCTGACTCAAAAGCCTCTTCAAGGTTCGATTTTTCCATGCTTTTTCGCTGCCTTGAGGGCACCTGAGAGGTCCTCTCGACGAGAGTGCTCGTGTTTCGAAATGGGATGGCGACAAAATCGTTTTTTCCGGCGAGAAATTGGTGGGATTTCGTGCATTGGTTGCTGTTAAAGAGTGAATTTGAAGTGCGTGTTTTGGGAACGAGAGAAGAAGAGAAGGAAGTTGATCTGCGACGAGTGAGAAGAGAGAAGAACGCGATTGAATTCGAGACCTTTCTCATGTTTTCTGTTGATGGTGAATCAAATCGCTTTGTGCTGTGTTTTTTGGTTGACAGTGTTAAACCTTTGCAAAACCCTCCATTGATCAGAATCATCAAAACTCAAGTGTCTTAAAAGTAACAGTAAACGACGTCGTATATTAATTTATTAAAAACATGTGAAAAAATAATATAATCTTAAAATAAATTTGAAACCAATTTTATATATTTTATTTTAATAATATAAATTATTTTTATATAATTATATAAAAGTTAACTTAAATAAAAAAATATAAAAATATTATTCTTACAAGTTGAAATATTATTTTTAAATTAATCATAAAAAGTTCGAGAACTAAATATCTTGATGTATGCAGGCAAAATTTTTGAAGCACTTAATATGAAAAACAATGTTGCAAATAAATTATGTATAAATGTAATAAAAAATGCTTTATAAATATTTTAAATTAATCATCACATATTTATGAATATTTATGTATGTTTCACAAGTGTTTTTAGTAGAGTATTCAAACATAAAAATAATCAAATATTTTATGGTGAAATAATCAAACTATATCGCAGTATAATAATAAAAAATTTCATGAGTGTAAGGTCACCTATATATATATATATATATATATATATATATATATATATATATATATATATATATATATATATATATAATATTAATCCTAATCACCAAAAAAAAATAAACATCCACTTTTTAGTAAATATCAAAAATTAATTTTTACAAATTCAACGGGCCAAATCATAATTTATAAAAAAAAATTATAAAATTTTCCTAAAGACTCTTGTTAAACTTACTTCAATTATAAAATTTTCAAAAATTCTTTTCTTCATTAGATGCATAATATATTCAAAATTTCAAATATTTTAAAACTATACCTTTTTAAAATTTTTGGATTCTTTAAAAGTTAAAACATGAAAGGTCGCCTTAGAATTAGAAGTATAAAAAGTTAAAAACAAACCCTTGTAGGTTCACTCTTGGTCCTTCCAAATCCAACACTGCAATACAATCTAATACAATCTAATTAATCTTCAAATTCCAATGAATCTATTTACATCAAAGAATATTGTTTCTAATTTGCATACTGGTAAACAAAGAAGGGCAATCATGACATGGAAAGGAACAAACCATAAGAACTTTGGATTTACAGTGCTTGGAAAGCAGAACCTCCCAAACAAACATTCCTCTATTTCAAAATAAACAAGATTAACACTCACATGCAATTGTATTCATGTAAAGTTGGTAGTCGAAAACTAATAAATAGACAAATTTGACTAAATTGTCATCTAACAGTTCTCGACTATCAAACTTCATACGAAAACAACTGTATGTAAGTTTTCACCAATAAATAAATGCCGCTTCGACTAAATTGTTATATTAATTGGTTTCTATTTTCATTTTCAAAATTTTGTCCAAGGAAAAATAAAAAACAAATGAAAACAATAAAATTATGTTTCCACTGTGATCTGGTTTTCCTTCACAAAATTTTGAAAAGAAGAAAAAATTCGATCGACCCGTAACGTATCCAAATACATTGATTTTTGCATGTCCTAATTTAGTCAAAACGACAATTATTTTGAAAGAGAGAACAATGAAATGACAAAGCCTTCACTCAAAAGCTTCTAGAAATGTTTGGATTTACAGTGTGATTTTCTGGAGGTGCGCTATAAATATCATCAAAATGAAGATTCATTGCTCCTGCTTCTAAGTCATCTATGAGTGCTGTTCTTGAGAGTTGGTGATTATAATCTCTCCAGTGCAAGTTTTGTTGTTCTTCTTCATCTTGACCCTCTGACCCTCTATCAGAAAATCTGTCATGGTAATTAAAAGCATTTTGGTGATTGAAATCCGGAGGCTCGAAGAAGCTTGTTTGACCCTGGCCGCCCTGCCCCTGACGGCTTCTAGCCCACCAATGGCTCCGTGTCGTTGGCAGCAGATTGTTCGCATTTCGATCCTCAATCAGGCTTTCCTTAAAGATGGGGGCTGAAGTAGAAGCCCCGAGATGAGAAGTGGCTCGATCGTCACAAAAGTCATTCAAGTAATGTTCGTAGCCAGGTTCGTTTTGTGTCGTGTTGGAAGCCATCCAATTTCCGGGATGATGCTCGGTTACTTCAAATGGATCGTCCGGAATATCCCTCGATGTTACGCCATGTGGTTGAGAAATATAGTACCAATCGAGAAGATAGGGATGGTTGTTTGGATTAGACTCGATTAGCCACAACGAACCTAAATGATTGCCGGTTGCAAACGGCATATCCCGGGACACAAACCTGTTTCTGTCTCCATTGCTTCCAAAGTTAGGGCTACATCTCCATGTTCTAGGAGGGGAATATATGTCCCTGTCTCCGTATCCATTTCCTTGTCCGTGTCCATGTCCATGTAACTTTTGTTCTCTGAAGGTTTTCAGATTTAACAAGACTTGCTTCCCTTCAGCATTTGGTTCCCATGAAGGGTAACTACTCTGAAAGCTGCAATGACACGGTTAAGTTTACGAATATTAATTTATGCAAGAATGAAAGTCGGTTTATCAAAACAGTCAAGGACTTTTCAGATAGAAGGGCAGCCCAGTGAACGAGCATCTCGCGTTAACAGTGTCCAGGGAAGGGCCGTATCCAAAGGGTGTAATGTACGCAGCCTAACTTGATAATCACATCAGTGATTGTTTCTACGACTTGAACCCGTGACCTTAAGGTCACACGGAGACAACTCAACAGTTGCTCCAAGGCTCCCCCTCACATAGAAGATGTATTGGAAATTTATCACATGGAATGTTTCCTAAAGTTAGATTCAAATTTATGTGAAATGCTTCTCAAATGCTTCTACATAAATTTGGTCATGAACATACCTCAAAAATGATTTCTCCATCTTGCCCTGAGAACTCCTCCGGCTGCGAGGCGCATTGTAAGGGGAACCATAACTACTGTTTCCATGCTCTTGAAAATTGAAGACGCTGAAACTGTGACAATAGCATACAACAAAACATAATTCATATTATCTTCCTAAGTCCAAAGAAGAGAGGATCCAAACCGAAAAAGAATAAATTTATAGTTAGCTAACCTGCAAACATGACCAACACCTTCGACATCCACAGTGAAGTCTTGAATGAACTGCAATATATCATCAACTCGCTGCAAATTGGAAAAAAAAAAGTTAATATATTATATATTACATGGCATAATTAGTAAATATGTCTAAATAAATACGACAATGACCTTCGGAACAACGAACAGAAGTAAGTATGGAGTGAGGAAAATTGAAGCCATCTCCTCGAGTAACATCATCCCAGTATACTGCATCACATAAGAAAAAGTATGGTATCATTAGAAGCGGCATTAAAACCTATGCAATAGTGTAAACAAAAAATAACATAGAAGGGTCGGTATAGCTAGAGAGTACCTGGAATAAGGTTTCGAACTCAATTCGAACCATTTCAGTACTTTCTTTGCCACGCCATCTCTTTGGCATATAATGTGTATGATGAACTACCATAGACATTGCTCCTTCGGGGTCTAAGACCAGAAGCTCATTCGAAATTGCAGCTCGGCTAATGGCAGTTATAGTTCCAAAAACAGCAGCATACCAAAACAAGTTCCGACCAAATATCTGCATTGTTTTTATGTTTTGAGATGAGATTAAACGTTAGGAAAGTTATTATTAATCACTGTCCTGGCATGTTTGTATCTTAGCATCAGCAAATGCAGAGAGTAATACTTACATGACCCTCGAGCAGAGACTCGTCCAGGAAAGCGATGATGATAAGGATTGCAGCAAAGCCACCGGATACAAAAGAGATGAATTTTGCAATGATGGATATGATAGGCGTAGGAAACTGCTTCAGATAATCGGAAGCATGTACTACACTGCTATTAATCCGATGCTTGAAGAAATGTTCCACCTATAACATGTATTATTGTTAATCTTGAGCACAAAAGCAAGAGAAAATACAAGGGAGATTATGACCAGAATCGTAACAAGAACCTATCACTACAAAGCTAGTGATAGCTGTACAGAATATGAATTCCAAACAAGTAATAATATATCATGAATGCAAGAGTGCAAATTTTTTACCATATTCAAAATGTATGCAATGACACACATGCCAAATCGAGAAAAATATCGTATTCCTATGAGTAATAGTCGATTACCATTCAATAAGGATTATTCTGTTCACCTTTGCTAGTACTATTTTATTTTATTTTATATTTTTGGTGACTAGCATAATTCTTTTATTTAAAGATACTAACATGGCTCTCATGCAAAAGGTAAAAGACCCAGGGAAAGGAAAGGCTCAAGAACATAATGATGATACCTCATTGAATTCCCTAAAGATCCACCTTGACAAATTTGACCATCTTCGAGATGAAGCTGTACTTGGGTGATTATAAAATTGTTCAGCATGCCTTAGGAAGAGATATACTAGCATGAATATGACAAGAAATGGAGAAAGGAAAAGCATTGCAAGCCCCACAACCGTAAGCCTCTTCCTTAATGTCCTTGGATTCGACACAAAATCCCTTCGGACGTAAAAGTTTCTGTGGAGAAAGCATGTTCAAAGAAGAAAACATTAATTAAAAATGAAATGATAAAATGAACACCCTCATATAAATCACTTAAATATATTGCCACATAAATGATATATTGATATAATGAAAATTATAACACGAACCATGAGTATCCAAAGCATTTTAGCTAAAGGGAATACGGTTTAACAGTTATTAAAATAGAATAGTGTCAAATAGGTTAGAGAAGTATCATTCAATTAGCACACAAACTTCAGGTCAAAGAGTTATTCATTTTCGGTTAGTGCATTAACCGAAAAAGGCCAATCTCTTTCTCTCTGTTTAGGCTCTACTGTCTATCATTCACAATTTTACTATTTTGACATTACAACAAAAAAACAAATTTCATTACTTGCCAAATTAAACATATAAATGTTAACCCCATTAAATTAAAAATTTAAGTATTCAACACATTTAATTGAAATATAAGGGTGCGTTTAGTTTGCGTTTTCATTTTCTATTTTCATTTTCAGTGTTATCTGTTTTCTGGATTTTGTGAATGAAAAAATGAAAACAGTGAAAACAATAAAATCCTATTTTCTATTTTCACCTCCTGTTTTCACTTTTTCTTTCACAAAATCCAGAAAACAGAGAACACTAAAAATGAAAACAGAAAATGAAAATGCAAACCAAACGCACCCTAAGAATGCAAAAGATAACCCTGTTAATGTGTAGTTTGTAAACAGCAATATATGGCATTTTACAGCTCTACATAAGGATTAAAAAAAAAGGATTTAAGGTTTTTGAGGGATTTGTTCAAGGCCATGTATTAACAAGTTGTGGTATCAATAGTTTCTTCGTGAGGACCCCTAATCTTCTGTTGTACACACACACAACTGACTGATATGGAATACACTGCTTATACAACAAAAGGATATGCATATAATATTTACCTATCAAACATGCTTTGCAGTATGCACCAATTCAAAGTCCACTCCAGGGTCTTGGTTAGTATTAGACGATGCTCTGTTCCATTTGGATCAGATTTCACTTTAGGACCAGCACCGGGGACCCATTGAGAGATTGGAAAAGCAAGCACACCCTTGTTAAGCATTCCAATCAAGTAGTTCTCCTTCCGCATCAACCTCATCACCATGTCATGAGCAGAAAGATCCTTTACGACACACAGCTGTCGTGAACTTTGCACCAGAACAACCTTTTCAATAATCGTAGCCCATGGCATGGTTTGAATTTCATTGTCGGTAACATGAAGACTACATAAAATCACAGTAATTAGGCAAAATTAGATATATTTCATTAATGCAAAAGTGATCACTTCCTTCAAATACATTTAACTGTTTATAGTTCATACTTACCTATCATAGTAAAACTGTCGGATTTCCAGAACATCCTTTAGTTGAGCAAAGAACCTCAAGAAGAAGAATATCCAATATGTAGAAAATATTCCTAGGTATCCAACAATGATAACTTTCGTCAGCGTTAGCGGGGTTAAAGGGTGTCTATTAAGAGCTTCTTTAGAAAGATCACAGGGCTTCATTCCGGATTCAACTGCATCCATCCCACATTTCGCATTACGGAGCCCATTCCAATCAACATATAACAAAAAGAAGCCTGAAAAGCATATGGTGAATCCTAGACTAAGAAGTTCAACAATCCACTTTGTAATGATGCACCAAAGCCCCTTTTCACAGTAGTAGCTGTAAAGCCTTTCAAAGAAGAGATCCAAATCAGCGATCGGTTCAACATTTAGGCTCTCGCCATTAAGAAGCCCTGAAGGGCTTTCACTGCCTGGACTCGGTAACCTTCTATAATCAGACAATTCGACCTCTGGTGGAACATCCTGAAGTAAACCTTCTGTTACTGATGATTTACCTTTATTTTTCCATTTGAAGATACTGAAAGAACTTGCATCTCTTTGTCTGCCAAACATTGTTCACAGACACGGAAGGCGGGCATAAACAGCCAGTCCATGCCCCAAATACCTAAATGGTAAATTCTACAAACAATACAAAATCAAAATTAGTGTCTTATCTTCCAGACCACAAAAATAGAAAATTACGAGATACTATGTCATAATTTAGCATTCTAAGCTACAAATTGAACAAGCATTACAAAAATTTATGAGTGTGGGCTGCTGCTAATACAGTTGTCCTATTCAGACACCCAACACAAGTTCAAAGAGCACAAAATAAATTAGTAACTCAAGAAAAATGGTAAAACTCCTTAAGGACTAAGCTGTTATATCATCAGCTTCAATCAGCTCCATAAAAGATATTGTCAATGGCATCTATGCTTACGAAAGAATGCATTTATCATAAACTACCTCAAAGCAATTTCCGCACTAGTATAACATATCTATGACAGCACATAACACAATGGACTGAATGTGCAGAAAAAAACCATAAAACATGGCACACGAATGTACGGCCCGAATGCATAGGATCATGTCCAAACTAATCGACAAGAAACAGATAAAGTTTCTGACCTCATCAGCCGAGGACATGCTACAAGAAGATTTGTCCTTTTTTCCCCATTTGGAAAGGCATTGGATATAGGAAGGATTATAAACCTTCTTGTCTTAGCATGAAACTAAAATCCCCGAATAAGTAATAGCTAAGCCTAAGTTACAGAGCATCAAAATTAAGCCAAATAATCCAATACAGTGGGGCGTTTAAGTGAGACACAGCATCAAAAGACAATGCATTGCATTTGCACATATCATGAATGATCACTACACAAAGGTACAAATTCTGTATACACCTTTAAACACTAGTAAGCAGAGCTAAACCAGTTAAAATAAATAAATAAAATAAAAGAGAACTAGTCTTGGCAGCAAAACATAATTCCACTAAACAAAAAACGCATAAAAAGCAATACTTGTGAAACGCAAGAAACAAAATAAAATTAACAATCTTCCTGAATCATTCGCAAACCCTTTATTCAGTATAACGTAAAACCACAGGAAACTAAGCAAAACATGAAAAGGCTGTGCTTTTGAGCAACCCCATGATTTAAAAAATGGAAATTTATGCATATAAAGAGGGAAAGAATTTACCTTGAACTAAGAAGAGGACATGGGGAAAGTGTTGTTGGATAAAAAGAATTTAGGGATACCCAAATAGGTAAATGAAATTGAAAGGCGGAAAAGGGCAGTGAAAGCTGAAGAATTGAAAGGATGAGACAAGTTTGGAAGGTGATTGAATGAAACCAAGCGGTGATTGAAGAAGACAAAGAAAGGAAAAAGAGAAGAAGAAGAGAAAGGGTTTTCTTTTTAATTTTGTTTCTTATGGTTGCGTGGAAGAAGAGGAAATTACTGTGTCAATCAAAAAAATGGAAAACATATTATAAAAAAAATTGATATTTGATATGATATGATTTTGATATAAGGTTTTAATTGAGTTTGGTTGTGAACAAGTTCTTCTCTTCAGCTTTCTAATTCTTGGCTTTGCAACGTAGTTGCGTTGGAAGGAGAGAGGAACAAGAACAACTAAAAACGACTAGGAAGCGTAACAATGAGGGTAATTCTTCTTTCTTTTTTTAATTATTTTTTCTTTAAAACTTTAAATATTATTTAATCTCATGACTTTTAAATATTTTCATTTTGAATTTAACTTTGTCCTTTGTAGTTTCAACTTTCAAATCCCAAAAAGAAAAAAAAATACTAAACTAATATAATTTGAGAGGAATACAATTTTATTATAAGAATTTAATTTTAATATATTATAAATATAAAATAAATTTACACGTATATTCAATCACATAATATAACATCGATAAAAATATTTTTTTAATAAAATAATTTTAAATTTGTATCTTCAAATATAAATTTTATGCAAAGATAATCACTTAAAAATAAAATATTATTTTGAGATGCAAATATTATTGCTAGAATTTAACTTCGTAGTTTCTAATCCAAAACTTTAAATATAATTTAATCCCATAACTTTTAAATATTTTAATTTTGAATTTAACAAATAGTTTCGAATTAAAAAACGATGTGTTTGAGATGAAAATCAGTTATTATTAGAGTTTTAATCTTGATTTATTATTATTCTAAAATAATTTTAAACGTATATTTAATTACTTAATATTATATCAATAAAAATAATTATTTTTTATAATCAATAAAAGAAACTATTTTTTATATTAATTCTGTCTAAAAAAATATAATTGAACAACGATATAAAATATTTTACAATTCAATGTATTAAAATTAAACTATTATTATTATGAAGGCAAATTTTTAAAAATGATATAATTTTTTTATTTATAATTATCAACTTCAACAATTTATTCATTTTAAAAATAAATCACAAAAGATATTTTTTAAATATTTTTACCTTTTTGTTTGAAAAAATGAAAAACTAACCAAATCAATAAATAAAAGGGCAAATCACCCATATAAACCATACATTAGATAAATTTACATGATTCAACCAAAGAAAAAACCATTATAAGGATCTACCAAGAGCATATTTTTATATAGTTCGAATTAGTATAATTCGAACTACACATCTACAGTAATTCGAATCAATCTAATTGAAATTACACACACAAATTCATATACTAGTTCGAATTGGATAGATTCAAACTAGTACCCGATATATTAACTCATAGTAATTCGAAACATGCTTATTTGAATTATGTAATATTTGCCAAAAGTATTAGAAAAAATACTATATAATATATAAAAATATACTACAAAAATATAAAAAAAAATTATAAATATTAGTTGAACGTAAATTCTATAGCATAAATCTAATCCATGCAATTATTTTAATACACCAACAATTATATCTATATGGAGTCAATGCTAAATCGAATTCAATTAGTTCGATAATACTAGTCTATGAAAAAAATTACATTTTATTAAGTTTAAAAAATTTTATTATGTGATAGGTTAGTAACGAGTACATTACAAAATTTTATAGTACTCATTGTAACAATGTTTAATTTAATAATTGTTATTAAAATTTTAGTTGTACTCATTATAAAATAAATAATTACAATATATAAATATAAAATGAATTGACCGATTTAAAAATAGGACAATCTAATAATATTAAAAACCATTTAATTTAAAAACGTAATTTAAAAAATAAATTCTTCACATACTTACATAATTATGAATTTATAATATGATAAATACTTCTCAAAAATCTATTCTAATGCTTAACTTCTAAATACTGAGTTATTTATTTAAATAGTTTAATTTTTATCTAACCTAATATAATAAAATATATTTAAACCTTATTATTATTATTATTATTATTATTATTATTATTATTATTATTATTATTATTATTTCATTGTAAATAATTTTATAAAATGTGAAATTTTGTTAAAAGATTTTATGAATACTAAAAATTTGTAAGTCAAATTATGTAAATTGATTTAAGATACTTTTTATAATACTTATGACATCTTTTAAGGAAGTTTTATAAAAAAAATTATTGTGATTATTTAGTTTGTAGCTAGTACAACTAAAAATTTAATAATAATTATTAAATTAAATATTATTACGATGAGTACTATAAAAGATTTGTAATGTACTCGTTACTAAACTATCACATGATAAAAAATTTTAAACTTTCTAAAATGCATTTTTTTTCGTACTATCGAACTAATTGAATTCGATTTAGTATTGGCTCCATATAGATATAATTGTTGGTGTATTAAAATAATTGCATGGATTAAAAAATTTATGCTATAGAATTCACGTTCAACTAATATTTATATTTTTTATATTTTTTGTAGTATATTTTTTTATATTATATAGTATTTTTTCTAATATTTTTGGCAAATATTTCACTAATATTTTCTCTAATATTTTTTGGCAAATATTCCATAATTTGAATCACAAATTACTATGAGCCAATACCCAATATATTAGGTACTAGTTCGAATCGGTCCAATTCAAACTAGTATGTGAGTTTGTGTATAATTCGAATCATCCTGATTCAAATTAGTGTGTGTAATGTGTGCGTGTATAATTCGAATCAATGTTCTCTAATTCGAATTACATAAAAATCGTGTATGTGATTGATTTATGTATCCATTTTCTTTTTGGCTGAATTGTGAAATTTTGCTGTACTATTGACTTATATGGGTGATTTGTTCTAAATAAAAATTCACATAGAAATATGAAAAAAAATTGAACCAAAACATGAACATAAATATAATTTTAGAAATTGCGTCACCAAATATATATTAAACCCAAATAAAATCACTTATTCACTTGAAAATAAAATATTTTTATAACACGGATATAAAATGATGATAAATTATGAGTAAATAAATTATTTTAATTTTTAATAGTTAAATTTAATTAAATTTTTTTATTTTTTTAACAGGTTTTTATTGTGTTAATAAATTATTAAACTAATTTATTTAAATTTAATTGCCAAAATAACTTGATCATATAGCATTACTGTAAAATTATTATGTTAAAATACTATAAAATCTCTCATATTTTTATCAAATAATAATTAATTATCTTAGAAATATTTTGAGAATTTATAACAGTATATTCTTAATAATTAAAATCACAAATACAATTTCCAACTATAAGAATAAAAAAAACAACAGTTAAGATTTTTTTTTAGAGATAAAACTAATTGGATGCGGATTATCAACAAAAGAAAAAATGATAACTATAAATTAGTTTATTCCAATAAATATTTTTTCTTTTTATTTATATCTGTTAGAGAATAAATTAGAATTAATTTAAATCAATTAGTATTATTTATATTTATATAAAATATCTGTGTATTAATAGTAGGATTGTATATTTTTATTACTTTGATCTTCTAACATTTATATATATCTCTATGTATTGTATCTTTCAACTCACTCAATAATACACTCTTCAGATTACTTATTTGTTTTTAACATGATATCAGAGTTATCGTATTCTCCTTGAGGTGGATAAGTTGATTTTCTTCTGGTGAAATTATCGTACTTTTCTTTAGTGTTATTTTTTTCCTTTTCTTTTGTCAGTGCTTTGATACTTTTCTTACCTTACCGATTAGCCTATACTCTCTGTCTTGTATCTTTTCGAATCTAATGAATCAAACACCATTGTCATCTGCTACTTAATTATTCTCATGGAGAAAATACATATTTTTTGTCACTTTTCGACAGGTCGTCATCCTCTGACATTTTACTATCACTTCGTAGTTTACCACATTTTGAAAGTTTTTGCGCAGTTTGCCATCCTTTTGGCAGTTTCTTCTACGTTTCCTTGCGACAGTTCCGTCTGCGCTTCATTTGACAGTTTCGTCTGCGCTTTCTTGTAGCAGTTCCATCTGTGTTTTCTAGCGGCAATTCTTCACTTTTTTTGCTACATCAAAGGCACCCTATTTCATGGCCTTTATTTTTCTACCCATTTATCTTTATCTCTTCAAGCGTAGAGATGTTGATTGGCCTTTATTGTTTGTTTTTTGGCCACGCACGCTCTCATTTCTTGGTGAGTTAAGAAGCAAACGTTCACTGCTCGATCAAGCACAGAAGCTGAATATTGTACTCTCATTGATACCACTGCTAAGGTTGTCTCGATTTGTTGGCTTCTTACAGATTTGGGTGCTCCTCAGTCATCCCCAACCGATATTTTTTGTGACAATTGCAGTGCTATTCAGATTACGCATAATGATGTATTTCATGAATATACCAAACACATTAAGATTGATTGTCACTTTGTCCGACAGTGTCTCCTTATTGATGCTATTCGCCTCGCCGCTGTTGAAATTCTGGATCAAACTGCTGATATCTTCACGAAAACTCATCATCATACTCGTTTTCAGACTCTAGTATCCAAACTCAAGATAGTATCCTTAGCTTCCACTTGAGTTCGAGGAGGGATATTAAAGAATAAATTTGAATCAATTTAGATCAATTAGTATCATTTATATTTATATAGAAGGAAAAGTCTAGGGGGCCAGCAATTTTATTGAATTTTGGCCAGCATGTAACCAGCAGAGGAAGGTGAGCCCAGGGACGGATACATGGCGGGGCAAGTAGAGGCCTGGGCCCCCCAACTTTAAAAAAAAATAGTAGTATAAACTAAAAGGCCCAACCTAAATAAAATATAATGGTTTTTAAATTTTTTTAAACTCCCAAATAACAAACACTCACATTACATGTGACATTCTCTTATGTTCCTTTTGAAAACGTTTTGTTTTCTCTTCTCTTGGAGCACGCTGCCGCTGCACACCCTTACATCTCGGCTTCGGTCTTCAAATCTTCAATCATAGCAATTGCCAATTAGCAAAGGTATTACTATTCTACTCATTCTACTCTTTATTTTTTTATATAATTGTATAAAATTATTAATTAATAAATTATATTTTTTAACTATAAAATAATATAATTTTATCTTTTTGTGATCACATAAATTATAGATAAATAGTTTATTTATTTTTAAGATTTATTCTTTTTTTATTGAAATTGATAATGACTTAGTAAAAAAATATTGTTATTGATGTTTAATTAATAAAAAATATTCAGTTTGTTTATTCATGTGAGTATATAATTATTTAATTTTTTTTTCAGGTAACAAAAAATTAGAATATTTTATGATGAGAAAGCAAAGTAAAATTGATGCAATTTTTAAGAGAAAAGTTACTGATGATGTTGGAGTTCAAACAAGTCGACCCTCTAATCTTGTTTCACAAGAAGTTCAAGTAAGTGAACTCTCTAATCTTACTCAAAATACACATCAACAAAAAGCCAAAGTTCCAAGATTAGAAAGAGATGTTGATATCTCTTTACTAGAAAGAGATCCAGGAAAGCGACGTCCAATTTGGCAGTATAATGTCAATGAACATGATAAAATTCGTAGAGCATACATAATAGCTGGGCCATACCAACCAACAAATATTAGCTATCCAGCTTCTGGTAATAACAATCACCGTCGATATTTTCAATCTTCTTGGTTTAAGAAATTTTCAAGTTGGTTAGAATATTCACCAGAAAAAGATGCTGCTTATTGTTTGCCTTGCTACTTGTTTGGTAAACATTATGGTGCTCGCAATGATGGAAAAAATGCATTTTCAGAGTTAGGATTTAGTAATTGGAAAAAAGTAAACAATGGAGTGAATTGTGCATTTGTATGTCATGAGGGTTCTATTCCTAATTCTCCCCATAATTTATGTGTGAAATCTTGTGATGATTTAATGGCTCAATCTAAGCATATAGACAAAGTTCTTGATAGGCATAGTGATGAAACTATTGTAAATAACCGCTTAAGGTTGAAGACATCTATTGATGCTATTCGATGGCTTGCATTTCAAGCATGTGCATTTAGAGGCGATGATGAAAGTCCTGGATCTTTGAATAGGGGAAATTTTATTGAGTTAATTAAGCTTTTGGATTCCTGTAATCAGAATGTTAATAATGTTGTTCTTGAAAATGCTCCTGGAAATACTCAATATATATCTCCTGGTGTTCAAAAAGATATATTACATATCTTTGCTAGAAAAGTGCGTGCAACAATTCGAGAAGAAATTGGTGATTCTAAATTTTGTATAATTATTGATGAAGCAAGAGATGAGTCAAAGCGAGAACAAATGTCTGTGGTTTTGAGATTTGTAGACAAGCACGGTTGTGTTCAAGAAAGATTTTTTGATCTTATATATGTTTCTGATACGTGTTCTTTGACATTGAAAACAGAAATTTCATCAGTTCTTTCTCGTCATAATCTTGATGTTCAAAATCTTAGGGGACAAGGGTATGATGGAGCTAGTAATATGCGTGGTGAATGGAATGGATTGCAAGCTCTATTTTTGAAAGATTGTCCTTTTGCTTATTACATTCATTGTCTTGCTCATCGATTACAATTAGCACTTGTTTCTACAGCCAAAGAAGTTTGCTATGTTCATCAATTCTTTTCAAAACTTGCACTAATTGTGAATGTTGTGACTGTTTCTCCTAAACGTTATGATTAGTTAAGGGTTGCTCAAGCAAATAATGTTGCAAACTTAATTGCCGATGATCAACTTGTGACAGGTAGTGGACTTAATCAAATTGGTACTTTGCAAAGAGCTGGAGATACTAGATGGGGGTCTCATTTGAATTCTGTACGTAGCTTGCTATGCATGTTTGATGCTACTTGTGAAGTTCTTGAAAAAAACACTGAAGAATGTAATTTCTCCACTCGTGGTGATGCTAGTGCTGCTTATGATGCTATCACATCCTTTGAATTTGTCTTTGTTTTGTATTTGATGAGAAATATTTTGGAAGTTAGTCATGATCTTTGTCAAGCTTTGCAACAAAAAAATCAAGACATATTGAATGCTTTAACTCTGGTTTCTACTACCAAGACTTTAATCCAACGAATGAGAGAATCAAGTTGGGAGGCTTTCATAAAAGAAGTTATATTGTTTTGTGAGAAACATGAAGTTGAAGTTCCTGATATGAATGCATTGCATATTCCTAGAAGAGGCCGAACTCGCAAAATTGTTGACCAAATTTCGGTGGAGCATCATTACCGTGTTAATTTATTTCTGGCTGTAATTGATACACAGTTGCAAGAGCTTAATGGAAGATTCAATGATAATATGGTGGAATTGCTTACTTTAAGTTCAACTTTAGATCCCAGAGATAATTATAAGTTCTTCAGTGTCAACAAAGTATGTGAATTAGTAGAACGATTTTATCCAGGTGACTTCAGTGACCAAGAGAAATTTCACATTAGAATGCAAGCTCAACATTATGAACTTGATGTTCCTAATCATGTTGAGTTAACTAACTTGTGCACAATTTCGGAGTTATGTCAAGGATTAACGAAGACAGGAAAGTCTTTAACATATCCTTTGATTGATCGTTTGATTCGCTTGGTATTAACTCTCCCTGTTTCAACTGCTACAAGTGAGAGATCTTTTTCAGCTATGAATATTGTGAAGAATAGACTCAGAAATAAAATGGAAGATGAATTTCTTGCTAATTGTCTTTTGATTTACATTGAGAAGAAGATTGCTGAAAGATTTGACACCGATTCTATTATCGATGAATTTTATGATATGAAGAATCGACGTGTACCACTTCGTTAGTAAAAGTATGCTTATTTTGTTTGTACTTTAAATATATATTCTCTATCGGTATATTTTTGTAATCCATCTTACATTATAATTTATTTGCATATTTCTTTAATATTATATATGTTATTGGCCCCCCCACGTTAACATTTCTGGATCCGTCCCTGGGTGAGCCATTGGATGAAATCTTACACCAATCTCACACCATCAAATCATTATTGATGGCTAGTTGATGGCTAACAATCACGAAAATTGCTGGCCCCCTAGCATTACTCAATATAGAATATCTATATATTAATTGTAAAATTATATACTTTTATTATTTTAATTCTTCTAATACCTATATACACTCTTTAAATTACTCACTTTCAACTCACTCAATAATACACTCTTTAAATTACTCACTTATTTCTAACAATGACTAAAATCTTGCATTTTTTAAATGCAATTCCCACCTGGAGCCTTTTGAGGAGGGTGTTGGTTTTGAACTTATTTGGAATATGAGTAATTGAGTACTTTATCTTAGACATAGAAATAGATGAATTCAGCTCTGTCCCTCCTATTTGTGATCTCTCTAACTCTTTTGTGTTGTCTTTTCATCTTTCATTATTATGATCTTTGAACCAAATCTTTACCTCTTTGTATTCTTCTTAGTGTTGAAATTCATACATTTATCTATTATCTATTATATATTATTAATTTTATAATTAAATTGCGTCACATATCATTTTTCATTATAATTAAAATTATTTTTTTTTAAATTAAAGAATTTTTTTCTTTCTCTCTAATATCTCTCTCATTTTTTCACCTATTCTATCTCTTTTATACATTATCAATGATTAATTATAAATTTGACAATCAAAATATGTAATATAATATTCTCTAATTACAAGTAAAATTAAAATATAACTATATTATATTATTATTTATTAATTTAACAACCAAAATATATCACACAATATTTTCTCATTAAAATTGAGATGAAATATTTTCTTCTAAAATAAGAAATTTCATTCATCCATCTTCTTATCTACCTTTATCTCCTTCCAAAATATTCACAAGATATTTTGTTATTACAATTAAAATATTAAAATATTTTCCTCCAAAATTAACAAACCCTATATATCTCTCCTTCTTCTTTTTTTATCTTTCTCTTTTTTCTCTCATTTTTTATATATCTCTATCTTTTTAATTTATAAAAAATAAAATTAATAAAACAATATAATTAAAAATATCCAATAATATTACTAACATAAAATATATATTATTATTATATACATATTTTTTTAGTTTTTATTAAATTTTAAATTTTATTATTTATATTTGTAATCTATATTTTCACGTCTCTTTCTTCAAATATTTAGTACGTATAATTTGGAGAGAATACTAATGTTGTGATTAATAATTTGAATTAAAATTTAATTATTTAAAAAATTAATTTTGAATTAAAGGAGGAGGGTTGTGTTAGGTCTTCGCCAACCAACATAAAAATATAGCCAAACCCCTATGACATGAATCAAAGATATTATTGCGCTAGAGCTAGGTTGTTGCCCGGAAGCAACGCGCCGTATGGCTCGAGTACGGTGTCAAAGCAAGAGCCGCTGCATCAGTGCCCGGATGTAATGTTAAATGAGCAAGGGTTCTCGCATTTTTGTGAACGGACGATGGTAAATAAGCTAGTTCACAAAGTAAAAGGTAAAGGTCGAAGCGACAGAAGATTGAGATTTGGGACATGGAACATAGGCACTCTAACAGGAAAGTCCATGGAGGTGGTGGACACCATGACAATGAGGAAGATTAACATTATGTGCCTACAAGAAACGAAATGGGTTGGTGCAAAGGCTAGGGAGTTGGGATACTTTTGGTTTCAAACTTTGGTATACAGGAAAGGTGAAGAATAGGAATGGGGTTGGAATAATTGTGGATAAGAAGTGGAAGAAGGACGTAGTGGATGTCAAGAGGGTGGGAGATCGGATCATCTCTATCAAACTTGTGGTGGAGGGAGGTGTTTTCCATGTGATTAGCGTCTATGCACCACAAGTGGGTTCGGACGAACAACACAAGATAAGGTTTTGGGAGGATCTAGAGAGTTTGGTTCAAGGCATACCTTTGGGAGATAAGATTTTCTTAGGAGGAGATTTAAATGGCCATATTGGGAGAGAAGTGACTGGATATGGGAGTATTCACGGAGGCCATGGTTTTGGGGTGATCAATGCCGAGGGTAAAACTATTTTGGAATTTTCCTCAACATTTGATATTCTCATCGCAAATACATGTTTTAAAAAGAGAGACGAACATCTTATAACCTATAAGAGTGACATGACAAGCTCTCAAATCGACTTCTTCTTGTTGAGGAGAGTCGACCGGAAATTTTGCATTAACTGTAAAATTATCCCGGGAGAGAGTTTGACAACACAACATAGGGTGCTCATCATGAATTTTCGTGTTGAGCAAAAGTTGAGAAAAAGATATCATACGAAAAACCCAAGGACGAGGTGGTGGCGGATGAAAGGTGAGGAACAAAGAAGCTTCCTAAGACGGGTAGAAGAAGAGGCAAAGTGGGATGGGAATGGAAGCGCGGAAGAGATGTGGAGGGAGATGGCAGAAGTTATTAGAAGAATAGCAAAAGAAAGTTTTGGTGAATCTAAAGGAATAGGACCAAGAGACAAGGAGCCCTGGTGGTAGAATGCGAGTATACAAGAAAAGATAAAGATAAAAAGGGAATGCTTTAAAGAGTGATCTTTATGTCGCAATGCAGATAATTGGGAAAAATATAAGGCGGCTAAGAAAGAGACAAAAGTGGCTGTAAGTGAAGCAAAAACAAGAGCATATGAGGGTCTCTACCAGTCTTTGGGCACGAAAGAAGGAGAAAAAGGTATATATAGAATCGCAAAGAGCCGGGAAAGAAGAACGTGAGATTTGGATCAGGTTAAGTGCATAAAAGATAAGGATGGAGAGGTGTTGGCTCAAGAGGAGAAGATTAATGAAAGGTGGAAGAGCTACTTCTACGAGTTATTTAATGAGGGACAGAAGACTCTTCCGAGCCTTGGTCGATTATGCACAAGGGAAGAAGATCAAAACTTTGACTACTATTGAAGGATTCGAGACTTCGAGGTAAAAGAGGCTCTAAAGCAGATGAAAAATGGCAGGGCAGTAGGACCTGATAATATCTCGATTGAGGTTTGGAAGGGTCTTAGAGAAAAAAGGTATCAACTGGTTAACCAAGCTTTTTAATGAGATTTTAAGGTCAAAGAAGATGCCTGATGAGTGGAGAAAGAGCACCTTGGTACCTATCTACAAGCAGGGACGGATCCAGAAATGTTAACGTGAGGGGGGGCCAATAACATATATAATATTAAAGAAATATTCAAATAAATTATAATGTAAGATGGATTACAAAAATATACCGATAGAGAATATATATTTAAAGTACAAACAAAATAAGCATACTTTTACTAACGAAGTGGTACACGTCGATTCTTCATATCATAAAATTCATCGATAATAGAATCGGTGTCAAATCTTTCAGCAATCTTCTTCTCAATGTAAATCAAAAGACAATTAGCAAGAAATTCATCTTTCATTTTATTTCTGAGTCTATTCTTCACAATATTCATAGCTGAAAAAGATCTCTCAGTTGTAGCAGTTGAAACAGGGAGAGTTAATACCAAGCGAATCAAACGATCAATCAAAGGATATGTTAAAGACTTTCCTGTCTTCGTTAATCCTTGACATAACTCCGAAATTGTGCACAAGTTAGTTAACTCAACATGATTAGGAACATCAAGTTCATAATGTTGAGCTTGCATTCTAATGTGAAATTTCTCTTGGTCACTGAAGTCACCTGGATAAAATCGTTCTACTAATTCACATACTTTGTTGACACTGAAGAACTTATAATTATCTCTGGGATCTAAAGTTGAACTTAAAGTAAGCAATTCCACCATATTATCATTGAATCTTCCATTAAGCTCTTGCAACTGTGTATCAATTACAGCCAGAAATAAATTAACACGGTAATGATGCTCCACCAAAATTTGGTCAACAATTTTGCGAGTTCGGCCTCTTCTAGGAATATGCAATGCATTCATATCAGGAACTTCAACTTCATGTTTCTCACAAAACAATATAACTTCTTTTATGAAAGCCTCCCAACTTGATTCTCTCATTCGTTGGATTAAAGTCTTGGTAGTAGAAACCAGAGTTAAAGCATTCAATATGTCTTGATTTTTTCGTTGCAAAGCTTGACAAAGATCATGACTAACTTCCAAAATATTTCTCATCAAATGCAAAACAAAGACAAATTCAAAGGATGTGATAGCATCATAAGCAGCACTAGCATCACCACGAGTGGAGAAATTACCTTCTTCAGTGCTTTTTTCAAGAACTTCACAAGTAGCATCAAACATGCATAGCAAGCTACGTACAGAATTCAAATGAGACCCCATCTAGTATCTCCAGCTCTTTGCAAAGTACCAATTTGATTAAGTCCACTACCTATCACAAGTTGATCATCGGCAATTAAGTTTGCAACATTATTTGCTTGAACAACCCTTAACTGATCATGACGTTTAGGAGAAACAGTCACAACATTCACAATTAGTGCAAGTTTTGAAAAGAATTGATGAACATAGCAAACTTCTTTGGCTGCAGAAACAAGTGCTAATTGTAATCGATGAGCAAGACAATGAATGTAATAAGCAAAAGGACAATCTTTCAAAAATAGAGCTTGCAATCCATTCCATTCACCACGCATATTACTAGCTCCATCATACCCTTGTCCCCTAAGATTTTGAACATCAAGATTATGACGAGAAAGAACTGATGAAATTTCTGTTTTCAATGTCAAAGAACACGTATCAGAAACATGTATAAGATCAAAAAATCTTTCTTGAACACAACCGTGCTTGTCTACAAATCTCAAAACCACAGACATTTGTTCTCGCTTTGACTCATCTCTTGCTTCATCAATAATTATACAAAATTTAGAATCACCAATTTCTTCTCGAATTGTTGCACGCACTTTTCTAGCAAAGATATGTAATATATCTTTTTGAACACCAGGAGATATATATTGAGCATTTCCAGGAGCATTTTCAAGAACAACATTATTAACATTCTGATTACAGGAAGCCAAAAGCTTAATTAACTCAATAAAATTTCCCCTATTCAAAGATCCAGGACTTTCATCATCGCCTCTAAATGCACATGCTTGAAATGCAAGCCATCGAATAGCATCAATAGATGTCTTCAACCTTAAGCGGTTATTTACAATAGTTTCATCACTATCCCTATCAAGAACTTTGTCTATATGCTTAAATTGAGTCATTAAATCATCACAAGATTTCACACATAAATTATGGGGAGAATTAGGAATAGAACCCTCATGACATACAAATGCACAATTCACTCCATTGTTTACTTTTTTCCAATTACTAAATCCTAACTCTGAAAATGCATTTTTTCCATCATTGCGAGCACCATAATGTTTACCAAACAAGTAGCAAGGCAAACAATAAGCAGCATCTTTTTCTGGTGAATATTCTAACCAACTTGAAAATTTCTTAAACCAAGAAGATTGAAAATATCGACGGTGATTGTTATTACCAGAAGCTGGATAGCTAATATTTGTTGGTTGGTATGGCCCAGCTATTATGTATGCTCTACGAATTTTATCACGTTCATTGACATTATACTGCCAAATTGGACGTCGCTTTCCTGGATCCCTTTCTAGTAAAGAGATATCAACATCTCTTTCTAATCTTGGAACTTTGGCTTTTTGTTTATGTGTATTTTGAGTAAGATTAGAGAATTCACTTACTTGAACTTCTTGTGAAACAAGATTAGAGGGTTGACTTGTTTGAACTCCAACATCATCAGTAACTTTTCTCTTAAAAATTGCATCAATTGTACTTTGCTTTCTCATCATAAAATATTCTAATTTTTTGTTACCTGAAAAAAAAAATTAAATAATTATATACTCACATGAATAAACAAACTGAATATTTTTTATTAATTAAACATCAATAACAATATTTTTTTACTAAGTCATTATCAATTTCAATAAAAAAAGAATAAATCTTAAAAATAAATAAACTATTTATCTATAATTTATGTGATCACAAAAAGATAAAATTATATTATTTTATAGTTAAAAAATATAATTTATTAATTAATAATTTTATACAATTATATAAAAAAAATAAAGAGTAGAATGAGTAGAATAGTAATACCTTTGCTAATTGGCAATTGCTATGATTGAAGATTTGAAGACCGAAGCCGAGATGTAAGGGTGTGCAGCGGCAGCGTGCTCCAAGAGAAGAGAAAACAAAACGTTTTCAAAAGGAACATAAGAGAATGTCACATGTAATGTGAGTGTTTGTTATTTGGGAGTTTAAAAAAATTTAAAAACCATTATATTTTATTTAGGTTGGGCCTTTTAGTTTATACTACTATTTTTTTTTTAAAGTTGGGGGGGGCCAGGCCTCTACTTGCCCCCCATGTATCCGTCCCTGGCTCCCGTCATATTGTTGCTGAGTCCATCACCGCCTACCTATTCACAACTCCCATCTTCTTTCACAGCCAGGAACGGACCCACGTTTAATACAGAGGGGACATTTGCCCCACAATTTTTTTAAAAAAAAAGAATTAATACTTATATACATATATACCACTTATTATATTATATTTATCTCAAAATAAAATATAAATAGTTCTTTTGTATTTTATGTTAAAAAATATTTTGTTAAACTTAACACATAATAATAATAATTATATTGTTAAATTTGATTTAGTATGAAAAATAAATAAATACACTCAAAAATAGTGATAGTTAATTATATTGTATTAGTTAATTAATTAATAGTTAAGTTAAAACTTAGTTTTCTAATTAAATACAACTTAAATTATTAGTAATTTTTTAAAAATTATTTAAGATAAAAAATATATTATCTATGTATTAATATACTATAATTATTTTGGTTAAAAAATTTATTTATACTATAAAAATTATAATAAGTAGATTTTATAATTAAATATAAGATAATAAAAAGTAAAATAATTGTTTAAAAATATATATAAAAAAATAATATTTAATCATGTTAAAAATAAAAAAAAGTCCTTATAAATATTTTTTATTATTTTAAATATTATACTATGTGTATGAAGTTATATTTTTATTATTTTAAATATTATAATAATAATTGTATGTATATTTCTAGTTCTTATCAATATGTATTAGATAGTTCTAATTTTAAATTTTGAATATATCTAAACCAATTTAGATTGGTCAAGTGATCAACTTAGTCGTCCGCTTAAGTAAGTATATTGAGGGTTCGAATTCTGTCTCATATGTATAGCAACTTGTTGCCGGCCAATTGTAGATTCTTAAATGGAATTCAAATTCATGACGGATTAGTCCTTAACTTGTTGAGTATCGTGGAAAGCAAAAAAATATCTATACCTAAATTTTATTATATTTTTGTCCCCATTAGTAAATTTTTCTGGGTCCGTCACAGTTCATAGCTTATGTCATCATCGCTGCTCATTTCGTTACCGTCGCTGTTGAGCCCGTCGCCACCTTTCCCCTGTCGAGTCCCTTTTCTCTAGGTAAATTTTTCCTTCTCTCTCTCCCTCCCTCTCTCTCTCTCCTTCTCCCTTTCATTGTGAGTCTGTTAAATTCTTCTGTTCTTCTTCCACGGACTCATCACTTAGTCGCCTTCGCTATGAGCCCAAACGTTGCCGTTGCAGTTTCATCTGAGTCTGTCACCGAATAAAATAGAAATTTTATTCAAGTTAAAAATAGACATGTATGAAATCATTTTTGCATGTAATTTTTGAATTTTCTCATCCAAATTTGATCTATGTGGTTGAGTATTTTAGTATGGGATCATCATGGTTTTGTTGTGACACTAATGTGATAAAAGTTTCGGTAATTTCATAACTAATATATGAGATAGACCAGATTATTAAAGTAATAAGAGAAATAACATTCAGATTTACGTGTAAAATTTATAAGAGGTTATCTAAAAAAAAATATATATTTATAATGGTTTTTTATTTAAATAAATTATTTGCTCTCCAATTTTACCTGAATCCCCTAAATGGTTTTCTTGAATGTGAATCCCTAAACCATATAATATATAAATTGTCCTAAGCTGGTGTGTTTTAATTAATATATAAATCATTGTACCCTAGGACGATTTATGCATGAATTGCATTGGTGAATAAGGCATAAATCGTCCCACCCTATTGTGTATTAGAAGTTACACATAAATCGTCCTAGGGTAGTATGAGTAATACGTTTTTACCTAAAACACCCTACCCTGGCACGATTTATGTGCTTCTTCCTAACCCTCAATCCCCTAGCACGATTTACGGGCAAATCCCAAACCCACAACCCCCTAGAACGATTTATGTGGAAAACTATCCCCCACCAACCCAGCACGATTTACGTGCATATATACCCCTCAGCAGCCTAGAACGATTCATGTGTACTGAGAACTTGTTTGGCCTTGCGATCTCGCAACTGGTCTTGTGTCATCCTCATCGTCAGATTCATCACCGATAACGGGTGGTTCCGAATCTGAATCATCATCACCAATGGCCTCAGCAACTGGATCCCTATCTCTGACCTCCATGAACGTAGTTGTACCATCCAATACCAGTCCCTCTCTCATTGTCGCTGCAAGCTCCCCTAAGGTTCGTACATCACCCAAGCAATCCCCGTCTTCAGCATGAACAGCCATTTCGGCTGCAAATGACGGAGATGAAACGTGGGCGGTGACGTCGTGACGATTTGGAACGGCACTTGAAGCACCATCTACCCTGACTATGGGCAGATTTGGAGTAGATCCACCAGAGCTACCCTCCACATCAGCCATTTTCACGAACAACTCCATAGCTCCCAAATCTGGAAATCTTGATTGACTGTGAAATATAACGTGAATGTCATCATCGCCTAACATCTCATATTTTCTGGTGAATATTCTAACCAACTTGAAAATTTCTTAAACCAAGAAGATTGAAAATATCGACGGTGATTGTTATTACCAGAAGCTGGATAGCTAATATTTGTTGGTTGGTATGGCCCAGCTATTATGTATGCTCTACGAATTTTATCACGTTCATTAACATTATACTGCCAAATTGGACGTCGCTTTCCTGGATCCCTTTCTAGTAAAGAGATATCAACATCTCTTTCTAATCTTGGAACTTTGGCTTTTTGTTGATGTGTATTTTGAGTAAGATTAGAGAGTTCACTTACTTGAACTTCTTGTGAAACAAGATTAGAGGGTTGACTTGTTTGAACTCCAACATCATCAGTAACTTTTCTCTTAAAAATTGCATCAATTTTACTTTGCTTTCTCATCATAAAATATTCTAATTTTTTGTTACCTGAAAAAAAAATTAAATAATTATATACTCACATGAATAAACAAACTGAATATTTTTTATTAATTAAACATCAATAACAATATTTTTTTACTAAGTCATTATCAATTTCAATAAAAAAAAGAATAAATCTTAAAAATAAATAAACTATTTATCTATAATTTATGTGATCACAAAAAGATAAAATTATATTATTTTATAGTTAAAAAATATAATTTATTAATTAATAATTTTATACAATTATATAAAAAAAATAAAGAGTAGAATGAGTATAATAGTAATACCTTTGCTAATTGGCAATTGCTATGATTGAAAATTTGAAGACCGAAGCCGAGATGTAAGGGTGTGCAGCGGCAGCGTGCTCCAAGAGAAGAGAAAACAAAACGTTTTCAAAAGGAACATAAGAGAATGTCACATGTAATGTGAGTGTTTGTTATTTGGGAGTTTAAAAAAATTTAAAAACCATTATATTTTATTTAGGTTGGGCCTTTTAGTTTATACTACTATTTTTTTTTAAAGTAGGGGGGCCCAGGCCTCTACTTGCCCCCCCCATGTATCCGTCCCTGTCTACAAGAATAAGGGGGATATATAAAGTTGCGGAAACTATAGAGGGATTAAGCTTATGAGTCATACTATGAAGTTATGGGAAAGGGTAATAGAACAGAGGTTGAGAAAAGAGACACAAGTAATAGAGAACCAATTTGGATTTATGACAGGAAGATCTACCACTGAAGCGATATACCTATTAAGAAGGATGATGGAGAGGTATCGTAGTAGTAAAAGGGATCTACATATGGTGTTTATTGATTTGGAAAAAGCGTATGATAGGGTACCAAGGGAGGTCTTATGAAAGGTTTTAGAAAAGATGAGAGTAAGGATCGCATATATTCGGGCAATTAAAGACATGTATGATGGGGCCACAACTAGTGTGAAGACTCAAGGTGGTGTGACAGAGCAATTCCCTATTGGTATAGAATTACACCAGGGATCATCCTTAAGTCCATACCTTTTCACATTAGTCTTGGAATTACTCACAGAGCACATCCAAGAGCATGTGCCATAGTGCATACTTTTTGCCGATGATATCGTTCTTATGGGAGAGTCAAGGGAAGACCTCAATAAGAAGATGGAGTTATGGAGAGAAGCTTTAGAAGTGTATGGTCTGCGCATAAACCATAGTAAGACGGAATATATGGAATGTAAGTTCAGTTTGAGAAGGGAAAACCCCAATATAGAGGTGAAGATTGGAGAAAACATCCTAGAAAAAGTTAAAAGTTTTAAGTATCTTGGGTGCATCATACAGGATAATGAAGAGATTGAACAGGATGTAAATCATAGGATCCAAGCAGGTTGGTCAAAATGGCGGAGTGCATCTGGTTTTATATGCGACAAAAAAGTGCCTTTAAAACTTAAAGGTAAATTCTATTGCACTGTCATAAGACCGGCTATGCTGTATGGTACAGAGTGTTGGGCGGCTAAAGGGGAGCACGAACATAAGCTGAGTGTGGCAGAGATGAAGATGTTGAGATGGATGAGTGGTCATACGCGATTGGATAAAATAAGGAATGAAGATATAAGGGAGAGAGTTGGAGTAGCACCCATTGTGGAAATAATGGTTGAATCGCGTCTCAGGTGGTTTGGACATGTGAGAAGAAGACCGATAGAACATCCAGTCAGGAGGGTGGATGAGATGGAAGATGGACAAAGGACGAAAGGCAGAGGAAGACCTAAGAAGACCATCCATGAGGTGGTCAAACAAGATCTACATGTAAACAGTCTCTCTGTAGACATGATACATGACAGAGCACAATAGCGTCGTTTGATTCATATAGCCGACCCCACTTAGTGGGACAAGGCTTTGTTGTTGTTTGTATATATAGGGAGAAAATATTATTTTTAAATAATAAACATAAAAATTAATTATTTTTATTTGTTCAATAAATTTAACACATAATCAAAATGTAAAAGTATATACATTAAATTTTTCAAAGTTTTAGATAATAAATATTAAAATTAACCATTAGTAAAAAATTAAACTCTTGCGTATGAAAACAATAACTAAAAAACTTATTATTTGATTTTTTGTATCTACGGAGAATTTGGTCTTCTTAGCCGACGAAGACCTTTGTCCCTACTACCTTTTTGTAAAAGTAATCTAATTTTATAAATCTTTTCTAGCGTTATCTATAACGTCAGGACAAAGCCAACATAGTTTCAAAGTGCGAGCAAAAATATTAGTGTATTACTAATTTTACAACAAAAATGTGCTACATATCACACCCTCATTACAATAGAAATCAAATTTTTTCCTCCAAAATTAAAGAGTTCTCCCCTCCATATTAGTAATTTGACAAATCAAAATATGTCACCATATATTTTTTATTATAATTAAAATAAAATTTTTTCTTGACTTCTAAAATTAACAAACTCCCCCTCTCATTCTTCTTTTTTATCTTTTTCTCTCTTTTCTGTCATTTTCTATTTTTCTCTACCTTCCTGTTCTACAAAAAATAAAATTAACAACATAATATAATTTAAATAAAAAATACTATTATATGCATATTTTTTTATCTAGTTTAAATTTTTACTGCTTATCTTTCTAATCTATATTTTTACTTCTTTTTTTTCAAATGATTATTACATATAATTTAAAAAAATAATCATGTTGTGATTAAAAGTTAGAATCAAGATTCAATTATTTTTAAAAAAATAAATTTGAGTTAATTTTATAACTATCAATATAAATTTTTTTATACCAATATCTAATTATATTTTTATATATGAGAAAAATATTATCTTTAAATAGCAAGCATAATTAATTATTTTTATTTGTACAACAGACTTAACACCTAATCAAATATAAAAGTATACACGTTAAATTCTTTTTTAGAGTAAAGGACAAATAGGTCCCTGACCTTTTTTTTCGGACATTTTTGTCCTCGAGGAAGGGAAAATACATTCAAGTCCCTCACCCCCCGAAAAACGTGGATATTTTAATCCTTCCGTTGAGTTCAGGCGTTTGGACTGGACGGAAAAGTCTGACCTGGCCGTGACGGAGGCCACGTGGCAGGGAGCATTTCGAAACAGGACATATAAGTCTCTGGAGACAAAAACAACGTCGTTTTTGTAACCTCCCCCAATCCTTCAAATTTCTCTGCCCTTTTCTTCTTCCTTCGTCCTTTTTCCCTTCCATTCTTCTTCCTCGGCCCCTGCCTCCATCACTGCCGCACAGCGGCGCCTCCGTCAGCCACCATCAACGTCGGCGACCTCCTCATTCCTCTCTTTTGAGTAGCTGTTGGCCTTGTGAGCGATCCTTAGGAGTATCTATCTCATCCAGCATGTCATCCCATCCACTGTCTTGGCCCTTGATGTTCCTGTAACATTGATCCATACGACGCTCCAGCTAGTCTAGTCAGGCCATAAGCTTGAGCCCTAGCTCTTGAGTCATGAGACCCTGAAAACCAGAAGGTGGTGCAGCTGGTAGTGAGGTAGGAGGCTGTGGTGCTTGGTGCACGAAATTGTGATCATCAACTTCGCACAACTAACCAGCAAGTGTACTGAGTCGTCCAAGTAATACCTTACGTGAGTAAGGGTTGATCCCACGAAGATTGTTAGTATGAAGCAAGCTATGGTCATCTTGTAAATCTCAGTCAGGCGGATTATAATGGTTATAATGGTTTTCGAAAATATAAAAACAAATAAAGCATAAAATAAAGATAGAGATACTTATGTAATTCATTGGTGGGAATTTCAGATAAGCGCATGGAGATACTATGTTTCTTCTGAATCTCTGCTTTCCTACTGCTTTCATCCAATCCTTCTTACTCCTTTCCATGGCAAGTTGTATGTTGGGTTTCACCGTTGTCAATAGCTACCTCCCGTCCTCTCAGTGAAAATGGTCCAAATGCTCTATCACAGCACGGCTAATCATCTTTCGGTTCTCGATCATGTCGGAATAAGATCCATTGATCCTTTTGCGTCTGTCACTACGCCCAACACTCACGAGTTTGAAGCTCGTCACAGTCATCCCATCTCAGATCCTACTCGGAATACCACATATAAGGTTTAGACTTTTCGGATCTTAGGAATGGCTGCCAATAATTCTAGCTTATACTATAAAGATTCTGATTAAGGAATCCAAGAGATACACGCTCGATCTAAGGTAGAACAGAAGTGGTTGTCAGGCACGCGTTCATAGGTGAGAATGATGATGAGTGTCACAGATCATCATATTCATCATGTTGAAGTACAGTGAATATCTTAGAATAAGAATAAGTTGAATTGAATAGAAAAACAATAGTGATTGCATTAATACTCGAGGAACAGCAGAGCTGCACACCTTAATCTATGGTGTGTAGAAACTCCACCGTTGAAAATACATAAGAACATGGTCTAGGCATGGCCGAATGGCCAGCCTCCACAAAAGTCTAAGATAGCATAAAACTGATCAAAGATCTGGTCAAAGACCAATGGTCAAAAAGACACTGAATACAATAGTAAAAAGTTCTATTTATACGAATCTAGTTACTAGGGTTTACAGAAATAAGTCTAAGTGTAGAAATCGACTTCCGGGGCCCACTTTGGTGTGTGCTTGGGCTGAGCTTGAGCTTTACACGTGAAGAGGCTTCTCTTGGGGTTGAACGCCAAGTTGTAACGTGTTTTTGGCTTTTAACTCTGGTTTGTGACGTGTTTCTGGCGTTTTACTCCAGAATGCAGCATGGAATTGGTGTTGAACGCCAGTTTGCATCATCTAAACTCGAATAAAGTGTCGAATATTATATATTGCTGGAAAGCCCTGGATGTCTACTTTCCAACTCAATTGAGAGCGCACCATTTGAAGTTTTGTAGCTCCAGAAACTACCTAAAAACAATGCCAAAAAGCGTATAAATTATCCGCTCATCACAACACCAAACTTAAATTGTTGCTTGTCCCCAAGAAAATGAAAATCAAATAGGATAAAAAGAAGAGAATATACTATAAATCCTAAAATATTAATGAATATTGGTTCTAATTAGATGAGCGGGACTTGTAGCTTTGTGCTTCTGAACAGTTTTGGCATCTCACTTTATCCTTTGAAGTTTAGAATGATTGGCATCCACAGGAACTCAGAGTTCATATAGTGTTATTAATTATCCTAGTTAAGTATGTTGATTCTTGAAAATAGCTACTTTTATGAGTCTTGGCCGTGGCCCTAAGTACTTTGTTTTCCAGTATTACCACCGGATACATAAATGCCACAGACACATGACTGGATAAACCTTTTCAGATTGTGACTTAGCTTTGCTAAAGTCCCCAGTTAGAGGTGTCCAGAGCTCTTAAGCACACTCTTTTTTCTTTGGATCACGACTTTAACCACTCAGTCTCAAGCTTTTCACTTGGACCTGCATGCCACAAGCACATGGTTAGGGACAGCTTGATTTAGCCGCTTAGGCCTGGATTTATTTCCTTGGGCCCTCCTATCCATTGATGATCAAAGTCTTGGATCATTTTTACCCTTGCCTTTTGGTTTTAAGGGCTATTGGCTTTTTCTGCTTGCTTTTTCTTTCTTTTTTTTTGCAAGCTTTTGTTATTCACTACTTTTTCTTGCTTCAAGAATCAATTTTATGATTTTTCATATTATCAATAATATTTTTCTTGTTCATCATTCTTTCAAGAGCCAACAATTTTAACATTCATAAACAACAAGATAAAAAATATGCACTGTTCAAGCATTCATTCAGAAAACAAAAAGTATTATCACCACATCAATATAATTAAACTAATTTCAAGGATGAATTCGAAACTCATGTACTTCTTGTTCTTTTGTATTAAAAACATTTTTCATTTAAGAAATGTGAAGGATTCATGGAATTATTCATAGCCTTAAGACATAGTTACTAAATATTAATGATCATATAATAAAGATATAAACATAGACAAACATGAAGCTCAAAAACTGAAAAAAAAAACAGAGAGATAAGAACAAGGAAGTTAAGGAATGAGTCCATCTTAGTGATGGTGGCGACTTCTTCTTGAAGGACCAATGGTGTTCTTGAGCTCCTCTATATCTCTTTCTTGCCTTTGTTGCTTGATCCCTAGTGATTTTGGTGCTCCTATCCTTAGTTGCTCCTAATAATTGTGTGGAGGAAAATGTATCCCCTGAGGTATCTTAGGGATTTCTTGATGAGGGAATTCCTCATGCTCTTGTTGAGGTCCATGAATGGGCTCTCTTGTTTGCTCCATCCTTTTCTTAGTGATGGGCTTGTCCTCTTCAATGAGGATGTCTCCTTCTATGACAACTCCAGCTAAGTAGCATAGATGGTAAATGAGATGAGGAAAAGCTAGCCTTGCCAAGGTGGAGGGCTTTTCGGCTACTTTGTAGAGTTCTAGAGAGATGACTTCATGAACTTCTACTTCCTCTCCAATCATGATGCTATGGATCATGATGGTCCGATCCACAGTTACTTCGGATCGATTGCTAGTGGGGATGATGGAGTGTTGGCTGAACTCCAACCATCCTCTAGCCACAGGCTTAAGGTCCAGTCTTCTCAATTGAACCAGCTTGCCTTTTGAGTCTCTTTTCCATTGAGCTCCTTCCACACATATGTCCATGAGGACTTGGTCCAACCTTTGATCAAAGTTGACCCTTCTAGTGTAGGGGCGTGCGTCTTCTTGCATCATAGGCAAGTTGAACGCCAACTTTACGTTCTTCGGACTGAAATCTAAGCATTTCCCCCGAACCATTGTAAGCCAATTCTTTGGGTTTGGGTTCATGCTTTGATCATGGTTCCTAGTGATCCATGCGTTTGCATAGAACTATTGAACCATTAAGATTTCGACTTGTTGAATGGGGTTGGTGAGGACTTCCCAACCTCTTCTTTGGATCTCATGTCAGATCTCCGGATACTCATTTTTCTTGAGCATGAAAGGGACCTCAGGGATCACCTTCTTCTTGGCCACAACTTCATAGAAGTGGTCTTGATGGACCTTTGAGATGAATCTCTCCATCTCTCATGACTCGGAGGTGGAAGCTTTTGTCTTCCCTTTCCTTTTTCTAGAGGTTTCTCCGGCCTTAGGTGCCATAAATGGTTATGGAAAAACAAAAAAGATATGCTTTTACCACACCAAACTTAGAATATTGCTCGCCCTCCAGCAAAAGAAGAAAGAATAGAAGAAGAAGAAGATATGGAGGATAGGGAGAGAGATGTGTATTCGGCCAAGGGGGAGAAGAGAAGGTAGTGTTGTGTGAAAATGAAGAAGGATGGAGGGGTTTATATAGTGGAGGGAGAGGGGTTTATGGTTCGGTCATGTAGGGTGGTTTTGGGTGGGAAAGAGATTTTGAATTTGAAGGTAGGTGGGGTTTATGGGGAAGAGTAGATGGATGTGAGTGGTGAAGAGGTGATGGGAAAGAGTGATTGAGGTAATTGGTGAATGATGTTTGGAGAAAAGTGTTATGAAAAGGTGTGAGAGAGAGGGAGAAGGTAGGTGGGGATCCTGTGGCGTCTACAGATCCTGAGGTGATCCTGTGGGGTCTACAGATCCTGAGGTGTCAAGGATTTCTCATCTCTGCATCCTTTAGGCGTGTAAAATGCCCTCTGTATGCAATCCTGGCGTTCAATGCCAGACTGATGCTTGTTCCTGGCGTATGTAGCTTGTTTCTGGCGTTTAACGCCAGCCTGATGCTTGTTTCTGGCGTTAAACGCCAGCTTGGTGCTTGTTTCTGGCGTTAAACGCCAGACAGATGCTTGTTTCTGGCGTTTAAACGCCAGACAGCTCTTCCTCCAGGGTGTGCTTTTTCTTTTGCTGTTTTTTATTCTGTTTTTAATTTTTGCAATTGTTTTGTGACTCCACATGATCATAAACCTAATAATACATAAAAGGACAATAGAAATATATATAAATAAATAAAAATTGGGTTGCCTCCCAATAAGCGCTTCTTTAATGTCAATAGCTTGACAGTGAGCTCTCATGGAGCTTCACAGATGTTCAGAGCATTGTTGGGACCTCCCAACACCAAACTTAGAGTTTGAATGTGGGGGTTCAACACCAAACTTAGAGTTTGGTTGTATCCTCCCAACACCAAACTTAGAGTTTGATTGTGGGGGCTTTGTTTGACTCTGTATTGAGAGAAACTTATCGTGCCTCTTTTCTATGGTTGCAGAGTAATATCCTTGAGCTTTAAACACAAGGTAGTCTTCATTCAATTGAAGGACTAGTTCACCACTGTCAACATCAATCACAGCTTTTGCTGTGGCTAGGAAGGGTCTTCCAAGAATGATGGATTCATTCTCATCCTTTCTAGTGTCTAAGATTATGAAATCAGCAGGGATGTAAAAGCCTTGAACCTTTACCAACACGTCCTCTACCAATCCATAAGCTTGTTTTATTGACTTGTCTACCATCTTTAATGAGATTCTTGCAGCTTGTACCTCAAAGATCTCCAGTTTCTCCATTACATAGAGTGGCATAAGATTTATACCTGACCCCAGGTCACACAGAGCCTTTTCAAAGGTCATGGTGCCTATGGTACAGGGTATTAAGAATTTACCAGGATCTTGTTTCTTTTGAGGAAAAGTTTGTTGAACCCATGTATTTAGTTCACTAATGAGCAAGAGAGGTTCACCTTTCCAAGTCTCATTACCAAACAACTTGGCATTCAGCTTCATGATGGCTCCTAGATATTGAGCAACTTGCTCTTCAGTTACATCTTCATTCTCTTCAAAGGAAGAATAATTCTCAGAGCTCATGAATGCCAGAAGAAAGTTTAATGGAATCTCTATGGTCTCTATATGAGCCTTAGATTCCTTTAGGTCCTTAATAGGGAACTCCTTTTTGTCTGGAGGACGCCGCATGAGGTCTTCCTCATTGGGATTTACATTCTCCCCTTCCTCTTTGGATTCGGCCATTTTGATTATATCAATGGCCTTGCACTCTCTCTTTGGATTCTCTTCTGTATTGCTTGGGAGAGTACTAGGAGGAGTTTTAGTGATTTTCTTACTCAGCTGACCCACTTGTGCCTCCAAGTTTCTAATGGATGACCTTGTTTCATTCATGAAATTTAAAGTGGCCTTAGATAGATCAGAGACTATATTTGCTAAGCTAGAGGGGCTCTGCTCAGAATTCTCTGTCTGTTGCTAAGAAGATGATGGAAAAGGCTTGCTATTGCTAAACCTGTTTCTTCCACCATTGTTATTATTGAAGCCTTGCTTCTGTGGATCCTTCCATGAGAAATTTAGATGATTTCTCCATGAGGAATTATAGGTGTTTCCATAGGGTTCACCCATGTAATTCACCTCTGCCATTGCAGGATTCTCAGGATCATAAGCTTCTTCTTCAGAAGATGCCTCTTTAGTACTGTTGGATGTATTTTGCAATCTATTCAGACTCTAAGAAATCATGTTGACTTGAGTCAACATTTTGTTCTGAGCCAATATGGCATTCAGAGCATCAATTTCAAGAACTCTCTTCTTCTGAGGAGTCCCATTACTTACAAGGTTCCTCTCAGAGGTGTACATGAATTGGTTATTTGCAACCATGTCAATGAGTTCTTGAGCTTCTGCAGGCATTTTCTTTAGGTGATTGGATCCACCTGCAGAATGGTCCAGTGACATCTTAGAGAACTCAGATAGACCATCATAGAATATATCCAGAATGGTCCACTCTGAAAGCATGTCAGAAGGACACTTTTTGGTCAACTGCTTGTATCTTTCCCAAGCTTCATAGAGGGATTCACCATCTTTCTGCTTGAAAGTCTGAACATCCACTCTAAGCTTGCTCAGCTTTTAAGGAGGAAAGAACTTGGCCAGGAAGGCCGTGACCAGCTTATCCCAAGAGTCCAGGCTATCTTTAGGTTGTGAGTCCAACCATGTTCTAGCTCTGTCTCTTACAGCAAAAGGGAAAATCATGAGGCTGTAGGCTTCAAGATCTACTCCATTAGTCTTAACAGTATCATAGATCTGCAAGAACTCAGTTAAAAACTGGTAGGAATCTTCTGATGAAAGTCCATGAAACTTGCAGTTCTGTTGCATTAGAGCAACTAGTTGAGGCTTCAGCTCAAAATTGTTTGCTCCAATGGCAGGGATTGAGATGCTTTTTCCATAAAAATTAGAAGTAGGTGTAGTATAATCACCAAGCATCCTCCTTGCGCCTCCACCATTGTTATTGGATTCGGCCATGTCTTCTTTTTCGAGATTCTCTGTAAGATTTTCTCTGATTTATTGTGCTTCAACTTCTCTTAACTTGTTCTTTAGAGTTCTTTCAGGTTCAGGATCTGTTTCAACAAGAATGTCCTTGTCCATACTCCTACTCATATGAAAAAGAAGAGAACAGAAAAGGAAGATGAATCCTCTATGTCACAGTATAGAGATTCCTTTATGTGAGTAGAAGAAGAAAAGAATAGAAGAAGGATGAGAAAAATTCGAACATAGACGATAAGAGAGAGTTCGAATTTTTAGATGAAGAGAAGAGTGTTAGTAATTAAATAAATAAATAGAAGAAGATGAGAGAGAGAGAAATTCGAAAATTAAGAGAAGAAATAAAATTAAAATTAAATTTTGAAGCAATTAGTTAATTAAAAGAATTTTGAAAAAGTGGAAGGTGATTTTCGAAAATTAGAGAGAGAAAAGTAGTTAGGTGGTTTTGAGAAAGATAAGAAACAAACAAAAAGTCAATTAGTTAGTTGAAAAAGATTTGAAAATCAATTTTGAAAAGATAAGGAGTTAGAAAAGATTTTTTAAATTAATTTTGAAAAAGAGATGATTTAAAAAAAAGATATGATTAAAAATATATGATTGAAAAGATATTTTGAAAAAGATTTGAAAAGGAAATTAAAAAGATTTGATTTTTAAAATTAAAATTGATTACTTGACTAATAAGAAACTAAAAGATCTGATTCTAGAATTTAAAGATTGAACCTTTCTTAACAAGAAAGTAACAAACTTCAAATTTTTGAATCAATCACATTAATTGTTAGTAAAGTTTTCGAAACTTATGAAATAAAATTAAGAAAAAAATTTGAAAATCAATTTTTTTAAAAAAAATTCGAAAATACAAAAGAAAAATGAAAAAGATTTGATTTTGAAAAAGATTTTGAAAAGATAGGATTTTTAAAATTGAAATATTGACTTGACTAATAAGAAACAACTTATTTTAAAATTTTTGACTAAGTCAACCCAAAAATTTCGAAATTTATGAGAGAAATAAGGAAAATATATATATATATATTTTTTGAATTTTTAATGATGAGAGAGAAAAACACAAAAATGACTCACAACATAAAAAATTAAGATCAAAACAAAGAAAACATGCAAGAACACTATGAATGTCAAGATGAACACCAAGAACACTTTGAAGATTAAGATGAACATCAAGACTTATTTTTGAAAAATTTTCAAGAAAAGAAAAACATGCAAGACACCAAACTTAGAAATTTTTCATGTTTAGACACTATGAATGCAAAAATGCATATGAAAAACAACAAAAGACACAAAACAAGAAAATATGAAGATCAAACAAGAAGACTTACCAAGAACAACTTGAAGATCATGAAGAATGCAATGCATTAATTTTTTTCGAAAAACGCAAGAATTTTAAAAACATGCAATTGACACCAAACTTAAAAATTGACACTAGACTCAAACAAGAAACACAAAATATTTTTTAATTTTTTAATTTTTTTAAGTTTTTTTTTTTGGATTTTTCGAAAATTATATTTTGGAAAAACTAAAAAGCTTTCAAAAAATTTTGAAAGATTTTTGAAAACTTTTTGACAAGAAAATTACCTAATCTGAGCAACAAGATGAACCATCAGTTGTCCAAACTCAAACAATCTCCGGCAACGGCGTCAAAAACTTGGTGCACGAAATTGTGATCATCAACAATGGCGCCAAAGACTTGGAGCTCTCAAACGTGAATCACACTTTGTCACAACTTCGCACAACTAACCAGCAAGTGCACTGGGTCGTCCAAGTAATACCTTACGTGAGTAAGGGTCGATCCCACGGAGATTGTTGGTATGAAGCAAGCTATGGTCATCTTGTAAATCTCAGTCAGGCGGATTCTAATGGTTATAATAGTTTTCGAAAATATAAAAAAATAAAGCATAAAATAAAGATAGAGATACTTATGTAATTCATTGGTGAAAATTTCAGATAAGCGCATGAAGATACTGTGTTCCTTCTGAATCTCTACTTTCCTACTGCTTTCATCCAATCCTTCTTACTCCTTTCCATGGCAAGCTGTATATTGGGTTTCACCGTTGTCAATGGCTACCTCCCATCCTCTCAGTGAAAATGGTCCAAATGCTCTGTCACAGCACGGCTAATCATCTGTCGGTTTTCGATCATGTCGGAATAAGATCCATTGATCCTTTTGCGTCTGTCACTACGCCCAACACTCGTGAGTTTGAAGCTCGTCACAGTCATCCCATCTCAGATCCTACTCGAAATACCACAGACAAGGTTTAGACTTTCCAGATCTTAGGAATGGCTACCAATAATTCTAGCTTATACCACGAAGACTCTGATTAAGGAATCCGAGAGATACACGCTCGATCTAAGGTAGAACGGAAGTGGTTGTCAGGCACGTGTTCATAGGTGAGAATGATGATGAGTGTCACGGATCATCACATTCATCATGTTGAAGTGCAGCAAATATCTTAGAATAAGAATAAGTTGAATTGAATAGAAGAACAATAGTGATTGCATTAATACTCGAGGAACAGCAGAGCTGCACACCTTAATCTATGGTGTGTAGAAACTCCACCGTTGAAAATACATAAGAACATGGTCTAGGCATGCCCGAATGGCCAGCCTCCACAAAAGTCTAAGATAGCATAAAACTGATCAAAGATCTGGTCAAAGACCAATGGTAAAAAAGACACTGAATACAATAGTAAAAAGTTCTATTTATACTAATCTAGTTACTAGGGTTTACATAAATAAGTCTAAGTGCAGAAATCCACTTCCGGGGCCCACTTTGGTGTGTGCTTGGGCTGAGCTTGAGCTTTACACGTGAAGAGGCTTCTCTTGGGGTTGAACGCCAAGTTGTAACATATTTTTGGCGTTTAACTCTGGTTTGTGACATGTTTCTGGCGTTTTACTCCAGAATGCAGCATAGAACTGGCGTTGAACGCCAGTTTGCGTCATCTAAACTCAAATAAAGTGTGGATTATTATATATTGTTGGAAATCCCTAGATGTCTACTTTCCAACGCAATTAAGAGTGCGCCATTTGGAGTTTTGTAGCTCCAGAAAATCCATTTCGAATGCAAAAAGGTCAGAATCCAACAACATCAGCAGTCCTTTTTTAGCATGAATCAGATTTTTGCTCAGATCCCTTAATTTCAGCCAGAAAATACCTGAAATCGCAGAAAAATACACAAACTCATAGTAAAGTCCAGAAATGTGAATTTTACATAAAAACTAATCAAAACATCCCTAAGAGTAGCTAGATTCTACTAAAAACTACCTAAAAATAATACCAAAAAGCGTATAAATTATCCGCTCATCAGTGCTGTCATGGTAGGCTGCCCCTCAGATATCAAGAAGTTAGATGTATCATCTGCCGGGACTCCTATGTCGGTATTAGAGAAGAGACCAGTGCTCTCTTTAGCTGGTTGTTTCTCTTTCCCAGTAGATTTCTTTCCTTTGGCAGGTCACAAGTAGCTCACAAGCAAGACCTCTACACAATTCACACTCATACAATGCAACCATTCAAAACTATACAGTGGTGGAATTGAATGAAGAATGAGTGATGCACATTGACAAAAAAACTAAAGTTGATAAATCTCAAGTAAAAATTTGAATATACATGTGGTCATTCATGTAATTCACATTGCAAAAAGAGGTTGAATGAAGAAGTATACATCAAACATCAAAGCATCACACAAACACTCTTAAAAAATGAGTGGAAATAAGGAATATAAAGCAGCTTAGTGAAATATAAGAATGGAAAATCTCAACTAAACAGAGAAATGACAAGCCAAGCTAGTGATTAATTGGCCTTGGCAACATTCAAAGCGAAAAGTGTGCATACCATGTCAATTAATCAAAGTGAAAATTGAGTTTTGAAAACAAAACTTTTCTAAAATTTGGCAGCATCTCAGTATTACATAGTACATTTCCCAAAGTTAAACAAACAATGAATTCAACAGTCAATTATAGGTAGAGAGTGTAGATCAAATAATCAAGTCTCACTGAATCAAAATTAAAGTTCAATATGCATTAAGAACTCAGCATCATTAAGCAAGAACAAATACAAGTAACATAAACCATAATCAAGCATAGTAAAAACCAAGTAGCACAATCAACATAAGTACAGCACAATGGCTTGAAATACAATACAGAGAACAAAAGTACCAGATTCAAGCAACAATTCTCATCGAGTTTAACAATTATATCAAAAGTAAGCTACATGAAACCTAACAAAAGTGATCATTGAATTAAAGCAATTAGCTCATTTTAAAATAGAGATGTGGCATCAGACAGCAAAATGAGCACATAAGAGTTCATTGTTAACCAAAACAGGCAGTGAGAATTTACACAACAGCAGTGTAAAACATCAGTCTCAGCAATTTCCATTAACCAACCCTAATCCTAACAACTCAAGAACAATTGAACAAACTAAATATAATGAACTACAAACACTGATTGCACAGACAGCAGCATTAAGCAAGCAAGACCTAATCCACTATCCACGCCAGATTCTCTAACAACCTAATGTAACTAACTAATCTAACCTAATTGAAATTAGCTAAACAAAACTAACTAAACAATATTAATTAACTAATTGTAATAACATAGTGAATTAAACAGAGAGAAAGAAGACCTGGAAAGCACAGGGGTGGTAATGAGAGAGAGAGAGAGGAAAGGATGGTTGGGCCCTAGTAGCGACGGTGGTGCACCGGTAGAGAGGCGGCGGCGCGGCGGCAGTGGGTTACCGAGAAGGTTGTCGCGGACGAACAGTGGGTGGAAGGATGGTGAGAAGAGAGAGAGACTAATGGGAGTAAGGGAGTGAGAAAGGGAAGAAGACGCGAAAAGAGAGGAAGGAGGAGGTCGCCAGTGTTGATGGTGGCTGACGGAGGCGCCGCTGTGCGGTAGTGATGGAGGCAGGGGCCGAGGAAGAAGAATGGAAGGGAAAAAGGACGAAGGAAGAAGAAAATGGCAGAGAGTAATTTGAAGGATTGGGGGAGGTTACAAAAACGATGTCGTTTTTGTCTCTAGGGACTTATATGTCTTGTTTCGAAATGCTCCCTGCCACGTGGCTTCCGTAACGGCCAGGTCAGCGCCACCTCTGCCAGGTCAGACTTTTCCGTCCAGTCCAAACGCCTGAACTCAACGGAAGGATTGAAATGTCCACGTTTTTCGGGGGGTGAGGGACTTAAATGTATTTTTCCTTCCTCGAGGACGAAAATGTCTGCAAAAAAAGGTCAGGAATCTATTTGTCCTTTACTCTTTAAATTTTAGATAACGAATGTTAAAATTTATTATTAGCAAAAGTTTAAACTCTTTCATATAAAAATAATAACTAAAAGATTTATTATTTAATTTTTTTCTCTACAGAGACCCTGATTTTCTTAGTCGATAAAATTTTTTGTCGCTTACAATTTTGTTATAAAAATAATTTAATGTTATAAATTTTTTGTTTCATAATCTATAATGTCATGACTGACGTAATTTTAAAAAATTTATATTTTTATAATGTTATTATAAATAAAAATACTAGTTAATTACAAAAAAGCTATTTCATATTAATCTTATCAATCATGTTACACTACACTTGTATAAAAAGTCAATCATTAATTGATTATCATATAAAGCTATGTATTTGATATTTCATAATTTTTTTAAATTATACTGCTATAAATAAATTTAATTATTGTAATATGATAATTTTAATGATTTTGGTGATTAATTATGAAATTAAAAATGTAAATCAATATATATATATATATATATATATAAATATTATGCGACTAGCTTTTAGTATGTATATAACATTTTTGTTGTGACTTAACATTTTTGTAATTTACATAATCTATTGTTGGTGACTTGGTGTAGTGCTTATTAATTTGGTACAAGTACAAGAGAGAGGAATAAATAGGAATAAATTCTCAAAGATACCATTACAATACCAATTCTCAAGGTACCACTTCCGTAGTGTAAGTTGCATTTGTATTTTATTATTTTATATACACTATCTATTTAATAATTTAATTTACCTGCCCCGCAAGTTTCCCTTTTCCATTGCTTTCTTCTTTCTCCTTAATCCTCATTGATTTTTAATTTTTTCGGCACCTTGTGCTCTTTTTTTTTTTTTTTGGTATAGACCTTATGGTCATTTAACCCTACAACAAAGTAATCTCTCTAAACTTCGCTTCTTTCCCAACCCAAATTACACAATAAAGCACAAATAGGCCCAAATTGTACCTCACACAAGGCCCATAAATAGGCCCACCAATGCGCCACCAATTAGACCCACCACTCGCGGGAACCAACGGGACATTTTGGCGGGAACAAACGTGCCACCCATTCCCGCGCAAAACAAAACCCCACTATATAAACACAACCCCAATTTTTTTCCCTTTCCCACCAAATTTTTATTTTATTTTATATTTATTTTTCATTAAAATCTCAGATCCAATTAAAAAATGAGATCTTCGTTAGAGGCTTCACCATCTTCATCATGCAGATCGAAGAAACACAAGGATCTGAGCTCAAAACTCGTTTCTTCAGATTCGGTTTCGCTCAATACCAAGACACCGGAGAAACCACCGGAGCTGACGCGCCACACGCGCCGCACGCGCAATCGGGGCGTAGCGCTCTCGTTGTCGGAGGTGCGGAGAGTTGCCAAGGGCCTCCAGGAGCAGCGCGGCCGTGAAACGACGTTGTTTGGCGACAAATCTGCGAGGAGGCAGATCGAGCTGCGTTCGCCGAGCAAACCCCAAAAAACCAGTTCCGATGAAGAAGAAGCCTTCAAGCTTCCCGAAAAGTAATATATCTAAGTCTTTGAACTTTGTTTATCTTATTTTTAATTTGTGATTTTTGGATTTGTGAATTTTTTTGTGTGTGTTTGCAGGTATGAGATTTTGGGCGAGTATTTTGCTAGGTTGGATTGTTCGATTCGACTGCTGCGCATGAAAGGAATGACACCGTCTTTCTCCAAAATCAGCCACAAGATTGAAAGTTTAACTGATAGGTATGAGTGTGTAATTGAAGTGATAATTGCTACTGCTAGGGTAATTTATTTCTAGAGAGATATTATTACATAATTTGTAGTTTTATGTTGGTGGTTTTAGATCTATGAGGACTAAAGAGTTTTGAGTTTCTTTATTTTTTAAAGTTACAGTTACCTTCTGCTTCGTTTATTTCATTTATTTTTTATTTTCTATAGTTTTTATGTTCAAATGTTGTTGGTTCAAGGTTTTTGATAGAAAAAATGATTTGTGATTTGTGGCTTGTTTAGGAGGTTTACACTTAGTCATTTGGCTCAGTTGAAATTCGTGTTGCCTGAGGCAATTGTGGCTAAGAAGGTGTTAGTGTTTGATGAGAAGACAAGTTGTATGAAGCCAGATCTGCATGTCACTATTAACTATGATGCGGTGGAGTTTGCATCAAAGTTGCCAACCGAAGGCGGCCGGGGCATGCTGTTGAGGAAGTTGTTCCGTGCGCGGCTGAGAGATTTTGTTGAATCCCATCCTGGGGTATGCAAGTTTCTCCAACTACAGTGTTTGGTTGATAAAATTTATTTTTAACATTAACTTGTTGAATCACATTGCTTTGTGCTGGTTGCAGCATTGATTGCCTTTTTCAAGTTCAGAATTACATCAGTTACTTTTCCAATTTTATTTTCCCTCTTTACTTGTAAGAAACTAAGAATCATCCAATAGAATTCTAATGAATTAATGTTGAAAATATGAGATGTATGGTACTGGGAAATATAGCTTTTGATATATGGAAAACTCTATTTGGTGAATAGCACAATGACATGATGGTGTCATTATCAAAAGAAGTTTTTAATAGGTAGGAAATCTTGTAAGCTAGTGCTTTATTGATAACAGTTAGTACCGCAATCTCAATTTGATTGATTGCTCTTTTTTCTTAGATCATTTGTCATTTGATATAAAATGTGCTTCTACATCTAGGGAGATGAAATTCCGGAAGAAGCGCTACCCGAACCATTCAACCCAAAGCAACATCGTCTATCAGACATATTGACAAGGCCTTTCTCATCTAAGGCGACAATATCGGATGCAGATGCAGCTCACCCTTCAACAGTATCATCGGCAGTCATTCCGGATAATGACACTGAAATAGACTTGTTAGAACCTGTTAGGACATCAATTGAATCCCTTAACCAGCAACCATCAGCAGCCTCTCATGTGCCTCAATCTTTCAGAAGACGGTTCTCTCAGAGGTTGAAGGAAAATGGAACAGATAATAATGCACTGGAAAAATTGCCATCAGATTCATTGCAAACTGTGGTTTTACCGGATTCAGAGTCAGGCCTGAGTGATAGACCTACCTCAGAAGGAGCCAGTAATGAAGTATGCCTCACAAATTGTTCTTCATCTGGTGCTCCACTTGCTACTCCATGCAAAACCATTGAACATACAGAAAATAATGGGTCTCAAAAATGCTTTGATGCTGTGTCAACCCCAGCCAAATGTATTTCTACTCCAGCCAGCATAACACCTGCATTGCCTACGCCTCCTAAGAGACAATTCATGAGTCCAGAGGATAACTCTTCCACTACTACTAACAAGTTGGTTAGGCGCCCACCTCCATCGCTAAGGTCGTTGAAATTCGAAACTCCGGTTAAAAATAAGGAGGCAGAGAAAGAGAAATTTGAAACTCCAGTTAAAAATAAGGAGGCAGAGGAAGAATATGATGATCTTTTGGATGTTCTCCCTGAGAGTCTTCTGCAATCGGTATGCCTTCTGCTTCCTTATAATGCTACATGAAGAAATATTTACAGATTAGCATTAATATCTGTTGGTTTTCTGATCAATTACACTGCTAAAATATGTTGTTGGCTTGTTGCAATATAGTGTTGCAGCTACTTTTTCGTCGGATATCCCTTCACATGAAAAACTCATTATTTTTAAATAATTTCATCAAATGTTTTCTATGGAATTAAAGCTACTTTTTCTGTCATGGTCTAAAAAATTTGAAATAAGGATTTGAAACTCTTTTATTTCATATTCTGCAATGCTGTTCATCTATTTCACGAGTAGTTCCACAGTTTTGGACCGAATATCTATCTAGCCTCATTTTATTCCATTGCTAGAGTCGGATCAAGAGTAACAATGCCTTTACTCTTTGCAGATTAGAGAAAAGGAAATACAAGCAATGGAGGAAAGAGATCCAGCTATTTCACAAGCAAAGAGACGGCGAAAAATGATCGCTGGCCTACCTAAGATCTTTAACATGATTCACCTCTTGCTCCAGTCAATGAACCGCTCCGTTATCACGAAAGAGGAGCTTGTGAGCAAGATAATCTCTGGCAATTGTGATATTGTTGATAGAAGTAAGGCCCTGTTCTATAATAAAAAAAAATGATTGACTATTTTCTAGCTTCCCCCACTCTAAATTTACTTTCTTTATTCTATTATTCTCAGGCGAAGTAGAAGAACAATTGAATTTGTTGCTAGAACTAGCACCAGATTGGATTTCTGAGAAGTTGGCCTCTAGTGGAGATTTCCTTTTCTGGTGAGTTTCTTTGGTACAAGTATAACATACTCCATATTCTTAGTAAGCAATTCTAACTATGTAACATGCACTTTTCAATTGTTCTGATAATATTTTGGGTCTAATTTGCAGCATAAATAAAATGGTGGACGCCGTGACCATACGCGCATCACTTCAAGAAGCAAAATGAACAAGAATGGGAGAATGTTCTCAGAATTGTAGTTAAAGGTTTCACAAAGGACATGATTACGTTTCATTTCTTTGGTCTGAGTTGTAAATCAGTAAATGTTAGAACTATTCCTGAGATAAGTAGCTATTGGCATTGGCATATGCACAAAACCTCTTTTTTTTAGTAAATGGTGTTCAACAAAGTCCCTTACTCCCTTTGGTATTTTCCCGTTAGTGGTGTCAGAAAGGTAAGAGAGAGCTTTGTGTATATTCAAATGACGCGAAATGATATAATATATAAAAATATTGAGTATATACTCATTTTGGTCTTCAAAGAATTTTAAATTAGACATTTTAGTCTCCAACTAAAATTAATTATTCGATTGGTCTTTAACAATAAACGACATTGTTCTTCCACAATTATCATATCTCGCATAACCCTAACATGTATACTATCCTTCTTCACATTTATAGTCTTTTTTGCACTTACTTCAACATATCATGGACCACACACCTTCTAAATTTTTGTGATTGGTACATCCATCTCCTCTGCACTTTACCCACCAAAAGCATCCAACTTCCACGTCTTTGATAACATCACCTCCAACTCCGACAACGTCCACGATATCTTCAAGACCAAATTCCACAACTAATCTAAGGGTACGCCTTTTTCTACTCTCCGGCAAGCAATATAGAAGGTTGTACATTAGAAGATTCTCCTTCGACATCATATGCAAATTACATCTCCACCTAATTTCAAACAAAGTGGGCATAGTTCCAAAAAACAGTAACAAAAACAGAGCAATAACTACAAAGAAAACATAAAAACTAGCATAAAACAGCAAATAAGGAGCAAAAGAATATAATGATTTTAGCTCCTCTAAAGATACTTCAAGATGAACCTGATTAGTTATACAACATCAAATCATGATCATTCTCCTTCCAACTTTTAATCAGCAGAATTATTGGCCTTTTTCATATATCAGTAAATTATGCATCAAAGATCAACTTCATATGTCTTCTTATTCACCTTAGACTTAGATATTTGCACTAATAAGTACATCAATTACTCATGTATTGTCAATCTTGACACCATCGATTTGTGTATTTTACAACTTTCTCCTTTAACTTCTCTAATACCAACACTCTATTATTAAAGACAATGTTATTTCTACATATCCATGTGCACCATATTATAGAAAAAAATAACACCATCCACACTTCCTTCATATCTTTCCTTATCCTTTTATCCATCCACACCTCAAAGCATTGTTTGGTAGTTCCTGGCCAAACCCAAATCACACTCCAATCTATCAAGATTAATCCCCACAACTTCCATATACGATCACATGAAAAAACAAGTGATATATCGTCTCTAATCTATCCTTACATAAGACACAAAAGGATTCCGCTTCTGGTACAATCTTAAACTTATATAATCTATCTCTAGTATTCAATCTTTTTAAAATTACAAACCACATCAGCAACTCAACTCGTGGAGGATTTTTTTCTTATGAACATTAAATTTATAGAGTGTGCATTGTGTAGTTTGAAGTTATAGTGTTAGACTATTAATGTTATGCGAGATATGATGGAAATTGGAAGAAAACAGTGTCGTTTCCGAACAGAGGAGATCAGAAACCATTTTGTCCACTGTTATAATTGTCAGGGACTATTTTGTCCTCCGTTAGAATTAACAGAGTAAAGGACCTAAGTGACTGACAGAGTTAATTGTTAGAGACCAATCGAGTAATTAATTTTAGTTGGGGACTAAAGTGTCCAATCTAAAATTCTTTGAGAACCAAAATGAATATATACTCAAAAATATTTATAAATATTAAGAAAATTGACAAATAAAAATCTAATATCATATTATAAATATTCAAATATGTTAAACAATTCTAATGAATGGCCAATTGGTCTTAATATATTTTTACATCTCTTGCAAACTCAAGTGGCAAGTTAGAAACTTGTTTAAGGATAAATTTCTACAACCGAGTGATTTATTTAACTAAGTCTAATCAAGTCATTTATATACATATGCATATGTTTTTTTTCAATGTTTTAAATTTATATGTGCATATTTTCTTTTATCTCTTCTTTTTCACCTTTAATGTTGCGTTTTTTTTCTCTCTTTTTTTCGTTATTTTTTCTTTCGTTATTGTTGTTACCACCATCTACTCCTCCTTTTTCTCCTTTTCTCATTGGAATTTCTTTTCCTTCCTTTATCGTTATCGTCGCTATCACCACTTCCATCTCCTCCTCCATCATCATTATTATCATCGTCGTCTTCTTCTTACATGTATAACAAAAAAAGAAAGAAAGAAATAAGGAAAAAAAAGAAGAAAAATGTAGCATTAAAAAAAGACATTTTTGTACTTTTGTAACAAAATTTTGGTATAAAAACTAAGAAATTTATATATTATTATTAAGAAATTTTGGTATATTTATATTTTGATAAGTTCTGCTCAATTCAAAACTCTTCATCTTCTTCATCCTCTTCTTCTTTTCATCATCTTTTTTTCTTTATTTATCTTTTCTTTTTTGTTTTACCTTATCTAGTTTTTTCTTATTTTATTCGCTTAACAAAAATAAAAACAAAAATCAAACAAAGAAAAAAATACATAATGCTGCAAAATTACTAAGAAGAAGATGAATCTACATTCATTCAAGTAAAAGAAAGAAAAAAAATAAGAAAAAAAGAAGAAAGAAAATACAACATTAAAGAAAACATTTTTGTGCATTTATAACAAAATTTCGGTGTAAAAACTAAGAAATTTATGTATCATTGTTAAAAAATTTTAGTGTATTTTTATTCTGATAAGTTTTGTATAATTCAAAACTCTTCCTCATCTTCTACTGCTTTTTATTCTTTATCTTCTTATTTTATTTTCTCATAATTCTTCTTGTTTCATTTTTTAAGAAGAATAAAATAAAAAAGAAGAAGAAAAATTAATGCTACAAAACTACTAGGAAGAAAAGGAGGAAAAGAAAAGACGCAGCAACAACAGCACGACGATGGAGAAAAAACATGCGAAGAAAAAGATCTAGTCTTTGTTTGTGTGCTTGTTTTTTAATCGAGTTTGTGCATCGCAATCATTAAGTAATTTTAGTGTATTTCTGAGTTAATTGAGGTGAGTTCTGGATTTAATTTCATAGTTAATTGAGGGGCATTTCAAAAACAAGCTCAAACTAAAAGTGTATTTTATTTAAATCTAGAATGTATCGAAATTAAATCTAAAATGTATTAAAATTATTTAATGATAACTCTCTTAAAAATTTGTATCACAATTAAATAATTTCAATATTAAAATTAAAAAACTTCTGTGTAATAATTAAAAATTTTTATATTATTTTTTAATAAATTTTACATAATTTAAAATTTCTCCCACGTGTGCTTCTTATTTTGGTTTTAGGTACTATATATGAAGTCGACAGAGAAAGCAAAATTTAAAACCCAATATAAAATTTCGTTACATACAATAGGATGGTGAAAACTGTCTATACTAAATGACACAATTGCCACTAAACCAACCTTGAGCCTTATCTTCCAAATGCACTTTATCCTCACAAAAATAAGTGTGATTATTATAAAAGTAAAATGAAGCTTTCATGGTGGTAGGAAAACACTTTTTTTTTTCTTATTTCCCTCAAATTTTTTAAAACACATAATGCTTGACTTTTTTTCTTGGAGCAGTATCATTTCTAAGATTACATGATGTTGGATATGGTCAACAAAAATGAAGTCAATAGTCACTTCATGATTCTACCCAAAAAAACACAAATGTACCCTTTGATGAAAGTGACAATTCAATTTCAGACCACATTAACAGTTGTAGTTATCATCTAGAACACTAATTATTATTAGTGGTCGATGAATGGACTACAACATTTTACACAGATAATTATGATAGATTCCTTATTGAAGTTAGAAAATAAATCAAATCCGATTTCTAATAAATCATCACAAGATGACAAGAATCTATGGTTTCTTTCTTCTTTTTCTCTTTTTCCCTTTTTCTCTTCTATATATCTTTTTGCACACTCAAGGACTGAAACATTATTATTACTTTAGCACAATAAAGAGTTAAATAAATATAATAGGGAATTATTATTAGATGGAGTTTTATGATTATCATTGGATTCCTTGTACCCATTTTATCTAAATAAATTCTACCAAATTTATCACATAAAAGAACCGAAAACTATTTAATCAAATTGAGTAATGCTATTTAGTATAAATTCAACAATACATCACTAATATAATGCAAGGTAATTATTTTTGTATAAATAAAAAAATGAAGTAATAAGGAAAAGTCATGAAAAGAAATTATTTGATTCATCCTACCAAATAATTAATATAATTTTTTCACTAAATCATTCATATATATAGTGAAGATCACTAAATTGGCTTTTTAATTTAGTGTTTTGCGCCCATCAAAATTGACTAAATGAGAAGAGTGAAATGATCAAACTATTACTCATGACTTTTGAGAACCATAATTTATATATCCTTCATATATAGATTATTCATTAGATGTTAGTAAAAAGCTCAACTACAAAATCTACTTAGGATGATTTGGCTCCCAACAATTGTCAAGAGAAAAAGGGAAAGCTAAAAAAAAGAGAGAAAAACCACAAACATTATTTCAAAATCAAAAACATTTTTTTAACATTAGAAATTAGTTACTAATAAACTAGTATGTATAAAAGAAAAAGTAAAAGCTAAAAGAAAATAAAAGATAGATAAAAAAGACCATATACATTATTATAAATAAAAGGTGGCTTTTGAAAATCTAAGTGCAAATTGCATACCAAATTAAAAAGGAGAAACAATGCTATACAAGTTTCCCTGCTATAAGTTTGCATTGCCAAAAACAAAGATATATATTGTACACATAATGCCCAATAGCAATGCATAGAAAAAGTGTAGCAACTCATGTTAATCATCAATAGGCACAAAAATACTCAATAGGAGAGTGAATTAAGTATTAAGATTAAATATATTTTTTTTTTTGTCTAAAAGTAATGTATTTATTTTTATTTGGTTTTATAAGCGAATTTCAAGTATTTAAATCATTATATACTTAATATTTTTGTATTACTTGAATGGGTTAAGTATGATTTTGGTTCCCATCGTAGAGGTTAAAAATCGATTTTGTTTTCGATCTTTTTTCGCTACAAAATAATTCCCAAAGTTTCAGTTTGTTTTAAAATCGTCCTTCGGACGAAAATAACCTTTCCCCTTCATCCCAAAATCAACCAAACTCAACAGAAACAGAACAGAAACCCAGCCGAACCAGAACCCACCACCACCACCACCATTATTATTATGGTCATCATCATCATCAGAATTTTCACATCATCATCAAAACAACAAAATCAACCAAAATCAACCAGAAGCTCAAGTTAAACCAAAATTCACCACCACCACCACCATTATCATCATGGTCATCATCATCATCATCATCATCAGAAGAATAACAAAACTCAAAACCCACCACCACCATTTCCACCTAAGAAAATCAGAACTCAGAAAATTAGAACAATCAAAACTCAGAACCATCAACAAAATTCAAAACTAAAATTCTTCCTCTTTTATTAACAAAACTCAGATGCAATTACAATAATAAAAAATTTCCAAATTCATCTTCAATTACAAGAACAAAAAATCCATAAATATAATTACCAAAACAAACGACGAGTCGAGGTGCGACGGCGAGGAAGAGGTGCGGCGAGACGAGGGTGACAGTGAAGGCAAGGTGATGACGTCGGCAAGGGCGAGGAGGAAGAGCAAAAACGGCTCGCAGCACACGGTGAGATCCAACGGCGAGGACTGTACGACGAGGAATAGGAACAGTGGCGGCGACAGCGAGGAGCAACGGCGGTGGCCCTTAACTTTCTCTCTTCCGATATCTCTCTTCTCCCTTAGCTTTCTCCTCTCTTGCTCTCTGTTTTTCCTTCCGATCACAGACGGCGGTGCGGCAGTGCGACGGTACGGCGGTGCAGCCTTCCCTCCCTTCTCCTCCGGATTCTCTTTCTCCCCTCCTCTTTCTCTTTCTTGCTCCCCCTTCTTCTGATTCTCTTTCTCCATCTAATATCTTTCTTTCTTTTTTATTTTATTTTATAATTTTTTAATGAAAGGTAATTTGGTAATAAAAAAATAAAATTGATAAAACTAAAACCTTGAGGATTTTTTGTAGTGAAAAAAAGGTTAGAAATGAAATCGATTTTCGACCTCTACGTTAAACCAAAATCATACTTAACCCTACTTGAATTAGATAACTTAATATAAAGAATGAATAGTAATAACGATGTTAGTACCTTTTTAAAAGTTTGTGAGAGAATCCCAAATAATTAAATAGATCTATGCTTTATTTTCACACCATTTTAAAATATAAATAATGTGGTAAGGAGTTTAAGGAAGAAAGAACACAAACTTTCTTTTTTTTTTTTAAAGTTAGGAATAAGACATGAATTTAAGACTTTTAGATAAAGATGAAAAATTATGTCATTTAAACTATAATTCGTTAGCTAAATTTTAATTTTATTCTAATTCGATATAACATTTTTACTTAGCAAATTTTAGAAGTTTGATAAACCGTTATAATAACAAGCACTTCTTATATTTGGACTTTTTTAAATAAATAAAAAAATATTATTTTTAAAAATAAATGATTTTAATTTTAATTTTCAGAATGTGTTTTTTTTTGTTGGTTTAGGATGAGTTTGTCGCACTCCGACGAACTTCTATAATTTTTATAGAATTTGTTGTATTCCCGGCAAACTTCACCCTAATTCTCCATAAAATCTGGCTGAAAACGAAACTTAAATTTTTAAATTATTATCATCGTTTCCAAGGTAGTGTTTGGTGGAGAGATAGAGATTAAGAGACAGAAATTGAAATAAATCTCAGTATTCTATTTGGTGCAAAGTAGAAGAAAGAAATTGAAACAAAAATGAAATTCTAATTTAATTTGTACAAAGGTAAAATTGAAATTAATTAATTGAAATTAATTAATTTGAATGAAAGTATTTTAGGTATAAAATGTTATTAAAGTTTCACTTTTCATCTCTAAAAGTTTTAGTCCCTGTATTCTCATTTTTTGGAGGTACTGAAATTTTGGAGACAGAAATTTTAGTACCAGAAGCAACAAATATAATACTGAGTCTCAGTCTTCCAATCTTTGTATTAGTCCCTCAAAACAAGCGCTACATAGGAGTACACAAAAGTACACAAACAACAAGCATAGCTTCTTCAACATAGTTCGGCGACAATGACAACCATTATTATCGTCTCCAGAAATATACAGGAATAAGTCATATTTAATAAGGATTTTTTTATTATAAATTAAAAAAATAATTAATTTTCCAAAAAAAAAAAACGATTTATCCATGTGTACTCTTATATATTCTGATAATGGTTGTCATTGTCCGTTGTGAAGTTTAAGAATTTGAATCGGAAGAATTCAAAGTGAAATTCGCGGGAGGTGCCACGAACTCTATTAATATGATGAAATTCGTCGGAAGATGCGACGAACTTGGCTAAAATTCAACAAAAAAACGTATTTTGATATTTAAAGTTGAAATGTTTTTTTTAAATAATATTTTTTTATTTATTTCAGAAAAAAATTCATACACTTCATGTATTCATTAAAATATATCATCCGTATATTTATCATAAATATATTGTTCACCAAAATGTTTTTCAATTATCAAAATGCATAATCATAAATAACTTTAAAAAAAAATCATACATCCAACTAAAATTACAACTCAAACTTCTATGCACAAAAATAATAAATGAATAAGTAAAAATGCATATAAACAATTAATATAACGAATTTAGATAATATTATATTTATCTTAAGAATATTAAGATTATTATTAATAAATATTTTAAAATTTTTTATTTTCATAAATATATAATAAATATATTAAAAATTTAAATTTTATATTTTTTTCGATATTTTTTTAATTAATAACTTTAACATGTAGCTAAACGCTAACATTATGATATTTGATATTAACCGTTAGAACGTGGTTATACATATTATTCCATTCTTTTAAATATTATTGTCATTTTTATTTGTTAGACTCATTGAAAAATTAAGAATGTGTTTAGTAAACATCTTAAAGAAGATAAAAGTGTGTTTAAATTCTTGTTTTTTAATGTTTGGTAACTTTTTTTTTTCTGAACGCAGACGTAATTTTGTATCGCACACTCACTTGAAATAAGAAATTATATAACTTTTGCGTTCACTCAACCTGCGTTTAGGTTTGTTGCTAGTGATTATGGTGATTATTAATTTTAATAACTTTTTTTATAATTTTTTTTATCATTTTTAATACTTTCTTTTATAATTTAATTTTTTATTTTTTTATTAAATTTTTTATTGTAATTTTGTTATAATATGAATTATTAATTTTATTAAAAAAGATAAAATAAATAAAAAACTGATCATACATAACAATAAAGTCATAAGTAATAAAATTTTATTGTCCAAAATAATACTAAATAAAAAATACTGTAAGTATTAAAATAATTATAAAATATTCTTTTTGTTTAATATTGTAAAATTTATCATTGTAATTCTTGTACATTATTTATTATTCTAATTTTTTATAATATGTATTATTATTTCTATTAAAATGACAAATTAAATAAAAAATTAATTATAAATAATAATAAAAATATAACTAGTAAAAAGTTAGAACCTAAAACAAAAATAAAAATAAGATTATTGAAAGTATTTAAAAAAAACTAAAATATGTTATTTTATATTTATTTTTAATTTAATAAATAAATATTAAATTTTTATTATAAAATGAATATTTAAAAAGTTGTCAATTTTTATATGTTATTTTTAATTTCATAAAAAATTAAATATATTTAAAAAAATAATATTATAATTTAATATTATATTTTTTTAATAATTAACTAATTATTTATTTAAAAGTGATTTTAACTAATATTATCCAAATAATATTCATTTTATCAAAATTAATTTTAGTATTAAATTGCCAAACATAAATCATATTGATATAAATTCACTCTTACCCAAAATCAATTCTATAAAATTACTTTTATTCAAATTTCAGTTTGACAAATTTTAATTCAAACACACACTAAATATCTAGACGATAAAGTATCAATTAAATATTAATACATTAATAGATTGACAAATTCACATAACATAATATAATTTTTAAAAACTAAATCAATATATTTAAAATTTCATACACCAAATGCCACAAAAAACCAATTGAAGAAAGAGATGGAGCTCAAATTCCTATGAAAAACCTGGGAGAAAAACGCATGAGAACTCGTTGTCGTTTCCCTTGATTTTGCATTCATAAGAGGGAAAAAACTTACCTGAGCAGAAACATGAGATTCACGTGATGCAAGAGTTTGAAAACTTCTTTGTTTTTTTTTTCTTTAAGGAAAAAAAAAAAAACACATGAGAAATCATTGTTGTTTGTCTCTTTGCATTTATGATAGCAGTAAGTTGACTTTGTTCAAGCACCATAACTCGAGTAAAGATTTCAATCATTCTAGTACTAAAATTATAGCATTGAATTGTCTTAAAAAAATATTGGTTAAAATATTTAATAAAAACAATTTCGTTAAAAAGTTAAAATTAAACTTTTAATATATTTGTAATACATTTTTTTATTTAACTATATATATATATATATATATATATATATATATATATATATATATATATATATATATATACCAAAATAATAATATTTTTTTTGGAATTTTGATAAAGATAAGATTTTGAAGCAATGTAAAGAGCGATTTGATTACCAGCAAGTTGTTCCAATGTGGTCAAATTTGAAATCACAGATGAATATGATGGCTCATCATTATGATCGAAAATTCAAGAAATCTTATGAGATGTTTAGTGAGCAAATAAAATAAGTTTTCGTGTTTGTGCCATGAAATATTCTTAAGAAAACTTGTTAAACTACTATTTTATACGTCTTCCTATCCTTCTCATAATTTTTTTTTTAATTATCAACAAGAGAGTAAAATGTATTATATACCAAGTATTCATTGAGATTTTTTTACGAAAAAAAAGTTTCCATAAATATAAAGTTAAATGACACTTATAGATATAAAAAACATAATATTTATATCTAAAAAAAGGTAAATATCATCTATATAAAAAAAAATTGTAAATTGATAGAACTCTAATATTTACATTATGTTTGGATTAAAAGAATTTGGGAAAAAAATATAGAGAAGAAAAATGAATAAAAAAATAATTATTTCTTTGATTGGATGAGAAAAAAAATTGGTAGAAGAGAAAAAAAGTGACATGGAATTCGTGTCAAATTTTTTTCTCAACCATGCAAAGAAAATTGATGGAAAGTTAACAAATTACAAACTTATTCTTTGTGTAACATGTAACACTCTAACTATCAAAGTGCACGCTTTCGGCTGCGCCACTCTGATAGCTCGGATATTACGACGACTCTTATACTATTTAATACTAAAATATGAGCCTATTTAAAACTTTAAACCGCAATATCGCTCCAAAAATACTTTCGTTATGTAACGTACACCCATACATACAATACAAATTAGAAAAACTCTCAAAGAATATATATATATATATATATATATATATATATATATATATATATATATATATATATATATATATATATATATACACACACACATATTAAATATCTTTACAAGCATTAACCAATACAATTCCTATCCCTCTTACAGAATATATAAAGATAAATGCGAGGGTACAATAAACAATAACCAAAGCAATACAAAACATCACGACAACAACTAGATAATCTCTTCGTAACTTCTGCGTCCATATCCCGAAAGGGGAAAAATTGTAGGGGAGTGAGAACATCATCCTCGAAAGGGTTCTTAATAGAGGGTTTTATTGGGAATTACTGTAACAGGATACGTGAAGGTAAACCGTACCAGTGATTAATAACCGTCTTATGCCTCTTTTAAAAAATAATGGCTTACAATAAAAGAGAAATCTGAAATCTTTTCTGAAAGAGGAAACTGTTAATTTAAAACAGGGTTCAAAAGCCTTTTAAAAGGTTTATCTGTGCTGAACCAAATTAGCCTTTCATACTTTTCCAAACCAGAACACAAAACCGAAACCAACCATCGGTCCATCTCATTTCAACCACGGTCCTAGGCCCAAACAATCCAACAGCAACCAATCCACCACAATCCAATAGAGTTTCAGTCGCAAACACAAGTAGGAAGGCTCAAGCACAAATAAACGGTTACAACAAGTAAACAATTAGCAGTTAATCACAAGTAATCACAAAGGCAAACCAAGTACAATATGCACACCTAAACAATGTCACATAGATGCATATGATGCATGCCTGTCCTAGTGGTTGATGATATCATTTGTCGGTTATAGAGCCAACCCGACAAGTCATGGTAGCTAACCATTGGACTGTCCCTCTGTCGTGCATCCCCAACTCGAGTTATTCTCGATCGTCATCATGATCATAATCATAATCCATATCCAACACCCTCACTGGTGTATATTCACGGGGGCGTGCTCATCTGGGACTTTCACAGTGCCCGCCACACTTACGACATAGGGTCAGTAGAGTTTTGAGTCTCCACCTGGAGCACGTGGTGGCTAGCCACTGCTTTCTTCCAGGGAAACTCGTGTCTCCGATAGTGGAAGTGCAAAATCACAATTATCAATATTTCAGCATATATGCATTCATTCTCAGCCATGAATCAACATTCATCTTAGCCATCCGGCTTAAATTCACAATTCATAGTCAGCCATCCGGCTCATAACATATTTCGCTCATAACATATTTCGCAATCAGCCATGATTCATTATCATACACAGCCATTTCGGCTCATAACAAAATAGCACTTCCACCATTCAACATCATCAATTCATAAAATCGGCATTTAAGCCATAAATTACTTTTTCTCAATTCATTTCACTTTGAAATCAAATTTCAACTCTTTTCAGCATTGGCTTTAAAGTTTCCATTTCTCAAATCATTTCAGGCTCATAAGCCACTCTTACTCGAGGTAAGTTTTCCCTTTTTAAAACAATGCCACTCTCGGTATCCTCTTTCCAAAACTTCCGTAACCATGGCAAGTTAAAGATTTATTTTGAAATATTCAAAATCATCCATCCAACAATGGGATTTTATTACAAAAGTTTCTCGGCAGAGTCTCAAGTCTTTAAGGGAGAATAACATAACTCATTTCCTCAAAATTCACTTTAAATCTTTAAAACCTTGGCATCCTAATTTGAGTAATGAAAATAGGATCTAAGCCAAACCGAGTCATGTAATCAATTACTCCTTTCAAAGCCGTTTCCTTTACTTAAGCGCAAAACCGGCGTCAACCCCATGATAAATTCTAAAGCATTTCAAACTGCTCAAAATTGTTTTAGTCTTGCAAAAATTCAGAATTCAAAGAGTACTTAAAACTTTTCCCAAAATATTTTAAAATGAAACTTGTCAATAGACGTTCAAGTTCTTTCAAAGTCACTGAAACTTCTCTAATTGAAACCCTCCAGTCAAATCCAAAGACTTAGCCCTTTTCACATTTAAAACAGCTTTAAAACATAAGTTTCATCTAAATAACTTTCTCCCGAAGAGATACAATGCTTTTCTTAAGAAACAAGACTAAATCACAATTTTCTCTTTAATAATTCATCTCAAAAGCATGAATCATCCTTTTTTGATAATTCAAATAGAATAGTAGAAGTCTTTAACTCATAATTTTTTGAGACAACATTTCGATAAAGTCCCGAATTCTACCGAAATTTTGGCAGCATCTCTCCTAAAACTTGGATTTTGCCACCCGATTCGGGTCCCAACTAAACCGTTCTACAATCCTTTTCAACAGTCCATATCCAAAAATCAGTTCAAAAGCAAGCTAAATCTAACAGTCACCTTATTTTCATATTTCAAGGAAACTGTTTCAAAATCAATTCATTATCAGCCAATAAAACTCATTTCCAAAGCTTTAAAGGAACGGTTCAACAACAATTCATTTATCAAAACCAAGTCAATTAAAGTTAACCAGGTTGAATCCAAAAGTGTATTCTATTTTTCACATTATCAAGAAAATTAAATCAACTCAAATCAATTCTTAACGGATTAAACTCGATCTCAAATCTTTAAAAGAATCAACTTGAAAAACATTCCGTTTCACAAAGCCGCACAACAATCCAACCAAACAAACATTCATAATCATTCGAGACAAACAAACAATACATAAGGCTGATACAATCACCAAATACACATTGCCTCACATCAGTATCCATATGTAATTGATGAGCGGATAATTTATACGCTTTTCGGCATTGTTTTTATATAGTTTTTAGTATGATTTAGTTAGTTTTTAGTATATTTTTATTAGTTTTTAAGCAAAATTCACATTTCTGAACTTTACTATGAGTTTGTGTATTTTTCTGTGATTTCAGGTATTTTTTGGCTGAAATTAAGGGACCTGAGCAAAAATCTGATTCAGAGGCTCACAAAGGACTATAGATGTTGTTGGATTCTGACCTCCCTGCACTCGAAGTGGATTTTCTGGAGCTACAGAACTCCAAATGGCACACTCTCAATTGCTTTGAAAAGTCGATATCCAGGGCTTTCCAGAAATATATAATAGTCCATACTTTGTGCAAGTTTTGACGACGTAAAATGGCGTCAAAACGCCAGCTCTCTGCCCTTTTCTGGCGTCAAAACGCCAGAACTGGCATAAAAGTTGGAGTTAAACGTCCAAACTGGCACCAAAGCTGGTGTTTAACTCCAAGGAAGACCTCTACACGTGAAAGCTTCAATGTTCAGCCCAAGCACACACCAAGTGGGCTCGGAAGTGGATTTCTGCATCATTTACTTATTTCTGTAAACCCTAGTAACTAGTTTTGTATAAATAGAACTTTTTACTATTGTATCTTGGAATATTGGAATCTTGGTATCTATCTTTGATCAACTTAGGCGATCTTAGACATTGGGGGCTGGCCTCTCGGCCATGCCTGGACCTTCATTACTTATTCCTATTCTAAGATATTCGCTTGCACTTCAACCTGATGAATGTGATGATCCGTGACACTCATCACTATTTTCAACCTATGAACGCGTGCCTGACAACGGACAACCACTTCCGTTCTACCTTAGATTGAGCGTATATCTCTTAGCCTCCATTCCGAAAGATCAGAGTCTTCGTGGTATAAGCTAGAATTATTGGCGGCCATTCCTGAGATCCGAAAATTCTAAACCTTATCTGTGGTATTCCGAGTAGGATCTGGGAAGGGCTGACTGTAACGAGCTTCAAACTCACGAGTATTGGGCGTAGTGACAGACGCAAAAGGATAACTGGATTCTATTCCAACATGATCGAGAACTGACAGATGATTAGCCGTGCGGTGACAGCGCATTTGGACCATTTTCACTGAGAGGACAGGAAGCAGCCATTGACAACGATGATGGCCAACATACAGCTTACCATGGAAATGAGTATGAAGGATTGGATGAAGGTAGTAGGAAAGCAGAGATTCAACAGGAACAAAGCATCTCTATGCACTTATCTGAAATTCTCACCAATGAATTATATAAGTATCTCTGTCTTTATTTTCTGTTTATTTACCTTTTAATTATTAAAACTCCATAACCATTTGAATTTGCCTGACTGAGATTTATAAGGTGACCATAGCTTGCTTCAAGCTGACAATCTCTGTGGGATCGACCCTTACTCACGTAAGGTTTATTACTTGGACGACCTAGTGCACTTGCTGGTTAGTTGTGCGAAGTTGTGAGAAAGAGTTGAAATTACAATTGTGCGTACCAAGTTGTTGGCGCCATTGTGTATCACAATTTCGTGCACCAAGTTTTTGGCGCCGTTGCCGGGGATCGTTCGAGTTTGGACAACTGACGGTTCATCTTGTTGCTCAAATTAGATAATTTTCTTTTTGTTTCAACCTTTATTTTATTTTCAAAAAGTTTTCAAAAATCTTTCAAAAATTTTTTCTTCTTTTTCGATTTTCCAAAAAAAATTTCGAAAAAAAACCCCAAAAAAATTCATAAAATAATAAAAACTCAAAAATATTTCATGGTTCTTGTTTGAATCTAGGGCCAAATTTTAAGTTTGGTGTCAATTACATGATTCTAATTGTCTTGCAACTTTCGAAACACATGCATTGTGTTCTTGATGATCTTCAAGTCGTTTTTGATGAATTGCCTTATTTGATCTTCATGATTTTTTAATTTGCACTGCATGATGTTCTACATATGCATTCTTGCATTCATATGGCCCAAACATGAGAAAGTTCTAAGTTTGGTGTCCTCCATGTTTTATTTCATTAAGAAAACTGAGTTCTTGATGTTCATCTTGATCTTCAAAATTGTTCTTGGTGTTCATCTTGACGTTCATAATGTTCTTGCATATATCTTGTGTTTTGATCCAAGAATTATATGTTTCGACTCATTTTGTTGTTTTTCAAAATTGAAAACATATCTTCTTGAATAAAGAATTTAGCAAAATGAAAATCCAAGAACATAAAGCAGAGGAATTACAGAGAAAAAAAACTGGGCGTTCAAAATGCCTAATAAAGAAGGAAAACTGGCGTTTAAACGCCAGCCAGGGTACCTGGCTAGGCGTTTAAATGCCCAAACCATGCAGCAATTGGGTGTTAAACGCCCAAAACATGCAGCTCCTGGGCGTTTAACGCCATGATGACACAAGGAGAGGAATTTTGTTTTCAAATCAAATCTTTTTCAAATTTTCATATTTTTCAAAATCAAATCTTTTTCAAATCAAATATTTTCAATCATATCTTTTTCAAAATCATATCTTTTCAAACATATCTTTTTCAAATCACATATTTTTTAATTCTAATTTCAAAATCTTTTTATAACTTCTTATGTTTTTCAACTTTATTCCTTATTTTTTTCAAAACCACAACCAATTTTTCAAAAATTTATTTTAAATTTTATTCCTTTTTTTTCGAAAATTCTACCCCCTCTCTTATCTTTTTCTATTTAAACACTAACATTCCTCCTTCATTGTCAATTCGAACTCTATCTCTCTTTGTGTGTTCAAATTCTTCCTTACCTACCTTATCCTTCCATTCTTGTTTTTTTCTGACACCTCAAGGAATCTCTATACTGTGACATAGAGGATTCCATATTTTCTTTATTTTCTTCTTTTTCTTATGAGCAGGAATAAAGATAAAGGCATACTTGTTGAAGCTGATCCTAAACCTGAAAGGACTCTAAAGAGAAAGCTAAGAGTAGCTAAAGCACAAAACTCTGAAGAGGACCTTACTGAAATTTTCGAAAAGGAAGCAGCAAAAGAAACAATTATGGCCGAACCAAACAACAATGCAAGGAAGATGCTTGGTGATTTTACTACACCAACTTCCAACTTCTATGAAAGAAGCATCTCAATCCCTGCCATAGAAGCAAACAATTTTGAGCTAAAGCCTCAATTAGTTTCTCTACTGCAACAGAACTGCAAGTTTCATGGACTTCCATCAGAAGACCCTTATCAGTTGTTAACTGAGTTCTTGCAGATCTATGATACTGTTAAGACCAATGGAGTTAATCCTAATGTCTACAAGCTTATGCTTTTTCCTTTTGCTGTAAGGGACAGAGCTAGAACATGGTTGGACTCACAAACGAGAGATAGTCTGGACTCTTGGGATAAGCTGGTCACAGCTTTCTTTGCTAAGTTCTTTCCTCCTCAAAAGCTGAGCAAGCTTAGAGTAGATGTTCAGACCTTCAGACAAAAATATGATGAGTCCCTCTATGAAGCTTGGGAAAGATACAAGCAACTGACCAAAAAGTGTCCTTCTGATATGCTTTCAGAATGGACCACATTAGATATATTCTATGATGGTCTGTCTGAATTTTCCAAGATGCCACTGGACTACTCTGCAGGTGGATCCATTCACCAAAAGAAAACACCTGCAGAAGCTCAGGAACTTATTGAAATAGTTGCAAATAACCAGTTCAGGTATACCTCTGAGAGGAATCCTGTGAGTAATGGGACGCCTCAAAAGAGAGGAGTTCTTGAAATTGATGCTCTGAATGCCATACTAGCTCAGAATAATATATTGACCCAACAAGTCAATATGATTTCTCAGAGTCTGAATGGATTGAAAAATGCATCCAACAGTACTAAAGAAGCATCTTCTGAAGAAGAAGCTTATAATCCTGAGAACCCTGCAATGGCAGAGGTGAATTACATGGGTGAAGCCTTTGGTAACACCTATAATCCTTCATAGAAAAATCATCCAAATTTTTCATGGTAGGATCAACAGAAGCAAGGCTTCAATAATAACAATGGTGGAAGAAACAGATTTAGCAATAGCAAACCTTTCCCATCATCATCTCAGCAACAGACAGAGCATTCTGAGCAAAATCCTTCTAACTTAGCAAACATAGTCTCTGATCTATCTAAGGCCACTCTTCGTTTCATAACTATAACAAGATCCTCAATTAGAAATTTGGAGGCACAAGTGGGCCAGCTGAGTAAAAGGGTTACTGAAACTCCTCCTAGCACTCTCCCAAGCAATACAGAAGAGAATCCCAAACAAGAGTGCAAGGCCATTGATATAATCAACATGGACAAAACCTTAGAGGAGGAGGAGGACGTGAATCCCAATAAGAAAGACCTCAGGGGACGTCCAATGGTCAGTACGGAATCCCCTAATGAGGAACCAAAAGAATCTGAGGCTCATACAGAGACCATAGAGATTCCCTTGGACCTCCTTTTACCATTCATGAGCTCTGATAACTATTCATCTTCTGAAAAAGACGAAGACATTGTTGAAGAGTGATGAGCGGATATTTTATACGCTTTTTGGGGGTAATTTCATGTAGATTTTAGCATGTTTTAATTAGTTTTTAGTAGAATATTATTAGTTTTTAGGCAAAAATCATATTTCTGGACTTTACTATGAGTTTGTGTGTTTTTCTGTGATTTCAGGTATTTTCTGGCTGAAATTGAGGGAGCTGAGCAAAAATCTGAGTTAGGCTGAAAAAGGACTGCTGATGCTGCTGGATTCTGACCTCCCTACAATCGAAACGGATTTTCTGGAGCTACAGAAGTCCAATTGGCGCGCTCTCAACGGCGTTGGAAAGTAGACATTCAGGGCTTTCCAGCAATATATAATAGTCCATACTTTGCGCGAATATAGACGACGTAAACTGGCGTTCAACGCCAGTATCATGCTGCTGTCTGGCGTCCAGCGCCAGAAACAGGTTACAAGCTGGAGTTCAACGCCAGAAACAGGTTACAACCTGGCGTTGAATGCCCAAAACAGCCCCAGGCACGTGAGAAGCTTAAGTCTTAGCCCCAGCACACACCAAGTGGGCCCCAGAAGTGGATTTCTGCACTATCTATCATAGTTTACTCATTTTCTGTAAACCTAGGTTACTAGTTTACTATTTAAACAACTTTTAGAGATTTACTTTGCATCTCATGACATTTTCAGATCTGAATTATACACTCTTTGGCAGTATGAGTCTCTAAACTCCATTGTTGGGGGTGAGGAGCTCTGCAGCGTCTCGATGAATTAATGCAATTACTTTTGTTTTCCATTCAAACACGCTTGTTCTTATCTAAGATGTTCATTCGCGCTTAATTATGGAGAAGGTGATGATCCGTGACACTCATCACCTTCCTCAATCCATGAACGTGTGTCTGACAACCACCTCCATTCTACATCAGATTGAATGAGTATCTCTTAGATTCCTTAATCAGAATCTTCGTGGTATAAGCCGGATTGATGGCGGCATTCATGAGAATCCGGAAAGTCTAAACCTTGTCTGTGGTATTCCGAGTAGGATTCTGGGATTGAATGACTGTGATGAGCTTCAAACTCCTGAAAGCTGGGCGTTAGTGACAGACGCAAAAGAATCAATGGATTCTATTCTAACCTGATTGAGAACCGACAGATGATTAGCCGTGCTGTGACAGAGCATTTGGACCATTTTCACTGAGAGGATGGGAAGTAGCCATTGACAACGGTGACACCCTACATAGAGCTTGCCATGGAAGGAACCTTGCGTGTGGGAAAAGGATTTCAAGGAAAAGTTGAAATTCAGAGGACAAAGCATCTCCAAAACTCCAACATATTCTCCATTATTAAAGTAACAACTATTTATTTTATGCCCTTTTTACTTTATACGAGGCTAAAGAACCCTATTGGTATCCTGACTAAGATTAATAAAATAAACATAGCTTGCTTCAATCCAACAATCTCCGTGGGATTCGACCCTTACTCACGTAAGGTATTACTTGGACGACCCAGTGCACTTGCTGGTTAGTTGTGCGGATTGCAAAAAGTGTGATTGCAATTTCGTGCACCAAGTTTTTGGCGCCGTTGCCGGGGATTGTTCGAGTTTGAACAACTAAAGGTTTATTTTATTTCTTAGATTAGGAATAATTTATATTTGTTGTCATAGAGTCATTAAATTCTGATAGGATAATTTCTTTTTAAAAAAAATTTCAAAAATATTATTTTTCTTTATCAATTTTAATCTTTTTCGTGAGTTTAGTGTCTTGTTCTAAGTTTAGTGTCAATTGCATATTTTATATTTTTCCTTAAAATTTTCGTATTTATGTTCTTTGTTCTTCCTTGATCTTAAAGTTGTTCTTGTTTATTTTCCTTATTTGATCTTCAGTTTTTCTTGTTCTATGTCTTTTTTTTGTTTTTCTTGTACTAATCCAAAGCATTAGTCTTCCAAAAGAAATATATCTATTCAGAACAATTGTTACATTTTCTGCCCAATTGGCTAGATCCTTGGTCTATGTTCTTGGTAATTGGGTATCTTCTTTTTAAAATCTTTTTCAAAAATAATTTTTCTTGATTTAATCTTGTGCCAAACTTTAAGTTTGGTGTTTTCTTGTTAATTTTAATATAATTTTCGAAATTTTTTTTAAAGTTTTCTAAAAATTTTAAGTTTGGTGTTCTTTCTTTTGTTCTTGGTGTTCTTGTGAATCTTCAAGGTGTTCTTGAGTCTTTCTTGTGTTTTGATCTTAAAATTTTTAAGTTTGGTGTTCCTTGGTGTTTTCCCTCCAAAATTTTCGAAAATAAGGAGCATTAGATTTAAAAATTTTAAGTCTTGTGTCTTTTATGTGTTTTCCTCTTTCATCGTAAAATTCAAACTTCAAAAAAATATATTTTCTAACTAATTTTAAACTATATTTTCGAAATTTTTTTAAAAATTCAGATTTCTATTTCAAAATTTTTCAATTCTTATCTTTTTAAGATTTTAAAAAAAATTATATATATTTTTATCTTTTTCAAAAATATCCTAACCACTTTCTCTCTCCTCAAATTTTCGAAAATCTTCATAAAAGTTTTCAAAATTTTAATTTTCTTTCTTTATTTATTTTATTTTTATTTCGATTTTTTTATTTTATTCTATTTCAAAAATCAATTTTCTTTATATAATAAATTAAATAAAACAGACAATATCAACATCTATATCATCTCCCTTGCTCCATCATGGAACTAAGTGGAAACGCACAGTCCAGGAGGACTCTGGGGTCATATGCTAACCCCACTACTGCTTCATATGGGAGTAGTATCTGTATACCCTCCATTGGAGTTAGTAGCTTTGAGTTGAATCCTCAGCTCATTATCATGGTGCAGCAAAGCTGCCAGTATTCCGGTATTCCACATGAAGAACCTACAGAATTTCTGGCACAATTTTTACAAATTGCTGACACAGTGCATGATAAGGAAGTAGATCAAGATGTCTACAGATTATTACTGTTTCCATTTGCTGTAAAAGATCAAGCTAAGAGGTGGTTAAATAACCAACCTAAGAACAGCATAAAGACATGGAAACAGCTGTCAAAAAAATTCCTGAATCACTACTTTCCTCCAAAACGGATGACACAGCTAAGGCTAAGCATCCAAGGCTTCAAACAAGGAGATAATGAATCCCTTTATGATGCCTGGGAGAGATACAGAGAGATGCTAAGAAAATGCCCCTCTGAGATGTTTTCAGAGTGGGTGCAATTAGACATCTTCTACTATGGGCTTACAGAAAAAGCTCAGATTTCTCTAGATCACTCAGCTGGTGGATCTATACATATGAGAAAAACAATTCTAGAAGCTCAAGAGCTTATTGATACAGTTGCCAGAAATCAGCATCTGTACCTAAGCAGTGAATCTTCCATGAAAGAAGAAGCTAAAACAGTAACTGCTGAACTCAGTCCTGTAGATCTGGCTAATGAATTCAATCAGCAATTAGACTTTCTAACTCAGCAGCTAGCCAAATTCAAGGAAATACTACAGGAAACAAGAATGGCTAACAGGAATATGGAAGTACAGTTAAAGCAAACAGAAAAGCAACTGTCAAAACAAATAACAGAAGAATGCCAAGCAGTTCAATTAAGAAGTGGGAAAACATTAAATACCTCACTTCAAAGCAGCAGGAAGCCAAGAAATGAACAAATGGCTACTCAAAATCCCTCTGAGGACAATCAGAGCCCAGAGAGGAATAAGGCTGGTGCTGAACGCCCAGACTATGCTCATTTCTGGCGTTCAACGCCAGAAACAAGCATGAATCCGGCGATGAACGCCCAAGGGAAGCATAGTTCTGGCGTTCAGACGCCAGTAACAGATAAGGAGTTGGCGTCTAACACCACTCCAGCTTCCACCCCTGGCATTCAAACGCCAGTGGGAAATCAGTCACATACAAGTGCTGATAACAACCCTTCTAAAAAGGCTTCCCAACCCACTTCTACAGGTAATAAACCTGCAGCAACTAAGGTTGAGGAATACAAAGCCAAAATGCCTTATCCTCAAAAACTCCGCCAAGCGGAACAGGATAAGCAATTTGCCCGCTTTGCAGACTATCTCAGGACTCTTGAAATAAAGATTCCGTTTGCAGAAGCACTTGAGCAAATACCCTCTTATGCTAAGTTCATGAAAGAGATCTTAAGTCATAAGAAGGATTGGAGGGAGACTGAAAAAGTTTACCTCACTGAAGAATGCAGTGCAGTCATTCTGAAAAGCTTACCTGAGAAGCTTAAGGATCCTGGGAGCTTCATGATACCATGCACATTAGAGGGTAACTGCACCAAGACAGCTCTATGTGATCTTGGGGCAAGCATCAACCTAATCACTGCATCCACTATCAGAAAGCTTGGCTTGACTAAAGAGGTCAAACCAACCCGGATCTGTCTTCAACTTGCTGATGCCTTCCCTACTGACTTTGTAGTGCTGGAAATGGAGGAGAATAAGAGTGCAACTCTCATTTTAGGAAGACCATTCCTAGCAACTGGACGAACTCTCATTGACATCCAAAAAGGGGAGATAACCCTGAGAGTCAATGAGGATGAGTTTAAGTTGAATGTTGTCAAAGCTATGCAACATCCAGACACATTAGATGACTGCCTGGACGTTGATATTATTGACTCCCTGGTGGAAAAGGTCTATATGACTGAGAGTCTCGAATCAGAGCTAGAGGACATTTTTAAAGATGTTCAGCCTGATCTGGAGGAACCAGAGGAAATAAAAGAACCTCTGAAAACTCCTCAGGAAGAGGAGAAACCTCCTAAACCCGAGCTCAAACCACTACCACCATCCCTGAAATATGCATTTCTGGGAGAAGGTGACACTTTTCCTGTAATCATAAGCTCTGCTTTAGGGCCACAGGAAGAGAAAGCACTAATTCAGGTGCTAAGGACACACAAGACAGCTCTTGGGTGGTCCATAAGTGATCTTAAGGGCGTTAGCCTAGCCAGATGCATGCACAAGATCCTATTGGAGGATGATGCTAAGCCAGTGGTTCAACGACAGAGGCGGCTAAATCCCGCCATGAAGGAGGTGGTGCAGAAAGAGGTCACTAAGTTACTAGAGGCTGGGATTATCTATCCTATTTCTGATAGCCCTTGGGTGAGCCCTGTCCATGTTGTCCCTAAGAAGGGAGGAATGACAGTGGTTCATAATAAAAAGAATGAACTGGTTCCTACAAGAACAGTTACAGGGTGGCGTATGTGTATTGACTACAGAAGGCTCAATACAGCCACCAGGAAGGATCATTTTCCTTTACCATTCATAGACCAGATGCTAGAGAGACTAGCAGGACATGAATATTACTGCTTTTTGGATGGCTATTCAGGTTACAACCAAATTGCTGTAGATCCTCAGGACCAAGAGAAAACAGCATTCACATGTCCTTCTGGAGTGTTTGCCTACAGAAGGATGCCTTTTAGTCTGTGCAATGCACCTACAACCTTTCAGAGGTGCATGCTCTCTATCTTCTCTGATATGGTAGAGAAGTTTCTGGAAGTCTTCATGGATGACTTTTCAGTATTTGGAGACTCATTCAGCTCCTGCCTTAACCATTTAGCACTTGTTCTGAAAAGATGCCAAGAGACCAACCTAGTTTTAAACTGGGAAAAATGTCACTTTATGGTGACTGAAGGGATTGTCCTTGGGCATAAAATTTCAAACAAGGGAATAGAGGTGGATCAAGCTAAAGTTGAAGTAATTGAAAAATTACCACCACGTGCCAATGTTAAGGCAATCAGAAGCTTTCTGGGGCATGCAGGATTCTATAGGAGGTTTATAAAGGATTTTTCAAAAATTGCAAAACCTCTGAGCAATCTGCTAGCTGCTGACACGCCATTTGTGTTTGACACAAAGTGTCTGCAGGTGTTTGAGACCCTGAAAGCTAAGCTGGTCACAACACCAGTTATTTCTGCACCAGACTGGACATTACCCTTTGAACTAATGTGTGATGCCAGTGACCATACCATTGGTGCAGTATTGGGACAGAGGCATAACAAGCTTCTGCATGTCATTTATTATGCTAGCAGTATTTTAAATGATGCCCAGAAAAATTACACAACCACAGAAAAAGAATTACTTGCAGTGGTTTATGCCATTGACAAGTTTAGATCCTACTTAGTAGGATCAAAAGTGATTGTGTACACTGACCATGCTGCTCTTAAATATCTACTCACAAAGCAGGATTCAAAGCCCAGGCTCATAAGATGGGTGTTGCTTCTGCAAGAGTTTGATATAGAAATAAGAGACAGAAAAGGAACAGAGAATCAAGTAGCTGATCGCCTGTCCCGGATAGAACCAGTAGCAGGAGCATCCCTCCCTCCTACTGAGATCTCTGAAACCTTTCCGGATGAGCAATTGTTTGCTGTTCAGGAAGCTCTGTGGTTTGCAGACATTGCAAACTATAAGACACAAGGTTCTCCTTTTGTAACCATGGAGAGGAAGCATGAAAAGCTTCTCTCACTGCAGAGTCAACCAAAGCCCCACAGTCCAACTCTAAGTTTGGTGTTGGGAGGCCACAACCAAACTCTACGTTTGGTGTTGAACCCCCACATTCAAACTCTAAGTTTGATGTTGGGAGGTCCCAACCTTGCTCTGACTATCTGTGAGACTCCATGAGAGCTCACTGTCCAGCTAAGGACAATAAAGAAGCGCTTGCTGGGAGGCAACCCAGCCATTCACAAAATTTAATTTTATTTGTTTTTGCTAATTAATTTTTACAGGTATATGTCAAAGTATCTTCAAAAGGTAAAATAGCAATTGATTGGATTCACAAAGTTACAAGGGAATTTGGAAGCTCACTGGCGTGAAAAAGCCAGTAAGAAACATTTTTGGGCGTTGAACGCCCAAAAGAAGCACCCACTGGGCGTTCAACGCCAGTAAGGGTAGCCATCTGGGCGTTAAACGCCAGAAAGGAGCATCTTCTGGGCGTTGAACGCCAGAAAGAAGCACCTTCTGGGTGTTTAACGCCAGATTGACAGCGTCCTGGGCGTTCAGAAAAATGCCCAGTGACAAAAGACTTCCTGGCGTTCAACGCCAGAAAGAAGCAACAGCTGGGCGTTGAACGCCCAGGAGAAGCAGCAATTGGGCGTTAAACGCCCAAAACAAGCAGCATTTGGGCGTTTAACGCCAGAATGGTGGGGAGGAGGTAAAATTCGTTTTTCTTCACAAATTTTCTAATTTTTATGTTTCAATTCATAATTTCTTGCATAAACATGTTTTAAAATATCATCCTTCAATTCCAAAAATTTTAATCCTAATTTCTAAAAACACTAATTTCTAAAATCCCTTTTTCAAAAATGTCAAATGTATCTTAATTCATAAACACAAATCTTTTTCCAATCCAAATCTTTTTCAAATCTTTTTCAACTCATCTTATCTTTTGGATTTCGAAATTGCCTCTCCCTCTATTCCTCTCCTTTCCTTTCTTTTGCTTGAGGACAAGCAAACCTCTAAGTTTGGTGTGAGTTTCCATGATCACTAAGCAAACCTCTTTTTCCCTTGTTCACCAATGAATTATACATTGGTTCAGAAAAATTTACCTCAAAAGAAACAGGATCCTGGTAAATTTTTAATACCCTGTACCATAGGCACCATGACCTTTGAAAAAGCTCTGTGTGACCTGGGGTCAGGGATAAACATGATGCCCCTCTCTGTAATGGAGAGACTAGGAATCTATGAGGTACAGGCTGCCAAATTCTCATTGGAGATGGCAGATAAATCTATGAAAAAGGCTTATGGACTAGTAGAGGACGTGCTAGTGAAGGTTGAAGGCCTTTACTTCTCTGCTGATTTGATGATCCTAGACACTAGGAGGGATGAGGATGAATCCATCATCCTTGGAAGACCCTTCCTAGCCACAGCAAGAGATGTAATTGATGTTGACAGAGGAGAGTTGATCCTTCATGTGAATGAAGAATGCCTTGTAGTAAAGACTCAAGGTTCTCCATCTGTAACCATGGAGAGTAAGCATAAAGAGCTTCTCCCAATACAGAGTCAAATAGAGCCCCCACATTCAAACTCTAAGTTTGGTGTTGGAAGGCCACAGCCAAACTCTAAGTTTGGTGTTGAGAGATCTCAACCATACTCTGATCATCTGTGAGGCTCCATGAGAGCTCACTGTCAAGCTATTGACATTAAAGAAGCGCTTATTGGGAGGCAACCCAATTTTATTTTAATCTATATTATTTTGTTTTGTTTTAGGTTGATGATCATGTGAAGTCACAAAGACAATTACAAAAATAAAGAAAAAAAATCAAAAATAGCATTGAAAACAGCACACCCTGGAGGAAGGACTTACTGGCGTTTAAATGCCAGTAAGGGTAGCAAAATGGGCGTTTAAACGCCCAATCTGGCACCTTTCTAGGTGTTTAAACGCCAGAATAAGGCACCAGACTGGCATTTAAATGCCAGAACAGGGCAATAAACTGGCATTTAGACGCCAGAACAGGAAGGAAAACTGGCATTTAAACGCCAGAATAGGGCAGCAGACTGGCGTTTAAACGCCATAATTGCACTCTAAGGCGTTTTGAACGCCCAATTGGAGTAGGAATGAAGAATTTCTTGACCCCTCAGGATCTGTGGACCCTACAGGATCCCCACCAACCTCAACTCACTCTCTCTCCTCTTCACACCTTTCTACAACACTCTTCCCCAAATACTCTACACCAATCACTTCCTTAACTCTTCCCCAAAAACCCCCACCCACCTTCAAAATTCAAAACCATTTCCCTCCCAAATGCACCCAAACCTTTTGGCCACTTTCCTTCCATTTTCCTATAAATACCCCTCTTCACTCCTTCATTTTCACACATCATACACACATTCCCCTCCCCTTGGCTGAAACACATACACCTTCTATCTCCTCCATTTTCTTCTTCTTCTACATCTTTCTTTCATATTTTGCTCGAGGACGAGCAAATATTTAAAGTTTGGTGTGGTAAAAGCATTGCTTTTTATTTTTTCATAACCATTTATGGCACCTAAGGCCAGAGAAACCTCTAGAAAGAGGAAAGGGAAGGCAACTGCCTCCACCTCTGAGTCATGAGAGATGGAGAGATTCATCTCAAAGGTCTATCAAGACCACTTCTATGAAGTTGTGGCCAAGAAGAAGGTGATCCCTGAGGTCCCTTTTAGGCTCAAAAAGGGTGAATATCCGGAGATCCGACAAGAGATCCGAAGGAGAGGTTGGAAAGTTCTTGCCAACCCCATTCAACAAGTCAGAATCTTAATGGTTTAAGAGTTCTATGCAAATGCATGGATCACTAGGAACCATGATCAAAGTATGAACCCAAACTCAAATAATTGGCTTACAATGGTTCGGGGGAAATACTTAGATTTCAGTCCAGAAAACGTGAGGCTAGCATTTAACTTGCCAATGATAGAAGAAAATGCACGCCCCTATACTAGAAGGGTCAACTTTGATCAAAGGTTGGACTAAGTCCTCATGGACATATGTGTAGAAGGAGCTCAATGGAAAAGATACTCAAGAGGTAATCCGGTTCAATTGAGAAGACCAGATCTTAAGCCTGTGGCTAGAGGATGGTTGGAGTTCATCCAACGCTCTGTCATTCCCATTAGCAACCGATCTGAGGTAACTGTGGATCGGGCCATCATGATCCATAGTATCATGATTGGAGAGAAAGTAGAAGTTCATGAGATCATACCTCTAGAACTCTACAAGGTGGCTGACAAGTCCTCACCTTTGGCAAGATTAGCCTTTCCTCATCTCATATGTCACCTTTGTTATTCAGCTGGGATTGTCATAGAGGGAGACATTCTCATTGAAGAGGACAAGCTCATCACTAAGAAGAGGATGGAGCAAACTAGAGAGCCCATTCATGGCACTCAACCAGAGCATGAGGAAGTCCCTCATCAAGAAATCCCTGAGATGCCTCAAGGGATGCAATTTCCTCCATATAATTATTGGGAGCAACTTAACACTTATTTGAAAAGCTTGAGTTACAACATGGACCAATTAAGGGTGGAACACCAAGAGCACTCCATCATTCTCCATGAGATTAGAGAAGATCAAAGAGCTATGAGGGAGGAGCAACAAAGGCAAGGAAGAGACATAGAGGAGCTCAAGAGCACCATTGGTTCTTCAAGAGGAAGAAGACGCCACCCTCACTAAGGTGGACTCATTCCTTAATCTCCTTGTCTATTTATTTTTCTGTTTTTTGGCTTTATGCTGTAGGTTTTATCTATGTTTGTGCCTTCACTACATGATCATTAGTGTCTAGAGTCTATGTATTAAAGCTATGACTAACTCCATGAATCCTTTACCTCTCTTAAATGAAAAATGTGCTTAATTACAAAAGAACAAGAAGTACTTAGATTTCAAATTTTATCTTGAAACTAGTTTAATTATCTTGATGTGGTGGCAATACTTTTTGTTCTATGAATGAATGCTTGAACAGTGCATATTTTTATTTTGTAATGTTAAAGTTGTTGGCTCTTGAAAAAATGATGAACAAAGAGAAATGTTATTGATAATCTGAAAAATCATGAAATTAATTCTTGAAGCAAGAAAAAGTAGCAAAAAAAAATTTTGGCGAAAAAAAAAGAGAAAGAAAGAAAAAGAAAAAGCAAGCAGAAAAAGCCAATAGCCCTTAAACCAAAAGGCAAGGGTAAAAAGGATCTAAGGCTTTGAGCATTAATGGATAGGAGGGCCCGAGAAAATAAAATCCAGGCCTAAGCGGCTAAATCAAGCTGTCCCTAACCATTTGCTTGTGGCATGCAGGTCCAAGTGAAAAGCTTAAGATTGAGTGGTTAAAGTCGTGATCCAAAGCAAAAGAGTGTGCTTAAGAACTCTGGATACCTCTAACTGGGGACTTTAGCAAAGCTGAGTCACAATCTGAAAAGGTTCACCCAGTTATGTGTTTGTGGCATTTATGTATCCGGTGGTAATACTGGAAAACAAAGTGGTTAGGGTCACAGCCAAGACTCATAAAGTAGCTGTGTTCAAGAATCAACGTACTGAACTAGGAAAATCAATGACACTATCTAAAATTATAATTTCTTATAGATGCCAATCATTCTGAATTTCAAAGGAAAAAGTGAGATGCCAAAACTGTTCAGAAGCAAAAAGCTACAAGCCCCGCTCATCTAATTAGAACTATGTTTCAATGATATTGTGAGATTCATTGTATATTCTCTTCTTTTTATCCTATTTCATTTTTAGTTGCTTGGGGACAAGCAACAATCTAAGTTTGGTGTTGTGATGAGCGAATAATTTATACGCTTTTTGGCATTGTTTTTATATAGTTTTTAGTATGATTTAGTTAGTTTTTAGTATATTTTTATTAGTTTTTAAGAAAAATTCACATTTCTGGACTTTACTATGAGTTTGTGTGTTTTTCTGTGATTTCAGGTATTTTCTGGCTGAAATTGAGGGACCTGAACAAAAATCTGATTCAGAGGCTGACAAAGGACTGCAGATGCTGTTGGATTCTGACCTCCATGCACTCGAAGTGGATTTTCTGGATCTAAAGAACTCCAAATGGCACGCTCTTAATTGCGTTCGAAAGTAGACATCCAAGGCTTTCCAGTAATATATAATAGTCCATACTTTGCGCGAGTTTTGACGACGTAAAATGGCATCAAAACGCCAGTTCTCTGCCCTTTTCTGGCGTCAAAACGCCAGAACTGGCATAAAAGTTGGAGTTAAATGCCCAAACTGGCACCAAAGCTGGTTTTTAACTCCAAGGAAGACCTCTACACCTGAAAGCTTCAATGCTCAGCCCAAGTACACACCAAGTGGGCCCGGAAGTGGATTTTTGCATCATTTACTTATTTCTGTAAACCCTAGTAACTAGTTTAGTATAAATAGAACTTTTTACTATTGTATCTTGGAATCTTGAAATCTTGGTATCTATCTTTGATCAGCTTAGGCGATCTTAGACATTGGGAGCTGGCCTCTCGGCCATGCCTGGACCTTCATTACTTATGTATTTTCAACGGTGGAGTTTCTACACACTATAGATTAAGGGTGTGGAGCTCTGCTGTTCCTCGAGTATTAATGCAAAGTACTATTGTATTCTTATTCAATTCAAGCTTATTTCTATTCTAAGATATTCACTTGCACTTCAACCTGATGAATGTGATGATCCGTGACACTCATCACTATTCTCAACCTATGAACGCGTGCCTGACAACCACTTCCGTTCTACCTTAGATCAAGCATATATCTCTTAGCCTCCATTACAAAAGATCAGAGTCTTCGTGGTATAAGCTAGAATTATTGGCGGCCATTCATGAGATCCGGAAAGTCTAAACCTTGTCTGTGGTATTTCGAGTAGGATCTGGGAAGGGATGACTGTGACGAGCTTTAAACTCGCGAGTGTTGGGTGTAGTGACAGACGCAAAAGGATCACTGGATTCTATTCCAACATGATCGAGAACCGACAGATAATTAGCCGTGCGGTGATAGCGCATTTGGACCATTTTTACTGAGAGGACGGGAAGTAACCATTGACAACGGTGATGCCCAACATACAGCTTGCCATGGAAAGGAGTATGAAGGATCGGATGAAGGCAGTAGGAAAGCAGAGATTCAACAGGAACTAAGCATCTCTATTCACTTATTTGAAATTCTCACCAATGAATTACATAAGTATCTCTATCTTTATTTTCTGTTTATTTACCTTTTAATTATTAAAACTCCATAACCATTTGAATCCGCCTGACTGAGATTTACAAGGTGACCATAGCTTGCTTCAAGCCGACAATCTCCGTGGGATCGACCCTTACTCACGTAAGGTTTATTACTTGGACGACCCAGTGCACTTGCTGGTTACTTGTGCGAAGTTGTGAAAAAGAGTTGAGATTACAATTATGCGTACCAAGTTGTTAGCGCCATTGTGTATCACAATTTTGTGCACCAGTAATAATTCCAATATATAAAATATAGTTTTCAGAAAGTGCCCCTACCTCGACACGTTGAAACTATAATCCAAACGCCTCTCAAAAATCCTTTTGTCTCGACCCAAAATCAACGACAACTTCAAAGCACAGCCCCACACATTTTCGCAGCAACATAGACAGCTCGAATTTACAACAAGCAACCTCAGTTACTAAATCCTAAGAACATTAATATTGTAAAGGCTTTAATACACGTACGGGACACTTACGCAGGGCTTTCGAAACATAATTACTTACCGAAATAATAAAATGAAGTAGCTGCAAATTCCGAACCAACCCGGCAACAGCTCCGATAGCGGCCAGAAGCTCCGGTGGATTAACTATAATAACCACGCACATTAAAACCTTCTCAAAATCCAAAAAGACAGAAACCTCAATTTAAAACCCTTACCGGTAGAGTTTTTTGGCGACGGCAGAAACAGCCAAAAGCTTCGGCAGTGGTCCCGGAAGTCACAGAACCACTCCCGGCGGTCAGAGTCTCGGAGACGTAGTTCCCTTCTCCGGCAGCGACACCTGCGGCGGCCTGAACCCTTTCCTGACGGTGGCAGTTCCGACAGAGGCAGCGCCGGTGACACGAACGACGGCTGGGCGCGGTGGTTGAACTCCCAGCTCAGCCTCAGATCTCTCTTGTCTGCTCTGCTCCTGAACTCTCTCTCTCTGACTCTGCCATACATGACAGTTGCTGACCTTGTGGCAAGGACGACGGCGGCTTCCAGACACGGCACTTTCTCCCCTCTGGCCATGGCTCACATCTCCTCCCTCTCCAGATCGTGATTCGATCTGCGGCAGCAAGGAGGATTCGACGGCAAAACTTTGGCGAAGTCGGCGGCGCTGTGTTTTCCTATCACTCGTGAGCTCGACGGTGGCTCCAAGGTGGACTAGCGGCGGCACGAGCAGCAGCACGGCTCATCCCTTCCCCTGATTGTAGCTCCGTTCTATCTCCCTCAGATCTCCCTTCTCCTCGGTTAGCAATGGCGGCGACGGTGGCAGTAACACCCACCGTGCCGCCTTTCCTCTTCCTTCCTCACTCTGCTTCTGTGGAACCCCTCCCCTCTATCCCTTCTTTCTGCGTTTCTTCCATGGGAAAAGGGGAGAAAAGCGTGTTTGTGTGTTGCGGCTACTGCTGGGTTTTGGGAGCTAAGTGTGGGTGAAAGGGAACCGGTAGGGTAACAGGGTCACTGGGTTAGGGTTTCATTATTTTGAAAATTAGGGTTAGGGGTGATTTTGTAATTTTAATAAAATTAGGGTAATAGAGTAATTAAAAACCAAATTTTAATCCAACAATAACAATGTATAAAAAAATACTATTGGCTCATCCAATTTTATAAATGATTTTCAATAAATTGTTCAAGTCCAAAAATTAGAAATAATATCATTAATTTTCCTATTTTCTAAAACAGCAGTAATAATATATTAAAATATTAATTTTTTAGTCCAAAACATATAAAATCCTTATTATTTCACAACTACCAACTTTATAATTTGAATATAGAAAATAATTCAATAATTGTAAAATTGGATAATAATCTTAATTTATTTCAAATTCAGTTAATCAAAACTTACTTTAATTATCTTTAATAAAGAATTTCTGAAATTAAAGCTACAAAAATACTGAATTTGAAATTAGCTTATGATAGCCCTTTTTCAAAAGTTCTGGGTCTTACATAACATAGAAAAAGTAATAATAAATTATAATTTATATATAATATAGATAAGAATATTAATGTAATTTACTCTATTATAATTTTCTCTTTTCTTATTTTTTCTTTTATCTAAACACAAAAAAAATCTTCTATTTTCTTTCAATCTATTTTCTCTTGATCCAAACAATACCCACAAAAAATTTATTTTTTTCTATTTTTTTTCATTTTCTTTCCTCACATTTTCTTTTCTCTCATTTTCCATCTTATATCCAAACAATGTCTTAATTCAAAAGAATCTTAATGAATAAAAACAAAGATAACTCTAATTTTTTTTATTTCCAACTCTACAAAAACGTAAAAAAAAACTTTTTTTCCTTTCAAACAAATCTGAGTACCTTTTAAATTCATAAAAATTTTCATAAATAACAAGTCTTCCTCAGAGTAACTTCCATCTGAATATGAAAAAATATGTAGTACCAAAATCAAAATATCTATGAAAAAAATTATACTGCAAAAGAAAAGAAATAAATACCAAAATATTATTGAAATCTAGATCAAAGATTGAAAAGAGAAAAATTAAAAATAGAACATCAGAAAAGAAGCCAAAAGTAAAAATGTAAAAAAAAAAAGAAAGGATAGAAAAAGGGAAAGAAAAGAAAGGGGAAGGACAATAATAGAGAAAAAGAAAGACGATGAATTAGAAATAAAAAGAAAAATTAGAGAAAGGAGAAGGGAAAAAGGGAAAAAGGAAGAGGATGAGAAGAAAGAAAGTGAGACAAGGAGAGAATGATACGGATAAAGGTATGAATAGTATTAATGAATGAAAGAAAAAATATAAGGTTTAATTACCCTTCTGGTCCCTATAGTTTCGCAAAATTTTCAATTAGTATAGGGACCTAACTGAAAAAGAAAAAAGTATAGGGACCTAATTGAAAATTTTACGAAAATATAGGGACTAATAGAGTAATTAAACCAAAATATAATGAGTGTATATTTAGTATGTGTATATAAAAGAGGAGAATCAGTAACTTTAGTTGCATAAAACAATGAAAAATAGAGTGATAAGAGAAGAGAAAATTCTCAGTCACTTGCACAAAAGAAATAAATCTATAAATAAGAAAAGAAGAACCAATGATAAAAATTTCAAAGAGAAATTCAGAGAGTAGAAGTCAAAAAGAAAAAGTGAGCTCACTATGCACAATGTCAACTTCCATTTTCTTTCACCTATTTATTTCGACATTTAATTTATTCGCAAAGTTAGTTAGACTGCTTTTTTTCAAGCCGTTTTTCAATTGCACAATCTTGTCTTGTTTATTTTTTTTCTCAAGGTATCAATACCTTCCTCATTTAAAGGACCTTGTCCTCGAAGTCAAAAATAGAATATTGTCCCTGCATCTCTTCATAAAATTTCCAAGTAGTTTTGTCAGCTGTCATATTCTATCACGTCACCGAGATTTTTTCTTGTCACTTATCATGTTGCTTGATTATGTGATATTCTAAGACCATGTGTAGCTGTAGTTTGTACCCATTCTCACCCATTAATAATGGAGTTGGAATGATTGTAATAATAGACAGTCCCTCACATTTCTTTAAAAATGAGATATGAAATATTGGGTAAATTTTGGATGATAAGGACATCTCCAATTTATATGCCACTTTGCCGATTCTGGAAATGATGGAGAAGGGACCAAAATAACATATTGATAATTTTTTATTCTTCTAGAGAGCAATTGATCGCTGAAGATAAGGTTGTAATTTCACATACATGAAATCACCCACATTGAATTCCACCTCTTGCCGCTTTCCATTAGCTTGGGCCAACATCCTCAATTGTGTCAGTTGTAAATTACGCTTTAAAGATGTCAAAACTATATTTCTTTGTAATAACAGTTCTTGCTAAGGCAGGGGTATCCGACAATCTTGACTCATAATACAGTAGCGAGAGAGGATCCATTTCAAAAATTGTCTTATACTGTGTCATGCCAATTGCTGAATGAGATGAAGTATTATAGCTATAAGCTGTCCATGGAGGAGTTTGTACTAATTCTTCGAATTTTTTTATTGGTAGAAACCTAAATACATCTTCAAACACCGATTCAATACCTCTGTTGGGCCATGAAACTCGGAATGATAAGATGAGCTTCTTGCCAACTTAATCCCTTGGCTGCAACAGCATTGCTTCCAAAACATATTTATAAATACTTTATCTCTGTTAGAGACAATTGGTTGAGGCAAACCATACACACTTATAATGTCCTGAACAAACACTTCTGCCACCTTAGATGCCAAAAAATCTGGTGGAAAAGGAATGAAGTGCATGACTTTCAACAAGCAGTCAACCACCACTAAAATAACTGAATAGCCATGTGTCATTGATAAACCAGTAATAAATTCCATCAAAATGTCTTGCCAAATATGTGAGGAATTTGGGAGAGGTTCCAAGAGTCCTATTGGAGATTGTGTGCTATACTTTGCCTATTGGCATATGGAACATGATTTGACATAAGCTTTTATTGATTATGCCATATTCTTTCAAAAAACTAAGTTGTTAATATGTTCAAGGTCTTCTCAACTCCCCCAATTTCTCTTATGAGTGAATAACTGAATCATGGCCTTCCTGCAGTAACCCTCACAATAAAGATAATGATACTAGCACTACTAATTGATCATCTTAGTATCAAAGGCATTGTCTTTGTTGTAGCCTCCTCAATTTTAATTCAGCTTCTGAAAAATATGATTTTGGCTGATACTGTTGACTCTCTTGCTGTAACAGTGACAACACTACACTTGTTATGGTGGTTGGTTGTATTCAATTGAAAAGTGAAAGCCAAGAAATTTTGCTAACCAAATTTGTTGCTCTGAGATTTGTATTGTTTGAACTTGCATTTTCTTAAGGCTTTTGTGATCTGTCTGAATCACGAATTTATGACCCAACAAATAGCGTCTAAATTTTTTCACTCATGCAATGATTGCCTACATTTTCGCACATACGCTGATTACTTCTGCTAGGCTGTGATCGAAAGCTTTTTCGAAAAATATGCTATCGGGTGACCCGCTAGACTTAGTATTGCACCAATACTTGTTTCTGACACATGGGTCTCAAGAATAAATGGTTTTGAAAAATCTGACAACCTAAAATCAACACATTTGATAAAGCATCCTTCAGTTTGAGAAACACCTCTGTAGCTTGCAATGACCACACAAAACTATCCTTTTTCAAAAGATCAATTAAGGAAGCTGCAAGCAGTGCAAACTGCCTAATAAATTTTTTCTAATAGTTTGTTAATCCCAGAAATGTCCTCAATTGCTTAAGAGTTGATGGAGTAGGTCACAGTCGGATGGTATGGACTTTCAGTTCATCCACCCGGACCTCGTCTTACGAAACTAGATGACCCAAATAGTCCACTTTTATTTGGCCAAATGAGCATTTAGATAATTTAGCATATAAGGCACGATAGACCAAAATCGACAAAATATGCATCAAATGGGGCTGCCAATCCGGGCTATATATCACAATATCATCAAAGAAAATAAGAACAAAAATTTTCTGAGCACCTTTGCAAAGACGGAATTCATCAAGCTCTAAAATATAGCTGGAGTGTTGGTTAATCCGAATGGCATAACAAGCCACTCATAATCCTTGATGGGTTCGGAAAGTGGTCTTAAAACAATCTTTTGGTCGCACTCAAATTTAATGATAAGTAGACCTCAAGTTCAACTTCGAAAAGTACTGTGCCTCAAACAATTCATAGCAACTCATCAACCATCGACATCTGATAAATCTATATTTTACGATAATTTTTGCCTTGAAAAGAGTAGATTTTATCAACTTATCTTTCACTTATTCATTGAAATTGCATGTTTTTATAAATTTTCTCCTAATTGTGCTTAATTATTAAAAACAATTTTTTTATGCTTTAAATTATCAAGTTTAATTCACTTTTATTCTATTTGATGCCTTGATATATTTGTTTGAGTGATTTAAGATTTAGAAGGCAATGATGACTTGAAAAGATGAAGAAAAAGCATGCAAAAGTGGAGGGATCGGGAAGAAATGAAGACTAGAAGAACTCCTAGTTGTGTGTACAGGTGGGTCGTGCGTATGCATCTCTTTCAACTTGTGCATATGCATAGGTTGTGTGTATGCACGACTCACAGCAGGTGACTCACTTAAGATGGCATGTGACTTACGATTTCTGGCCCATTTTGGGCCCAATCCAACTCATTTCTGAAGCATTTAAAGCATGGACTAAGGGGGGATCAACCAAGTAGTGTAGTAGTAGTGTAGTATTATGGTTTAGGTGATTATAGAGAGAGAAGCTCCAACTTCTCTCTAGAATTTTAGGGTTTTTAGGGTTTTTTAGTTTAATTTCTCTCTAGTTTAGGTTTTGACTTGTTTTAGTTTAGTTTTCTTTATATTTTGTTGTTCTAGTATCTTAATTTGTCTAGTTTTTCTTGTTAATTTTTATATTTTGCTACTTTTTAGTTTATGAACAATTGTTGAATTCTAATTTTTCTTTAATGCAATTTGATATTTTCATATTTTCATATTTATTGATATATATTGAAATCTTGAAGAGTACTTGAAGTCCAAGCATTGGTAGAGATACAAAGATGATTCAAGCACAAGTCTCAATGACAAGAGCTCACTAAATGTCCAATTGAAAGACTTTAAATAAAAGTGATCGGTAAGAGACACCCTACCATGGTAACATCTTCTAATTTTCTCTCTTGTTTGGCATTTTTAGTGGCTTGTTATGTGCTTAAAGTGTTTAATTTGGTGCAAAAAATTTGAAAAATAGACCCCGGTTCCGTGTGTATGCATCACCCCTATTTTTTCACCAACTTATACGTACGCACCTGACCCTAAAACTTTTGAAAAATAGTGTCAAGTTCCAAGTGTACGCATCCCTTGTGCATACGCTTCTCCCCCTCTTTATTTGAAAAAAATTGTGCCTTTATGCGTATGCACCACTTGTGCATATGCATCACCTTCATTTCCAAATACAAAATAGGGGGAGGTTTCGCGCGTATGTGGTAGTGATACGTACGTATTACCTTGTGAAATCTCACACTCGTGCGTATGCACGAGGCGTATGCAGGAGTCGTGCATACGTGTCACTCATCAATTCGCACCAATTAGGGAGTGAAATCCTAATTCACGAAGAGGCCTCCATTATTCTCTCTTCTTCGTACATTTTCTATGCGCCTTCACCTCCTTCTTTTCTCAGCAGCCAGCACCACCCTCCACCATCAACATTGAAAAAGAGTCCTTAACTGTGGCAACATTTAAGGCATGGTAACCCTTTTTCTTTGCTAGTAGCACCAGAGACCAAAAAGGGATAGTACTCGGCGAATGATTCCTTCGGCCAACATCTTATTCTCAATCCTCTCAATATTGGTTTTCTGGCTATGCGAATGTCGGTATGGTTTTACCTTAATCAACTAAATTGAGGAGCAAGGTGATAACATGATCATGAGACCGGGAGGGTGACAAGCCTTTAGGAGTGTTAAAAATATTTTTGTATTTATGTAGTAGTGAAGCTAGCTCTGGATCCATGTCTGATGGCAACTCATGCAATGACACATCCGCATCTTCAGAGAGTTGAAATTATAATGTGTACAATTCTAAAATTTCACTGGTAGCTTACAATTACTTGAATTGATTGAATTGAGCTAACAATGACACCTGTTATACTTTGTCTTGAAGTGTTACTAACCGATCCCTATATAAAAAAGTAATATTTTTTTTGTAATTTACCAAATGTATGTCCAAAGTTTCTAGCCATATATCTTCCAACCTCTTTGGTACCTATTTCTCCCATATTCTCAGCATGACCGTCTTTAGTGCATGTAGAGTATCAACCCGGTTGGTGCACAATATGACAGTCGAATCAGACTCAAAAATTACTCTTTTATCACAGTGTTTTACTATCTCATTGGGATAAACTATAATAGAAAATAATTGACTTTTTTCTATCAGAACAAAATGAAAAGAAAAAAAAATGATTGATTTGTGAATTGTGAGGAGATGGTTAAGAGATAAGCTCTATAAATAGAGTTATTCTTCAATATATCTTGGGTGCAGAGACATCTAAACTATAATACACATATCTCAAGTGTTGAGACCCAAATTACACCCTTAACTATATCTCGGATATTGAGACTCAAATTAGTTAAATTGTACATATCTCAGGTACTTAGTATTCAATCTCCGTAATAATACATATTCTAGATGCACTCAAGATATGTCTCGGTGTTACCTGGTTACAACACAGTCTCAGATGCGATGATAGATTTAAGTTTTAATTTATTCCTCAACATTCTAGATGTGTAAGATTAAATAATTTTATAAATACTTTAAATTTTATATATTTCTATAATTTATATATTATTTAATTTAAATAAAAAAATTCGCACATTTACTCATGCTACTCTTCTGACTAAGATTTTAACGAACGTTGTAATATAATAGGAGAAAAAATGATTAGAAATAAGTGACAATAATAATCACTCTCGAATATAGCAATGTTAAAATCAAATTATGGGATTCCAAAAATGATGCTGAGTTGGTGAGTGGCATGGAAATGCACATATATCTTAAGATGGTGGTAGGGCGAGAAACATATTTAATATATAAACTACATGATTTCACATGTATATAAAAAATCTAATTTTGATGTATTGTAAATATAAAATAATTTCATATATATATTTAATTATATAATATTATGTTAATAAAAAATAATTATTTTTTTATTAATTGCATAAAAAATCATTTAAAAGAACAAATACTATTAAGTAATATATTAAATAAAATATTTTATACTTTCATTATATCAAAATTAAATTTATATATAAAATACAAAACTTGTATTCAATGAAACCACAAACATGCTTAGTTTGTCCCATTTGAATCAATGATCAAGCCAATGGGGGTAAATCGGTGCATGATATGATCATGTGTATGACATGGCTACCATTCAATGGAAACATGGATTGGCCCATAGAAAAAAAAAAAAAAAAAGCTAAGTAAAATTTTGAATTATTAAGGAGTGGAATGAATCCTCAAGGAATATTGATTATAATGAGTTATAAAAAGTAGGAAGTATTATAAGTGAAGAAAAATGGGAGTGTCTCAACTTTTTGGGCAATAAGATCATTGTTGAAAATGACCCTAATAGGGTGTATGCTCACTAGTATCATCTTTGGATTGAGATGACTCAAAGAAAAATGTTTAAACGTGATTTTTGTGTTTTATTTTCTTTATTATTATATTTTAGTTTTATATTTTATCATCTACACAAATTTAGTTATCTATTAATTTTAGAAAACTATGATTTTTGTTGTTGAAAATGTTAATTTCTTGCTTCCATGTTGAGTGTTATTTTAATCAAATTGACTTTTATTATATCATTATATTTATAACATTTAAAGTAGAAGATGATACGAGTAATTAGATACTTCAAATAATGTAATAATATTTATTTAATATTTTTTATTTAAATATAAATAGCAAATTAAGTTAAAATTAAGTTTCATTCTAAATATAAAAATAGTGGTTCGATTTCCATGATTTTTTTTATAATCATGTTACGTGTATATAAAAAAAATTCGATAACGATATAAAATATATATTAAAATATAAAATATATATTAAAAATAAATTAAACAACATATAAATTTATATATAAATATAAAATAACTAATTTAATAACAGATTTTTTTATTTTTCTCTTCAACCCAAAAATAAACTCCACTAGATCTTCTTTAAAAAAAATAAAAAATAATTTATTAAATTATTTTTTTAAAAAGTTAAAACATTAAACACATACTTTTATTTAAATTTTACATTACTTAAGAGAAATCAATTCTAATAAAAATTCACACAATATTTATTAACTAGATGGAACAAAAAAAAAAAAAAGAAAATTTTTGATGGGGGCAAGAAAGTTAAGGATACATTTCCTCAAATTTGGTATGATGTTGTTTGCCATACAAATTGACAGCACCATGAAAGTGTGATTAGTGACCAAATTGAATTGTTTCAAGTCTTCATTGACCCTTTTCCTTTTGTCCCCTAAAACCCTAATCCCCTATGCTTCCACCTCATAACTCATTCTTACTATTTTAAGCAGCTATAATAATGTATGTTAATAAATAGAACCTCAAATTTAGATTTAGATTCATAGAGTTATAGATTAGATCGCTAAACCAAATTTTCATTAGTGATTAAATGTTCTTTCTTCTTAAGTGGCATGCCCATTTTGCCCTTGCTAAAATGCGCCCCATACTCAATAGATTTCTACTTCCACATATGGAAAAAAACAAGCATAGTTTAACACAGTGCGCATGTTAACTCCAATATAAAAATAGCACACACTCCTCCTCTTCTTCCACTAAAGCATTTTTTTTTTAATTTTTGCACCATTCATAGTTTCATACTCTCTCTCTATCTCTATCTGAAGGGAAAAAAAAGTAAAAAAAGAAAAAGAAAAGGAAAAGCAAAACAGTGAAAGAAAAAACCAGAGCAAATAAAAACAGAGGCTTTTTAATTGTTTTTTAAGGTTTTTTTTTCCCTTCTCTTTTCTTCAATTGATTTAAGCACAAACAGAAATTTTTATGGTTCAGTTCCCATAAAAGCTTCAAACTTTGTGATCTCTTTCTCATTTCGACACACCCCATTTTCTTAATTTTCCTTCTCCACTTTGCAAATTTGCAGAGAAGATCCATTCATTCAATCACACACACACACACACACACTTTTTGCTTCATCCATGTCTTCTGACATAAGTTAAAATGATTCTGAACCAGACTTCAGCAAATTAAGGTAGTAGAAGCCATTCAAAGTTCCCAATGGAAAATCGCAATGTTCAAATGGCGATACCAATAGTAGTAGTTGATGCTGCTGCTTTGAGTGCCAGTGTTTGTTCTGGAAGTTCCTGAAACCAAAGTTTGAATCTTTTTGAAATTGGGTAACTGGACATTGGAGGCTTGGAGTGTGTTGAGTTTGAGAATAATGGGGATAGATCGGTTTTTGCTATTAGCAACGGTTGGACCGCCATTAAAACGGCGTGCTGGGTTAAGGAGGAAACAAGCTGGAAGAGGGTCTTATAGGGGAAGCTAGTGTGCAAAGAGAGGGTTGCTTGTGTTTCTTTTTGTGTGTTTTCCTCTTTGGTGGGTAAAATTTTGAGGGTGTTTGTTCAATTTTTGTTGTTGTTTTTGGAGGAAGGGTTAAGAAGAACCCTTTTCTCTTCAAAGGGTGCATAGAAAAAGTTTTGCTTTTTTGAGGAGGAGAAGAAGATGGGTAGTACCAACAACTTGCACCAATTATTGAGAATATTGTGTTTGAATACTGATTGGAATTCCGCAATCTTTTGGAAGCTCCAACATCGTGCTAGGATGTATGTATCTTCTCCTTTTTTTAGCTTTATTCATGTTTGCAATCTATTCTGTGTGATATGCCCTGTGTTTTTTGTAGTTTCTGGTGTGCTGATTTTTGTGCTTTGGATAAATTTCTATATTTATAGTGATTTCTTGGTGACAACGTTTTCATGATACGATATCATAGCTCTGTGTCCAAAAGGTCAAGAGTTCCTAATGAATCCCAAAAATGGGAAAATAGCATAAGGCAAATAAAGGAAAAAATAAGGCCTATGCAAAAATCAAACATACTCAAAAGAGGCTCTTGCTTGAGGGGAATGTTAGAGATATAATCATTAATATTGCCTTCTTCTATCAGTTTAAGCTTTTGGGATGATTAGTTTCATGACAAAGGTTTATGCAAAAACATGACAAAGCTGTTTGGTCTGTGTAGTTGAATCTGTCTTTGGGAATAGGCTTAGTTGTTGTTGTAATGAATTTTTTTTTCCTTGTTGGTGAGTAAAGAATATGAATATGATACTTATTGAACTGATTCAGCTTGGATTTTGGACTAATGAAGGCTTTGCTTGATTATCTAGAATAACTATAGCCATAATACCTAAGGGATGTTTGGCTCTTAGATGTTATATGTGTTGGTTTTAAGGAAAAGCATAATCATTTTATTCGATGGATTTATAATCACATAATAAGTAAGGCCTGCATTTATTGTCATTGTAGTGGCTATGTCTTAAAAGAGCATTAGCAATATAATGTATTACGCCATTACCCTGTAGTATTTATTGATTTGAATGTGAATAACTCACACTTGGAGAATTGAATTCAACATGTTATGTTTAGTTATGTTTCGGTCGTGGTGTTTGGCTATGTGCTTGTAGGATGTTGACATGGGAGGATGCTTACTATGACAATCCTATTGGTAACGACTCCTCTGAAAACTTGCGCTGCCAGAAGACCTTGGAACAGATTGGCAGTGCGAAGTTTTCCCATGACCCTCTTGGATTGGCCATTGCAAAGATGTCATGTCATGTATATTCATTAGGGGAAGGGTATGACTATGCTAATGAACATATATGCTACTTTTAGATATTGAGTTTTATTTATTTAATTCTGTAGTTTTTTACTTAAGTTTCCCTTTTTCATAGTATTGTTGGACAAGTAGCTGTTACTGGAAAGTATCGGTGGATCCGTGCAGATAATCTAGTTGCTGACTCTAGCATAGCTTTCGAGGTGAGGATCTTATTCTTTGATATTGCCACTTTAGTTCTTTCTGACTTGTAAGATTTGAAGCTCTCGAACTGTTAGCCAATATTGATGAATTATGATTTCATCATATAATTGAACTTTAAATCATTCTCATTCTATTTCACTTCTTCGGTTTGATTTTCAGTTTGCTGGTGCATGGCAATCTCTGTTTTCTGCTGGAATTAGGGTAAGATGATTGCTTACATAATAAAATCACTCGCAATGAAAATAGAACTTTCTACATTTTTCAAGAAATTGAAATCGCCTCATCACATTTCTAAGGAAAATGGATGATTCAATTTCAACAGTATATTGAAAAGTTGTGTTTCATATTGGCAATAGGCTTAATATGACAAATTATGTAGCCATTGAAGGACTTTGATTCATTGTTGCTATTACATAATTAATTTCTCCGCTCAATTTATATGTTCTATTTAGGATGTGTTCATTTCTCATCTATAAAAAGGTCGTTTTACAAATTATAATTTTTTTTTATATATAGTTTAAAAAGCTGAAATTGCATCTTTTTTTTCGAAGCTACTTCATTTTGCATTTTCAGAAAAGATGAAAACATGTTTTTTTTTTTTGGGTGAAATTCTGATTTAATAACATTAATATGAATAAGTTAAGAGTACTTTTTTGCCGGGAAGGAAAAAAGAACACTGAAACAAACACAGGTTATAATATTTGTAGAAGTATGTAAATCTGTCAGAAAATATTTTCATGGTCTCTTATACCGCATAGAATATTGAAGTCTGCTTTCATTATGCAGAATTATATCATATGGTTGATATGTTAATTTTAATTCTCTGTTTAGTTAAATCATAAATATATTGCATTTGTATCAACAAGTCATAAACTTAGATTTTAGGATTATGATAGATGGACTGTTACAGAGAAATGGAGGAAGCAATAGTTGTTGTATTGACCTTGCTAAGAACAGAGAGGAAAGGAAGAGGATAAAACAAAAGTGATATTGGATTCTGGACTTCTAGCATGTTCATTCTAGAAACTAGTGTTTCTCTTCTAGAAAATGACTTGTTTTCATTAAGATTTTTTGTCAACAAAAGTTTTGCTTTGCATTGCAGACCATTGTCGTTGTAGCAGTAATCCCACTTGGAGTTGTTCAGCTTGGCTCTTTAAATAAGGTAAGAGACTCTCTCTCGGGTGTGCGTGTGTTTGTATTCAAATTCCATAGTTATTGCGGTGACTGTTGTTTGCAGCCCTTGTAATGTGATGCGTGTGTGTGTGTGTATATATATAAGAGCTACGGTTATTTCACATTTGGTGACTGACAAAATATAAGAGCTCTAACAGAAACCAATGAGGGTTTAGAAATTCATGTTGGACTACCAATATAGTAGATTGTGACAATTTGGTGTCAAATAGTATATCATTTTGTTGTGCCGGTCTGGCAAATACACTCTATGTTTTGACTTTCAATTGAGAAATTTTGCTTTGAAAAAGTCTAGGAGGCCAACTATAATATAAGCCAACTAAATCAATTTCTTTTTATTTCTGATTTTGAAAAAAATTGAAAAATTAGGATACTGGAGAGTTGTTTCTTTTTATTTTGTAATGGATCTGTTTTTCAACTAGTTGGCTGGAGTTGGCTTCACTCTTAGTTGGTTTCTTAGTAGAACCATTTTGCTTTTGCTGTGTTTTCTTTTGTTGTTTCATGAATTGGATATCTGATTGGCAGAAAAGTTTGTTGCTTAAATAGGAAAAAGCTTACTATTTTTCATGGTTATGATAACAGGACCGAACTGATTGATTCGATTGGGTTAACCAGTTTAAAATAATAAAGCACAAAAATAATTTTTTTAACAAAATATTTTTATTTTATACATAATTATATTATTTTATTATATGCGGTTCAACTCCAGTTGAAACTCAGTTAAACCTTTAAATCATTGAACTTTTAGCTCCACCGGTTCAATAAACGATTCGGTTTTCAAAACCTTGCTATTTTTTAAGACAGATTCACATCTAATTGCTCCCTTTTCTCCCCAAAAGTACTTCTTTGTTGCTTAGTGTGGAGTGTTCAATGGTGACTGTCATAGATTCCTGTGATAATGTGCATGTTAAATCTGTCATATGAAAGTGTATTTGTCATTGAAATATTTAATGATTCGCTCCTCTTACTCTCATCTCTGGTGGCAGGTTACCGAAGATATGGCAGTTGTAACTAATATCAGAAATCTCTTTTTGTCTACTCAAGATTACACGTTAGACTATACACCGAGTCAAATACAAAGCAGCCCCAAAAGCTCTCCATCTCCGGTAACCTTTCTGCCCCAACTTCTGTGTATCTCTCACTCTGTACTACATGAATGTGCTTGTGTGACTGGCTTTGCGGTTGTATGTCCAATGGCATTCTCATCATTTTACACCGATAGATTGATCAGTGCTATACCGTAGTTTTAATCCTTGTGTATCAAGTATTCTCATGATTTTTAGTATTTTCATTTTGTTTTCTTTCTCAGGTGGATGCATGTACAAAAGCTTTGTCTTCGAAACTTATGCCTGCGTACTTACTTGATACTGAGAACACCATGAAGAGTGAAACACCATATATGTTAATGCCGTTTCAATGTTCCAGGAAGAACGATTCACCTCAAGATATTTATCAGAAAATGTCTGTTGATGTTGCCAAGCACGAGGGATCTGAAATTGGCAAGGACAGAAGTTCCATTTTGCTTCAGTCAATATCAAATATGATGAATCCGGAGTGTCAAAAATTCGTGGAAATGGAACCTGTAAATGAGAGGAAGTGCGAAGGAATGAATATAAGTGTGGAATCAGAAAGAAAACTCTCATCATTTCCACACAATATGGTTATGGATAATACAAGCTTCAATGATTTGATGCATCCTTTGGAAAAAATCGGAGCTGATTCTGCATACCCTTCAGACTTTCTTGATGCAGTTGTTTATGCAAGTGACAAGTTAAATTGTGTAGATATCAACCAAAATGGGGTGTCAAATGTGCCGAGGTATTCAGATGCAAACTCTCAAAACAATATAGAGAAGTCAAAGTTTAAGAGTGAGCCTTGTTATAATGATGCCGCACACTCGTTGAAGTTTCCTGTCGGCTGTGAACTACATGAAGCCCTTGGGCCTGGTTTTCTAAAAGGAAGTAACTATTTTGATTCGGCAGCTCAGGTTAAACAAGATGATAGGAATGTTGAGGTGCTAGACGAGATTAGCAGTAGCCAGTTGACTTCGCAATCCCATCCAGAGCATCTTCTGGAAGCAATGGTAGCGAACTTATGCAGGAATAGTAATGATATTAACGGCGAGGTATCATTTTCTACTTCAATGCCATCCGCAATGGCCTCAGGACGAAATACTGAAACTTCTATTCACTCTATGCACACTATTAACTCAGAAGGCTATTCGATAGATCAGTCGCCTCTTGTCAAAGAGGAGAAACAGCGCAGCTTGAGTTCCTCGGCAATATGTGGCGTGATGTCCCCAAAAGGATTTTCTTCTCCATGTCCAAGTTCATGTAGTGAGCAATTTGAGAGGTCTTCCGAACCAGCTAAGAACAGCAAGAAAAGGGCTAGGCCTGGGGAAAGTTGTAGGCCAAGGCCAAGGGACAGACAGTTGATCCAGGATCGCATTAAGGAGTTGAGAGAATTGGTGCCGAACGGAGCTAAGGTATTATGCTGTAACATAAATGTTCTAATTCCTTCTTGGTATTAGATTTCGTGATGGTCGAAGTACCTGTTCACATGGCTAAAACTTTTCGTCATGATTTCAACAGTGCAGTATCGATTCACTACTTGAGTGCACGATAAAGCACATGCTTTTCCTCCAGAGCGTAACTAAGCATGCTGACAAGCTAAATAAAGTTGAGGATGCATCAAAGACAAAGGTAAGGTTTAATGGAATATAACAAACTAATATGATTCATCAACTAGGAAATAGGAATCAATATTTGAACAGGAAGAGATGCATGCATACCATATAAGTATATATTAGTTGGTTTCATGTATTGGATCAACTTATGGTGTATATCATTGTTTTATGAAATTAAAATTGATTTCAATGTTTTATTTCAAGTATATTCGTTAATGTGGTTTGTTCGGTGTATAATATTACTGCAATTGTGCAGCGGCATCACATGGAAACGGATAGTCTCGGTACCTCTAGTTATCAACAGGGTTCAAGTTGGGCAATGGAGGTAGGAGGCCATCTGAAAGTTCGGTCGATATTGGTCGAGAATCTGAATAAGAATGGACAGATGCTGGTTGAGGTGAGTACAACTTTTGTTTATTTGTTTATAACACTTAATTAGAAATTAGAATAGACGAGATAGCGAAAGCTCAATCATAAAATCAAGGAGGTTTTAGCGAGATCTTTTTATGCTAACTACTTGTTATGCTTCAGATGTTGTGTGAAGAGTGCAGCCATTTTCTTGAGATAGCAGAAGCCATAAGAAGCTTGGGCCTGACGATTTTGAAGGGTGCAACCGAAGCTCGCGGTGAGAAGACGTGTCTATGTTTCGTGGTTGAGGTAGGGTCTTGTTTCTCATTCTCTTCAACAAACTTGCTGCACTAATTTCTTGTAAAGATATATCAGTTGATAGGAACATATTCTATAAAACTTTTGTATATTACATGTGAACATTGGTAGGTTGCAGTATATAAAGTATAGTGCAGTATCTAAATCGTTAATGAACAAATCATCAACGGTTTCATATTAAATTGATAGTTTTTGCATGTAATTTTAACTAACTAAATCTGAAACCGTTAATTTTTTTTATCAACGGTTCTTATACTGTACTCTACTCTCTAAAGTGCAACCTGCATTTTAGCGGAGCTAAATCCAAATTTAAATATCAAGCGACGGATATCGTTGACTGACGAGTGAGTCTTCTGTCTGTAGCAGGGTCAAAACAACAGAAATTTACACAGATTGGATATCTTGTGGCCACTTGTTCAGATACTGCAATCAAAGAGCACAATACATTCACAATAATTGCTTGATTCTCAGATACTTCTAAAGCTTCTTCATTGGTTGTTGCAACACACAGAAAGATCTTTTAATTTTTGATAAAAGTCCAAAGCCGAGAAAATCTTGGGGGAAAAGAAAGATTTGAGGTGCTCAAGGAAAGAAAAAGTTGCCTTGCTTTTGTTGTAACCTTCATCGTATAAATAGGCTTTATTTATAGTGTGTCAAGGCTCTATTTGTTGTGTTCTTTTTTTTTTTTATTCTCTCTTTTTCTTTGTATTTGTTTTTTGGTTGGTTTTTTGTTTTTGGCAATTTAGATAACAGTAATGCTTTGAACACATTGTGTTGCTACATCTCATATTCCTTTGTATAATATATTGTTTTTTTATTTTGGCTGAATTATATATACATCACATAAACTTTATACCAACTAGCCGAAGATGCTACATAATTTCTATATAGCCTGTTGGCTGTTACCATAGAATATAATATGTGCTTGATTCGAATAACTCTTCCTCTTACTGTGTTATTAAAAGAGGTAAATAATATTCGAAACATTTCGACGCTGATAAGATGGTACTTAATTTTTGTTATTGACAAAATAATTTTTGAAAAATTTTAAAATTTGACAAAAGTGATTAACCGTTAATTGAGTTACACGGAATAAGGTTTAGGGGTACATATTAGTTAGGGCAATTTACATAAATAAATAAAGTGGGAGAATTATTTACGTAAATGTGCAAATCTGTTTGTTGTTACAATTTTGTGCAAAAATGAATATTATGTAAACCGTGGCAACCCACCACGGTTTCAAAACAAACATAAACCGTGGGAGGTCACCACGGATTAGGAAGACATTGTTTTGCATGTAAACCGTGGGAGGTCACCACGGTTTACGTTGGAAAAAGGGTGTTCATAAACCGTGGAGAGTCACCACGGTTTATGTAGACTTAAATAAGGTGGTGAAGATATATATATATGTGGGTGATTCAAGCACCAGAAGAGATCATTCTCACAATGTGCATTATAATATAAACCATACATGAATACATGAAATACTCTGAATTAGGCACTCACTACATAGTCAAAAGATAAATATTATTTAACAGTAAGTCTGAAATACATAAACACTAACAATCATGCACATTACATAAAGTAATTAGCATGCTGAATACATAACGTAGCTACCAAGATCAATACATAACGTAACTAACATGATCAACACATAACGTAACTACCATGATGAATACATAAATAAAGAAACAAAGTACTGGACAGGAAGATATAGCATAACTAATCAGAATCCTCAATGGTGTCACTGTCATCGTCATCGAACTGGCCAAGCAAGTGCCCTCCGGTGCCACACAAAGTAGGACGTCTAACCCGCCTAGGTCGCTGATCTGGCGCTGGTGCTGTGGGGTGTGCGGGAGCCGCGCTGAAAGCGGAGGCAGGTGTACCTCCTAAAGCAAACCATGGGTCGGACGGCGAAACTGCTGGCTCGTTCAGGTCAACTGCCAACTGAGCCTGAACATCGTCACTGCCTGGCTGCTGCGCACGAAACTGGGCATCCTCCTCAGGCATCTGTGGCCTATAATGGGTCTGATCATCATCCCTAAGCATGTCAGCTATGTCTCGGTAAAACTCGGACTCAGTAACGGGATCAGCAATGTCCACCCCAACAGCTGCGGTCGTAAACTCGGCAAAACCAAATGGGCTCACGTTCGCAAACATCTGTGAGCTAGAACCCACATCGAACGTCGGCTGATCCATGGCTGATGCTGATCCAACTACATCCTCAGCGGTGACGTGACCAGTGCTGCCCCCCTGCTCGGATGGTCCTCCATCAGGCCCACCTCGACGGTCAGGCCACGCAGGTGGCCGTCTGCCTCTACGTCGAGGAACACGGTAGTCCACTGGATCCCCAGCCTCAGCTCCAGGAACGTCCTGCTCCAATCGGTCGGAAAACTCCCTCCACTCGCGATCCGTGGTCTGGGTCCCAATACGGCGACGCCTATCAACTCGTCTGTTATCCGGTCTGTCATAAACATGAACTCTAGGAGGTGCCTGGGACGACCCTCTGTGACGCGCCTCCTCAGTCAACACAATCGGCCTCGGATCCTGAAATGCTACATCTGGGGATAGGAACCTGTGCGCCACACGGCACCACCACTCTAGGTAATCTGATGATGGACCAGGGTCGAGGACACGATCGACCCATATGACCGACTGATGCCGGTTCTCCCAATACTGGTGCCACTCCCGATAATATGAAGGAAACCACCGGTCCCCACCTCTACCATCCTTCGCATGTAGCCAATCTATGTTCAGAGCTACATCTGGGAGAGGCTGAACACCGCCGAACTGGGGTAGAACCCTATCCACCTGATGCCACTCGATCGCAGCAAAATATATGAGGCTAGTGACGGCCGTCCACAGCCGTCGGTGCTGATCAACTAGTATCTTCGGATGAATAACAGCAGTAACATCAGCAGAAGAATAAGGCTCCCACACAAACTGCATAGAACACAGTAAGACGTTCATGAGGCAGTGCCATGTAAGAAAAACTAGATCTACCATCAGTAATAAATAAGTCACTCACGTCGTGGACAAGCAACCGATCAAGTGCAAGGCGTGCGGAAACTAATCTCTGTGCCCCTGCATCGTTCCTCGGAACAAACTCCGCCCACCTACAATTTAAATTTACATGATGTCAAAACAAACCATAACACAGTAGCAATTTTTACAATTTATGAACGCATATTTTTAAACCATACCTAGAAGCAAGCGGAAAACCAAACCGGTCAAAACCAGTGGGCCTCAGAGTGGGAAACCTCCAGAAAATCCAAGACTATAGTAGGTGTAGCGGCCCAACCAAGTTAACGACGTTCCTGTTTGTACCACGACAAAGACACCTATACAACCAGGCTAGTGCAGCGGATCCCCAGCTATATCTGCCCAACTCATCCAATGATGCCAAATAAGGCAACCAGCGAAGGTGTACCCTGTTTGCATTCTTGTCCGCAAACAGCTGAGACGACAAGAGCATCAGGATATAAGCCCGTGCGTATACACGAACGGTCTCATCAGTAGCATCTGCAGGGAGAACACGGAACCTCTCGTGGAACCAGGTGTAGCACACTGTCATCTGCTTCACTTTACTCTGCGGAGGCAACTCCCCGAACAACTCCCGGAACCACACCCATGCTGGTCTACCGTGTTCCATCAGATTCTCAAACTCAGTCAAGCACCCACTAACGGGTGCACCATCAATCGGCAAACCCAGTTGATACGCAACATCCTGAAGAGTAATGGTGCACTCACCAAACGGCATGTGGAACGTGTGGGTCTCCGGACGCCAACGCTCAATAAATGCGCTAAGCAGAGGCTCATTAACCCAGAACCAATGACTGTTTAGCCTAGCAAGATGATACAACCCCGCAGTCTCCAGATAGGGTATAATCCTGTCATGTAAGGGCATATTCTGCTGCCGCCTAACGGCTGTAATAACCCTACTAGGCTGCAAAACGTTCGTAATAAATAAATCCATTAACATACAACGACTACAAACAACAACATACATAATATTGGTGCTAAGATAACTGTGCACATTAAATTCATGGAATCTCTTATCCTCTACTAAATACTGAAGCTAACAAAACTGTGCACTCAGAACAACAAATTAACAATTTAAATTCATGAATAAAACCTTTGAATAAAATACAATAATGATAACAACAAATTGTGCAAAAATACTAAAAAACACAGTAAGACGATAAATAAGCATAACAAATTATGCATTACTTACAAAACTGATAATATCATTAATATTTATGTAAATAATATTAATCAGAATCACAAAACAGGTAAACGTAATAAAATAAAAATATTTACTACCAATATTCCTACTAACATATCAATTGCTATATTAGAATTAAATTTAATTACAATAATAATAACAATAACAGTTACTAACCTCTTCGTCGATATTTCCTGCCACGTGAGCGATGCCATTTAGTCGGTACAATCGATCCTCATCCTCCATTGGCCCCACCACCCACTTCTCCTTCACTACCTCCAATCCTTTTCACAAACTCTCTCTACCACAATGAATCCAACTTTTTTTTCCAAAGGTAGCAAATGAATCCGTCCCAGCCTTCAGCGGATTACATATATATATATATAGATACACGTAAACCGCGGTGGGTTACCGGGTTTTACGTTCAAAGTTGCACTCTACATAAACCGTGGTGACTCCCCACGGTTTATGAACAACCTTTCTCCAACGTAAACCGTGGTGACCTCCCACGGTTTACATGCAAAACAATGTCTTCCTAATCCGTGGTGACCTCCCACGGTTTATGTTTGTTTTGAAACCGTGGTGGGTTGCCACGGTTTACATAATATTCAATTTTGCACAAAATCGTAACAACAAATAGATTTGCACATTTACGTAAATAATTCTCCCACTTTATTTATTTATGTAAATTGCCCTATTAGTTAACAATGATCATAGTTACAAAATTTACCCACTTTTAATTTACATCATTAAATTTCATTGTTTCTCAAATTTCTTTATCTAAGAATTAAGGATGATTTACAATAGAAATTAACCATGTGTTTAGGTTTGATTTAATAAAATTTTTTGGAGATGTAATAAAAAGCACAAATACTTCGTTTTGTGTTTAATAAATAAAAAAGACTGATATGTTTGTACTTGTAATTTTTAAAAGTTATGAGTACTTTTAAAAGTATCTAAGATTTTTTTTTTAAATTGACTTATATTTATTAAAATTAAAAAATCTAATATAACTCTATATAATAATAAATATTGAAAATTATTTTTATTAATTATTAACACCAAATTTCGTTTATTTTTTCATACACATGTTGGAGTTCTCCTATATTTCTAATTTCTCACTCAACCTTCACAAATTCCACGCATATCATACACCCGGTATAAACTTCTTCTATTTGTATTCTTTTTGTGCCTCTCTTTCTTGGGAAAACCAAAAATACTAAAAAAATTAAATACAAAAAGATGGGTCTGTTGCTTTTTCATGCTTGAACTAATGGGGATAAGAATCTAATCTTCTTTCAGAATTACAAGTTTAATCTTAAAATACAAGGCAAAGATTAGGTTAGTGTTAAACCAATAATAATATCGAAGCACTGAGAGGATGAGAGGAAGTGAGAGGAAGTGAGAGAGTGGGGGTGGGAAACACTGAGAGGGGTAGTTTTAGGAATCACATCAAGGATCCTAGAGTTTGGAACCGTGAAGAATATCGTCGATTGGAAAATGAGTCTTTCTCAATCTTTTTAGATAATCTCCCGGAGGACGTTTCGAAGCGAGAATTGTTTCAACTATTTAGATGGACTGGGCGAATAAATGATATATATCTATCACGTAAGCAAAAGGGTGGTAGAGTATACATATTTGCGTTCATACGATACACTACGAAAGGAGGGGCGTTGAAGGCTATATCTGAGATGAATCGTATGAAACTGAGAGGTAAAGTAGTGTTTGTGGGAGAAGCAAAATACAGAAGAGCCTCGAATTATACGGAGTCGCGAAAGATCCAGGTAGGAGGCGATGAGCGATATGAATCTGCTAGTCAACCGCGTTGCGAAGATCTGATTACCCAGCAACCGCCTGCTAATGATTCTAAAGATGAGAGAAGAGCAAATAAGCTCCAAGATCCACATGGGAATGGGTGGGCAAAGAAGCTGGAAGTGGCTGTGGAGAAAGAAAACTTGGTCTGGCTGCAGAGAAGCCTTATAGGCAGAACAAAGACGGCAATTGAATTCGGGTCCCTGAAGGAGACAGTGAAGAAGAACTTTCCGCAAGTTGTCCAAGTACGCGAAATGGGAGCATATCAAGCGATATTGACGTTTGATAGTTTACTGAATGCTGAAGAGACGTACACATTCAAAATGAATAGCCTGCTTCGGATATTTCATAGTGTACGGAGGTGGGACGAATCAGATAGAAGTGAGTCTCGAAGAATTTGGCTAGAGTGTTTTGGAGTCCCGTTGCATGTTTGGTCCGTGGACACGTTCAAGATGATAGGAGGTCTATGGGGGGAGGTGGTTGGGTGTGATAAAGCGACGGAATCGTGCTCTTCCTTTAGTGTTGGTCGTGTACTGATTGATACTTGTGCTACGGATATAATCAATGAACGGATTCATATTACAGTAAGTACCAGTGGGTTTGATGTTCTGGTAAAGGAGGTGGGACAGAAAATATATAGTCTACAATGTAATTTGGAGGACAAGTCGAGAAAAGATGATTGTCGCGTTCACCAGAATAACAAAATAACAACAGCCTCTGATGGTGTAGCTGTAAAGCGTTCAAGATTAACAGAGCTGTTAGATTCTGATGATCCTGCAGCGATAGTGCTTACGGAGATGCGAAGGATGGGGGTAGAAGATGAGGGCAGATTGGTAAATTCTGAATCAATTTTGAATGAATGGAGTTATGACAATTTAAAATTTAACCGAATGAATTTGGTAACGTATCAACCATTTAATGATGAAACTGATCGGCTGGCTGAAGTTGGGGGATATGAAGAGAGTTATGAGGCTGATTCGGAGCTTACCATACCCTGGAACTATAACGGTAAACTAATTTGTTTTGGAGACGGGACCAAAAATAATTTCAGGATGAAAGGAAACAAATGGGCCAACAATGATCATCATTCTAACAAGAGGGATTTGGGCCTAACGGATCCAAGGTCACATCTGCAGGACACGGAGGAAGCAATGTGCGGATATCCTGAGCTGGGCCATATGGGTCGGGTTAGAAGGGCTCCAGTGGATCTACCCGGTCCAAGCTCTTATCCAGCGCTGCCCATGAAGCTTCGACTGTGCGGTGGCCATGGAATCAAACGTGACGGGTATGGGATGGCCATCAACACGGACGGCGCGACGTGGCAAGAACTACCAGGAGACGATGGTTTGGCCACGGTGCAAGGTGTCGGCTCCAACCAGGATGGCAGATCTCGGGATGGAAGGGGCGGCTACGACTACTCACACGGGAGGCTGGCTGAGGTTGAAGGCGTCCTTAATATTCCTGGTGGTGGTCCGCAGAAGCCGAATTGCGGGGTTGGGAAGATGCCATCGGGCAGACGGGACAAAATGATGGCGCCAAGGGATCTTCGGCTGGACTTAGAGCTGCTTCGGGATTCAAGAACAGACCCTGGAAATTTTGGAAATGTTGAAGGGGAGGAAAATGGCATCTCTGAAGGAATTGATAGCCTCCTAATGGCTGGTGCGAAGCAAAAAGGCCAAGAAGCATGTGAGGCCAACAATGACAACAAGGCTGCTGGGATTGAGAAGTCATCTAGAAGGTCTCCATCAGAGGATGCTGCAAACGTAAGATCCCAATCAGAGGAGTTAATTACTAATGCTGTTGAAGTTAGCAAAGGCCTGGGACTCCATTCGATTGATGATAATAAGCTGATGGGCCAGAATGAGAGGGAGGGTTATGGAGACACAGAAGACCACTTGGAAGAAGAAAGACAGGGCAATGATGTTGAGGACAAAGGAAACGAATGTGAAAGCTTGGATGACCAAATACTGGAAAATCAAAAGACTTGGGAGTTAGCAAAGGAGTCAGGTGCAATACTATGCAACGAAGAAGACGATATAATGGCTATCCTTCAAGAACAGAATGAAGAAATTTCTCGGAAAAGAAGGTTGGCCAAGCAGAAGGCTAAAGTAAGGCGGAGCAGGCCTAAACGTCACAATAAGGTGTGTAATATTAATTTAAAATGATTCTTAGCTCATGGAATATTAGGGGGCTAAGGGGTGATGGGAAGTTGAGGATGGTGAAAGATCTTAAGAGCAAATTTAGATTGAATATGTTAGGACTGATAGAGACCAAAAGACAGTTAGTGACGAGATTTGATGTTTTGAAAATTTGGGGTAATGATTGTGCGGGGTGGGAATATGTTGAATCTGATGGTGCTTCTGGTGGATTGTTGTTAATTTGGGATGAGAGTTTCTTTAAAATAAAGAATTGCTATAAGGGTGAGAGATGGCTATGTGTAGAGGGTGTTGTATCGGATAATTCTATTAATTGTGCTTTCTTCTTGATCTATGGTGCACATGCTAGAGATGAGAAGCTTGTTGTGTGGGAAGAGTTAAGTTATGTGGCTGGGTTATGTGATGGCCCTCTTTGTTTCTTGGGGATTTTAATGAAATTGTACAGGTGGAAGAAAGGCGAGGCACTGATAGCTTGCCTTTGTCAGCGCAAGAGTTTAAGGATTGGATATATGACATGGGTTTGGTGGACCTGCCAATTCTTGACAGGAAGTTTACATGGTTTAGAGGCGGGTCTTGTAGCCGTATTGACAGAGCCCTTGTCAGCCTGGAATGGTTTGAGGCTTTTCCAGAAACCCGTTTAAGAGGTGGTCCACGGGAATTGTCAGATCACTGCCCTATTATAATAGAAGACAGGAGGATAAGGGATGGACCGAGACCGTTCCGTAGCCTTGATACGTGGTTTTCACATGAAGGGTTCCTAAGGATGGTTAAGGAGGAATGGAGAGGATTGGGGGAGCTACAGTTCACCGATAAATTGAAGGCGTTGACGGGTCCTTTGGGAAGATGGCATAGAGACAACTTTGGTGACATGGATAAGAAAATCAAGAGGTTTGAAGAGGAGATCAAGAAAATTGATGACATGGTCGGCAATGGGACGTATGATGGAACAGTGGAAGCAAGGAGGAAGGCATTAGTTACTTGCTGCGAGAAGTGGTATGTGAGGAAAGAAATACACTGGAAGCAGATGTCGAGGTCTAGGCATGCGAGGCACATGGATAAAAACACGAGATATTTCCATAATCTAGCTTCTGCGAGAAGGAGGAATAATAGAATTGATGCTCTAGTCATTAATGGAAGAATGATAAGGAATCAAGCGAGGATTAAGATTGCCATTAAGGAGTTCTATAAGGAGTTATATCATCAAGAGAAGTCTCCGATGGTGGGATTCAGGGATGGCCTAGTGGAAAAGATAGACGAGGAGGATGCTATGTCTCTAGAGAGGTTACCAACACCGGAGGAGGTTAGAGAGGCAGTATGGGATTGTGATTCGTCAAAGGCTCCAGGGAGTGATGGTTACAACATGAATTTCATAAAGAAGTGTTGGGACGATATCGGCTCTGAATTCACGACAGCCGTACTGACTTTCTTCCAAACCTCTAGATTGCCAACAGACGCTAATGTAACCTGGGTGGCGCTGGCCCCTAAGTTTACTGGTGCTAAGGAGATTAAAGATTTGCGGCCGATTAGCATGGTGGGATGTGTGTATAAGGTTATCTCGAAGATGCTAGTTAGGAGGATGAGAGCAGTTATGCCAGGATTAGTAGGTGAGACACAGAGTGCTTTTGTCAAGGGCCGGAAGATTCACGATGGGGCGCTTATCGCTTGCGAAACAGTTCAGTGGATCAAAATGAGGAAGATGGAAGCTGCGATAATAAAATTAGACTTCCAAAAAGCATATGACAGAGTAAAATGGAAGTTCGTAGACCTTGTGCTGCAGAAGATGGGGTTTGGTCAGAGATGGAGGGGTTGGGTTATGGAGTGTGTAAGTTCGTGCTCTATGTCTATATTGGTAAATGGCTCGCCTACTAAGCCGTTCAAGATGGAAAGGGGCCTGAGACAAGGTGATCCTTTATCTCCGTTCTTATTCGTTCTCGTTGTTAAGGTCCTACATAGAATGCTTGAAGAAGCAGTTAGAAATGGGCGCTTAGCACCATTGTTGGTTGGAAGAGATCAGATTCAGTTGTCGCATCTCCAGTTTGCTGATGATACTATTTTGTTCTGTCCTCCTAATGATGAGACCATCAAGAATTACCAGAGGTTGCTTCGGTGTTTTGAGTTAATGTCAGGTTTAAGTATTAACTTTGAGAAGTCGAGCTTAATTCCTATCAATTGTGATGAGCAGTGGGTACAGCGTATGTGCAGTGTGCTAGGTTGCAAACAAGACTCTCTTCCAGTTAAATATCTGGGCATATCTTTAGGAGCGAACCCAAGGTTGGTTAAGACGTGGAAGCCGATAATAGACAAAGTTGAGGAGAAGCTCAGTCTGTGGAAAGCCAAGGTGCTGAATAAAGCCGGTAAGCTGGTGCTTATTAAATCTGTGTTAAATAGCCTTCCGGTTTATTATTTGAGCCTCTATAAGATGCCAAAGGCTGTTGCGGAAAAATTGATTTCCTTGCAAAGAAGTTTTCTTTGGAGCAAGGAGGATGGAAGGCCTGGTATGGCCTTGGTGAAGTGGGAAGTGGTGCAGGCTCCTAAAAGGTTAGGCGGGTTGGGAGTGGGGGATGCTATGATACGCAACACAGCCCTTCTGTTTAAGTGGTGGTGGCGATTCTCTAAGGAAGAGTGTCCGTTGTGGAAGAAGGTGGTATGCTCCTGTAACAATTTGAATCCAAATGAGCTCATATCTTCTCAGAAACTACCTCTTCGAGGGGGCCCGTAGAAGGATATATGTCAGATTCAGTTCAAGGATCAGGAAGTTAGGCAGAGGATGATTAATGGGTTGGCTATGGAGGTGGGAGATGGGAGACGTACTCGGTTCTGGGAGGATATATGGATTAGTGGAGGTTCCTTGAAAGATCGTTTTCCGAGGCTCTTTTCTGTTTCAAACCAAAAAGGATCAGTGATAGGGGATTGTGGGTTTTGGGATGGGTTAGTGTGGGTGTGGAACTTCCAATGGAGGAGAGAACTTTTTCAATAGGAGTTGGAGCTACTAAACCAACTTCACAATACTTTGAGAGTGGTCAAACTTGCATTTGGGAGAGAGGACAGAGTGGTGTGGAAACATGATAAACAAGGCATTTTTTCTACTAACTCATTTGTGCAGGTGTTGCAGGTGGAAATGGCTCCAGAGGATATATCAAGTTACAGCTTTACTAAATCGATTTGGAAAGGGCTTGTCCCTCCTAGAGTGGAGTTATTTGTTTGGTTTGGATTGATCGGCAGGGTCAATACAAAGGCGAGACTGTGTCGACTAGGGGTTATTAGCCAACAAGATACTCTATGTGTATTATGTAATAGAGGTGATGAAAATGACTACCACTTGTTTCTTGGTTGTAGTTTTACTTGGCAGGTGTGGTGTGCTTGGTTATCTCATGTCGGAATGCAATGGACATGTCCGGGTACAATCAAGGAGCACTTTCAGAGTTGGACTGAGGTAACAAATAGAAAGGAGGAATGCAAGAGATGGATGATGTGCTTTTGTGCGATCTTGTGGAACATTTGGTTGGAACGAAACCGAAGGATTTTTGAGAAAAAAGAAAAAGGAGTCCAGGAGATTATAACTTTATCACTCCAAAGCTTCTCTGAGTGGTTAGGTGCTGATCCCTTTTGTTGTTGATGACAATGTCGGAGATGACAAAGGGATATTTATGCTTTTATTTTTTTTGTGTACTTTTGTCACTACTCTTGCTCCACTTTGTGTGTTGAGCTCTTTCTTTCAAAAAAAAAATATCGAAGCGATCACATTTTATAATTGAGGAATTGTTCATTGTTTCTCATGATTTTTTTCTGTTGCAAGTGATGTTAATTAATTTATTATATTACTCCCTTTATAATATATGAGAAAATTTAGGGGTCAGCATTTTTATTAAAATTTGATTAATATTTAATTATAAAAAAATGAATAATCTCATATTATTAAAAATATTTATAATGACTAATTGATAGCTACAAATTACAAAATCTGCTATCTCATAGTACTCTTTTTGATTCCTGTACTGTTATTGGCCTACTAAAATAGAGTAATATTTTATGTTTATTAGTCTTGTTAAATGATAATATTTCATTATTCAATAACACATAACAAGTATTTAGACATTTTTGACATAAAAATTCATAATTCTCTTTGTTTTTAATTTTTCAATATTTATATTATATGAAATTTTAAAGTTTTAAAAAAATATTTTTTATTATAGATATGTCTATTATGGTCTTTTTTATTTTTAAAAGATGTTTTATCAAACATAATTATGGTACTTATACTTATTAAAAGTAATTTTTATTTTGATTTTACCAAAAGCAGGTACTGGAACTTTTAAGTATGTGCTTGGATTAATGTTCATAAACGGAAGTTTGTAGAGAATTAATTTTGTATAATTGATTTTGATTAAAAGTGAGTTGGTATTAACTTAGTTTATGTTTGATAATTTTTATTTAAAATAGATTATAGTAAACTAAATATTGTTTGGATTACATTATTCAAAATCACTTTTAAATAAAAAAATTACAGAAAAGGACATGAATTTAAATAATTATTTTATGTTATTTTATAATTTTATTTTAGATATTTTTTTAATACTCTCATACTCTTTAGTATTCTAATAGGATTAATAGAATTATAATACAAAGCAAATCAAATATTCCATACAAAAAAGAAATAATAATAATAGTTAAAAAATTCATATAAACAAAAAATAATAAAATTTTTTAAAATAATAATATGCATAAGAGAACATTGAAAAAATATTATAAAAAAACAAAAAACATATGAAAAAGTGAACGTAAACCTAAAATTTGTAACTTTTAGTAAATATGACTTAAAAAATAGAAATATATTGAGAGGATAAAAGAGTTGATAAACATAAAAATAAAACATTGAAAAGACTCAAACAGATTTCTCTCTTTTCCAAAGCAAAACTAAATACACCCTAAAAAAAGTTATCTTTTAAAAAATAGTTTTTATAAACTATTTTAAAAAAATAAAAGTTTTACTAAACCAAATCTATATCTATCATGAATAATTTGAAATAAATTGAGACAAATTATTTAGAGCCCGTTTGGAAAGTAGCAGAAACTACTTTATTTGACTTTTGAATTATGAAAAGTCATCATATGCGTGGTTGGCATCATTTTAAAAAAACTTTTAACTTCTCGAAAAGTTAATTAACAGCTTTTTGAAAAAGTAAAAATATATGACTTTTCCTTTTCGACAAATCATTCTATCATTTTCATAAAAAAAATTGACTTCAAAACAAAAAATTTAATTTCATTGAAAAAATGTTTCCTATTTATGAAGGAAATACTGACCCTCCAGTACCATTTTCACGTAAAGTTTTATCTATTAGAAGCACTAGCATTCCACCATTATTTTTAAGCAATATTCCATTTGCGAAAAATATTGGCCCTCCACCACCATTTTAAAACAATGTTCCATCTAAATTATCTATTGCATGTATTTCTTCTCGTTAATTTTTTTTTATCATTTTACCACTCTATTTTTATTATTAAATTTATATTTAACATCTTGTGATATAAAATCTCAGTTTTAATTTTATTTTTTTTAAGTATGAATTTATTTTTATATAGCTTGCTATTATTTTTATAGTTAGTTATAGGTTATAGCAAGTTTTTGACCCAGTAAAAGAAAAGGAGGTTCTAATAGGAATTAAAAAAAAACACCAACAAAATATACATTGACACACGTTTCACATTTATTTTTTATTTTTATCTACCATATCATACACAATAAATAACAAATACTAACTATACAATAATTTTTTTGGCATTTTTCATCAAGATTACTGTGAATTAAAATTTTATTACTATTCACCACATACAAGAACCAATTGCCTACAAAATGAAACTAATTGTAGTTTTTGAGTTATTTATTCAAGCACTACAACTTTAAAATAAGTACTTCTATAACTAAAACTACAAATACAAAACAACTTATTTATAAGTTACTCTTAATAAAAGTTCTTATCCTTTAAACTCTTTTTTTAAAAGAACTTATTTAAGTTATTTATCCAAACTAAACCTTAAAAGAATACAAATTCTTTTACTATTTTATCTATCTCATAAAATCGATTAAGTTGTACATTTTTTCGAAAATTTAATTCATAGCAAATGTTTCAAAACAATGCAAAACATCAAACTGTGGTGCCACACTTGGTTTCCTAATGTCCTTGGTTTGTTCTTCCATTACTCTTGTTGTAGACATTGTTTCTTAGATTAGATGCTGAAATGCTTGTAAGTTTCTGCGTTTATAGAAATCTTGATGTTATATTCTGGAATTATATAACATTTTATATGAACATAAATAAATACATATCTTTTTTTTTTTTACCTTTGCATTATAAAAGAAAAATCCAACTCCGGCAGCAACAGCAGGGAGAGATGCATAAATCTTTCGCATGGCCATTGGTGTAACGATAGATTGATAGGAAAGAATAAGAGCCTTGTGATGATATTAATATATACGTGAGTCGAGAGAAAATATTAAGATCAGATCCTTTGTTAATGATGGGAATTTGGGAAGCAAACAATGATTTATAAAAGGACGTAACGAGTAAAAAAAAAGAGAAAGCATAGTGTTTTTATCTTATTTTAATTTAATCCATGTGGTAAGAAATTAAATTTAAAAATGCTAAAAGATTTGTTTTGTTTTATTCATATTGTGATACATTAGTAATATATGTTATTTTTATTTTTTTAAATTTAAATTTTTTAAATTTAAAAATACTTTTTTAAATCAACTTTTTTTTTTAAAATTAATAATGTGTCAAAATATGAACGCGAAATAGAGTAAAAACTCGTATCTTTCTTGAAATATATCTAAAAATTTTTTAAATAGTTATTATTTTATAAATTTATTCTGTAGATAAGATTCTAAATTGTGATTTTTAAACATAGTTTAGTTAGAATTTAAAATACTATATATTCAATTAAAATATTCATAGATAATATTTTTTATTTGATAATGATAAAAATATTTTATTCTTATACTTTTAAATATAATTTAATGATAGTATAAATTTTTTTGTTACCGTTTTAAAGATAAAATTAATTTTAGTCTAACAAAATCAAAGTCAAAATTAAGTTAAAATGAAAAAATAATTTGTATCAAATCTAATGGAAAGCAACTAATTTATTCATATCCATTTAACTTTTCCTTAATTTTATCCACCGCTATCTTAAAAGAGAAAAATTCTACATTCATGTATTTTTTACATGGTTATTAACCAAGTAATTTCTTCTACACGCGCGTCTCCCGCTCCTCACTCGTTTGTCAACGTGCTGCAACCTAAAACTTTGCTCAACTTAAACCTTCTGCTACAACGTAAACCTCCTCCTCCTTCTTCTTCTCTGCTTGCGTTCTTCTTTATTGATCTACATTGCCTTCGTCGTTCTCCTCTGGTTGCGTTCATCTTCTCGTTTTCTTATTTCGATCTGGTTACGTTGCATTTATCTTCTTCCTATTCTTCTTCATTTTCTTTTTCGATCTGCACTTCTGAATTGAAACAATAAATGACTCAACCTCAAATCAGGAGAGCGATTTGGATTACTCTTCTAAAACGAATCAAACTGACAAAGTCTAGATTATTCAATTTTGAATCGAATTGAATGGAATGCAATTGCTAATTTGAATTGAATTAAATGGACGGAGGTGTATTGAATTAAATTGAATTGAATTGATAATATGTAAATTGTAGGCAGAGTTATTTGAATTTGATTTTATATAATGGATTATGTTTCATTCACTCAATACTATACAATTGTTTCACCGTAAGTACTGTGTTCGGTTCATCATGAGTACTCTGTTCGGTTCACCATGAGTACTGTATTCGGTTCATTCTGCAGAAAGCTGTTTAAATTTGATTTTATATAATGGATACAATTGTATTATGTTCAGTTCACCATGAGTACTATGTTCGGTTCATCATGAATACTATGTTCGGTTCATCATGAGTACTGTGTTCGGTTCATTCTGTACTATTCAAAACTCTTCTTCCTCACCTTCAACTTCTTCTTCACCAGAGAGAATGAGAAAAAGACAAAAAAATACAGCAGCAACAACAACAAAAGAATGACGATAAGGAGAAAATACGTGAAAAAGAAGGAATGCGAAAAAGAAGGAGAAGGAGGAGAAGGAGAAACGCGAAGAAGAAGGCGAAGAAGAAAAAAAACGCTCTGTGCATAAACGAGCGTGAAAAGAAGAAGAAGAAGAAGCGTTGGGCAAGAGCAATTTCGTGTGTGTTGAGCGCGTATATTTCACATTTCATTTAATGGTGTTGGATTTTTGTTGTGTTAGGTCAACTTGATTATATGGTTACATGAATGTGTAGCATCCCCCATTTTAAAATGAATCTTAAATCTCTTTTTAAACGCTAAACATGATTAAGATTAGCTGAAAAAAATCAAACCTGACTTTTGGTTAACTAAAAATTTGAATTAAGTTAATAAACTAAACTAATTTTAAATAATAAAAGTAATTGTTAACAAATTAGAAAATTAATAAACCGATCATAAAAACAAAAATTGATTTAATAAATAATTATTTTTATGTAAAAATTGATTTTTTATTTAAAAATAGTTTTTTTTTAAACGGATTTTTTACCTTTAAAACCAAATTTCTCCTTTTAAAATTAATTTTATACAAAATAATTTTAATTTATAAATTAATTTTGGACAATTTAAAAGGAAAAAAATCTAGAAAAGTAATTAATAATCTTTTAGAGAGTTAATAATTAAAATAATCTCTAAAAGATATTTCGATTGATCTCTATTTTTGTTTTCAAAAAATAAATTAATCAAATTCGTTCTCGAAAAATAACAGACCTAATCATCTTAGTCCTTTTGATATTTTTCTAACTGATGGCGTTAACAGAAAATGACGTAGCACATTACATTACCTTTTAATACATAAAACGACGTCGTTTTTTTTTTTTTGTGGGCTAGACCAACAAAGGTCTAAACCCAACCCACCAGCTCCAAAAACCCCACCCATTAGCCATCTTCTTCCTTGTTGATTCTCTTCCTCAGAACTGAAACTCCATAGCCACCAACTCTTACTTGAATAATCATAGATGTCGTTCTTCCCTGAAACTCCATAGCCACCACATCATCGTCCTGCTGGCTTTCATCAGTCATCACCACAGTGCTCAAGATTCCATTCTGATGCTTGCTCTTCTCATCGCCGGATACTTTGCCGCACTCCGCGTTGCTCTTCCCATCATCGGTGGCTAGGCAGTTTCTTCAGTTCTCCTAGAGATCTGCAATTCTCTTACCGAGCTCTGCCAATTCCCTTCCTTTGTCCTCAAGAACAACTTTTGCCACTAGCGCTTGTTCTGCATGCTCGTCTGTGTCTCCAAAACCTCATATGTCTTTGACACCGTCGATGACCACAATAAACTCGATGTACTTTACCACACCACGTTCAAAGAATATGCAAGAAATTCTTCTCTTCCTGAAGCTTTGAGATTTCACCATAGGATAAGGTCTGATGGATTAAGTATGATGCATATAAGATGTTTGATAGAATGTGTAACACCCTAACTTTTAGCACCTCATGATCGTACTAAAAACCCAAGCATCCCGTACCACTAAACCTTTTTATTTTATACTATCTTTATTTAATATTGAGCCTTTGCGAATACGAACCAAAATTTTAATTAAGAAAACGAAAAAAGGTTTTACTTTTAATCACTTAATCAAAAAGATATATATTCACATAGCTTACATATATAGACTTATTCAAAGATTCTCAATTACAACTCCTGCCCCTCTAAAAATAAAAAACAATAAATGGCGAGGGAAAAATAAAATCTAAGACTAAACCAAATACATGAAATACAAATATATTGGTACATAAAATTCTGTTGCTCAGTTGTGGCTCCGTGCCAAGGATTCCTAAACTGCTGTTGAAAAGAAGGTCTGTAGGGGGGTGAGAACATCGTCCTCGCAAGTTCTCAGTATGGAAAAATGAATGCCGAAAAGTAATGAATAAAATTGCAATTAATTAACTTTACTCAGTATAATTATTTTATTAACGTTTGAAAATACTTCTTAATTTTTACTTTAGACAATTAATTGCTTTCTTAAAATTTCTGAAATTAAAACAAGTCTCATTCACATCAAATATTCATAATCACATACATTAATACATAAACTAATAGTACAAGAGAACCAATTGAACACACAAGAAAGATAGGATAAGATAACCAGCACAATCACAGAGAAATACAACAAGCAAACACAACCAAATACAATGCACAAAAAAATATGATGCATGTCTATCCCTAGCGCAGGTAATGAGCTCATTTGTCAGTTTTGACCCGCACCCGACGCAATCCTATCTTTTACCTTGCTTCGGTTACCTTATCGATTTGTGAGTGTTGCACTTTTTGATTTAACGATTTTGCTTTACCCTTTTCTTCAAAAGCTCCTACTTATAAATCTTTTTCACTATATCATATATAAAATTTTACTTTTAAAGGTCGTAATACTTCACCACCTCTGTCTTATGACTTAAGCATAAGGCTCTGTGTGGTAGAGTGTTACATTATGGTATCAGAACAGTTCGTTTCTATAGAGCCTGATGGACGCACTGACTATGCTTCTTGCATATTCTGAGTGTGTGTTAATGTGCTAATAGGATATCTAACTGATATAAGTGGCATAAACGTTCATGTGCATGTATTTGGGACTTTGAAGCACTAGACTTTCGATATTGAGACTGATCAACTTGATATCGATTGTTTGGTGTATATAGGAACCAGATGGTGCCTCGTGGACGCGGTCGAGGCCATGGAAGAGGTCGTACTAGCACTCAGGAACCGAAAACCGATACGAATAACCTGGTGAACTTTATGGCGGCATTGGAGAATATGGTTGCTGCTATGCAAGCCACTACTGAGGTGCTTGGGCATCAAATGAAAAATAATGGTAATGGAGAAATGGCGGAAACAGGCCGATGACGTTGTCAGCATTCCTAAAAGTTAACCCGTCGGTTTTCAGGGGAACCACCAATCCGACTGAAGCCAATAACTTGTTTCAGACCATGAAGCGAGCACTGCAAGCACAGCTGGTGCCTGAAGAGCAGTGTGTCGAGTTTGCTACCTATCAGCTCACTGGGAAAGCATTGCATTGGTGGCAGGGTACACGACGCCTCCTGCAGCAGAGTGATGACCATATCTCCTAGGATTCTTTCCAGATAGAATTTTATAAAAAGTACTTTCCAAATTCTGTCAGAACGGCAAAGAAACTCGAGTTACTGCAGTTGAAGCAGGGTGCTATGTTCATGTCTGAATATACTAACAAATTTGAGGAACTATGCCGATTTTTCCGTATCTGTTAGGGTCCTCTTGGGGACTTTGAGGAGTGAAAGTGTATTAAGTATGAAGGAGGACTCCGGAGCGATATCTTAAGCTCACTGGGGCCAATAGAGATCAAGACTTTCTTAGAGTTGTTGAGGACTGCGTGAGAAAAGTGGCTGCAGAGAAAGGGAGTCATAGGGTATCTTTTCAGTAGAACCAAAGGAGAAGCTTTGCTCCTATGGGTCAGAATTTCAAGCGTAGAGGCTTTGTACCACAACAGGCTCAGGGTCAGACTAACTTCAGAAGGCCTAACAACAACAATTACCCAGGGAAAAGATTTGGAAAGCAACCTCTGAATGAGCAAGCTTATGCTAGATGTGGAAGTCATCATCCAGGTGCTTTGTGTAAAGCTGGTTGGGGCTTGTGCTATTCATGTGGAAAGGCGAGGCATAAAGCCTCAAACTGTCAGGAGAAGTAGAGGCAAGGTACTGGGAGAGCACAACAGCCTGGTCGGGTGTTCACTACCTCAGTTGTAGGTGCCGATGGGTCTGATACGTTTATCCGAGGTAAATGTGAAATAGCTGGTGAAACTTTGATTGCTTTATTTGATTCTGGAGCTACTCATTCATTCATAGCATTTGAGAAGGCTAGTGAATTAGAGTTGAAGATAGTTGTGTTAGATTATGATCTGAATGTGCATAATGCTACTTCAGAAGCCGTTGTGACTAGGTTAGGCTATCCACAAGTGTCATTCCGAGTGAAACAGAGAAAGATTTTGTCCATCATTTGATTTGTTTACCAATGACTGGTCTGGATCTCATTTTGGGACTGGATTGGTTATCTAAGAATCATGTTTTGCTTGACTGTTCTGAGAAGTCATTGTATTTTATGTTGGGCAGAAGGGCCGGTTGTAGTGAATAGCTACTATTTGAACTCCATGACAGTAAGCTGTTTTGGATATGAATGTCAAAGTGTTATGCTATTAACTGCGGGTGTTTCGGGGGAGGAACAAAGCTTAGAGCAAACTCCAATTGTTTGTGAAATTCCTGAGGTGTTTTCGGATGAGATTGATGAATTTCCTCCTATCCGAGAGGTTGAATTTGCGATTGAGTTGGTGCCTGGAACAGGTCCGATCTCGATTGCCCCTTATAAGATGTCACCTTTAGAAATGGCTGAGCTCAAGAATCAGTTGGAAGATTTAATGGGTAAACGCTTCATCCGACCAAGTATTTCTCCATGGGGAGCGTCGATGTTGCTAGTAAAGAAGAAGGACGGGGGTATGCGGCTGTGTGTTGATTACTGGCAATTGAACAAAGTCACCATAAAGAATAAATACCTGTTACCGAGGATCGACGATCTAATAGACCAGTTACAGAAAGATGGAGTTTTCTTAAAACTAGACTTACGATCTGGTTATCACCAGATAAGGGTTAGAGATGAGGATATTCCAAAGATATCTATTGGATTGACGAACGCTCCTGCGGTGTTCATGGATTACATGAACAGAATCTTCTGTCTATTTTTTTGGATAAATTTGTTGTCATTTTTATCGATGATATACTGATTTATTCTAAGAATGAAGAAGAACATGCGAATCACTTGTGAACTGTGTTACAAATCTTAAAGGAGAGAAAATTTGTACGCTAAGTTATCTAAATGCAAGTTCTGTAAGAGCGATGTGAAGTTTGTTGGCCATGTAGTGAGTAAACAGGGGATAGCAGTAAATCCTTCTAAGGTGGAAGTAGTGATGGAATGGGGGCGACCGACCTCAGTAACTGAGATAAGAAATTTTCTGGGTTTAGCTGGCTATTATCAAAGATTCATCAAAGGCTTTTCTCAAATAGCTTTGTCATTGACAAAGTTAACGCACAAAGATGTGCCATTTGTCTGGACTTTTGAGTGCGAGGAGAGTTTTCAAGTGCTGAAGCAAAAGTTGACCATTGCACCTGTATTGGTGTTGCCTGAGCCAAATGAACCATTTGATGTATACTGTGATGCCTCACTAAAGGGCCTGGGGTGCGTGTTGATGCAGCACCATAATGTGGTGGCGTATGCCTCATGACAGTTGAGACCTCATGAAGTTAATTATCCGACGCACGACATGGAACTTGCTGTGGTTGTGTTTGCATTGAAAGTATGGAGACATTACCTCTATGGGGTTAAATTCCAAGTTTTCTCTAATAATAAGAGCTTGAAATGTCTCTTTGATCAGAAAGAGTTTAATATGTGACAAAAGAGGTGGATGGAGTTACTGAAAGACTATGATTTTGACCTGAATTACCATCCGGAAAAAGCAAATGTTGTGGCGGGTGCCTTAAGTTAGAAATCATTGTGTGCTGCTTAAATGATACTTTGAGAAAAGGAGTTATGTAAAGCATTTGAGAGTCTGAAGATAGATGTTCAAGAAGTGTCCGGAACTGCATGCTTAAGTCAATTACAAATTTCCAATGACTTTAAGTCCATGATTGAAGAAGCTCAACAATACAAAAAAGAATTACAGAAGGTATGTCCGCTAATTAAGCAAAGGAAGTGATGGAGAGTATGATGGGACGATGATGGGTTATGGAGATTTAAAGGTAGAATCTGTGTATCGGATGTTAGGACCTTACGCCAAGATATCTTGAGGGAAGCACATAAAAGCGAGTTTTTGATTCATTCGGGAAGTACTAAGATGTATCATGACTTAAAAGCTATGTTCTGCTGGCCCGGTATGAAAAATGATGTGTCGGAACATGTTACGAAATGCTTAACTTGTTAGAAAGTGAAGATTGAACACCAGACGCCTTCCGGTACTTTGCAACCTTTAGTTAGTGTTTGTTTTGAGGAACTGAGACAGAGACTGAAAGATTGAAACTCAATATCATGTTTGTTGGTTCAGAGACTGGTACTAAAATTTCTGTCTCTATCTCTAAAATTTCAGTATTTCAGTACCTCCAAAAAGTAGGGACACAAGGGACTAAAGTTTTTAGAGATGGAGACTGAAACTTTAATAATATTTTTATACCTAAAATACCCTCATTTCAATTAATTAATTCTATTTTTACCCTTTGTGCAAATTAAATTAGAGTTTCACTCTTGTTTCAATATCCATCTCCCATTTTGCACCAAACAGAATACTAAGATTTATTTCAGTCTCTGTCTCTTACTTTCTATCTCTCAGTCTCAGTCTTTCCGTCTCTGTCTCTCCACCAAATGCTACCTTAGAGATTTCGCATGGAAATGGGAGAGCATTGCGATAGACTTTGCGTCAGGATTGCCAAGAACTAGAGCCAGTTTTGATGCTGTATGGGTGATTGTGGACTAACTGATGAAGTCGACTCACGTTTTACCCTTTTGGATGAACTATACCCTTGAGGAGCTAGCACGTTTATACATAAAGGAGATTGCGAGACTTCACAGTGTGCCTACCACTATAATTTCCGATAGAGATCCTCATTTCACTTCAAGGTTTTGGGATGCATTTTAGAGAGCTTTTGGAACCCGATTAAGCTTGAGTATAGCTTACCATCCTAAAACATATGGTCAATCTAAGAAGACAATCCAAACTCTAGAATATATGTTGAGGGCTTGTGTTTTGGACCAGCCGGCGAGCTGGGATCGATACATGCTGTTGGTGGAGTTTGCATATAATAACAGCTACCATGCGAGCATCAGAATGACTCCGTACGAGGCTCTGTATGGGAGGAAGTGTCAATCTCTGCTATGCTGGTATGAAGCTGGAGAGAAGAGTTTATTGGGACCAGAGTTAGTCGCTGAAACCACTGAACATATTAAGAAATCCGAAACTGAATGCTTACTGCTCAAACCGTCAGAAAAGCTACGTTGATCAAAGGTGACAGCCTTTAAAGTTTGAGGAAGAAGAACATAGTTCCTAAAGGCTACACCAGCAACCAAAGTAAGTAGAGCAATTAAAACAAAGAAAACCAAATCCTCGTTATATCGGTCCGTTTTAGATTCTGAAGGAGATTGGACCAGTAGCATACAGAATTGCCTTATCGTCGCATCCTTCGAACCTGCACGACGTGTTTCACGTATCGAAGCTTTGAAAGTATCCTCCTGATGCCAATCATGTCTTGGAACTTTAATTGGTTTAAATAAGAAAATATTTGACACTTCAAGTAAATTTGGTCAGAATTGACGACACCAGCATTAAACGGTTGCGCGGAAAGGAAGTTGTGTTAGTCAAAGTTGTGTGGACTCGGGCTGGTATTGAAGAGCACACGTGGGAACTTGAATCGGAGATGCAAACAAGCTACCCACACCTATTCTCAGGTAACTGAATTCGAATTTTGTTGGCAAAATTCTTATTTAGGTGGGTAGAATGCAAAACCTGAATAATTAATAAATAATTAACTCCTAAATTAATATTTATTCTAGAAAATTAAAAAAATTTATAGTTTAATATGATAGAGCTAATTAAAATTATAATTTTGACACTAATTTTAAAAAATTTGGCCCACAATTGGGCCAAACGGGTCGAACCAGTTGAACCGGGCCCAAAACGGGCCCGTTGGCCAACTAACCCACTTAACTTAGGGAGCTTCAGTTCACTCTCTCTCTCTTATTCAGCAAACATGCTGAAACGATACATGCAAGGGAAGAACACTTGATGCATGAGCATCTTTCCTATCTTTTCCTAGTAAATTTGTATCTAATTTGTTGAGTTTAATAAAGAATTAATTATCTTTTAGCCAATATGGATGCTACTTTGAGTCTTTTGCAATTTTGTTTATTTTAGGTAGCATTCGGCTGGATTTGGTGGAGTTTCTGCAGCACAAGAATCAAAGGAGATGGCAGCGAGGAGTGACGCGTATGCGTGACTGACGCGTACGCGTAATTTGGAGCTTTCCATGGCGACGCGTGCGCGTGACTGACGCGTACCGTGATTTGAAGAATTTCACAGCGACGCGTGCGCGTGACTGACGCGTCCGCGTGACTTGCGAAAAAGACCAGCGACGCATGCACGTGAGTGACGCGTACGCGTGACATGCGCCACGTGCAGAAAATGCAGAAAACGATGGGGGCGATTTCTGGGCTGCTTTTGACCCAGTTTTCAGCCCAGAAAGTACAGATTAGAGGCTGCAGAGTGAAGGAATCAAGTGGTCCCCACCCATCAACTGAAGACTAGTTAGTTAATTCTGATTTAAATTCAAATTTGATTTTAAAATAGAAAAATATATTATCTTAATTTTAGAAATTAGATTTTAAATTAATTAGGATTAGTTATAAAAAAGAGACACTTCTCTTATATTGAGGAGATTCCATTAGGGGGGATTCCATTAGGAAATTCTATACAAATTTACATTCCACATTTCATGAGCAACTAATCCTCCGTTGTGAAGGTTAGGAGCTCTGTCTATTTGTATGGATTGATTTTATTGCTTTTTCTATTTTAATTTATGCATGGATTTATAATTTAAGAATTGTTTTCGCTCTTTATTTTATGAATTTGGGTGGAACGGAAGTATGACCCTCTTTCTATTTGAGTTCTTGTATAACTTGGAAAAGCTCTTTACTTGAACAACAGCTTGAAAACAATTTCTCCTAAATTTTAATTATTTGGATTTAACGGGATACGTGACATATAATTCCCTTATTTTTGGGTAATTAAAATTTTTGTGGCATATAAACTAGAATTTGAACTTCACCCTCTAATTGGAATTAATTGACCAAGGCATTGGCAATCGATGAATTTTAAAGGAGACTAGAAAGGTCTAAGGAATTAGGGTCTAGTCACATATAGTTTGCCATAAATTAAATCCTACAGGATTAAAATAGTTAGTAATAAAAGTTAATCCAACAAAATAGATAACTCTGCAACCTTAACTGCTTTCTCCATATTTCATTCCCAACTCAATTACTTTACTATTTTAATTTCTGCACAATTATTTAATGCTCTTTGAACACTCAACATACTATTCTGTTTATCTAACTAAGTAATTTAATCAACCATTGTTGCTTAATCCATCAATCTTCGTGGGATCGACCCTTACTTACGTAAAGTATTACTTGGTACGACCCGGTGCACTTGCCGGTTAGTCTGTGGTTATAAAATACCGCACCAACACTCTTCCAAAAACATAAACCCTCACTTGATAATCAAATTCACATAACTTTTGATTCGGAGTTCCGATCGTCGCACCGTTTGCGGCCACGCGACTGCAGTATCAAGCTCTACAAAGCACAATACATTATAAGGTATTAAAACCACTTCTATATTTCAGTTTCTTCCTCCCTAAATTTCGAATTGAATGACCAATTATGTTGATAATTGTTTAATTTTGGTGTCTAGGTTCAAATTAACTTGTGGATTTTGTTGAGTGTGGCTCACTTGAGTTGTGGACAAGGTAAGAACCTAATCCTCTTGTGAAATTGTTGAAATTTTGAGTTTAAAGATTAATTATAGTGATATATGTAGTTTAGATTGAATGTTGTTGGTAAGAAAATCAATTGGTGGTCAAAACTTATGATGTTAGAGCTTAATTGAGATCTTGGAAGCTTGAAGTAGATTTTTTATGCTGAAAAATCTATTTGGGAGGTGTTGAGCCTTGAAAGCTTTAGGAAAAAGTGAATTAGAAGTGTTTTGGGTTTGATCGGGGAATCGGCCAATATATGGTTTCAATTTTTCATATCTAAAATGTAATATAATGTGAAAACTTAGTCTAGTGGCCTTAGGATAGGAATTGAATTTGTGATTTTGTTGATTGGTTGTGGTGGATTGCATTATTATGTATGTGGTTAGTGATTATTGGAGGTTGTGATGGAAGCTTGTATGTATGATATATGTGACTTGGTTTGCGTACGCAAAGTCCTATTTTTTTTTTCTAAATTTTGATTTTTGATTTTTAAGGCATTCCTCTAACTTTCAAAATCTTATTTTCTCTTGTTTAAAGCCTGATAGATGGATTTTGGATAATGAAGTATAGTGAGGGCTGTGAGGAAGGTAACTTGTGGATGAAGTAAGATGTGAATTAAGGATGAATCATGATTGATGATGATTATATGAGTTTGCTGATGATGATGGTGGAAGTACTGTTTATATGATGAGCCGGATAGCTGTATATGATCATGGCTGGTTGTGGATTATGCTATGAGTTGGATGACTGTATTAATATTGAATTATGGCTGAGCATGAATATGTATTATTATTGATTGATAATGTGATTGTTACACTTCCAAATATCTGAGATACGAGTTTCCCTGGGTGAAAGCAGTGGCTAGCCATCACGTGCTCCATGTTGAGACTCGATACTCTACTGACCCTATGTCATAAGTATGACCGGACACTGTGAAAGTTCCAGATGAGTTCACCCCCGTGGATAAACACCATGTAGGTGTTATATGATTATGATTGAGAATTACTCGAGTTAGGGATGCACGATAGAGGGACAGTCCAATGGTTAGCTACCAGGACTTGTCGAGTTGGCTTTATAACCGACAGATGAGACTCATCAGCCAATAGGACAGGCATGTATCATATGCATCTATATGTTTATTTGGTGTGTTTTGTTTGGAATGCCTAATTGATTGCATCACTACTTGCTACTTCTTTATATATATCGGAAGTTCTAGGATTGCCTTTGACTTTTCCAAAACATTATATGTTAGATATGTGGGCACTGTTACCATGCTGAGAACCTCCGGTTCTCACCCCATGCGAATTTTATGGTTTTTAGATGCAGGACATGAGGCTCCTCGCTGAGGCATGCTGGAAGCTTATGATTAGCAAATATCCTTATTTTTTTGGGCTTTATTTTGATTATATGTACTTATATAGATACTTACTATTTCCACTGATTATATATATGATGTATTAACTTCCTCTTAGAGGCTATTTTGGAGACACAGGTTCTGTAACTCTTTATTTTGGGTTTCTTTTGAGTTTTTCTATATATATGTGCTCGGCCGGTTATCTTCGTGAACCGAGTCTTGAGTTTTGTTATTTGTATTTTGACACTCTTTCATATCTATTCATGTTAGCTTATATTTTACCTTGCTTCGCTTACCTTGTCGATTCACGAGTATTGCGCTTTTTGATTTAACGATTTTGCTTTACCCTTTTCTTCAAAGGCTCCTAGTTATAAATCTTTTTCATTATATCATATATAAAATTTTACTTTTAGAGGTCGTAATACCTCACCACCTCTGTCTTATGACTTAAGGATAAGGCTCTGTGTGGTAAGGTGTTACATTATTATCAGTTATCTTTTTCCCGCATAATTTCATTTGTGAGGTAATTCGAAACATTGCTGAATTATATTCATTTATGGATTTAAATCTTGTAGATGCAAGTGCGTCCATTCATATCAGGTTTGAGAAAGTATCACTGTCTTTTGATGATTATATCTTTCTTCAAGGTTCTTCCACAGATCTATAGGATCTTTTAGTATGAGATATTCATTTTTCAATCCTTCGTCAAGATGACGACGAAGAAAGATCATGACTTTGGCTTTAGCCTTATGAGATGCATTATTTTCAACCTTAATAGTATCTCCAAGATCCATTAAATCAAGATGAATTTCAGCATCTAATATCTGTGATAAGTAATTGTTTTCAGATATATCAAAAACATTAAATTCAAGATGAAAAAGTTTTGACATAATAAAAATTTATTACCCGAGTCTTTCTAAATTTTGAACAATCTCGTATTGATAACATGTTATCAAATAAATAAATAAGGAAGATGAAATAAATATAAAATAAAGAAGTATAAATAAAAGACTATAGTATTAACGTTCACCAATACTATTATCTCACTATCATAGAAGTGATTCATATATTTATTAATATTATAACTCACATGAGACTTTGTCCTCTATTTATACATACATGCAACAAATTTAAATATTCAAATTTCATTAAATCTTAATTTGTATTGAGAAGTTAAATTCTTTAATGTTAAAAAGTTTGACCGCCCGCATTAATAAATATCCATTCTTATTGTAACAAATTTTGATTATTTAAGTGTTTTAAAGGTTTTGAGATTGATAGGGCAAATTTTTAAAAAAATTAAAAATAAATATAAAATATATTTAAAAGTTACATAATCTTTCTGGGAACGGTTACATAATCTTTCTTTTCTTGATAATTGACATAATCATATCATTGATGCATGTCCACGAGAATGTATTCAACCTTCTCTTAATCCCTTTCACTATATTAAATTGACTATGGTCCAAAAATCCAAAAAACTTGACATAAAAAATCTTAATAAATAAAAGATAAAAATTTAGTTTCCATCTTTTTATACTAGACAGTATAATGATAATAAAGCTTACATGTAGAATAAAAAATAAAAGAAAAAGTATAGGGTATCAACATATTATTCGTCAACTTCTGCCAACTCTTATTTATATTTGTGTTTCATGGAAGTGTGTTCGTAGATGTGTCTAATAATTAATATATTTTAAATACATATATAAAGAGACACATCCATAAAATATATCTATAAAGACACTTCTATTAAACACAGTTATAAAAAAGACATTTTTATTAGACACATCCATAAACACACTTCCATGAAACACAATTATAAATAAGAGTTGGCAGAAGTTGGCAGATATACTGTTGGTAGCGTAGCGGAACCGAAAATAAAATTTTAAATAAATTATTTGGAAAATAAAGGTTAAATAATTTATTTAAAAATATTTTATTAATAAATATTTTAAACTTTATCTCTTTCTAATAGCAAATAATAAAAAAAAAAAAGAGAAGTAACATAAGAGAAGTAACTCTTCTTTCCTTTGTAGTTTGTATCGTAACTGTTCAACGTTGAGAACATTTTTTTTTTTTTGGTCAAGTGGACGTTGAGAACATTTTTATCGCTCTTTTCGCTTTTTTTTTTTTTTGGGTTATACTACTGTACTGAAAGAAAATTTTTTCTGAAAGTATGTGGCATAAAAGAAGAAGGAACGTGTGTTTAGGTTGTTGCTAAAGTCTCGGACAATTCTTGCATGATAGCAGAGTGTGATGTACGAGGATTATATATAATAATTAATCAATTGATGGAAAAAAATGTGTTAATGATGGTGATTATAGTATTAGGCTTTTTTTTTAGGATCCATAAAATATTTAGGCTCACAATAAGATTTGAGTTTTTTGGTTGTATTATTGAATAAAGATAAAGTGAGTAAAATATATGACGGGTTGAATTGGCCATGGAGTTATAAATGAGTTTTTATGTAAATATATTTTTGGAAGTATTTTTTGTTGAATTGTTAACTTTTGGTCAATTTGACATAGTATGCATTTCATTTTTCTTTTCATTGAGGGTGATACTAATTGTTAATTTTTTTTTTTTTGGTTTTTCACGGTATCCCTCAACTCGACAGATTAAGGACTAATCCGTCGCGGTACTGAGCTCTATTTAAGGGTTTGTCGCTGGCCAATGGGTTGCTGCATGCACAAGGCGGGATTCGAACCCCCGACACTTGCTTAAGCGGACTAGTGAAATTGTTAATTTAGTTATTGAAATTGTCATGACAAAAAAAAATTATAAAACAGAATTTATTATTATTAAGTGTATGTTTAGATTAAAGTTTGTAGACAAAAAAATTGATATTGATTAAATGTGAGTCGGAATTAGATGGTTTATATTTAGAAAATTTTTATATCAAAATAGATTGTAGTAAATTAAATGCTGTTTGAATTATATTATTCAAAACTAATTTTAGATAAAAATTATTAAAAAGACATGAATTTAAATAGTTATTTGATATTATCTTATCTTTATATTTTAGATATTTAAATTAATTTTATTAATCAAGTGAATAATAAAAATTAATATTTACTTATTGAATTAAAATTAGCATAAAAAATTAACAAAATATATTTTATATCAAAAACATAAATAATATATAAAAATATATTTCATTAAATTAGATTACTCATGATTTATTTAGTATTATTTTGGGTTATAAATTTTTTATTGGTATAATTCTATTGTTAGTTATAATTAATTTTTTTATTTATTTTATTCTTTTTACTAGAGTGAATAATTTATATTATAAAAAAATTACAATAATAAATATAATATACAACTATTACAATTACAAGTTTTAACCGAGCTAAACAAATAAAAAAAAATGTGTACATATCAAAAATAAAGTAAAACAACAATTGGAAATTGAAGAAAAGCAAAGGTAAAGTAAGTTCATACTTCATATGAGAGTTTCACGCTTCATGTAAGAGACATCAGCATTCCTTACTCTCCAGATGCAGCAGACAAGGTTCGCAGCAAGCTCCTTCTTCCTTCCAGATTCAAAGACTCCATTAAAGATAACCACCATCTCCATGGCTCCATTCCTACAAGATCCCATGCTTCAACCACGCTTTGACATCCCCACAGGCAATGGTGTACCGATTCCTCCATAGCATCACAAATCAGACAGGTAGGGTTTATGTTTTGAAATCTTGAATTAAGATTTTCCTTTATCGGGATCCCTTCATGTAAAGTCTTTCACAAAAAATTCTTAACTTTGGGGGTATTTTTCAGGTTCCAAAACTGGAACACTACTTCATATCCTGAAGCCACCGAATATTCTCCAGATTTCTCCTTTTACCAGGTAATTTTATCTTCACCTTGTTGTATAGGAGTTTCTACTATTGCTCCGGAAGTCCCCCGAGTTGAATCCAAACAGGGACAAGAGAGAATTCCTCTTCTATGATCTGTTATGTGCTCTGTTATGCCCAAATAGAACCTTAATTTTCTTATGTGTGATTAAACGTTGATTCTAAGAATGAACTAATTAACATTCTGGATTTGTTTCTGGTTTGCTTGTCATTTGAGCCTAATTAAAAGATAGGGTATGGGTGGAGGAAAGGCCTTAGTTTGCTTCTGTTATGCTTGCAATTTAGGTTCACTGATCTATCTTCGTTAAGCACATCCATGCATATGATAGCTTGCAGTTCTTGACTTTTCATTTGATCATTTTTGGATCTTGAACATACCGCGTTTCAAATGCCTAACAGCTTGTAATATGTGCACTGTGTAAAACGATTTGTGCATTTTTATAGGCTATTTTCCTTAAAATTGCTTGCATATTTGGTGTTGCAAGATTTGCCAATATAGGTAGAAGATGATGATAGGTGTAATCCATTATATGGAACAAGCAATTGAAGGAGTTCTATTAGAACTTAGATTTTATTGTTGTAGGCAAAATCATTATAAAAAAAATAATGTCGATTGAAAAATAATATAATTTACCATCGGCTAGTGTTGAGGGTTGAAATTTTTTCCTGATTTGGACCGTGAAAAATTGTTGGTCCAGACTACAGAGTATGATGGTTGTATAAACTCAGTTACATCATAAAATTTCATTTTTTTTTCAATTTTTCCGGTTAATTAAGTCTGTTGTAGCATGCAATGTTGTTACGTTTAACAATTAAGGATGGTTTACAGTGCAAATTAACCATGTGTCTATGCCTATCTTGAATGATTTGAAATAAATTGAGACAAATTAGTTAAAAAAACAAATATGAATTCTTCTACTGTTTTATTCAACTCATAGAATCAGTTAAGTTGTACATCTTTCAGAGAATTTAATTCATAACAAATGTTTCAAAACAATGCAAGCCATCAAACTGTGGTGCCACACTTGGTTTCCTACTGGCCTTTGTTTGTTCTTCCACTACTCTTGTAGTAGATATTGTTTTTTGATTAGATGCTGAAATCCCTCTTGCAAGTTTCTGCGTTCATAGAAACCTTGTGTTACTTTTTGGAATTATATAACACTTTATATGAACAAAAATAAATACATATCTTTTTCTTTTACCTTGTTCATAACAAATGTTTCAAAACAATGCAAACCATCCAACTGTGGTGCCACACTTGGTTTTCTAATGGCCTTGGTTTGTTCTTCCACCACTCTTGTTGTAGATATTGTTTCTTGATTAGATGCTAAAATTCTTCTTGCATGGTCCTGCGTTCATAGAAACTTTGATGTTACTTTTTGGAATTATATAACATTTTATATGAACATAAATAATAGATATCTTTTTCTTACCTTTGCATTATAGAAGAAGAATCCAACTCCGGCAGCTACAGCAGGGAGAGATGCATAAATCTTTCGCATGGCCATTGCTGTAACGATAGATTGATAGGAAATAATAAGAGCCTTGTGATGAGTATATATTTATATATGTATATATGAGTCGAGAGAGAATATTACGAAGATCAGATACTTTGCTAGTGAAAGGAAGCAATCAATGGTTTATATAGGGAGTTAGGGACCTAACGGGTAAAAAAAAAAGGAAAGAAAAGGAGATAGCATGATGTTTTATCTTATTTTAATTTAATCCAATCAAAACAGTCTAATAGATTTGTTCCAAAAACAAATAAAAGATTTGTTCTGTTTTATTCGTATGTAATACTTTAGTAATATAGGTTATTTTTATTTTTAAGTTTAAATTTTCTGAATTTAAAAACATTTTTTCAAATCAACTTTTTTTTTTTCAAAATTAATGATATGTCAAAATATGAACGAAATAGAGTAATTTTTTTTTTATCTTTTTTATAATATATCTAAGAAATTTTTAAATAGTTATTATTTTTATAAATCAATTCTGTAAATCAAAATTTAAATTAAGATTTTAAAAAACAGTTCAGTTAAAATCTAAAATGAGATATATTTAATCAAAATATTCATACATAATACTTTTTATTTGATAGTGGTAAAAATATTTTAAGTTCCTATACTCTTAAATATAATTTAATAATAGTATAAATCTTTTTCTTGTTGTGTTAAAGATAACATCAATTCTTTTTGGTGACTAAATATAACATTAATTTTAGTCCAATAAAATCAAAGTCAAAATTAATTTGTATCAAATTTAATCAAGAGCAACTAATTTATCTATATCTATTTAACTTTTCCTTAATTTTATCTACCGCTATTTTAAAGTAAATCCGAAATCTTTTTAAATCGTAAACATGGTTAAGAAAAGAAAACATCAAACCTGAATAGTATTAAACCAAACTAATTTTAAATAATAAATTAATTATTAACAAGTTACAAAACTAATAAACCGATCATAAAAATAAAATTCAATTTAAAAAATAATTACTTTTTTTAATTAAACCAAACTGATTTTAAATAGTTTTTTCCTTTAAAAAAGTTTCTTTACCTTTAAAACCAATTTTTCCTTTAAAAATTAATGAATATCTACCTAAAATAGGTCTCTCGGACATTTCGCATCAAATATTTTTGTTCTCAAAAAATTTTATTACGTTGAAATCTTTGAACTTTACAAAAATAAGACATAATTTTTTATTTTAGTATGATCCATTATTTTCAGTTGGACAAATAGGTCTTTAAAAATGTGACAGAATGACCTATATATCTTATTTTTGTAAAGTTTAGAGACCTAAACGTAATAAAATTTTCTTGGAGGCAAAAACTTCTAATGTAAAATTTCCAAGAGACCTATTTAAATATATACTCAAAATTAATTTTTGACAGTTTAAAAAAGAAAAAATCTAAAAAACTGACTAGTGGTTTTCTAAAAAGTAAATATACATCATGTGCCCACCTAAGAAGTAATGATAGTTTAGTTCATAGACATAAGAAGCTAAGTGCAATATACAACAACCCCTTATATCATGGGATTTGAATTCTCTAAAGTGAAATTTAAACTTTAGAGGATCCAAATTCTATATCATGACATGAATATACCACTACAAAAAATAGCATACTATAAACAGATTTATAGATAGATTTAGCATGAAATAAAATTTGTTGGAAATATTCATCTATAATAAATAATTTTTTAGTAGTACATGTTTAAGTTAGTTAGTTGTTAGTTCGATATAAAAAGCTAGTGCAGTTAGTTAGAACGGCTGCTCTTGTGTAATTATTAATTATATAAGACAAGCATGTAATACAGAAAATGATGATGAATGAATTATAATCTTGATCTTCTCCAATTTTCTCTTCCTCTCATTCATATTGCCAATTACACTAATAACTTCTTCATTTGTTCTTCCCTCTTTGTTTTATCTCCTTCATTTTCTTCTTTAAATTCTTTACCCTTCACTCTTGGACACACTCAACAAAGATTGATGAGAGCTTGATTCTCTCTAACCATACAATTTTTACATGGTGCGGTAAGTGTGGAAGAGAAATTGTGGCTCGAATCAATGAAACGAAGGTGAAAGATCTAAATTTAAAATCAAACTAGATTCATGGATTGCCTTCCCTTTTTTGTTTGCTTTTCAATTTGAAGCTATTATTACTAATATTTTTAATCACTTCTTGAATCTATATCAATTTCTCAATTGACGATGGACACTAATAAATCAAATCATGCAGCTCCTATGAGTGCACAATTAATTGCAAATCTTTTGAATCAAATTTAAGCAATTCAAGCTCATGTAGCTAGAATCACTATAAATTCGATGCAAGATCCAGTAAATCTCTATTTCATTTATTTAAGTGAAAGTCCAAGTAATTCTCTCATTCTAACTACACTGAATTCAAGTAATTATAGTTCGTGGGGTAGAGCTCTGCTTTTGGCTTTGAAATCAAAGAACAAGTTGAAGTTTATTGATGGATTTATCATGAAATCAAATGAGCTTGATCCACTGTTTGAAATTTGAGAAAGGCGTAACACTTATAATTACAAAATTTATCCACTTTTAATTTACATCATAAAATTTCACTTTTTTTCTCAAATTTTTCTGTTAATTAAATCTTTTGTGGAATCTATGTTGTTACGTTTAAGAATTAAGGATGGTTTACAATGAAAATTAACCATGTGTTTAGCCTTGATTTAGTAAAGTTTTTTGGGAGATGTAATCAAAAGCACAAATACTTAGTTTTGTGTTTAATAAATAAAAAAATGATGTATCTGTACTTCCAATTTTTAAAAGTTATAAGTGCTTTTACATACGGTGGAGTTTTTTAAAATTGACTTATACTTATTAAAATTAAAAAGTTTAATATAACTCTGTATAATAATAAATGTCCACAACTACCTTTATTAATTATTAACACCAAATTTCATTTATTTTTCTGCACACATATTAATTTTCTCGTATATTTCTAATTTCTCACCCCAAATTCACAAATTCCACGCACATCATACACTAAGTATAAACTTTTTCTATTTGTATTCCTTTTGTGCTTTTTTTTGAAAAAACCAAAAATACTAAAAAAAATAAATACATGAAGATGGATATGTTGCCTTTTTTATGCTTGAACTAATGGAGATAAGGATCTGATCTTCTTTCAGAATTATAAGTTTAATCTTAAAATACAAGGCAAAGATTAGGTTAGTGTTGAACCAATAATAATATCAAAGCGATCACATTTTGCAATTGAAAAATTGTTTATTGTTTCTCATGATTTTTTCTTTGCAAGTGATGTTAATTAATTTATTTTATTGCTTCCCTTATAATGAATACATTTGATTCCTGTATTGTTATAAGTATTTAGTCCATTATTCAATGATAATAGAGTAATATTTTATGTTTATTAGTCGTATTAAATGATAATAGTCCATTATTCAATAACACATAACAAGTATTTAGGCATTCTTGACCTAAAAATTCATAATTCTCTGTCTTTAAATTTTTTAATTCTTGTATGAGTTTATGGAATAATTTTTTAATATTTATATTATATGAAATTCTAAAGTTTGAAAAAAATAATTATTTTTTATTATAGATATATTTATTATGTTCTTTTTATTTTTAAAAAATATTTTATCAAACATAATTGTGGTACTTGTACTTATTAAAAATTATTTTTATTTTAATTTTATCAAAATTAAAAACTTTACTAAATCAAATCTATATTTATCATAAATGACTTGAAATAAATTGAAACAAATTATTTAAAATAACAAATATGAATTCTTTTTACTATTTTATCTGTCTCATAGAATCAGTTAAGTTGTACATCTTTCAAAGAATTTAATTCATAACAAATGTTTCAAAACAATGCAAACCATCAAGCTGTGGTGCCACACTTGGTTTCCTACTGGCCTTGGTTTGTTCTTCCACCACTCTTGTTGTAGATATTGTTTCTTGATTAGATGCTGAAATTCTTCTTACATGTTCCTGCGTTCATAGAAACTTTGATGTTACTTTTTGGAATTATATAACATTTTATATGAACATATTTAATAGATATCTTTTTCTTACCTTCGCATTATAGAAAAAGAATCCAACTCCGGCAGGTACAGCAGGGAGAGATGCATAAATCTTTCGCATGGCCATTGCTGTAACGATAGATTGATAGGAAATAATAAGAGCCTTGTGTGACTATATATATATATATATATATATATATATATATATATATATATATATATATATATATATATATGAGTCGAGAGAGAATATTAAGAAGATCAGATATTTGCTAGTGATGGGAATTTGGGAAGCAAACAATGGGTTTATAAAGGGACGTAACGGGTTAAAAAAAAAGGAGAAAACATAGTGTTTTATCTTATCTTATTTTAATTTAATCCAATCAAAACAGTTTAATAGATTATACTGGTTGTGGAAAGGAATTAAATTTAAAAGTGTTCCAAAAACAAATAAAAGATTTGTTCTGTTTTATTCATATTGTGATGCATTAGTAATATAGGTTATTTTTATTTTTAAGATTAAATTTTCTGAATTTAAAAACATTTTTTCAAAAATTTTTTTATCTTTTCTATAATATATCTAAGAAATTTTTAAATAGTTATTATTTTTATAAATCAATTCTGTAAATCAAAATTTAAATTATGATTTTAAAAAACAGTTCAGTTAAAATCTAAAATGATATATATTTAATCAAAATATTCATAGATAATATTTTTATTTAATAGTGATAAAAATATTTTACTCTTATACTCTTAAATATAATTTAATAACTAGTGAATGACTCGTGCGATGCACGGAAAATATTTAGTACTGGAATTAACAAAATACATTATTTATGCGTAATATAGTGTGTATCATAATCAAATAAAATTATATTTAAAAATTTTAATGTCTGCCCTTAATCGAATTTAATTAACATATACAAATTTTTCAACATAAATGAGAAATTAAAAATCATTTCTTGCATATTCGTTACTAATGTAAAAAAGTTTTTTCATGTCATGTTACATAACAAAAACACAATTTTATATATTTACTGAACAATTAACAAAAAAAAATAGGTTTAACATTAGATAGAGTTATCTACTAACCTCCTATTAAACATTGAATCACCTAATAAAAAACATCAAGACTTCAACTTAAAAATGTCATCCACAGTTTACTAATCAATAATATTGAATGATACAAATAAAGATTTCTCTATACATAAAAAATATAATGTCCGGAGTCATAAATGTATTAAAAAACAAAAGGATCTAAAAAGCATGAAAAAAAGACAACAAAAATTGATAAGAAAGCAAATGAAATTAAATATAAAATAAATGAAAGATTATTTTATCTAGAAGTACATAATAAAAAAATTAGTACTCTAATAAGTATATAGAAATATTTAGGATTTCATTAAAAGCATGATTTATTAATTATACTCTAATATTAGCCTCTAATAAAAAAAATATTGCTTTGATGTAATATTGATAATATGCATTATAAAATACATAATACATATTGAATTATAAATTTAATTATCTTTTTAATAGTTAAAAGAATTAAATGTTAAACATGTATTAATTTTTATATACTAAAAGGATAAATTATAAAATATTAAAAATTATATTGTATTTTAAACAATTTGTTAAAGATTGCAACCATAATTATTACAGTACTAAAATATGTATTCAATTTGTTCTATTTATTTCAATCTCGCAAGAAAAACTGTAAAGTGTCACTGACTATACTAAAAATAAACATAAAAGCATGATATTTCATTTTATTAGTGATTAGATTCAAACTAAACCATCAATACTCGTATCAATAATTACTTGATATGTCAACAATGTACTTATATATTCTATAAACTTTAGAAATAATATTGGTCTCTCATTAGATTTACAATGAAAACTAATGATACAACAAATTTTAATCTGTATACATAGACTACTTCTTAATAGATTGAAGTTGAGAAGCCTCTCAAAATACTCTTTTAGAGTATCAATTGTATCACTTGTATAGCAAATCGTTCAAAAGTACTGAAAATTATTCTTCCCTCCATCGAAGTCTGAAAAAGGCAAGTGCTACTAAACTAAAACTGCAAAAAAAAAATTGTGCTATAAAACTAAACCTGTTATCCAAAAAAAAGATGATACATAATTTTAATTTCTATAGATTGTTATAAACCAATTTAATATGATAATAAAAAATCTTTAAAGCCAAAATTATATCCCTCAAATAAAAAAAATAAAAATACAATATATAAGCAAATTAAAATTTGCACACAACTCTTTAATTTCAAAAACAAATAAAAAAAAATACGTAGATATATAGAATCTTCTTGCCCACTTAATTGCTCAAGTACTAAATAATATCAAATTTATCAATTACATGAACAAGTCTTTCAAAAACTTTTTAGTCCTAAATCATTCTAGAAACATAAATAGTTATTTTTTTTAGAAAACTGGATGCAATGCACAAAGCCTAATAAAGAGGACCTAATTACAAATGGTCATATGATAATCCAACACATAATATTTTTCTATCAATTCATAACATTTCCTAATTATCCAACTGATGCATATAGATATACTCAAACACACACATAAGCACCCAGAAAAGAAAAAGAAATAAGAATACAATTAATTACCAATCACAAACTTGTAAGGTAAAAATCCTATGTTCTTATTGCACCTCCTTTGATAAAAAATCTGCCCCAATAGTTTTTTTGTACTAATTGCTAAACTTATTATTCACATTTCTAAATTATATTTATTAGAAAAATATAAAAATATGAAGCTCCTTGGTATACCGTTAAACTATAAAAAACAAATCACAAAAAATTACAATAAGAATCAACAAAGATAAATAATTTTGAAGACAATCAAATAAGAATACCTTATTCACCAAAGATGTCTTTCTCACTAATTGATGTAAACTCAAGCTTCAACCATGTAACACTTCAATTACCCTAAGTTTTATCTCTAACCGTAAAGCAAATGTTAATCAGAGGTTACAACAGTTTTAAGGCTTATACATATTTATATATAAAAGGAAATAATATATTCTAGAAGCCTGATAAAGGAATAAAGCTCAAAGACAGAATTACAAAAGCGTGAAACGTTCACACGAAGCTAACGCATAAGATACAAGGTATAGGTATAAGAGAATAGAACATATATAAATATAAAAATATAATAATCATAGAGAACTAGCCCCAGCTTACGGAGTTTAAGCCGACTAGTTACAAATAGAGATATACAGAATTTTAGAATTAAAACAGCTTATACAACCTATCTCTCAAGTAAGCCCCTACGGACATAAAGTTTAAACACAAAAAGATGTGAGAGTAGCTATAACAAAGTAATATAAATTAAACCAAGGAGGAACCATACTCTACTTTGTCACCATATCCACAATCTCACTGAAGTAGATTATGACCTGCATCTGAAAAACAACAATAAAGTATGGAATGAGAACTGGAGGTTCTCAGTATGGTAACAGTGCCCAATGATGTAAGATGTAATGCCCCAGAACGCCGAAGGCAATCCTAGAACTCCACATCACATACTGATATTCAAGCTTAGAACAAGATAAATAAATATAATAAGAACTTAAACCATAAACCAAGGTTGTCTAAACCTAGGAAAATTCTAACTAATACTAATCACACCGTTGTATCCTACAGCCGTCGCCAACCTAACCTCCGTGCGATCCTATTGCCACCGCCTACCTAACCTCCTCAGCACCAGACAATCATAATTAATGCAAACAAGTAAAACACAAGTAGAAGCATATGAAGCAAGTAGTTCAAGTAGGCAAATAGGCATGTTATACAATTAGGCAAACTCACGTAATCAAAGCAAACAAGCACATAAAAGATGCATATGATGAATGTCAGTCCTATTGGCTCGTGATATCACTTGTCGGTCCATAAATGCCAACCCAACACATCCTTTCGGATGTCGCTTTTCTGCCGCACCCATGAATATAGTGCCTGGCACACGCTATTCACCCACGGATATAGTGTCGGGCACATTTGCATGCATAACCCAAGGATATAGTGCCTGACACACTCTTACAGCAGAAAAGATTATCAATCATAATTCAATTCCAAGGACACAATACCCTGCACACTATCATACTTAACCCAAGGATATAGTGTCTGGCACACTCTCATTATTCAACAAGATAATCATTCTTCTTTGAGTCTTCAACTCATCATAACCATCATCAATTCATCACTTTCATTCTGAGCTCATTAGTTCATCGATTTTCCAATTCATTGTCAACAATCACCATATGCATCACTCTTCCTTCTCTCTCAACTAACTCATCTGCAATACACCAAAAACCTAAACCACCATTTGCTAACTTTTCAAAGGAAAACCCAACTTAAACCCCTGGACCTTTCCATATTTCAATGCTCTAAAAAAATAAGCCCAAGAGTCTTAAAATGGTATTACAGAAGCTTACAACCTTGTCAGAAAGGTGAAATAGTTGAAAACTAAATTTAAAATTATGAAACAGGGCGTGTGCATTCGCACAGGGGTGTGCGTGCGCACGTCCAAAAAGATTTTGAAAGTGTGCGTACGCACAGGTACTAAAATTCATAAATTCTGTTCACTTGCAAGTGCCCCTAACAGACGTCCATTCTCGACTTGTGCGTGCGCACAGGGCTATGCGTCCGCACAGGGCGTAATTCCTCATTTATGTGCGCACGCACAACCTATGCTAGCGCCGCTACCAAAGTCCTTTCCCTTGCCTGTGCGTACGCACAGGTCTGTGCGTCCACACAGAATAATATTTTCGCAGGGTTGTGCGTGCGCACATATCAGAAATCCTGAAATTCTGCAGCTTTGCAGAATTTCATATTTTCAACACCAACTTTGAATGATCATAACTTCCTCTACAAAATTCCAAATTTTGCAAACTTTATATAAAATTGAAGGGTTTTCAATAATCTTCAAATATAAACCAAATTCAATAAATTTTGAAAATCGAGGCAAAAGTTATGATTAGACAAAGTTTATCAAAAATCTATTTTTACCCAAAAACCACATAACCTCAAATTTTAACCAAACCTCAATCCAATATCAATTCAATTACATATCAACCATACCACATCCAACATTTAATATCTCAAATTATCAACCCCTTCAATATTCATCAATCCAAACATCAATTATAAAACACTAAAATTATTCTTTAACCAACACCTTCACCAATCATCATTCTTTCACTATCAATCTTCATCAACAACCTCATTCATGCTTTGTACCAAAAATCAACAATATACATTCATTAAAAATTCAATATACCTCATACCTTAATATCATTATTTAACAACATTTACAAAATCAATTCATCAAGCATCATCAACCAACCAACATCAACAACCACTATAAATCCTCATCAATTCCAACAATTTATCACCAAACAATAACTAACATTAACCAACATCATAATACATCATTAGCACTAATAATCCTCAACAATCACCATCATCATACATATACCACAACAATCACATATCCAATTCAATCCTATCCTATGAGACACTAGTCTAAGTGTCCATGAACATTACATATTAAATAAAGAAAACCGAAATCATACATTGGCCAATTTTCAATATGCTCAAACACCAAACTTGGTTCCAGTCAAGCTTCTACCAAGCTCCAAACCATCAAAGCCACACTAAAAGCCACCACAAACTCCAAAAATAAGCTTCATACATACAACATAACCATACATCAACAACTAAAGCTCTTACTATACCAAACCACAAGGATAAGGAGGTTCCTTACCTTATCCAATGAGATTAGGGGTAAAATCTATCAATTACTCACTACTAGAGATCACTTAAACAACCAAAACTACAAAATCTACTCATAAATCATACATGAAAATGTGCAGAATCTAGGGCTGAAAACTGGGACGTGAAGAGAGAGATCTTACCAAATTTCTTTAGATAGAAACGTAGAGCTCAACAAGAGCTTCATGTGGCTGCAAACGACTCGTCAATCGGAGGTCCGTAGCTCAAGTTACAAGCAAAAGAAGGTGAGAGTAAATAGTACTCTTTCTTCTCCCTCTCCTCTCAACTCAGCAGCGCCCCCTCCTTCAAATGAGGGTGGAATGAGCTAAAAACCTCATTTAATGAGGGTTATATATGTTGGACTTGGGCCCACTTGGGCGCGGTCCAACCCGCTAAGTGTTTTTGGTCCGTTTGGCCCACTTTGAGCCAAAACCTTTAAGATTAGTGTCCGATTTTCGATTCTAAATTATTTTTCTCCTTTCAAAATAATAAATTAATTTTCAAAATATTATTTTTCAAAATATATGGTACTGAAAAGTCTAGAGCCGGTACTGCCAGTTTAAGTGCCAGTACGCATTTTTACAAAAAACTTTTTGAAAAGATACATTTTCCAACTCAGAAAATTTTACTGAAATCAAATTTCACATTTTTATTTTCAAATTAAAACTTCTAAATTTTGAATCTATTCCGGACACTAAAATTATTTTATTAAAATAGTTTTACGTGAACGCGGGTTCTTACAAACCATGATTGAAAGTGCACAAATATTTCAAATAACTGTTACATATAGTGAAAATTGTTTTACAGTATCAACAAATCATAATAATAATGATGGGAAAAAAAAGAATTGGTATAACAGTAAAAAAAAAAACAATATCTTCGTAAAGCTCACAACTAAGTTACCTGAGAAGGATTAATTTCAAAAGCATGAGTTTCTTTCTCTTCAATAGCTGCTGCCACCTCTGCTTCATTTAGTGACTTACCATGAATGCCTTCAATTTTATCTGCTGCTTTGCTAATTGCAAATCCATCCCCATTTGTACCATATAAGAGAAAAGTTCATATGAAATTTGAATTTCACTGGTTCAGTCAAAGAATGCACATTGCATAGTATTTAAGATATAGTAACATTTTCAAATGTTCACATCCAAAGTTGCATGCATCCACAACATCTATACCACAATCACATATTAAACAATACTAAAATTGTGAAAAAAAAAGAAAGGTACTTTCTGCACCCCCAAAATCTCAAACAAATGCATCCTTTATGATAATAATTTCTACTAAGATTTAAACATGAAAATTCTAGCAGTATGCATATACTTCAAAGGCACATGCACACATCAGCGGTTGAAAAAAATACCTAACCAAGACAAAATAAGCTAAAAGCTTTCTGTTCATATCAATGCCTCAGGAGTTAATGTTCAAACACAAATAGTTCACTGCTCTGATCAATTTTAGCCAAAGTTATTTAAAAATAAAATAAATTAAAAAGGTGTTCGTGAGGAAGGAAGCCTGCAGAGTGATAAAGCCAGAAAAATGTTCATGTTGATATGCTTCAGAATGACACTCTCATCCACCCATCCATTTTCCTTCCAAAAAACACTTTAACAACAAATTTGAGAAGCTAAAAACTCGAGTTTTCTCAGTATTATGAATATGAATTTATATAACATGAGGCAAAAAGAAAAACAAAACAAAAATAAAAACAAAAAAGGTCCAGATTTGAAGTAAATCGTTACAAAAATGGAAAGAAAACTGTGAATTTAAGAGAGAGGAATGTACCCAAAAGCTGATATGCACTCTTAGGCTGCGATGAACAGCGGAGCAATCGATGCATATGAAGAAGCCATACGTAACGGACGCTCATGTTGGATTCTTCACATTGCAATCGAAACACATCTAAAGCAAAAAAAATAAAAAACGAATTTAAAAATCACAAAAAGTAAAAATATAGTAGATCAGAAAAAAAACTTGAAAACATCAAACTAAAAATCTCAAAATTGAAAATATGGACATCAGAAGTGATCAAACCATATTTTCAAAGAGCTTGTTTAGAAGTCCCTTGTAAAATGCCCAGAATCCCCATAGTTGTAGCGGATCTGTTGCCACCACCGTCGCCGTGCATGCCTCCACATCTACGTCCTCCTTGGTTGCAATCCCTGGCCATATGCCTCATTCCCACCAGAGCTGTAGCAAGCGCCAGAAGAATGACTGAATACAGTAAACAATGAAAACAGGAGATTATAAATATACTTGTTTTTTCAATTCAAAATTGAAATTTGAAATTTCATATTCTTTTTACTTGTTTGAAGAGGTGGAAAATAAATGTAGGTGAGAATGAATAAGAAATAGTTAGTATTGAAAGAGAAATTAAAGAAAGGAATTGTCAGAGTCAATACTAAAGCCAAAGGGCAAAATTTACAATACCATAGATGAATGATGACTGAATGGTAGAGGCAGAGCTCAGATGAACAAACATTGCATATATAACACCTTAAAGAACCCAACCCTCATGCCCTCCTCTTCAAGACAGTTGAAATGCATTCCACTTACTTACCAGTGTGTCAAGCAAGAAGAGCAAGCTATTTAACATGTCTTACTAGATTTCTAATGCCAACATCCACAAAAAACCTTATCATGAAATCATCACAGTTTAAACAATCAGCAAAGAAACTTTCCTGAGGAAGCTAATATGCACTTTGAAGATGCTACGAACAGCGGAGCAAATGATGCATATGAAGACTCTATACATAACCGATGCCCATGTTGGATTCCTCACATTGCAGTCGAAATGCAACTAAAGTGAAAAAATAAAATCGAATTAACATCACAAAATTTTAGAATATGGAACAAAAAATTGAAAAACCTCAAATGAAAAACCTCAAAATTGAAAATTTATGGAATTGAAAGTAATCAAAGCTTGTTTTTAGACTTGGTCGTGAGTTTTCTGAACACTGCACTAGGAATCAGAAAAAAAATAGAAGAGTTGGAAAATAAAAGCTTTTAAGTCAAAAATCGCTACAAACTCAACTACCACTTCTCCAAAATCTAATCTTAATACAATTTAATTAGATGGAAAGAAGGGGTAATGGAATATCATACCAGGAAGACAAAATGTTAGTCTCTATGAGGTCGTAGAAAAAGCAGTTAGTAGCAGAGGAAAAGATGAACTGCCTTCTCGTCTGTGGCCATGTGACCCATCCCACCGCAGTTGTAGCAAGCACCACCACCATTGCCTCCTCCCCTGTATCCACTACCATGCTCTTCACCGAGCATAACAACTGCAACCATGCTGCGGTATAATAGGAGGCAAAAAGAAAAATAAAACAAAAACAAAAAAGTTCAAGATTTGACGTAAACCCAGTTACAAAAACGAAAAAGAAATCATGAATTTGAGAGAGAGAAATGTACCAAGAAGCTTACTGGAGAATCTTCTAAATGTTCCAAATATGCTACTGTTTACAACGCCCTCCATCACCACCACGACAACGAATTGAAAAATAAGAAAATGGAGGAGCAACCACAAAACTACAGTGAATAATAAAATTAAGGGGTTATAAATAAGTAAGAGTGATTCATATGATGTATGGCAGTTAAATTCAAAATTTGAAATTCACTAAAATATTAGAAAAACAGGTAAAAAAAGGAGAAAATTAATTGAAATGAAAGAGTGAATAACACTATTGGGAGTGAAAGAGAATAAGAGGAAGAGTTGTCAGAAAATATTAAAGACATTGAAGCAACTATACAAACTGAACAATGAATGCTGGGTTATAATTATACCCTTTTTTTGCCATTCAAATTTAAAATTTTAGGTTTATGATACCTGTTAGGGGAAGAGGAAATAAATATTAAAGTAGAAGATGAAGGAGAATTAATTGAAGGAAGAAGTTGTTTTAAAAAGCAAAGTTTACTTGAAAAAAATAAGAGAAAAGGACAAATCGGACCCTGACCTTTTTTTCAGAAGACATTTTCATCCCCGATGATTGGAAAAAATAATGATGTCTCCGACCCTTCAAAATTGTGGACAAATCTATCCCCCTGTTAATCTCAGCCCGTTAGCCCCATCGAAAAATGCTGAGTTGGCTGCCGTGGCTCTGACGTGGACGTAACGGGATGCCACGTTGGCAAGACTTTCTGGAAATAGGACAGATTAGTCCCCAGCATCCAAAAATGACGCCGTTTCTCCCCCACCCCTCCAAACACAGTTTAATTCCCATATGCAATACCCATAACACCCATGCTTTCTCCTCTGAATTATTGAAAATCATAGAAGAGCAATGATCAAAAGTTCTCCCCTGTTTCTCCCTCCAAAAATTGCACTACGTGAAAGAGCAATCGATCCATCGTGGAGTTGTTGTGGGAGGCCAAGAAGGAGGGTTTCGTTGAGGGCGTACTTGCTGTCTTCCTTAGAAGGTAAGATCGTGATCCTTTTCGTTTAAGTTTTAGTTACTGTGTGGGAAGAAAGGGTGAATGCAGTGTGTGTGCATGTTGAGAGTGTGGGAAACAGGGGTATAATGTAGTGGTTTAATTTTTTTAAAAACGTTGTGTGTATGATTAGTAGGAGGGAACTTGGTCGGGCAAAGGAGTTTCCTTCAAAATTTTGGTAACTATTTCTAGACTGAGATGTTGTTGATCATTGGTTAATTTCAGATGGTTGACGTTTTTGTGGTGCCGGTTTTTCACCATGGAGGGAAGTTTTTCAGAGGGATTGATGGAGCCCTGGTTTATGAAAATGGGAAGGAAGAGAGGTTCCCTGAAATGGACCTGGACTTTGTGAACTTTGGAGACCTTGTTACGTTGTTCAAGGGTTTGGGATACTAGTCATACAGGGAAGTATACTGGTATGATCCCACAAGTAGCGATATTGAGTCGGGTTTGAACAAGTTAACTGGGGATGCTGGGATAAATGCAATGCGAGATAACATATCGAAGAACCAAAACTCTGCTGAGTTTCATATATACTTTGATCATGGAGTAAATGTCCCGGAGGTTGTTGAAGATGCTGGAAGGGATGCTGATGGGGCAGTGGATGTGGATGTGGATGTGTATGAGATATTAGAGGAAGTGAAGAGATCCTCTTCATCAGATGATGGGTATGAAAGCACGGAGGATGTGCTGTACAGACCTCTACTAGCTGGAGTGGAGACCTCTAGTTTTGAGAGTGAAAAAAAAGCCAGTTACAAGAGAAAAAGAAGTACATAGGGTAGAAAAAAGATAGTTACCCCGAAGAAGCCAGTTGCAAGGAGGCAACGGTCAAAGGAAAAGGCTAAGGTTGAACAGAAGAGGGTTCAGAAAAGGACCAGGGTGAATGTTAGGGGAGAAAATAGTGCAGGGGGTAATACTGGTGGTCAAGGGGCTGATCGGCCAAATGATGAAGGAGGATGTGGTGGTAATCCTGGTGTGGAGCCGGACAATGCAGGGGTAGGGGGTTTCTACATTAGTGGGTTGCCATCAGAAATTGAAGAAATCGTATTTGAGTATGAATCTGAGGAGTTGCATACACTAATTTCATTTGATGATGAAGGTAGCAGCAGGAGATTTCCTAAATTCGATGATGACTATGCTCACGGTGAGGGGAGATTTGAGTTGGGAACCAGATTTGCTACTGTTGAAAGGTTAAGGAGGTGGTGAAGGATTCCTTCATTGCTGAAGGGAGGGAGCTGAAGTGGATAAAGAATGACAAGGAGAGGGTAAGGTGGGTTGCAAGGATGAGGAGTGTCCATTCCTGGTTCATTTGTTCTATAACAAAACCTTGCAGTGTTATCAAGTAAAGACATATGTGCAAGAACATACTTGTGCAAGGGATTTAGGGAGCAATGCAGCTGACCAGCACTGGCTTAGCAAGAAGATTGAAAAAAGGATGGCAACCCAACCCCACATGACCACGAAGGAGGCAACTGACTTCCTAAGAGAGGAGTTTTCATTATGTCCGCACCTTAAGATGGTGTACAGAGCAGTAGTGGAGGCTAGGGAGAAGATCATGGGCAATGAGAGGGACCAATACAAACGGAGCAGAGACTACTGTGAGCAGATTCTGATAAGCAATCCAGGTTCGATGACCAAGTTGGAGCTTATGCCAGTTCCAGAATCACCTCCCGTATTTGATAAATTATACATATGCTTGGATGCTTGTAAGAAAGGGTTCAAGGATGGGTGTAAACCTTTGTTGCATCTAGATGGTTGTTTTTTGAAAACCTACTACATGGGTTGGCTTCTAGCAGTAGTTGTCTAAGATGCCAACAATCAGTTCTACGTTGTTGCATACGGAGTTGTCAGGGTTGAGACCAAAGATGCTTGGAAATGGTTCCTGACTAATCTTCAGGAAGACATTGGTGACAGTGCCAGCCATGGGTGGACCTTCATATCAGACCAATAGAAAGTAAGCTGTAATTATGATTAATCAATTAGTTTTGTTTCACATATTACTAATTTAATTTCACATAACATTCCTTAATGTCCTCGTATGGTACAGGATTTACTGCCTGCGCTAAAGGAGGTTATGCCACATGCAAAGCTCCGCAATTGTGTGATGCACATGTGGAAGAATTTCATTAATCGCTTCAAAGACTTGTACATTAGGGAGGTTGTGTGGGAGTGTGCTAGATGCACAACTGTTGCAGAATTCAAGGAATGTATGGACAAGATGAAGCAAGTTAACCATGGGGCTTGGGAATATCTCAGCAGGTTTCCACCAAAAACTTGGGATAAGGCACATTTCTCTCATGCGCCAAAGGTGGATAACCTTACAAATAATATGTGTGAGGTTTTTAATGCAAAGATAGTTACTTATCGTACCAAGCCCATCCTTACCATGTGTGAAGAAATCAGGTGTTATCTGATGAGGAGGATGGTGAATCACAAACGAGTCCTGAATAACCACACTGGAAAGCTAGCACCAGTATAGCAGAAGAGGATTGAGAGGCTAGTCAATCTTATCACTAAGTGGATGGCTGAATGGGTTGGTGACAACGAGAGGAAAATGTTTGAGGTGAGCCAGAAGGCAAGCAAGGTTGATGTGGATCTAATTAAATACACTTGCTCGTGCAACAAATGGCAACTTACTGGTAACCTCTGTCTCTCTGTAGTCAGAATGATTCATAGATTGTTGTGTTATTTTGCACATTTTTAAAACTGTTTCCCCTGTTACCTCAGGCATGCCTTGCATACATGCACTTGCTGCCATTAGGAAGAGACGCGACCAGCCACAAGACTACGTGCACCCTTGGCTGTGTGTGGAGTCCATCAGGAGGACTTATGCACACTGCATTCAACCAGTGCCAAGCTCAGAGTTCTGGGCCAGAACTGAATTCACACAGCCAGACCCACCCATCATCAAAAGAGGGATTGGGCGGCCAAAGGTTCATAATCTGCAGAAAGATCCTGCAGAGCCTCTGATGCAAGCTGGTAAGCTGAAGAAGTCATTCTCTGTGTCTTGCAGCAAGTGTGGTGAGAAGGGCCATAATTACAAAACTTGCAAAGGAGCACCATCGAACCCGAATTGGAAACCGAAAACCAAAAGGCATAAGAAGAAGAAAGAGAGCACATCCCAAGCACTTGTCTGTCTCCCTTTGTCACAGTCTGCTCCACCACCAGAGGTAAAATCACTTTCTTAATAATGGTATCTTTGCTTATAAAATCCAGCAACTATTGTGTCCCTAGTGCAAGTAGTTCAGATATTAAAATGTCTTAGTAGTATAAACCTCAGGGATTTTTATGTCTTACTACCTGAATCTTCAAGGATTGATCTGTATTAGTATATTAATTCTGAGGGACTAATATGTCTTCATATTAAATTGTCATCCCATCATGTCCAGGATGCTTCACACAGCCAATCAAGCAGCTCAACACCCCAGCAGCAACAACCTACTATAACTGTTCAATTGTTTGTCCTTATAAGCTGTTTAGTATATGTTCTGAGTACTCATTGCTTGATTATGTTGGCGTCTTATATGGCGGGTTCCGAGCGGAGCTGGTCCAACTGTGACGAACGTTGCACCTGCTCCAATAAGAGTTACAAGATCAACAATTGTATTAGGACTACCTGCCTCAACGGGTTCCAATGGCAAGCCACCCGCCCCAAGTTTAAACCAGCCCTTTAGGTCCCCAGGAAATGCTCCATCCATGGTCACCGGTACAGCTCGACCTAAACCGTCAAAGTTCATACCAAAACAGATGATTTTCAGGCCACCTGCTCCACTTGGTTAAGGGCCACCACCATGTAGCACACAGCACCAAGAACCAGTTCACCAAGCACCATCTAGCACGCAGGCAGCTACACAGCCTCAGTAGGCCCCACCCTCACAACTATCTAAACCAACTGTCTCAGCGTCCAAGGACTCCAAGGAATGAAGCAAGTCATGTCTTATCTTATTTTGTGACAAATGTGTCCTGCTGTAAACCTTTTTTGTATTATCCAGATATAACTATCTTTTTTTGGGTATTAGCCAGTTTTTTGGTTACCTGTTTGTGGTTAAGCAAAAACTTGTCACTGGTAGCATGCCATACATGTGCAGACATTATTAGCCAACTAGTCGTCTTTTTTTTGGGTTGTCACTTACAATGAACAATGTTTAGATTCAAAGGTTTAATGCCAATTACTCAATGTTTGATTACCTGTGATTTTTCCAGCTTTCATTTTCTGCATTACATTGCAATATACAGGATATAAAATTCATACATTTCTAGAAAGAACATGTTCAAATTTTTCCAAGCGACACGTAACAAAATTTATCATATTCAACCATCAATCAGTTCTTACAACTTAAAATACCAGCAATCAGGACAATTATAATCACATATATACACCATCTAATTGGATTCTTTTTAGACTCTAAAGCTACAATCCTCTTCTCTAAACAACTGATCTTCTTTTCCATGCCATGCTTCCATTCATGTTCTTCAACGTCACCTAATTCCTTCTCTGCCTGAAACCTTGAATCACTCAACCCAAGCCTTCCAATGTGCTCATCTAACCACAAAAAAAACTTGCAATAGGGTTGTCTCACCTGCACAAAATCATTCCACATATATCACCATGAAAACCTGGGTTACCCTAAACCCTAACACTAATAGATTCCCACACAGTTATACATACCTTATAAAATGGACAGTCGAGAAATAATCTATTAGGGTTGCTGCTCGTCTTCGACATTAACATGATGGCGTGTTCTCCACAGAAGCACTTCGGTGACACCCCATCTTTGCCATCCTTCCCCTTAGGACCAAAATCTTCGGCGAATTGCTCTTCTCTTCCTACACCTCCACTTCTTCGCGAGCAAGATGATACCCCATCCGATGCCATGCTCCCTTTCTTCATTCACCAGCTTCACCCTTTCTGTGCACTCAATGAAATAGGGTTCAAGAATTTGAAAGATTGGGGGTGGGGGAGAAACGGCGTCGTTTTTGGAGGCTGGGGACTAATCTGTCCTATTTCCAGAAATTCTTGCCAACGTGGCATCCCGTTACGTCCACCTCAGAGCCACGACAGCCAACTCAGCATTTTCTGACGGGGCTAACGGGCTGAGATTAACGGGGGATAGATTTGTCCACAATTTTGAAGGGTCAGGGACATCATTGTATTTTCCAATCATCGGGACAAAAATGTCTTCTGAAAAAAAGGTCAGAGACCGATTTGTCCTTTTCTCAAAAAATAAATGATTGAATGAGAGGCTACACATGAACTAACTGTTTAGAGAATACCATAAAATGTCCAACTCTCAAGCTCTCTCTAACATGACATGTTGGATTTCCACTACCTGACAACCCTCTATTAATAGTTTAGTATTAGATAGTATAAATCTTTTTGTCGTTGTATTAAAGATAACATTAATTATTTTGGTGACTAAAAATAACATTAATTTTAATCCAACAAAAACAAAGTCAAAATTAAGTTAAAATAAAAAATTAATTTTTATCAAATCTAATCAAAAGCAACTAATTTATCTATATCCATTTAACTTTTCCTTAATTTTATCTACCGCTATTTCAAAGTAAATTCGAAATCTCTTTTTAAACAGTAAACATGATTAATAAAAAAAACCTGACTTTTGAATTTGATTAACTAGAAATCTGAATAAAGGTATTATACCAAATTAATTTTAAATAATAAAATTAATTATTAACAAGTTACAAAACTAATAAACCGATCATAAAAATAAATTTTGATTTAAAAAATAATTAGTTTTTTTAATTAAACCAAATTGATTTTAAATAGTTTTTTCCTTTAAAACCGATTTTTTCTTAAAAAAATTAATGAGTATCTATCTAAATAAGTCCTTCAGTGTAATACCCTACCACACTTAAGCTTATGCTTAAGTCATAAAATTGAAGTGATGAGGTATTACGACCTTTAAAAGCAAAAATATGTATATATAATAGTGAAAAAGATATTTAACTAGGAGTCTTGAAAAACGGGTAAGACAAAATCACAAAAAGTAAAAGCGTAATGCTAAAAAAACGAGATAACTTGTGTACTAAGAAAGCTAAAGTTCATAAGTTTAACTAAACAGGAAGTGAAAATAGAGAATTAAGGATATAAAAAAATTAGCTCCTGACTCAGCCTGCAAAGTCAAGACTGTCCGGAGATTAATTACATACATATAAATATATCCCAAAATTCAAAATACAAAAATAAACCCTAATTCTCCATAAACCTCTAAGAGGTACAAAAAAAAGATAGCTGTTCGGAGAGTTAAGTACATATATAAACATAATTATATATCAAAATAAAACCCAGAACTGCTCCGCTATAGAAGTCCAAACGCCTACCAAGGAGCCTCTCGACCTGCATCTAAAAAACAACAACACAGTATGGGGTGAAAACCAGAGGTTTTCAGCATGGTAAAGGTGCCACGCATATAGTACATAAGGTTCTGTGAATGCCAAAGGCAATCCTAGAACGCCAACACTCAGATTATAAAACTTAAAGGATTTAAAGACGAAAGCCATAATCATTAATCAGGGTGGTCCACTAAGGTTCTTGATCTTTACCAAACACTAGCTAAAACCCTTAACAATTTTCCCTTCCTCCACAATCCTCCAAAATCACCAGCAGAATAGCACAGACAAACAAGGCAGATAAAGCAAACACAAGTAAAGTACAAATAATGCAAGTAGCAAGTTTAGCAGGTAAGTATGATAAACACATAAGTAAGCCCAGTTTAATTTACATTCAAACAAAGTACACATATGCATATGATGTATGTCTATCATACTAGCCGTGAGCTCACGTATCGGTTACTTTGCCAGAACCCGACACATCCGTCAGCTAACCCGGATATCGTCCTCTCAAAAACTGGTGGGCGGTATTCCACCACGAACCCCACCATTGCGAGCGATACACTACCCCGAACCTCGCAAGATCTTCAATTGGAAAAACAACACACACATGTGGGCAGTAAACCACCACGAACCCCCACAAAGCATTCACTTTTAAAACATGTGGGCGGTACACCACCACAAACCCCACATATTATTCTCTTTAAAAACATGTGGGTGGTACACCACCACAAACCCCACATACATCTCGACACTGGACAAGCGGTAAACCACCACGAACCTTGCCAATTCAAGCTTAAACAATTTATATTTCAAAATCATTATACATATTCATCATTCTCAATTCATTACTCATACATCATCACGAATTCTACACTTTTCCAACCCGAATTTATCCTTCTAAACCTTTCTTCTCTTCCAAGTAACCTTGCTTTCCATAGTCTAATCTCATCACTTCCAACCTTTACTTCATCTCCAAGTTACCTCTATTCCCCAACTCCCTTTTTATTACTAAGCTTACTATCCAAATTTAGAACTAAGAGTGTGAAAATAGAGGTTTTGGAGGTCAAACTGGCTTGAAAACACAAAATATCCATTTGCAGAAAAATAGGGATATGCGTACACATGTCATATGTATGCGTTTGCATACATGCGATTTTTGCCCAGGTCACGCGTACGTGTAGGCCACGCATCGCGCACGCATGAGCATGCATGTTGGCCTATTTTGCGTACGCATAGACTCATTCGCGTTCGCATGTACGCGAGGAAGTAGCTATCACATGCATGTGAGAGGGTATGCGTACGCATGTATGAGTTTTTGGGTAAAATTTTGGTTAAGTTAAAAAGCTGTAGAATTCAATTTAAAACCTCAAACTTCCGACATGGATAACTTTTTTGTTTCAAAACATTTTTCATCTGTTCTTCGAACAGCGTAAGATTCACGGACCTAATTTTCACATAAAACAAGTTTGAAACCATTTGGGGTTTGGAAGCTGAGTTATGGCTCACCAAAGTTCGGCTCAGAACTAATTTTTTACAAATGTAAAAACTTCTGTTTTCATAAAACCCTACTCAAAGCACACTTTCTATACACATTTCCAGCACAACAACATACCATTTCAATTACCAAAACCTCCACATCCTACATCTATCACTTATACTCCGATATATATAATCTCATACCTAGATTCAACCCTTAAGTCAACAAAATTCATCATAAATACATGATCATCCTCATCCTTGTCAAACATCATCAATTCATCATTCAACATGTTGGCACCAACATCAGCAATAACCAAAATCCAACATTGTTCATCATATCTCATTAAAACACCAAGCAATTCACATACTCATACTTTCATTCCTATCCTATGGTCGTCTAGCTTAAGTTTTCATAGAACATTACATATTAAATATGAGAAACCTAAACCATATCATGATCGATTTCAACATATATCCCGAGACACCGCCAAGGCACCCAAGGCAACCTTCAAGGCCCAAAGCTTCCAAGGCAAGGTCTCCATAACTCCACCAAGATCCCAATGTCCACAATTCAAGTTCCTAATATATATACACCAACCTAATTCATACATTTGACACATACATATCCAAATTCAACACCCAACTCACATAGGCTAAGGAATTGCAGAATTTGAGAGTCCTCACCTTGTCTATGTCTTGATTGAGCAAAGACCCACAAGTTACCAAAATCACAAATTTCCAACATGGATTCTCACTAATTTTTGAAAATTAGGGGGTAGAGAGACTGGAGTGTTAGAGTGACTTACCAAAGAAATTGCTCTGATGGAATCATAGAGCTCGACGCGGTGGTCGTGTGGCCGTAAACGGTGCAGCGATCGGATCTCGGATTAGCAAGATATAGTAGTTTAAATGTGGTGTTAGGGTTTGTTTTCTCCCCCCCCCCCCTCTCACCATGAACATTCCTTCAGTGTTGATGCTGAATGAAAGGAAGAAGAAGGCTTCTTCTTAATGTATTTTGGGCTGTTGGGTTGGGCTTGGGCCCATTCTGGGCCTGATCCGATCGGTTCGGCCCGTTTGGCTCAATTTTGGGCCAAATTCTTTGAAATTAGTGTCAAAATTCTTATTTTAATTTTCTCTATCATATTAAACCATAAAATCACATTTCTAATTATCTTGATTAATAATTAATTTATTGACTAATCATTTACTAATTTTTTGGATTTTACACTCAGTATGGACATTTTGTTTCAAAGAAATTTTATTACATTGAGATCCTTGAACTTTACAAAACTAAGATATATAAGTTTCTATCTTAGCATGACCCATTATTTTCACTTGGATAAATAGGTCTTTAAAAATGTGACAGAAGGACCTATATATCTTATTTTTGTAAAGTTCAGGGACCTAAGTGTAATAAAATTTTCTTGGAGACGACATCCGATGTAAAATTTCTAAGGGACCTATTTCGATATATACTCAAAATTAATTTTATACAAAATCAATTTTAATTTATAAATTAATTTTTGACAATTTAAAACCAAAAACGGTGGCAGAGTCTAAATTTTCGGATGGTCAAATCGTCGGTTTTTAAAAGATTCATAAGACAACGATAATCACTAAGTTTGAAAATAATTTTTCTCATTAAATATCTTCTTATGACATTTCTAAAGCAATGATAGTTTAGTTCATAGACCTGAGAAGCTAAGTGCAAGATACAACAATCCCTTATATCATGATGTAAATACATCAATACAAAAAATAGCATACTATAAACGAATTTATAGATAAATTTAGCATGGGATAAAATCTGTTAGAAATATTTATCTATAATAAATAATTTTTTAGTAGTGCATGTTTTAGTTAGTTGTTAGTTCGATATAAAAAGTTAGTGCAGTCAGTTAGAACGATTGCTTTTGTGTAATTACTAATTATACAAGTGATGAGCGGATAATTTATACGCTTTTTGGCATTGTTTTTAGATAGTTTTTAGTAAGTTTAAGCTACTTTTAGGGATGTTTTCATTAGTTTTTATGTTAAATTCACATTTCTGGACTTTACTATGAGTTTGTGTGTTTTTCTGTGATTTCAGGTAAATTCTGGCTGAAATTGAGGGACTTGAGCAAAACTCTGAAAAAGGCTGACAAAAGGACTGCTGATGCTGTTGGAATCTGACCTCCCTGCACTCGAAATGGATTTTCTGGAGCTACAGAACTTCAATTGGCGCGCTCTCAACGGCGTTGGAAAGTAGACATCCAGAGCTTTCCAGCAATATATAATAGTCCATACTTTATTCGGAGATTGACGACGTAACTTGGCGTTGAACGCCAAGTACATGCTGCTGTCTGGAGTTAAACGCCAGAAAAACGTCATGATCCGGAGTTGAACGCCCAAAACACGTCATAACTCGGAGTTCAACTCCAAGAGAAGCCTCAGCTCGTGGATTGATCAAGCTCAGCCCAAACATACACCAAGTGGGCCCCGGAAGTGGATTTATGCATCAATTACTTACTCATGTAAACCCTAGGAGCTAGTTTATTATAAATAGAACATTTAACTAATGTATTAGATATCCTGGATTGTATTTTGAATCCTGTGATCACGTTTTGGGGGCTGGCCATTCGGCCATGCCTGAACCTTCTACTTATGTATTTTCAACGGTGGAGTTTCTGCACACCATAGATTAAGGGTGTGGAGCTCTGCTGTACCTCAAGTATTAATGCAATTCTATTGTCTTTTATTCAAATCTCTCTTATTCTTATTCCAAGATATCCATTCGTACCCAAGAACATGATGAATGTGATGATAAGTAACCCTCATTATCATTCTCACTTATGAACGCACGTGATTGACAACCACTTCCATTCTACATGCAACCGAGCTTGAATGTGTATCTCTTAGATTCCCCAACAGAATCTTCGTGGTATAAGCTAGATAGATGGCGGCATTTATGAGGATCCGGAAAGTCTCACCTTGTCTGTGGTATTCCGAGTAGGATCCTGGGAATCCGGAAAGTCTAACCTTGTCTGTGGTATTCCGAGTAGGATTCCGGTAATGAATGATTGTGACGTGCTTCAGACTCGCAAGTGCTGGGCGTTAGTGACAGACGCAAAAGAATCAAGGGATTCTATTCCAGTAGGAGCGGGAACCAACCAGTGATTAGCCGTGCTGTGACAGAGCGCGTGAGCGTAGTTTTCACTGCGAGGATGGGATGTAGCCATCAACCATGGGTGATGCCTCCAGACGATTAGCCATGCGAGTGACAGCCGCATAGGATCATTTTTCCGAGAGAATTGAAAGTAGCTACCGCTGATGGTGAACCCCTATACACAGCTTGCCATGGAAAGGAGTAAGAAGGACTGAGTTGAAGCAGTAGGAGAGCAGGCGTTCTTGAGCCATACAGTATCTCCTTTCGCTTATCTGAAATTCCCACCAATAAATTTGCATAAGTACTCTATCCCTTTTATTATTTATTTTCTTATTTCTATTTTCAAAAACCCATAAACCAATTTAATCTGCCTAACTGAGATTTACAAGGTGACCATAGCTTGCTTCATACCAACAATCTCTGTGGGATCGACCCTTACTCACGTAAGGTTTATTACTTGGACGACCCAGTACACTTGCTGGTTAGTTGAACGGAGTTGTGTCCACTCGTGCCAATTTCTAAATTCCATAAAAGTACAACTTAAAGAATAGTGATCACAATTTCGTCCACCAAGTTTTTGGCACCGTTGCCGGGGATTGTTCGAGTATGGACAACTGACGGTTCATCTTGTTGCTCAGATTAGGTAATTTTCTTTTCAAAAACTTTTTCAAAACTTTTTCTTTTCTTTTTCGTTTTTCCAAAAAAGTTTTTCGAAAAAATCAATAAAAATACAAAAAAATTTAAAAAATCATAAAAATCAAAAATATTTTGTGTTTCTTGTTTGAGTCTTGAGTCAATTTTTAAGTTTGGTGTCAATTGCATGCTTTTAAAATATTTTTGCATTTTTTTCGAAAATCTCATGCATTCATAGTGTTCTTCACGATCTTCAAGTTGTTCTTGATAAAGTCTTCTTGTTTGATCTTGATGTTTTCTTATTTTGTGTCTTTCCTTGTTTTTCTTGTGCACTTTTGTATTCATATTTTCCATGCATTAAAGATTTCTAAGTTTGGTGTCTTGCATGTTTTCTTTGCATCAAAAATTTTTCAAAATTATGTTCTTGATGTTCATCATGATCTTCAAAGTGTTCTTGGTGTTCATCTTGACATTCATAGCATTCTTGCATGCATTCATTATTTTGATCTAAAAATTTCATGCATTGAGTATTTTTGTTGTTTTTCTCTCATAATTAAATATTCAAAAATCAAAAAAATATCTTTTCCTTATTTTCCTCCAAATTTTCGAAAATCTTGGGTTGACTTGGTCAAAAATTTTCAAAATTAGTTGTTTCTTACAAGTCAAGTCAAATTTTCAATTTTAAAAATCTTATCTTTTCAAAATCTTTTTCAAAAATCATATCTCTTTCATTTTGTTTATCATTTTCGAAAATTTCAAAATTATTTTTTTTCAAATTATTTTCAAAAATCTTTTTCTTATCTTTATATCAAATTTTTGAAAATTAGCTAACAATTAATGTGATTGATTCAAAAATTTAAAGTTTGTTACTTTCTTGTTAAGAAAGATTCAATCTTTAAGTTCTAGAATCTTATCTTGTAGTTTCTTGTTAGTTAGGTCATTTTAAAAAAAAAATTAAATCTTTTTCAAAATATATCTTTTTTATCTTTTTATCTTTTATCTTATCTTTTTCAAAATTTGATTTCAAAATATCTTATCTAACTTCTTATCTTCTTATCTTTTTCAAAATTTGATTTCAAATCTTTTTCAATCAACTAACTAACTTTTTGTTTATTTATTATCTTTTTCAAAACCAACTAACTACCTATCCCTCTCTAATTTTCGAAAATTCTCCCTCTCTTCTTCAAAAATTCTTTTTGTTTTAAATTTTAATTTTAATTATATTTTGTCTTTGATTTTCGAAAATTACTAACTTCTTTTCAAAAATTATTTTCGAAATCTCTCTTCTCTCTTCTCTTATTCTATTTAATTAATTAATTACTAACACTTCTCTTCACCTCTCTTCATCTAAGAATCCGAACTTCTTATATCCCTTGTATTTGGATTCTTCTTCCCCCCTTTCTCCTTCTACTAACATAAAGGAATCTTTATACTGTGACATAGAGGATTCCTCTTTCTTTTCTTGTTTTCTTCTCTTTCATATGAGCAGGAACAGGGAAAAAGGCACTCTTGTTGAAATTGATCCAGAACCTGAAAGGACTCTGAAGAGAAAATTAAGAGAAGCTAAATTACAACAATCCAGAAATAACCTTTCAGAAATTTTCGAACAAGAGAAGGAGATGGCAGCCGAAAATAATAATAATAATGCAAGGAGAATGCTTGGTGACTTCACAAAGCCAACGTCCAAGTTTGATGGAAGAAGCATCTCCATTCCTGCCATTGGAGCCAATAACTTTGAGCTTAAGCCTCAACTAGTTGCTTTAATGCAACAAAACTGTAAGTTTTATGGACTTCCATCTGAAGATCCTTATCAGTTTTAACTGAGTTCTTGCAGATCTGTGAGACTGTAAAGACAAATGGAGTTGATCCTGAAGTCTACAGACTCATGCTTTTCCCTTTTGCTGTAAGAGACAGAGCTAGAATATGGTTGGATTCACAACCTAAGGATAGCCTGGACTCCTGGGATAAGCTGGTCACTGCCTTCTTGGATAAAGTCTTTCCTCCTCAAAAGCTGAGCAAGCTGAGAGTGGATGTTCAAACCTTCAAACAAAAAGATGGTGAATCCCTCTATGAAGCTTAGGAAAGATACAAGCAGCTGACCAAAAGGTGTCCATCTGACATGTTTTCAGAATGGACCCTATTAGATATATTCTATTACGGTCTCTCTGAATTTTCGAAAATGTCATTGGACCATTCTGTAGGTGGATCTATTCACCTGAAGAAAACGCCTGAAGAGGCTCAAGAACTCATTGACATGGTTGCAAACAACCAGTTCATGTATACCTCTGAGAGGAATTCCGTGAATAATGGGATACCTCAGAAGAAAGGAGTTCTTGAAATTGATGCTCTGAATGCCATATTGGCTCAGAACAAAATGTTGACTCAACAGGTCAACATAATCTCTCAAAATCTGAATGGATTGCAACATGCATCCAATAGTACTAGAGAGGTAGCTTCTGAAGAAGCTTATGATCCTGAAAACCCTGCCATGGCAGAGGTTAATTACATGGGTGAACCTTATGGTAACACCTATAACCCATCATGGAGAAATCATCCAAATTTCTCCTGGAAGGATCAACAAAAGCCTCAACAAGGCTTTAACAATGGTAGACGCAATAGGCTGAGCAATAGTAAGCCATATCCATCATCTTCTCAGCAACAGACAGAGAATTCTGAACAAAACACTTCTAATCTAGCCAATATTGTCTCTGATCTGTCAAAGGCCACTTTCAGTTTCATGAATGAAACAAGATCCTCCATTAGAAATTTGGAGGCACAAGTGGGCCAGCTGAGTAAACAAGTTATTGAAACTCCTCCCAGTATTCTTCCAAGCAATACAGAAGAGAATCCAAAAGGAGAGTGCAAGGCCATTGATTTAGTCAAAGTGGCCGAATGTACTAGGGAGGAGGAGGACGAAAATCCTAGTGAGGAAGACCTCCTGGGACGTCCTTCAAGCAAGAAGGAGTTTCCTATTAAGGATCCTGAGGAATCTGAGGCTCATATAGAGACCATAGAGATTCCATTAAATCTCCTTCTGCCATTCATGAGCTCTGAAGACTATTCTTCCTCTGAAGAGGATGAAGATGTGACTGGAGAGCAATTTGCTCAATACTTAGGAGCTATCATGAAGCTGAATGCCAAGTTGTTTGGTAATGAGACTTGGGAAAATGAACCTCCCTTGCTCATTAGTGAACTAGATACTTGGATTCAGAAAACTCTACCTCAAAAGAAACAAGACCCTGGCAAGTTCTTAATACCTTGTACCATTGGCACCATGAGCTTTGAAAAAGCTCTATGTGATCTAGGGTCAGGGATAAATCTTATGCCTCTCTCTGTAATGGAGAAGCTAGGGATCATTGAGGTACAACCTGCCTTGTTCTCATTGCAATTGGCAGATAAGTCATTGAGACAAGCTTATGGAATAGTAGAGGACAGGCTAGTAAAGGTTGAAGGCCTTTACATCCCTGCTGATTTCATAATCCTAGACACTAGGAAAGAAGAGGATGATAGCATCATCCTTGGAAGACATTTCCTAGCCACAGCAGAAGCTGTGATAGATGTCAACAGAGGTGAGTTAGTCCTTCAATTGAATGGGGACTACCTTGTGTTTAAGGCACATGGCCATCCCTCTGTGACAAAAGAGAGTAAGCATGAAGAGCTTCTCTCAGTTCAGAGTCAAGAAGAGCCCACACAGTCAAACTCTAAGTTTGGTGTTGTGAGGCCACAACCAAACTCTAAGTTTGGTGTTAAGACCCCATATCCAAACTCTAAGTTTGGTGTTGGGACCACACTAACATTGACCTGATCACCTTGTGGCTCCATGAGAGCCACTGTCAAGCTATTGACGTTAAAGAAGCGCTTGTTGGGAGGCAACCCAATTTTATTTATCTAATTCTTATTTTATTGTTATTTTGTGTTTTATTAGGTACATGATCATGATGAGTCAAAAAAAATCAAAAAAATTAAAAACAGAGTCAAAAACAGAAGAAAAAAATTTTCACCCTGGAGGTAGCGCAAACTGGCGTTCAACGCCAGTAAGATGCATCTGGCTGGCGTTCAACGCCAGAACAGAACACCATTCTGGCGCTGAACGCCAGAAACAAGCAACATCCTGGCGCTGAACGCCAGGAATGTGCCTAGAGGAGACAAACTGGCGCTGAACGCCAGTAACAAGCATGAAACTGGCGTTCAACGCCAGAAACATGCTTTACATGGGCGTTGAACGCCCAGAACGTGCACCAATGGGCGTTTAAACGCCAGAATGATGCATGAAGGCATTTTACATGCCTATTTGGTGAAGGAATGGTATTTCTTTTCACCTCAGGATCTGTGGACCCCACAGGATCCCCACCTACCATATTCCCACCTTACCTTTTAATCCTAATCACACTCTCCTAATCCTAAATCTCATTTTCCTACTCCCCATGTCACACTTCCCAACACCCATCACCAATCACCTCAATTCCTCTTCCCAATTACCCCATTCACCATTCACATCAACCCACTCTTCCCCATAAACCCCACCTACCTTCATAAAATTCAAATTCAATTTCTCACCCATTCCCACCCAAAATAGCCGAACACCCACCTTCCCCTCTCCCTATAAATACCCTTCCATTCTACTTCATTCTCACACAACACAACACCTTCTTCTCCCACATAGCCGAACCTACTTCTTCCCCTCTCTACCATATTCTCTTCTTCTTCTTCTTCTCTTCTTTTCTTTCTTGCTCGAGGGTGAGCAAAATTTTAAGTTTGGTGTGGTAAAAGCATAAGCTTTTTGTTTTTCCATTCGGCCATGCCTGAACCTTCTACTTATGTATTTTCAACAGTGGAGTTTCTGCACACCATAGATTAAGGGTGTGGAGCTCTGCTGTACCTCAAGTATTAATGCAATTCTATTGTCTTTTATTCAAATCTCTCTTATTCTTATTCCAAGATATCCATTCGTACCCAAGAACATGATGAATGTGATGATAAGTAACCCTCATTATCATTCTCACTTATGAACGCACGTGATTGACAACCACTTCCGTTCTACATGCAACCGAGCTTGAATGTGTATCTCTTAGATTCCCCAACAGAATCTTCATGGTATAAGCTAGATAGATGGCGGCATTTATGAGGATCCGGAAAGTCTCACCTTGTCTGTGGTATTCCGAGTAGGATCCTGGGAATCCGGAAAGTCTAACCTTGTCTGTGGTATTCCGAGTAGGATTCCGGTAATGAATGACTGTGACGTGCTTCAGACTCGCAAGTGCTGGGCGTTAGTGACAGACGCAAAAGAATCAAGGGATTCTATTCCAGTAGGAGCGGGAACCAACCAGTGATTAGCCGTGCTGTGACAGAGCGCGTGAGCGTAGTTTTCACTGCGAGGATGGGATGTAGCCATCAACCATGGGTGATGCCTCCAGACGATTAGCCATGCGAGTGACAGCCGCATAGGATCATTTTCCCGAGAGGATTGAAAGTAGCCACCGCTGATGGTGAACCCCTATACACAGCTTGCCATGGAAAGGAGTAAGAAGGACTGAGTTGAAGCAGTAGGAGAGCAGGCGTTCTTGAGCCATACAGTATCTCCATTCGCTTATCTGAAATTCCCACCAATAAATCTGCATAAGTACTCTATCCCTTTTATTATTTATTTTTTTATTTCTATTTTCAAAAACCCATAAACCAATTTAATCTGCCTAACTGAGATTTACAAGGTGACCATAGCTTGCTTCATACCAACAATCTCTGTGGGATCGACCCTTACTCACGTAAGGTTTATTACTTGGACGACCCAGTACACTTGCTGGTTAGTTGAACGGAGTTGTGTCCACTCGTGCCAATTTCTAAATTCCATAAAAGTACAACTTAAAGAATAGTGATCACAATTTCGTCCACCAACAAGACAAGCATATAATGCAGAAAATAATGATGAATGAATCATAATCTTCATCTTCTCCAATTTTCTCTTCCTCTAATTCACATTTCTAATTACACTAATAAATTCTTTATTTATTCTTCCCTCCTTGTTTTATCTCCTTCGCTTTCTTCTCTAAATTCTTCACCCTTTACTCACAAACACACTCAAAAGAGATTGATGAGAGTTTAATTCTCTCCAACCATGCAGTTTTCACACGGTCCAGTGAGCATAGAAGAGAAATTGTAGCTCCAATCAACGAAATAAAGGTGAAAGATCTAAATTTGAAATCAAACTAGATTCATTGATTACCTTCCATTTTTCGCTTGCTTTTCAATTTGAAACTGTTATTACTACTTTTTTTAATCACTTATTGAATCCATATCAATTACTTAATTGACGATAGGTACTAATAAATCAAATCATGCAGCTCCTATGGGTTCACAATCAATTGCAAATTTCTTGAATCAAATTTCTGTAATTCAAGCTCATGTAGCTAGAACCACTATAAATTCGATGCAAGATCCAATAAGTTCCTATTTCATTTATCTAAGTGAAAGTCCCAGTAATTCTCTCATTCTAATTATGCTGAATGCAAGAAATTATAGTTCATGGAGTAGAGTTATGCTTTTGGCTTTAAAATAAAAAAACAAGTTGAAGTTTATTGATGGATTCATTGTGAAATCAAATGAGCTTAATCCATTGTTTGAAATTTGGGAAAGGTGTAACACTTATATGGTGTCGTGGATAACTGTGTCTCTCAGTTCAGAAACCTTAGAAAAAGTGATTTGGAACAACAATGCCTCATATTTATGGAAAGAATTGAAACAAAGGTACTATCAAGATGACAAATTCAAAGTTCTTAAGTTACAAGAGGAGCTCTTCTAACTCAATGTGTAAACCCCGTTAAATTAGTAGATAATTAGTCAATAAATTAGTTTTTAATAAAGAAGATTAGAAATGCGAAAATAATATTAAATTATGATAGAACTCATCGAAACGAGAAGTGTGACACTGGTGCACGAAATTGTGATCATCAACAATGGCTCCAATAATTTGGTAGCTCTCACACGTGAATTATACTTAGTCACAACTCCGCATAACTAACCAGCAAGTGCACTGGGTCGTCCAAGTAATACCTTACGTGAGTAAGGGTCGATCCCATGGAGATTGTTGGTATGAAGCAATTTATGGTCACTTTGTAAATCTCAGTCAGGCGGATAATAATTGATTATGGATTTTCGAAAATCAAATATGATTGGATTAGATATTCAAAAGATAAATAAAATAAACAGGAAATAAAGATAAAGTTACTCATGTAATCCAATGGTGGGAATTTCAGATAGGTGCATGGAGGTGCTGTGTTCCTTTCGAATCTCTACTTTCTTATTACATTCATCCAATCCTTCTTACTCTTTTCCATGGAAAGCTGTATGCAGAGCATCACCGTTGTCAATGGCTACATCCCATCCTCTCAGTGAAAATGGTCCAAATGCTCTGTCACAACATGGCTAATCATCTGTCGGTTCTCAATCAGGTTGGAATAGAATCCCGTGATTCTTTTGCGTCTGTCACTAACGCCCAGCCTTCAGAAGTTTGAAGCTCGTCACAGTCATTCAATCCCGGAATCCTACTCAGAATACCACAGACAAGGTTAGACTTTCCGGATTTCCATGAATGCCGCCATCAATTCTAGCTTATACCACGAAGATTCTGATTAAGGAATCCAAGAGATATGCGCCCGGTCTAAGGTAGAATGGAAGTGGTTGTCAATCACGCGCGTTCATAGGTGAGAATGATGATGAGTGTCACAGATCATCACATTCATCAAGTTGAAGTGCAACAAATATCTTAGAACAGGAATAAATCGAATTGGATAGAAAATAATAGTAATTGCATTAAAACTTGAGGTACAGCAGAGCTCCACACCCTTAATCTATGGTGTGTAGAAACTCCACCGTTGAAAATACATAAGTGATGAAGGTTCAGGCATGGCCGAGAGGCCAGCCCCCAAGGTCTAAGAACTAAATGTTCCAAGATGTCTAATACACTAGTAAAAAGTCCTATTTATAATAAACTAGCTGCTAGGGTTTACAGAAGTAAGTAATTGATGCATAAATTCACTTCCGGGGCCCACTTGGTGTATGTTTGGGCTGAGCTTGAATGTTACACGAGCTGAGGCTTATCTTGGAGTTGAACACCAAGTTGTAACGTGTTTTGGGCGTTCAACTCTGGTTCGTGACGTGTTTCTGGCGTTTGACTCCAGAATGCAGCATGGAACTGGTGTTGAGCGCCAGTTTACGTCGTCTAATCTCGAACAAAGTATGGACTATTATATATTGCTGGAAAGCTCTGGATGTCTACTTTCCAATGCCGTTGAGAGCGCGCCATTTGGAGTTCTGTAGCTCCAGAAAATTCATTTCGAGTGCAGGGAGGTCAGATTCCAACAGCATCAGCAGTCCTTTGTCAGCCTTTTATCAGAGTTTTGCTCAGGTCCCTTAATTTCAGCCAGAAAATACCTGAAATCACAGAAAAACACACAAACTCATAGTAAAGTCCAGAAATGTGAATTTAGCATAAAAACTAATGAAAACATCCCTAAAAGTAACTAGATCATACTAAAAACAATGCCAAAAAGCGTATAAATTATCCGCTCATCACAACACCAAACTTAAATTGTTGCTTGTCCCCAAGCAACTGAAAATCAATTAGGATAAAAAGAAGAGAATATACTATAAATTCCAAAATATCAATGAATATTAATTCTAATTAGTTGAGCGAGACTTGTAGCTTTTTGCTTCTGAACAGTTTTGGCATCTCGCTTTTTCCTTTGAAGTTTAGAATGGTTGGCTTCTCTAGGAACTTAGAATTTCGGATAGTGTCATTGATTCTCCTAGTTAAGTATGTTGATTCTTGAATACAGCTACTTTTATGAGTCTTGGCCATGGCCCTAAGCACTTTGTTTTTCAGTATTACCACCGGATACATAAATGCCACAGACACATGACTGGGTGAACCTTTTCAGATTGTGACTCAGCTTTGCTAGAGTCCCCAGTTAGAGGTGTCCAGAGCTCTTAAGCACACTCTTTTTGCCTTGGATCACGACTTTAACCACTCATTCTCAAGCTTTTCACTTGGACCTTCATGACACAAGCACATGGTTAGGGACAGCTTGATTTAGCCGCTTAGGCCTGGATTTATTTCCTTTGGCCCTCCTATCCATTGATGCTCAAAGCCTTGGATCCTTTTTACCCTTGCCTTTTGGTTTTAAGGGCTATTGGCTTTTTTTGCTTGCTTTTTCTTTTTCTTTCTATTATTTTTTTCGCAAATTTTTTTTCTGCAAGCTTTTGCTTTTTCACTGCTTTTTCTTGCTTCAAGAATCAATTTTCATAATTTTTCAGATTGTCAATAACATTCTCTTTGTTCATCATTCTTTCAAGAGCCAACAATTTTAACATTCATAAACAACAATATCAAAATTATGCACTATTCAAGCATTCATTCAGAAAACAAAAAGTTTTGTCACCACATCAATATAATTAAACTAAATTCAAGGATAATTTTCAAAATTTATGTACTTCTTGTTCTTTTGAATAAAAAACAATTTTCATTTAAGAGAGGTAAAGGATTAATGGAATTATTCATAGCTTTAAGACATAGTTACTAACTACTAATGATCATGAAGTAGAGACACAAAACATAGATAAACATATAACATAAAAAACCAAAAAAAAACAGAGAGATAAGAACAAGGAAGTTAAGGAATGAGTCCACCTTAGTGAGGGTGGCACCTTTTGAAGGTCCAATGGTGCTTTTTGAGCTCCTTTATGTCTCTTCCTTGCTTCTGTTGCATGATCCCTAGTGATTTTGGTGTTCCTACCCTTAGTTGCTTCCAATAATTATGTGGAGGAATATGTATCCCCTGAGGTATCTCAGGGATTTCTTGATGAGGAAATTTCTCATGCTCTCTTGATGTGCAGTCAAATGCTCTTCTACTGAGTTATGGACCCTTGAGATGAATATCTCCATCTCCCATGACTTGGAGGTGGAAGCTTTTTGTCTTCCCTTTTTTCTTTTTTTTTTTGAGGTTTCTCTGAATTGTTGATTTTTAGTTTCTCTTGACTTCCTCTTCAGAGTCCTTTCAGGTTCAGGATCAGCTTCAACAAGAGTGCTTTTTTCCTTGTTCCTTCTCATATGAAAGAGAAGAAGAAAAGAAAAGGAAGAGAAATCCTCTATGTCACAGTAAAGAGGATCCTTATTATTAGTAGAAGAAGAAAGGGGGTAATGGAAGGAGAGGGATGAATAGTCTGTATAAAGAGTAAGGATAGGGGAGGTGATAAGAGATGAAGAGAAGTGTTAGTAAATAAATAAATAAATAGAAGAAGATGAGAGAGGGATTTTCGAAAATATTTTTGAAACGGAGTTAGTAATTTCAAAAATTAAAGATGAATTAAAATTAAAATTAAAATTTGAAACAATTAGTTAATTAAAAAGAATTTTTGAAAAAGGGGTGAGATATTTTCGAAAATTAGAGAGGAAAGAGTAGTTAGGTGGTTTTGAAAAAGATAAGAAACAAACAAAAAGTCAAATAGTTAGTTGAAAAAGATATTAAAGTCAAATTTGAAAAGATAAGAAGATAAGAAGTTAGATAAGATATTTTGAAATCAAATTTGTATGAAAAAGATAAAATTTTGAAAAAGATATGATAAGAGATAAGATAAAAAGATATGATAAAAAGATAAGGTTTTTAAGAAAAAGATATTTTGAAAAAGATCTAATTTTCAAAATTAAAATTGATTACTTGACTAACAAGAAACTAAAAGATAAGATTCTAGAATTTAAAGATTGAACCTTTCTTAACAAGAAAGTAACAAACTTCAAATTTTTGAATCAATCACATTAATTGTTAGTAAAATTTCAATTTTTTTTAAAAGATAAGAAAAATATTTTGAAAATAAATTTTTAAAATTTCGAAAATTACAAAAAAAAATGAAAAAGATGTGATTTTTGAAAAAGATTTTGAAAAGATAAGATTTTTAAAATTGAAAATTTGACTTGACTTATAAGAAACAACTAATTTTTAAAAATTTTTGACCAAGTCAACCCAAAATTTCGAAAATTTGGAGGGAAATAAGGAAAAGATATTTTTTTGATTTTTGAATTTTTAATGAGGAGAGAGAAAAACACAAACATGACCCAAAACATAAAAATTTTGGATCAAAACACAAGATGCATGCAAGAACACTATGAATGTCAAGATGAACACCAAGAACACTTTGAAGATCATGATGAACATCAAGAACATAATTTTGAAAAATTCTTGATGTAAAGAAAACATGCAAGACACCAAACTTAGAAATCTTTAATGCATGGATTCTAACAAACGAAAAATGCATATGAAAAACAACAAAAGATGCAAAACAAGAAAACATCAAGATCAAATAAGAAGACTTACCAAGAACAACTTGAAGATCATGAAGAACACCATGAATGCATGAATTTTCGAAAAATGCATGATAATTTTTTTTAAAACATGCAATTGACACCAAACTTAAAAGTTGACTCAAGACTTAAACAAGAAACACAAAAAATTTTTGGTTTTTATGATTTTATGATTTTTTGGTATTTTCTTTATTTATTTTCAAAAAAAAGGAAAAAAAATTTTTGAAAAATTTTTGAAAACAAAACAAAAAGAAAATTACCTAATCTGAGTAACAAGATGAACCGTCAGTTGTCCATACTCGAACAGTCCCTGGCAACGGCGCCAAAAACTTGGTGCACGGAATTGTGATCATCAACAATGACTCCAATAATTTGGTAGCTCGCACACGTGAATTACACTTAGTCACAACTCCGCATAACTAACCAACAAGTGCACTGTGTCGTCCAAGTAATACCTTACGTGAGTAAGGGTCGATCCCATGGAGATTGTTGGTATGAAGCAATCTATGGTCACCTTGTAAATCTCAGTCATGCGGATAATAATTGATTATGGATTTTCGAAAATCAAATATGATTGGATTAGATATTCAAAAGATAAATAAAATAAACAGGAAATAAAGATAAAGTTACTCATGTAATCCAATGGTGGGAATTTCAGATAGGTGCATGGAGGTGCTGTGTTCCTTCCGAATCTCTACTTTCTTATTACATTCATCCAATCCTTCTTACTCCTTTCCATGGCAAGCTGTATGTAGGGCATCACCGTTGTCAATGGCTACATCCCATCCTCTCAGTGAAAATGGTCCAAATGCTCTGTCACAACATGGCTAATCATCTGTCGGTTCTCAATCAGGTTGGAATAGAATCCCGTGATTCTTTTGCGTCTGTCACTAACGCCCAGCCTTCAGAAGTTTGAAGCTCGTCACAATCATTCAATCCCGAAATCCTACTCGAAATACCACAGACAAGGTTAGACTTTCCAGATTCCCATGAATGCCGCCATCAATTATAGCTTATACCACAAAGATTCTGATTAAGGAATCCAAGAGATATGCGCCCGGTCTAAGGTAGAACGGAAGTGGTTGTCAATCACGCGTGTTCATAGGTGAGAATGATGATGAGTGTCACAGATCATCACATTCATCAAGTTGAAGTGCAACTAATATCTTAGAACAGGAATAAATCGAATTGGATAGAAAATAATAGTAATTGCATTAAAACTTGAGGTACAGCAGAGCTCCACACCCTTAATCTATGGTGTGTAGAAACTCCACCATTGAAAATACATAAGTGATGAAGGTTCAGGCATGGCCGAGAGGCCAGCCCCCAAGGTCTAAGAACTAAACGTTCCAAGATGTCTAATACACTAGTAAAATGTTCTATTTATAATAAACTAGCTACTAGGGTTTACAGAAGCAAGTAATTGATGCATAAATCCACTTCCGGGGCCCACTTGGTGTATGTTTGGGCTGAGCTTGAATGTTACACGAGCTGAGGCTTATCTTGGAGTTGAACGCCAAGTTGTAACGTGTTTTGGGCGTTCAACTCTAGTTCGTGACGTGTTTCTGGCGTTTGACTCCAGAATGCAGCATGGAACTGGCGTTGAGCGCCAGTTTACATCGTCTAATCTCGAACAAAGTATGGACTATTATATATTGATGGAAAGCTCTGGATGTCTACTTTCCAATGTCATTGAGAGCGCGCCATTTGGAGTTCTGTAGCTCCAGAAAATTCATTTCGAGTGTAGGGAGGTCAGATTCCAACAGCATCAGCAGTCCTTTGTCAGCCTTTTATCAGAGTTTTGCTCAGGTCCCTTAATTTCAGCCAGAAAATACCTGAAATCGCAGAAAAACACACAAACTCATAGTAAAGTCCAGAAATGTGAATTTAGCATAAAAACTAATGAAAACATCCTTAAAAGTAACTAGATCATACTAAAAACTACCTAAAAACAATGCCAAAAAGCATATAAATTATCCGCTCATCAGACACTAATTTTGAAGAAATCAGTCCAAAATTGGACCGAGCGGGCCAAACTAGTTAAACTGGGCCCAAACCAGGCCGTCGATCCAATCGGACCAACCTATTAAATGAACCCAAGCCTTTCTTCTCCCTCATTTCAGCAGAAACATAGCTGAAGCATTCACAGGGGAGAAGAGAAAGAAAAGCCTTCCGAACCCTTACGGTAAATCCAATTTGCCGTAACTCCTCCATCTGAACTCTGATCACCGCACCGTTTGCGGCCACGCGTTCACCGCGTTGAACTCTATGTTTCTACTGGAACAATTTCATAGATAAGTCATTAAATACTCGCCACTCCTTTCCCCCAATTCTTGAAAGTATGGTACGTGTATTAAATTGGATATATATGTGTTATAAATGTGTATTAGGTTGAAAATAAATAATTGGAGCTTGAAATTATGAATATTGGAACTTGGAGGAAGCTGAGCCTAGAGTTTATTGAGGTTTAAGGGGCTGCCTTGGTTTTAAATAACTTGCTTTGGTTGCTACGTGGAAATCGGCCAAGGTATGGTTTAGGTTTCTTGCATTTAATATATAATGTTCTATGAAAACTTAGGCTAGATGACCATAGAATAAGTTGGAATGCAGGCGTGTATTGAATATTTAGAAATTTGTTGATGAACATGTTTGGTTAGTGCTTGTTGGATAATTGATGATTTGAGTATGTGGTGAGGATTGTTATTTATGTTGATGTTGGTAGGAAATGTGGTTGATTGGTTGATTATATGTGTACAAGAACTTTGAATGAAAGCTTGATGGAATTGTTGAGGAATGAAATTGTTTAGTGTTATTGAATGGTGGTTAACGAAATGGTGTAGAATTATGTTGATATTGATAGGTTTAATATTGAATGGAATGAAAATTTTGAATGAACATGAGGTTTAAAGAGTTTGCAAAAACTTTGGTTTTGGGCTGAATTTCGGGGGGGGGGGGGGCTATAACTTGGCTTTTGGAACCCCGAATTGATTTCAACTTGTTTTAAATGAGAATTGGGTCCATGAAATTTATGCCGTTTGAAGAACGAAAGAAAAATGATTTAAAACGATTGAGTTATGCCTGTCGGAAGTTTGGATGTGAAATATGTAATTTTGCTGTTAGTTTATCATGGATCTGTAGCCTTTTGGGTGATCTGCCAATTTTTTGAAGAAATGTACGTCCACGCGTACGTGTGGGACAGAATTTTGGCTGCGCAAGCATGAGGAACTTTACGTGTATGCGTGATGGACCAGCAAGCATGTCCACGCGTACGCGTGACATGAGGTACCCACTTATGCGTATGCGTGAGCCACGCGTACGCGCGGATCCTATTCCAGAAAACATGATTTTTTAACATTTTAAACTATATTTCAAACCTCTACACCTCTATTTTCATTCCTTTAGTCATGAATAGTAGTATTACACCTGATAATCAGATGAAGTTAGGAAATGGAGATGAGTTGGAGGTGAAGTAAAACTGAAAAGTGATGAATTGATTATGAAATGTTATGGATGATCATGTATGATACTTGACTTGATAATCAAATGAATGATTATATATGAAACTTGGCTTGAATGATTAAATGATCTGAGATACGAGATTCCCTGGATAAAGAGCTGTGGTTTGCCACCACATGTACCAAGTTGAAAACCCAATACTCTATTGACCCTACGACGTAAAGGTGACTGGGCACTTATAAATTCCTGGGAATGTTAACCCCCATTGAGCAATATTGATTATTTGAAAAAAAAGCTATGTATAGACTTTTGGAGATGCACGTCGAGGGACAGTCTAAGGTTTTCGGACTTGTCAGGTTGGCTGGATAATCGACAGATGAGCCTCATCAGCCATAGGACAGGCATGCATCATATGCATATTAGTTGATTTACTTGCTTGTGCATTAACTGCGTGTCATGCACTAAAATAGTCCTTGAGATTCCAATTGCACCAATTACGTCCCTGAGATTGAAAAAAATGCACCATATTAGTCCTTGACCTATTTTCCATTAACGGCGTGATGACATGGCATGATGACGTGGACTGTAAGTGATACGTGTCACTTCATGATTTGACCACATGTAATGGTATGATAATGTGGTGACCAGTGACACGTGGCATGCTGACGTGGATGGTTGTGCCACGTGTCACAATGTTATTTGGCCATGTGTCCATTTGTGCCACGTGTCGCAACAGTATTCGTCCACGTGTCATCCATTATGTCATCGTTGTATATGCACCAAATTAGTCCCTCACTTTGCATTAAGTGACTCATTTTAGTACATGAAATTGAATGTCGTGCACCAAACTAGTCCCTTCACCAATTTTTTCTCATTTTTTAATTTAAAATTTTAATATCTTAGATACACTAATTTCAGTTCTATTTTTTCATATATCGTTTAAATACAAGTGCTTTCATAAAAATTTTTAAGATTTTAGTTTTAATTATATAATTTTTTTAATAATTTAACATTGGTAAATTTTGCAATATATAAGTATGTTATTATAAAAAAAATTATATGATTGATTAGACACATTTTTTTCATAAAAAAAAATATGTGTTTTTAACAAGAAATTAATAATTAAAATAAATATTTTTTTATGAAATACACGTTTTCGTTATGTATAAATGAACTAGATTGAAGGACTTCAAGCACCCTCACTACCATCTTTGACCTCTGCAGTCTAGACGAAAGAGGTCGGAGACGGTAATGAGGGAAACTTGAAATGCCTTCACGTCAACTCCAAGACGGCAGTTATTAGGGGTATCCGCAAGAAAACAAATATTTTATAAAAGTACTGAAAGAGGTCGGAGATGGTAATGAAGGTGCTTGAAAAGCCTTCACGTCAACTCCAAGTCGGCGGTTAGGGTATTCGCAAGAGAACAAATATTTTATAAAAACACTTTTATTTGAAAAACATGTGACAAAATAGAATTGAAATTAATGCATTCAAAAATATTGAGAATTTTGAATTTATAGAAAAAATAAGGAAAAAACTGGTGAATGGACTAGGTTGGTGCACGACATTCAATTTCAGGGACTAAAATGAGTCACTTAATGCAAAGTGAAGGACTAATTTGGTGCATATACAACGATGACATAATGGATGACACGTAGACGAATACTGTTACGAGACGTGGCACAAACAGACACGTGGCCAAATAACATTGTGACATGTGACATAACCATCCACGTCAGCATGCCACGTGCCACTGGTGACCACATCATCATACCATTACACGTGGCCAAATCATGAAGTGACACGTGTCACTTATAGTCCACATCATCATGCCATGTCATCACGTCGTTAATGAAAAATGGGTCAGGGACTAATATGGTGCACTTTTTTTAATCTCAGGAACGTAATTGGTGCAATTGGAATCTCAGGGACGATTTTAGTGCACGACGCCAATCTCAGGGACTATTTTGGGGTTTAACTCTGTACTTGTCATGCTAAATGCATATTTGTTACCTGTAGTATTTGTAACCTTCTTGTGTTTGCCTTTATCTGTTTATCTGTCTGTGAAATACTGACGAAGATGGAGGTATGGAGGAATGGCAAAAAGGGACTTAGATTTAAGGTTAAGTTAGGCTTAGATACTCTTAGAAAATCATCTTTTATGGCTTCTGTTTAATACTTTAAGCTCTGTAATCTGAGTGTTGGCGTTCTAGGATTGTCTCTGGCATTTCCAGGACCTTATATATTATGTGTGTGGCACCTTTACCATACTGAGAACTTTCGGTTCTCATCCTTGAAGCGAAGTGGTTACCGGGTTATTTTGTTGTACAGTGATGTATATATATGTACTTAGCTCTCTCTCTCCGCATAACTTGTTCTTTTGTTTCTCTTAGAGGTTTATAGAGAGGTAAAATTTTGTTTATGTACATTTGAGTTTTGGATATGTATATATATACGTGTAAATATTCTCCGGCCAGCCTTAGCTTCGCAGGCTGAGTTAGGAGCTTGTTATTTTTTATTTTTGGCACTCTATTCCTAGTTTTATAATCTTATGTTTGATGGTTATCGTTTTCTTAGCACGCAAGTTAACTCGTTTCTTGAGTGTTGCGCTTTTATTTCGTAATTTTTATTTCCCCTATTCTTTGAGGCTCCTAATATATTACAATCTTTCTGCTATTACATATATACATTTTATTTTATAGGTCGTAATACCACACCACCTCTATTTTACGACTTAAGCATAAAGTTCAGTGTAGTAGAGTGTTACACAATGCAAGAGATGCAACTATAATAGCTTGCTACACAAAGCTACAATTGGTTTAGAAGGACTTGAACAATTTCAGGTCAATTTTAAAATGCATTTCTTGTGAACAATCATGCACATGTGGACTCAATGTCTGAATGTAATGCGAGAATTCAGGAAAAAGAGTTACACAATAAGATTTTTGAGAAATTTTAATGATCAGTATACTGCTGTTAAATCACAATTAATTTTGATGATTCTCATGTCTGATATAAACAGTGTCTTTTTTATGTTAACACAAAAGAAAGACAATTTAATAATTGCCAAGATACTAAGATATTCTTTAATAAAGCATTGCCTTCATATCAATCGAATGATGAAAGAAATAGAGGAAAATACTAAGATAATGACAAAAGTAGAGCTACTAGAATGCAATGTATATTCTGTGACAAATTATGACACTATTGCTACATGCTATAAATAGCATGGCGTGCACATTTTTGTTGTTCATTTGTTCTTCTTTATTAGAGAAAAGAGAACCAAAAATTCAAGAGTGTATTTGTTTAGTTAGAAGTTTTATTTGTATATTATATTATTGTGTTTGTCCTGTTTTCTTAAATAATTTATGGGTGAGAATGACATATGAGAGTTTATATTTAAGGCAAAGGCTGTGGTATGGATTGAAAGGAATATCTAGAGATGTGGATACCACATGCATGCATTCGTTGGACGACATCTGTTGTGTTGGATAGACTTGGTCAATCAATGTTCCTGACACAAGGTGGTAAGAGAGAGGCTTTTCAGATGTAGATGATATAGGGGCGCAGAGAATTAGTTGTTAAGTATCCTTGCTAATGGAAAGATGATGTTAAACAACTTTTTGGGATAACATAGTTGGTGGGCAATCAAAATTTTTGGCAGTGCAGGGCTTTGCTAGTTGGGCCTTATTTTTTTGTGAATGATTATTGTGTTGGCCTTTATTTTAAATGAGATAGTAGCCCAAACGATAACAAGTACTCACGATCATTGTTATCTTTATGTATGTTAGTAACGATAATATAAAACATATATTTATTATTAATATAGTTAAATTATTACTAAATAAAATTTATTATGTTAACAATAAATATATTACAATGATTAAAGTTATATAACATAAAATATGTATTTATTATTAATATAGTCAAATTATTCATAAATAAAATTGGTTACGTTAGCTATAAATATATTACGATGATTAAACTTACATAATACAAAAAATTTTAAATTTCTCCAAAAGTATTTAGTAAAAAATTTAACATTCCTCATGTTTCCATAACAAATAAAGTAACTTAAATATATTATAATAATACATACACCTCATATTAATATTATTTTTATTATTATAATAATATTATAGTAACATCAAATATTTTTTTATTAATATCTTAAATTTTAATTATTTTTTATATTTTTTACTAATCACATAATATATGCTAAATAAAAAATTACATTTTTTTGTACCGTGTTAATTACTATTTCTTTTTTTAGAACAACAAAATAACTGTCATCGATTCAAAAATAAAAAATATTATTACAATATAAATTAATGAAACATTTTAGTCCTTATGGTGGAGGAGACTGTAACTTCTTAGTTATAATACTGTGTCAGTGTATCATTTCCTTCTCCTTTATTTTGTAATGGCTTATGTCTTCATATAATATAAGTTTTTTCTTTCCTCCAATTAGTATGCAGCATAAAAAATAAACAACCCTAAATGAGCCCAAATAACTTCAGCCCATTTATCAAAAATCATTCTCAAATCTTAATCACCAAATTCACATTAACCAAACATTGATCTTTAATATAAACCTCCGACAACACCTGATCTTTTCTGTTTGAGTTACTGTGCTGCCAGGCATTTCGGAATGCAGGCCCTCGTACAAAGCAGAAGTGCAGGAGCATTTGTTCTATGCGTCACTCTCTTCTCCATACACATCAGAATCCATAGGTATAGATGTTTCTCAATATCCATACCAGAGAATTTGCCTATATTTAAACTCCCGTGTCGCAAAAAGATATACTTTTTGCAATTCTCATTCAACAACAGGCAAACACATTTTCGCTTGCAAGAGTTATGAAAATGTTAGATGACTTTAGGGTTTTTTTAAGACTATTAGCAAAAACAAAGACTCAAAATTTCACACATTTTTATTAGTACAAAAAATTGTAAATTTTGTTTCTACAGTCCATAGTTGATTGTAAAAAAATAATTAAATATATAAATTAATAAATTTCTATATCTTGATTTATATAGGTAAATAAGTTTTTTGTTTTAAATAAAAAAAGTGCACACCATTTTATTTATTAAACTTGGCTCCATTTGGTTAGTTCGACTAAAAATTTAGTTATTTAGTCACCTGATCAGATTGAACCATGATTCTAAAAATTGGATCAAATCAATCAGTCAAATTGGTCCAACTGAAAATCGAAAAGATTTGCGATTTGGTCTAGCAAGAGAAAACCGCTATTTTGAAAAGTTGCTTTAAAACTATTGAACCGGCCGGTCGGTTCGAACTGGGACCCGGCCGGTGTTTATGAAACGGCGTCGATTTTGCATTTTGTTTAAAAAAGAAGAGCCGGTTTTCGTCCTCAGTCGCCTGAAGCCCGTGCCCCCCTCTCGAGCCCCATTCATGATTCTTCAGTCTCATACATACTCTCATTATTTCTCCCCAAAAAACAACCCTAGCCTCCATTACGCTGCCGTTTGTCTCACCATCGCCGCCTGGTTCGTCGTGGTTGTTAGCCAATTTTCCTGTTTCGTCGTGCTCGAAGGCCCTTCCATTCCCCCAACGCCAGCGTCTCTAGGTCCTGCTCCACCGTTGTCCCTCTATCGTGTTCATCGCCAGCTCCCGGTCGTCCGTCGCTAGCTCGCCAGGGTTCGTCGCCAGCTTCCCGTCATCTGTGGCTCTCCCTCATATCCCTGGTCACTGCCCTCGCCGAAGGTAATGCCTCGGATGCTCCGTCAGTGCTCGGTGCTTTTTCCTGATTGATTGCCTTTGCTCACTGCTTGATAATAAATTTTAATTTTTGTTACTGGCTTGTTCTTGTTTGTTCTGGATTGATTAATTGTTACTGGCTTGTTCTTGTTTGTTCTTGGTTGATTAACTGGCTTGTTCTTGTTTGTTCTGGGTTGATTAACTGTTACTGGCTTACTGATTGATGATAAATTGATACCGATAAATTGTTACTGGTTTGTTCGTGCTTTTATTTTTTTCTGTTATTAAATTTTGTTAAAGTTTCTTGATGATAAATTTTGTGCTCATTGTCTGAATACTTGAAATTTAAGTTGGTGCTTAATACTCTTATTGTATCACATAGCTCACTACTAGTGCATGTTGTTCGTGTTTGTTTTTTAGTTCAGAAATGATCAAATTATATTGATTATTGAATGGCTCTGCTCACTACTGCTATGCTGTGTTGTACTCTGGTTTGTGTCTTCTTCACTGTTATGTTGTGTTTTTTGGGTCTCTGTTGTTCACTGCTGAGCTTTTTTGTGTTTAATTAAGTCAATTAAAACTATGCTTTGGGCTTAATTGTGCTTAGATTGTTAAGTTAGTTAATGCAGCATATGTTCTGCTGTGCTGTTCTTGTGCTGATGTTTTGTGATTTGTGATTTCTTTGCATAGTGATGTGCTGCTGGAAATTGAATTGCTGTTGTTTTGTGTGTTTGTGTTTGTTTTACTGTTTTGTGATTTAATTATGCTTAAATGGTGACTGTCCTTATGATTGTTTATTTCAGTTATGTAGGATTTTGTGATTTCTTTGCATAGTGATATGCTGCTGGAGATTGAATTGCTATTGTTTTGTGTTTGTATTTTACGGTTTTGTGATTTAATTATGCCTAGATTGTGACTGTCTTCATGATTTATTAATTTCAGTTATATAGGATTTTGTATTTTTTTTGCATAGTGATGTGTTGTTGGAGATTGAATTGCTGTTGTTTTGTTTTTGTGTTTTAATTTTGAGTTTGTAGTTAAATAAGTTTATAAGACTTTGGGTGATAACATTTGTGTAGTGTGTTAAATTTAGAAAACATCCTAAGATTTATATTAGACTAAAATTATGTTTTAGGATATTTATTTATTATTTTATTATAACGTTTTTTTAGTTGGACCATAATTGAATTGATTGAACTAATAATTAATAAATCAATAAATTAGTGAGTAGAGCGGTTCGATGATCGGCTCGATTTTTAAAATCTTAAATTGAACCATTCTCCGAACTGTGGTTTAAGCATCGCGAAAAGAATTTATCTGACTTATGTTTAAGCAAAATCGGAGACCCGGCCGGTTTTCATAACCCGGATCGGGTCATGCTTAATTTTTTTAAAAAACATTTGAAAACCACGGCGTTTTCTATTAAAGGAAAGCCAAAACCCTAATCGGCTGAGCGAACGTCTCCTTCCTCTTCCTTCTCGCACCAACCAGGCCACTCCTCAGTGTCTCAGTCTCGTCACTCTCTCATCTCTCTCACTTTCGCTCTCGCACTCAAGATCTCTCGTCTCCGGTCTCTCTCACTGCCTCCGATCCCGCACTCAAGCTCGTCGCCGGCGGCAGAAGCAGCACGTTCCGCAGCTGGTCGTCGTTGACGTCTTCTTGCTTCGAGCCTCGCCTCAGCAGCTGGTCCCCGATTTGGTGAGTTCCAACAAACTCCCCTGTTCTTTCTGGCTCAATTTTGTTGCTGTAATTCATCTCTGCACCTTGATTTTGTTGCTCAAAGTTGAATTTGTTGCTGAAAATATCAATGAACAAAATATATTTGTTGCTGAACATCATCACAGTTGAATTTTTTTGTATCTGTGAATCATCTTTTGAGCTAATTCTTTTATTTCTGAAAATTATCATAGTTGAATTTGTTGTTGAAAATGTGATTGATGCTCTCTGCAAATAAAATTGTTAAGTTAAATTGTTGTTCCCATGACCTCTGTTTGTTTTTTTTTTTTTTTTTTGGCTAGAATTTTAAAAATGTCTTCGTCACAACTCAGTTGCTATTATGAATTATTCTTGGTATTGATTTGTGAAAAATACACAAATGTAGATATAGATGCAAATCAAAATGAAGGAAATGTTGGTCAAGCTTCAAATTTGTCTTATGAAGATATAGATGCCAACTTTGAGATCGTGCTTTGAATCTGATTTATTGATTATGTTATTTTTTGCTCTCTCTTTTGTTCATTTAAATTGAGAAAGTATTTTGTACTAGGGACTAGTTTATTATCTTTTTTTGCATCATTAATTATGTTTAAAAATTGATACTTGATTGCTTGCTTTCCTTGAAATTGCTTGCTTTACTTGATTACTCAATAAAACGATTTGTGCATTTTTATAGGCTATTTCCCTTGAAATTGCTTGCTTTCGTTTGATCACCTGTTGCACTAAATTTGGACCTTAATCACATAATTCAAAATTGTCATAATTTTATGAAGGAAATTGTCAAAGTGTTATAGTTGTTGTGGCTTGATTTTCACTTGGTATAGTTGTGGCCCGTAAATGATAAAGTTTCATCGGGTCAGGCTGGTTAGGGTTCAAAAATAGACCTGTGAATATTTAAGGCTGCTGGGATAGAACAAATTCGGTTTCGCCTGGGACATGGCACCCCTACATGGTGCCAAGTGAAGTTCCAATTTTCTCTTTATCTTTTATTGTTGTTCTCTTGTTGCTTCATCTGCTACGTGTGTGGACATGAATCTAATTTGTTTACTATTGTTAATATTTGCAATTTACTTGACATTGTATATTATTAGTATTATCTTTTGTTTTATTTGATATGTGTCTATGTGACTGTAATGATGACAGTGTGATAAATAATGAGGAAGCTAAGGTTTCATGAGAAGAAGCTACTGAAGAAGGTTAACTTCTTAGAATGGAAGAGAGAAGGTGGTCGCAGAGAAAACCAAGTTATGCAGCGTTACCATCTTACTGGACGTGATGATTACAAAAAGTATTAACTAACTATTATTGTGCACACTTGAATTATATCTTATGTCGTAAATCATATCACAAGAATCTAACACGTTTTATGCAATTCTGGAAATATGAATAGATATTCGAGCATATGCGGCATGATTCAGAAGTTGGTAAATATATTGAAGCAAATGGACCCCAAGGACCCTTTCCGTGTCGACATGACTGATAAGCTCTTGGAAAAGCTGTAAGTAAATTCTTCATGGAAGACTAAATGATTAATCCCCTTCGATTTCTTGATTTCAAGTTTTATACCTATGCTCTGACTAATGACTATCGTGTTTTTCCGTTTTGAAATAGTTATAAACTTCAATTTCGTTCTAAAATTCATCTAGTTTATTCTTGGTTTTTGCAATTTCCTTTGAATTGGACTTATTTAGATGGAAATTATAGATGAATTATGAGATCATATATTGTTGAAATTGGTGTTTGAATAACCCTTCATTCTCCTAATGGCCAGGGTTTTCCTATATTTTTTACAAGTTTGTGTAAATTATTTAAGATTTTAATTTAAACCAAGAACATGTATGTCTTACATCTTTCAAAGATTGTCACAATTTAGGGTCACTTTCCTTTTTGTCTGTTCTAATCTTTCCTTAATTTCCCCTTCTTGTTTTGATAACAGTTACAACTGTGGTGTGATTCCAACCAGGCAAAGCATCACATTATGTGAACGTATAACTGTGTCATCCTTCTGCAGGTAAGAAAACTCCGCTGCATTGACATAAGGTTCTGACTAGATAGCGAGTGAAAGATGTGACATGTATTTGTTAACACTCGAAATTGTGTGTTAGCCTGATAAACTTGCTACTGTTTCATACACCTAATCCAGTCATGGCATCGAGAATGCCTAGTTGCATTTATATATGCTACTATAAATGAAAAATTCAGTATATAATTTTCCGATATTGGGCAGGCGCAGGCTTGCAACTGTTTTGGTGCGACTAAAATTCGCAGAATATCTGAAAGAAGCTGTGACGTACATTGAGCAGGGGCATATACGAGTTGGTCCGGAGACAGTTACGGATCCAGCTTTCCATGTGACTAGAAATATGGAAGACTTCATTACATGGGTGGATTCGTCGAAGATCAAGAGAAAGGTGCTGCAGTACAACGATAAGTTGGATGACTATGATTTAATGAATTAAGTAGATAGTTTTGATAGAGTCAAATACACAATGGGTTTTTGTTCTTGAGTCTAGTTTGAGCAGGCATTCTTTTTCCCTTTAATGTCTTAAATGCTATATAGAAACCCAGAGAAATTTTGACCATCATACTAGGAATTTAGTAAATGATTGTGACATTAGTATACTGCTATATTTTGAATATGTATTTTTATTTTCTGCAATCAGTAGATGGTTATCTTTCATAATGCTTCGATGCTCTCAATTCTCAAATGATAGCGTATACATGCTTGCGATAATTTTACCTTTATATTAATAACTGTTCAATTGTAATTCACCTTAAAGACAAGTGTTAGTGTTTGGATGCTATCTACAAATATTCTATAAATATTGTTATCTCAGGTTCAATTCATGCTAGAAATTTTACCCATATAAGATGTGGTATCCTAACGATTGTTTATATTACAAGTTATTTGCTGTAGTTTCCAGACCAAATAATAATGATAAAAATTACTTTTCGTCAAAATTGATTTCATAGAAGTTGGACCAAACATAACTTTTTGTCTCATTAGATAAGATCATTTGTATAGATCAAATGATACACCAAATTGTTCTTAACACTACTAGCATAAGGTGGATTTGAACTCTATTTAAGAATTTGTATAAAATAGTATTCGAATTCTCACACTTATTTAAGTGAACAAGTGAATTAACCACGATAAAAAATACAAATATATTCTTAAAAGACTTGTTGACAACATGACATCATAACACCATAATATTTATTTTTTTGTCAAGATGGATTAAACAACTTTTAATCTTAGGCATCACAAGCTCACACACATATTTAGGTGCGACATAGTATACCATATATTGTAACAACCAAAATCTCAGATGCAATAGCATAACATTATCACCATTTTTTCATAGCTGATGATGAACATTTACACCCTAAAATAAGGGAGGGCCTTATTGCCATCTAACCCTTTGGACCTATAATAACCAAGATATTCATTTGAAGAGGTCTTCTTGTATTTGGATGGGCTTTGATTGGACGTGAAAGCCTCTATAGGCCCATATTGTTTGTTTCTATGTGTAGCACTTGGATAAATGTGACATGCTGCTGAAGCCCTAGGCCCAACTCTTCTAGCCAGCACTCTGTGCTCAACACTCTTGAACTTGTCATTAGTGATAAGCTGCCAAAAAATTAAAATAGAACAAGTTTCTTTATGGTATGTACGGATGTACCAACAAAAAAAAAAACCTTTATGGCATTGCTAATGCTACATTTTTAACCATTTAACTCACTAGTCAAAAGACATGATAAAAAAAAAAGATCAAAAAAAAAAAAAACTCACTCACAAGACCTCTCTATTCATTAAAAAGAACAAGTAATGTATACTTAGAATGATCATATTACGTCTTTTTATTTTTATTTTTTTTTTGTCTATTTGATAACTTTGGTTAAGTGTAATAAAAGATAGGAGTTTCATGTTACTAAAAATTATTTGACTTGAACAATTTTAAGTTGTTTAAATAACATTTCCCTATATATAATGCTAGAAATTTAGGAAAAACAAAAATAGTTGGCAAAAAAAATAAAATGGAAATAATTTAGGATCTATTTTTTTTGGAAGGAATAACGACAGTAAGAAATAAAAATTGAAAATAGAATTTTGTTTTTATTTTTATTTTTATTTTTTTACAAAGTCCTCAAAAAATAAAACCAAATAGGCCTTTATTATTATTCATTTCACACATTTAATAATAAATCCTTGTTAACGGTCCTTAAGAGTAATTTCTCAATTCTAAATATGACAATAGAGCACCCATTCTTTATGAAAAAACAAAAAGAAATTATAATATTTCATATATTCCGATTTCATTAGACAAACTAGTCCCTATATTAGATTGTTCTTCTATATAGAGGGACTAATCTAAAAAAAAAAAATAGAAACTGTTATGTTATTACTTATTATTATATAAAGACAATAACTGATTTGTTTAGTTTAACTTCTTAACCAAAATTTGTCATGAGAATTAATATGGCTAATAAAAAAAGTTAGAGACTGATTTGATGATTAAAATTTATTAAAATCTAAATTGTCCGACTAAAATATTTTTTTGAGATTAATTTGGAATATTAGGTACATTTATTTGTAGCACAAGAAAAAATGATGTACCTGCATAAAGTCACCAATATTTGCAACCAATGCTCCATGAATGGGGGTTATATCAACCCATTGATCTTGGTGAAGAACTTGGAGGCCACCTATGAAATCTTGAAGGAGAATTGTTAGGGAAGATGGATCTGAATGCTTGCTAGTTCCTATTGTGAGTTCTGGTTCTGGACATGGTGGATAATAATGGCACACCATTGTTTCACTTTTCATGCACTCTATGCTTGAAAGATAGTCTCTCCTTAACCCTAATGCTTCTGAGAGTAATTCTGATAAATTCTCCCTTAGTTTGCTAACATGTTCCATGTATTTGCTCACTACATTCCTATAAGAAAAAGAAAATTAAAATTATATTTATTCGCGAAAAATTTACATAATGCTAAAGTGACAAAACAAATAGCTAGAATTTGTCTTATCTAATATTTATTAATTATCATAACAATTAATAAATATTAAATAAGACAAATTATGACTGTTTTTAACTGATTTTCTTTGGTTATTAAATATTTTCGAAAATTTATTGGTCCATCGATGATGCTAAACATAATCTAAAGACAAAAATGAGAAGAAAAATTATTTAAAAATTAATTTTTAGATAATATTATCAATTTTTAATTATAAAAATTCTTATTTTTTTGAGAATTTAAAATTTAAGTTTTATAATTTAGGATGTAGGATTAAGGGTTATGATTTATGATTTAAAATTTAAAATAAATAAAATAACTTTAAAAAATTAGTTAATGTTGGTTGAAAAAATTAACTCCCTAATATTATTTAAATGAGAAGTAAGGTATTAAAATACTAGAATTACATCAAAATTTAAGAATAATAAAATAAGTGTATTAACATATATATTGAATGATAGTTTGATGTAAAAAAAAATCCCTTCGTTTTATAGTTTTCGTCTTTTAAGGTTACACATGAACTAGGATTAAAAAATGATTGTGTATAATATATAATATGTTTTCTTTCAGTCATTAGGGCACTTTTTCAACTAAAATTTAAAAGAAAAAAAAATTACTCTAACTTTCTTTGAGGTTACACGATATGATTTTATTATTATACATGACATTCATTGGCCATTCCTTTGAAATACCATTACATTAACTTTTCATAAGATTCAAAAAGTACTACACATTTGATATCTTGATTTTTCTTAAGGAAAAAAAAATTAACGTGATACCAACCTCTCTTATAAACATACTACGCATTTCAATAATTTTTATAGCCACCTATATATAATTATATATCTTTATTATATGATACAAGAACACAAAACCAACTATAGTTAAGTAGTTAGAGATTGTGTACAAGATTCATAATCTAAACATATTGTATTCAACTCTCCACAAGTTATATTTTGGAATTATTATTAGCACTCCATGTAGTTTAACTAAAATTGATCAAATTCCTTAAAAGAAATTAAGGTAATAAACATGACAAATAAAAGTTTACTAAATGCAGTGAAGAGTATTAATATGTTAAAAAAAAAGAGTGGAGTGTTTTTTGAAAATTAACTTGTTATTATTAAAACTAAAATATTATAAATTCTAAATCTAAACCATTGATATAAAATATAAGAGTTTATCTATCTTATGCTCACATATTAAGTTTACAAATAAAAAAATTCATTGAAAATATAAAAAATTTTAAATTTTCAATATATTTGTTTTACCGATAATATTAAAGAGACAAAAAAAAGTTAAAATTTATCTTATTTAACATTTATTAATTATTTTAGCTAAATTTTAGCTGTTTTTTACTAATTTTTTTTGTTACTAAATATTTTCGTTATTTTACATTCATTAAATAAAAAGAGTTAAAAGTTAAAACTTTCCACTAACAGTAAGCTTATCATATGTTCTCAGGCAGATGTTAACTAAACCCAAAATATAATAAGTGAAGATATAAGATTTGTTTAATTAACAAGAAATGCAACACCTTTTTACTTAATAAAAAATGTTTAAAGAGTAAACCAAATATAATACCACATGAGCTTAAGATCAAATAAATATAAATAAAGACTAAAGAGTACCTGCAAATTAGGGGATAGTCCTGAGGCTTAAGAGGACCATCTTGAAAATCAAAAGCAATGGTATCCCTCCAATTTGCTGCTTTAGAAACAAAGAGATCACCATTGCAATAAAACCTCACCTTCACCTTATGATCCCTTGAATACCACTCTTTCTTGACCTCACTAGGTTGCTCATGGAATTCTCTTATCACATTCAACAATTCATCCATCACACTAATTGGGACCCCATGATTCACCATTTGGAAAAAACCCCACTTTGATGATGCTTCTTTTATCTCACTCACTATATTAGACCTTCTAATTATCCCATCATCATTATCATCATCATAGCCTTTGAGATCTATCACAGGAACATTGAGGCATAATGATGATAATAATGATGATGGTGGGTTTTGTAGATTCTCTTCTAAATGTATGAGGAATCTTGGCACTTTCATTACACCAGAATCTAATAGACCTTTGACACCAAGTTTGGTATCATCAAATTTCTTTATTTCCTTAGCTCTATCATATTGAACATCATCATCATCAAAGGAAGACATAGTTTTTTTTTTTAATTATTGGGAGATAATTACTAGTAAGTGTAGTAAGGTTGCTACTTGATACAAATTTGAAACTTTGATGGCCATTAAATAGAGAATGACATAAGATGCCAAACATCGAATGTAGTCAAGGTAAAAAGAAAAAATAAATAGTACTAACAATATAAATATTGAAATGGCAAATCAGATGCTTTTATTATATGTATATATTAAAAAATAATGAGCCTTATCTTTAAGAATTAGATGCATTAGTAAATTTGTTGCACAAATAATAGGCCAAGTTCTTTGGAATTTAAAGGGCTTCAATTCTTAATTGGGAGAAAGTTATTTTTTTTTATCTCATAGCAATTGTAAGAATATTTTTAAAGATTAAAAGACAAAAGAATTTGGCTCTAAACTATTAGATTAACCTCTTCTTTTTATTTTTTTTTAATTGCTAAAAAAAATTGTCAAAGACGAACTTATTCAAAGAATTTTATATAAATAACTTACTCTATTAGTTAAAATTTGAATTATAATTTATCATGTTTTGATCGTTCATTACTATAATACTATATTAGAATTAAAATTGAATAGATCTAACTCAATTCAAAAAACTAATTCATAAAATAAAAAATATTTCATATTTATAAATTATCTAGATACCTTATCCTTTAACGATGTAGAACTTGTAATAGCATTAGCTAAAGTTTCTAACTGATAAAAGCTTAAAATAATCTTAATACATCGGCAAGTTTTGAGCTTCATGTGTTTTTTTTCATGAAAAAATTCACTTTAAAATTATTAATAACTAAAAGAAATGATTGACAAAAGAGTTCAATTAGAGAACTAATTTTTTTCGGTTAACATGAACTAAGTTTTCTCACTTGTTTATGTTGATGTGTATTATGTTTTTTTATTATTATAATTTCGGATGTGTCTTGTCTTGTGCCTTTTGTAGTTTTATAGTCTTGTATTTGAGTCTCCTCACTTTTTATCAGGATTTGAACTATCAAAAAAAAGATGAACTAATTTTTTTAACTCTAAATTCTAGATTTAAGTTTTAAACTCTAAATCTTAAATTCGAACCTTAAATTTTAATTCTAAATCCTAAACTCTCCAAAAAATAAAAGTAAAAAAAAAATAATTACAATGAAAAAAATCCAACATTATTCTTTTGACGACTACCTAATATTGTTTAAACAAGATTATGTGTGAATGTTTGATTCAATAAAAGCTGCAAAGAAAGGCGAATACGATGGGATACCCACTTTTGTTCTGTCTCCAACCATGACAATCATTGGACTTTGCCACAGAGTTTTTGAATTGAATTGAATAACAATAACCTTAGAATCAATGTCTTTTTCCTAAGATTGTATGGAGATGCTTTTTAAAGATGTTTCCAGTTTTTAGTCTAGTACTATCAAAATTGCTGCAAATGGTATTCGCTTCTTAAAAAGAATGGCAAAATAATGCTATCCCTTCATCAATTTATTCGAATTTTCAAAATGTCTTGTCATATATTGCTACAATAATTAACAAATGTTGATGGGAATAACTCAAATTCATTGTTTACGTACACATGTGAATGAACAAATTGACCATCACTCATTTGATGTTGGAAGGATAATAATGGAGAGATCCAAAATTTAGACAAATCTCTTTGTTTTATCTTTTCTTTTTTTTTAAAGTTTAATTACTCTATTAATTCCTATAATTTTATTAAATTTGTAATTAAGTTCTTATGTCCATATGTTGCTTTTAATTTTGTAATTAGGTTCTTTTTGTGTCAAAACCGTTAAAATTAGTAGAATATTTCTCCAAACAAATATATGGTCAAAGATCTAGTTAAGATTTTAATTGTGAATACCTTCATTTTATGAAAAAATATTTCGTTAACTTTAATGTTTGTTATATTGACAAAGACTTAATTATTAAATTAAAAACAATATAGGAACTCAATTGAAAAGAAAAAAAATATAATAATCTAATTGTAAATTTAGTAAAAACTATAAAAAAATAATTAAATCTTCTTTTTAATATAAAAAGTGACAAACGATTCAACTATTTCATAACGTTTGGACTATTAAATAGTTTCAGTAAGTCAGTAACAACATATTTTTTAAGTATTTTAATAATAGTCCTTATTTAATTTTAATTATAAATTAATCCTTTATATATTCTTTATTTATAAAATCTATCCTCATTTTGTAAATTATTATTCATTTATCATATTTATTAACAATTAGAAACAAAAACAATAATAAAATAGATCTTCTATTAACCATAATCTTCGTAAATATATTGCTAAAAACTCATTGATTCAGATTGCTAAAATATTTATGGCGATCACCATTAATAGAAGATTTATTTCGTTTTTATTTTTGTTTTTGTTTCTAATTATTAATAAATATGATAGATAAATAATAAAATAATAATTTATAAAATAAAAGATAAAATGTATAATTAAATAATATATAAAAAATTAATTTATAATTGATGGTTTCAGTGGCTAAGAGAAGGGGGGTTGAATCTTAGTCCCTTTTTTTGCTTGCTAACACTTGCTGGACTTTGAAGAAACTTTTGTTTTTATCTCGTCTCTAGCCACGAGACATTTTCATTTTGTCTCGTCACTTGACACGAGACATTTTTTATTTTTCATCTGAACAGTAAAAACAAAATTGAAGTAGGAAGAGAGAGAAGATTACACCCAGATATATCCTGATTCAGCTGCTAAGTGCAGTGCAGCCTACATCCAGTCTCCATCACAACAATGATGGAATTTCACTTTAATCATCAAGATTACAACTTGTAAAGTGCTAACCCAACTTACAAGGGGATTCCCACAGAATCATGAAACACAACACAGATGTACAAAGGAACTCTAAGACATCTATGGCTTTTTCTTTTAATTTTGCACTCTCTGCCTTTTTCCGCTCTATGGCTTTTTCATACAAACCTCACTTGTTTGCCTTTTTCCATGAGACTCAAGACATGACAAAATTAAACAGAAAAATATTAAATGGAAAATATTGAAGGAGAAGAAGAACTGCTAGCTTAGGTAGCTCTGAGAACTCTGTGCCTTGCACTCTCAAATCTTACTCCTTGCTCCAAACAGTGGCTGTTCTCCCTTTTTAAAGAAGAGAGAAGCCTCCACACTTGAAGCCAACACCCAAACCAACTTCTTCCTCCTTCAAGAAACAGAACCGGTTCGGCCACATAGAGAGAGAAGAGATAACCATGCAAAACCCAACATGCAATTACCTCTAGTCCTTTCTTGATCATCACTCTTCATCAATCCGAGCTCTCCATCCTTGGCTTCCTCTCCAAGATGGATTTCTGGCCCTTGATGCTTCATGATGATGATGACTTCATCTGCTTCAATCTCTGCCTCAACCATCACTTCGCCACTCTAGCTACTTTCTGTGGTGGTTGAGCAGAATCAAAGACAAGCCATGCTTCCAAAGATCTCTTCTCTTGGCCGAATCTTCAATGTCCATTTTTGAGCATGAAAAGCTCAAGATAACCTCACCAAATCTAACCATATTTGGTAAGTATCTTAGCTACAGCTCATTTTTATTTTAGTATGTTTTCTTGCCATCATTAGCTTGATGGTCTTGATGCATGCAACTTCTTCTTTTTCTTGGTTGAAGAACATTTCTTCCATTGTTTCCTGGACAAGGACCGAAGAAAGAAGAAGAAAGAGATGAGAGAGAATAAAAGAATCTGAAGAAAAGCATTGTAGAGTGGTTAAACACATTAATTTGAGAATAGCTTGCTTTTACTTCCCTTAGAGTGGCGTGCATAGTCATAATAGCCATCAAATCAATCTTCTCTCTCTTTCTTATGTTTCCAATGCATTAATTAAATTTGAATTCCATCCAAATTGAGAAATGGAATCCGTTGGAGGCAAGCAACCAAATTCAAAGAGTTGGGTTTTTCATCAATGTGCCCCAATCCCATTTTTCTTTCGGTCCATGCATGCTAAACAAATTGGGCTTGTGACATTATTTAAATTTCTGGCCCAATAGTAACATTTACTTTCCTGATGAAATTTGGAACATGCACAAAGCAAATGGAAAGCATGTAACACACTTGGGCTTAGAGCAATCAAAATCATTTGGGCCCAAGTAACATCAAATCAGCCATATTCATCATATATTATCAAAACCAAAGGCTGAATGTATTTTGGGCTTGCACTAGAGAATTGTTTTCAGCCCAATATTAAACCTGCACAACAAAATTATTAATTAACATATGATTAATGAAGATTGAATTAATAATTTTGCAGTTAAGTATTTTAATAATGTTTGTTTATCACAAATATTAATTTGGAGTTTTCCAAACTCATCAATCTCCCCCTTGATGACAAACATTATTAAAATTGAAATGGAAAGAAATTTAAAGATTGAGTACGAGTACTTCCTTTGAAGATTGAATTTCTCCCCCTTTCAAATTATCACATGGCTCCCCCCTGATGTAAGCTATTTTACCAAGGGAAGCACTAAACCTGTGACATTTAAAATCAAGCTTCAAGTAACAATGTTATTTAGCAAATTTTATGATGCTAAATGCTTGATTTATGAGCAGTTTTAATTGATAATCAAAACTCATTTGATATCATAAACTGATTTACTGCTCAACATATTACAAACATAAAAAATATCCAAACATTTTCCTGTTTAATATATCAGAGCAAAACAACATGAAGAAAAATATTTGTAGAGCAAAATAAGGCAGTTTTTGATACTTTATACAATTTAAGGAACTGCCAAAAATATCAAGCATGTTAATCAGAATGAAACAGAATATTCAATACAATCATGCATATTCATCAAGGTTAATTCACAACCAGTCACTCATTCATTGCCAAAGCATTATAAAACAGTAGCATCAATTATAATGAGGCAAGAGCAGTTTCAATGCTATCATCAAGCATCAAAATATATCTTTTAACAAGGGTGATCATGAATTTTCAACTGAAAATTTCATCCCCTGTTTTTCCAGATGTCAATTTTCAGCTTTTCTCCCCCTTTTGTCATCAAGGGGCACCTGCACAAAATATGAAGAACACCACAAAATATCCATAACAACAAAAATAACAAGAGTGTATCAAAGTATCACAGAGCAGAGAGTTTCAAGTTATGCTCATACAAAAAACAGATTGAGCCTAATAGAGCCAATATCAAATAAAAGAAAAAACAGTCATTAATCATCAGACAAATTGTAATCAGAGTCTGCAACATCTTCTTCACTGCCAGCGCCCAGATCCTTTTCCAAGTTTTCCAGCATCATACCCACTCGCTCTTTACATCTCCCCCAAGCACGTTCATTTTCATAGGATAGCTTTCGAGCAGCCCTATGGAATTGAATCATGAGTGTAGACATATTAGAAAATTCGGTGAGGATTTCCCTTGTTGACTCGGTTGCTTTAGAGGATTCAAACTGGCTTTCAAGGTCACTGTCCATTGGCATTGATTTCTTACTCTTTGTTCCTTTTACAGCACCACCGCCTTTGATCATAGAAAATTTGTTCTCCACAGTTTCATTTGTTAAATCTACCTTATAGTACTCAAAAATACACGTGAGAAACATTCCATAAGGTAAATTAGCCTTTTTGGTACTTCTTACACAGTCCCACATATGTCTGATCATGATATAAGCAAATGAAATAGGAGAAGAAGTAACAAGGGCAAAAATTATTAAAGAATCAGATACGGTTACCCTATTGTGAGAACCACTTTGTGGAGTTAAAATGTAGGTAGTGATGCGATGCAGCAATGAGTTGGTTGGTCCAAGAGCTTTGTGAGTAGGGACAGTGCCATCTAATCCAGACATGTTTGCACAGATATGAGAGAGAGCTTGTTTGTAAGTAAGTCCAATATGATCATCCCATTTGTCACTCATGTATACCCTCGGTCCCTCGTCCGTGTAACCAAGGGCAGCACTGATGGTTTCAGTGTTCAGAGCCATATGCACACGTTTCACATAAGAGTGAAGAGTACCATCAATCAGTCTGAGATTCGCATAAAATTGCCTAACCAATTTTGGATATACCATTTTGTGAGTGTGTAGCAGTGGAGACCATTTGATGTTATCAAACAAGGGTTGCAAAATAATTCCTTTGGTTGACATTTGATCAAGATTCACCAAGTAGGAGAGACAGATATGCCTCTTTTCCAGAACTTCTTGATGAAATTCATAAAATGCACATGTCAGGAATCTGGATGGATCATAGTGAGAATGTGGCTTGTGAAACTTGTTCTTGAATTCCAGTGACTCAAGATTTGCCGGTTCCCTGGTTTCATGCAACACGAAACCTTTGGGCTTCTGAGAACTTCTTCCTGATGTGTGTGGTGTTGCCTTCTTTGGTGATCGCGGCAGTGGAGAAGGAACGGGTGAGGTTTGAGACGATTCTTCTTCAACACTGGGCTCCTTGTTTTTGCCACGGCCAGAACTCTTGTGAGCAATCTTCTTTCTCATGGTGGGTGTTTGTTTGACAGATTGAAAGGGAGAGGAAGAAGATGTAGAGTGAATGTGAATATGAGTGTGTGTTTGTGGAGTGAACGGTTTTTGAGAGAGATTGATTCTTCCACTCTTTCTTGATGCAGTTTTCTTTTTCATTATGGGGAGAGAGATAATGGGGGTGGAAGAAGAAAGGTTGGCCGAAGGTGGAGAGTGGAGGGAGGTTAAGGAAGCAATAAATGTTGATTGGAGAGAGATGATGGGGGTGGTTAATAGTCATTATGCGCGGTTATTAACCAGAGCAGTTTCCCAAAAATTTGAAAGGAGGGTTCCTTGAATCAAGAGATTAGTTGAAAAGTTGAAAAGGAAGGATTTGATTTGACATTATCCCTTTTTCAACTAGATATGATAGGACAATTTTGAGATTTGGTTTTCAAAAAAATTGAATAATTAACAAAACAGTCAGAGATGGGTTAAAGGGATTTTTGTGGGGCCCATTGGAATTTGTTTCTGCGCAGTCTCCCCCTTAAGCATAGCTCTCCTATCATGCATTTATTTTTATCTCGTCTATTCCTGCGAGATAAAATTGAACATAGTCAGAAATTCACAGATTTTCAACATGATTTAAATCAATCATTCCCAAGCTTTTCCTCAACAAACAGAATCTATCTTCACAGAGGGGTTTTGTAAAAATATCAGCAAGTTGTTCTTCAGATTTTACAAATTGAATATCAATAGTACCCTTTTGCACATGTTCTCTAATAAAATGATATTTAATTTCAATGTGCTTTGTTCTAGAGTGCAGAACAGGATTTTTGGAAATATTTATTGCACTCATGTTATCACAAAATAAGGGTATGCTATTGATTTTTAATTTGTAATCTTCCAATTGAGTTTTTAACCAAATTAATTGTGAACAACAAGCAGATGCGGATATATATTCAGCTTCAGCTGTGGATAGAGCCACTGTGGCTTGTTTCTTGCTTGACCACATGTTGAGTGAGCTTCCAAGGAAGCAACACATGCCGGAAGTGCTCCTCCTATCCACTCGATCCCCCGCATAATCTGCATCACAAAATCCTACTGCACAAAAATCATCAGATTTTGGATACCACAAGCCATAATCACATGTTCCCTTAATATATCTAATGATGCGTTTAACGGCCGATAAGTGGGATTCTTTTGGGTGAGATTGAAATCTTGAACATACACCCACACTTTGAACAATATCCGGTCTAGAGGAGGTAAGATACATTAGTGAGCTGATCATTCTCCTATACCGTGTTTCATCCACATCTAGGCCATCATCATCCTTTTCAAGTTTATTGTTTGGATGCATTGGAGTTTTCATTGGTTTGGAATTTTCTAAGCCAAATTTCTTTATCAATTCTTTTGCATACTTGCCTTGGTGAATAAAAGTACCACTAGGAGTTTGTTTAATTTGGAGGCCAAGAAAGAAGGTTAGCTCTCCCATTAAACTCATTTCAAACTCACTAGTCATGAGTTTTCCAAACTCTTCACACAAGGACTCGTTGGCCGATCCAAACACAATATCATCCACATAAACTTGAACAACAAGGATGTCATCATTAGAAACTTTAATGAACAAAGTAGTGTCGGTGGTTCCCCTTTGAAAATGATTTTCTAACAAGAAGGCACTAAGCCTTTCATACCAAGCTCTTGGAGCTTGTCTAAGGCCATAAAGAGCCTTTGAAAGTTTAAACACATGATTAGGAAAATCTTTATGTTCAAAACCGGGGGGTTGAGCCACATACACTTCTCTATCAATAAAGCCATTAAGGAAAGCGCATTTAACATCCATTTGAAACATTTTGAAACCTTTATGGGTAGCATAGGCAAGAAGCAACCTAATTGCTTCCATTCTAGCTACCGGAGCAAAATACTCATCAAAATCTATTCCCTCTTCTTGATCGTAACCTTGGGCCACTAATCTAGCCTTGTTACGAACAACTTGTCCATCCTCACCAAGTTTATTTTTGAATACCCACTTAGTACCCGTTACCTTCTTACCATCCGGATGAGGTACTAATGTCCAAACCTTATTCTTGTCAAATTGAGCAAGCTCCTCTTGCATGGCCTTAACCCATGATGGATCTTCAAGGGCTTGCTTGACATTGTTTGGCTCCATTTGCGACAAGAGAGCAAAGTTGCTAGGTTCGGTTTGCCTTTTGGTGGAGGATCTTGTGGTTACACCTTGAGAGGGATCACCAATGATGAAGTCATGAGGATAACCCCTCATAGACTTCCATTCTCTAGGCTTTCGAACAGGTGTAGAGCTTTGATGAGCTTCTGGTGGTCTCACTATTTCAGTTGCTCGTGCCTGCTCAGGAGACAAAATGGAAATGTCTCCTCCAATCTGACGAGATAAAACCGGGCTGACAGATTCTTCATTTTGCACAGTTTTGGGATTTTCTTTACTTGTTCCATCCTCTTCATAATCTGAATCATTATCCTTTATAATACTGGGAATTAAGTTAGAATCACAAAAGGTAACATGTATGGATTCCTCTATGGTTCTATGTTCTTTGAGATAAACTCTATAGGCCTTGCTTGTGGTGGAATATCCAACAAACATTCCTTCATAGAATTTTGGATCAAATTTTCCAAGGTTTTCCTTATTGTTAAGTACAAAGCATTTGCATCTAAAAACATGAAAGTACTTAAGATTTGGAGGGGTTCCCTTCCATAGCTCATAAGGAGTTTTCTTTAACCCTTTTCTAATGATTGTTCTATTCAAAATATAACATGCTGTGTTCACAGCTTCAGCCCATAAGAATTTGGAAATTTCATTCTCACATAGCATGGCCCTAGTCATTTCTTGAAGGCTTCGATTCCTTCTTTCAACCACCCCATTTTGTTGGGGGGTTCTAGGGCATGAAAAATTATGAGAAATCCCTAAGTCATCACAGAATTTTTCAAAGTCTTGATTTTCAAATTCTCTTCCATGATCACTTATCAAATGGGCAATTTTCAAATCCTTTTCATTTTGAATTTTCTTAAAAAGGGTTGAGAAGGCATAAATGCATCATTCTTATGAGCAAGGAAAAGTACCCAACCAAATCTAGAGTAATCATCTACCACCACAAGACCATAGTGTTTACCTCCTAAACTTTGAGTTCTAGTAGGACCAAAAAGATCAATATGTAACATTTCTAATGGCCTTTTGGTTGAAATTCCATCTTTTGATTTAAAAGAGGATTTTACTTGCTTGCCCAATTGACATGCCTCACAAGTAAGATCCTTATCAAACTTGATGTTTGGAATTCCTTTAACCAAATTCCTTTTAACTAGCTTAGAAATTTGATACATGCTAGCATGTCCCAACTTTCTATGCCAAAGCCATTTTTCAAATTCAAAAGATGTAAAACATATTACATTTTGTTCCTTTAAATCCTCAAGAGTTAATCTATACACATTGTTGCATCTCTTGGCTTCAAATAAAATATCCCCAGTTTTCTCACAAACAACCAAACAAACAAACTTCTTAAAAATAACATCAAAACCTAAATCACACAATTGACTAACACTAAGTAAGTTATGTTTCAATCCATTTACAAGAAGCACATCATTTATACAAGATGAAGAATTTTTACCAACTTTCCCAACAGCCACTATTTTTCCTTTTGCATCATCTCCAAAAGTGACAAATCTTCCATCATATTCATCAAGCTTTATGAAGAAGGTTGTCTTTCCGGTCATATGCCTAGAACATCCGCTATCCATGTACCACATATTTTCCCTTTTCTTGGACGCTAGGCATACCTACAAAATAAGCTCAAGTGACCTTAGGTATCCAAATTTTCTTGGATCCTTTCACGTTAAACCATCTCTTATGTCCCAAATCATTGTAATCAAAAACAACTTTGCAAACTTTGTCACCAATCATTCTTTCACCAAAGAAACATTGAACTGGAAAATGACCACTTCGGTTACATAGTCTACAAAATCTTGGAGTTGTTGTTTTGTTAAAATAAGTTGGGTCTTGATACTTTACATCATTTGAAGATGAAGCAATGTTTTCAAAATGTGATTTTTCAGATTTATGAAATCCCAACCTAGCTTTATCATAAAGAGGTTTTTGACTAGCCAAGATTTGATTCAAATTTTCAGAACTTTGGGTGAACTTAGCTAAGTCTTCCTTAAGTCTTTTAACCTCTTTGAGCAACTCTTCATTTTGCTTAAAATAATTCACATATGCAAGGACAGAATGGTCACTTTCACAGCTTCTAACTTGGGCTTTTAACTGCTTATTCTCTTCCACAAGATCACAAGCAGTTTCGGCCTCTCTTAGTTTTTCTTTGAGGAAATCATTTTCAACTTTAAGAATGAAATTTTGTTGTTCAAGATCTTGATTCTCAGTTAGAAAACATCTTATTTTTTCAGAAAGGTGATCTATCATAAGATGAAGGTCTTCAGTGTTAGGGTTTTGAAAGGATACCTGTTCTATCTCATTTGCCATGAGACACGGCTGTGACTTAGTCTCAGATTCTTCATCATCATCATCTGAGTCATTTTCCAAATCTTCCCATGAAGCCATCAGTCCCTTTTTCTTTTTCCTTTTTGGCTTTTCTTCCCTTTTTAACTTGGGACAGTCAGATTTGAAATGCCCATTTTCCTTGCAATTGTAACAAATTACTTTGCTAAGGTCCTTCTTCATCTTTCTTGAGCTGTTGCCTTTGCCTCTGAGTTTCACCATTTTCATGAATTTTTTTTGCAAACAACACAAACTCATTTTCAGAAGAATTATCACTGGATTCATCATCCAGAGGGTTAGTCACAGAAGAAAAAACAATTCCTTTCTTTTTTGAGTCTTTTTTCAAATAACTGTTTTCAAAAGCTAGAAGATTTCCTCTCAAATCATCAAGTGTCATGGAATCAAGATTACTGCTTTCAGAAATAATTAAAGCTTTTGTTTCCGACTCTTTAGTGAGACATCTCAGCACTCTTCTCACAAGCACAGAATCAGAATGTGTAATTCCTAGAACATCTAAGCCAACAATGATAGTGTTGAACCGTTCGAACAGCTCATCAATGGACTCTCCTTCCTTCATTGTAAACATTTCATATTCTCTGTTCAACATATCTGTCCGAGTCTTCTTTACAATAGTGGTTCCTTCATGAGTGATTTGTAGCTTGTCCCAGATTTCCTTTGCCGTTGTGCATCGTGATACCCGTCGGTATTCCTCAAAGCTGATAGCACAGTTGAGCAGGTTTACTGCCTTGGCATTTAATTCTACCTTCTTCCTATCTTCCTCGGTCCATCTTGCTTCTGGTTTGAGAGAGACTACCCCTTCAGCACTTGTGGTAGTTGGAAATTGAGGCCCTTCAAGAATAATCTTCCAAAGTCTGTAATCTACAGCTTGTACAAATATCTTCATCCTCTCCTTCCAATAGGTATAATTTTTCCCATTAAAAAGAGGAGGTCTGTTGCTTGATTGTCCTTCGGTCAGATTATAAGACACCACATTTGCGCCACTGTTTTCCTCCATGAGGATCTTTACTCCAAGCTGCAAAGCTTGATCTCTTTGAGACCAAGCTCTGATACCAATTGATGGTTTCAGTGGCTAAGAGAAGGGGGGTTGAATCTTAGCCCCTTTTTTTGCTTACTAACACTTGCTGGACTTTGAAGAAACTTTTGTTTTTATCTCGTCCCTAGCCACGAGACATTTTCATTTTGTCTCGTCACTTGACACGAGACATTTTTGATTTTTCATCTGAACAGTAAAAACAGAATTGAAGTAGGAAGAGAGAGAGAAGATTACACCCAGATATATCCTGGTTCAGCTGCTAAGTGCAGTGCAGCCTACATCCAGTCTCCATCACAACAATGATGGAATTTCACTATAATCATCCAGATTACAACTTGTAAAGTGCTAACCCAACTTACAAGGGGATTCCCACAGAATCATGAAACACAACACAGATGTACAAAGGAACTCTAAGACATCTATGACTTTTTCTTTTAATTTTGCACTCTCTGCCTTTTTCCGCTCTATGGCTTTTTCATACAAACCTCACTTGTTTGCCTTTTTCCATGAGACTCAAGACATGACAAAATTAAACAGAAAAATATTAAATGGAAAATATTGAAGGAGAAGAAGAACTGCTAGCTTAGGTAGCTCTGAGAACTCTGTGCCTTGCACTCTCAAATCTTACTCCTTGCTCCAAACAGTGGCTGTTCTCCCTTTTTAAAGAAGAGAGAAGCCTCCACACTTGAAGCCAACACCCAAACCAACTTCTTCCTCCTTCAAGAAACAGAACCGGTTCGGCCACATAGAGAGAGAAGAGATAACCATGCAAAACCCAACATGCAATTACCTCTAGTCCTTTCTTGATCATCACTCTTCATCAATCCGAGCTCTCCATCCTTGGCTTCCTCTCCAAGATGGATTTCTGGCCCTTGATGCTTCATGATGATGATGACTTCATCTGCTTCAATCTCTGCCTCAACCATCACTTCGCCACTCTAGCTACTTCCTGTGGTGGTTGAGCAGAATCAAAGACAAGCCATGCTTCCAAAGATCTCTTCTCTTGGCCGAATCTTCAATGTCCATTTTTGAGCATGAAAAGCTCAAGATAACCTCACCAAATCTAACCATATTTGGTAAGTATCTTAGCTACAGCTCATTTTTATTTTAGTATGTTTTCTTGCCATCATTAGCTTGATAGTCTTGATGCATGCAACTTCTTCTTTTTCTTGGTTGAAGAACATTTCTTCCATTGTTTCCTGGACAAGGACCAAAGAAAGAAGAAGAAAGAGATGAGAGAGAATAAAAGAATCTGAAGAAAAGTAATGTAGAGTGGTTAAACACATTAATTTGAGAATAGCTTTTTTTTACTTCCCTTAGAGTGGCGTGCATAGTCATAATATCCATCAAATCAATCTTCTCTCTCTTTCTTATGTTTCCAATGCATTAATTAAATTTGAATTCCATCCAAATTGAGAAATGGAATCCGTTGGAGGCAAGCAACCAAATTCAAAGAGTTGGGTTTTTCATCAATATGCCCCAATCCCATTTTTCTTTCGGTCCATGCATGCTAAACAAATTGGGCTTGTGACATTATTTAAATTTCTGGTCCAATAGTAACATTTGCTTTCCTGATGAAATTTGGAACATGCACAAAGCAAATGGAAAGCATGTAACACAATATATAGATAAGCATCTATATATCTATATATCTATATATTCGTATAATTATGTTTATGTATCTCTCATAATTAAATTATGAATTTTGCTGAGACATTGTTAAGAATTGCCCTGGGGCATTCATGGCTAAAAAATTGGCCAAGTGGGAGGGGTACAATCCTAGATTAGGACAATACTATTACTAGGTTTCAAGCATGGTTTGGTCCAATAACTCATTATCTAGTACCATAGTTTTCTGCAATCCTTGGATCACATACTTACAAGTTAGGCTGTTCGGAACATACCCAACTTTGAGCAGCCTATCCTGAAGCTCCATCAACTCGGCCACATTACCATCCTCGCAAAAGACTTTGACAACTGCGTTGTAGCTTTCGGTATCATAAACTCGAAACTCCTTAGCAAATAAGTTCAGCAACAAAACAGCTTGTTCGACATTTCGTTCTTTGCAATAGCCATTTACGAACACTCGGCATATTTCTAGATCAGGGAGAATACCAGAACAAACCATTTCCTCCAACAAACCTTCAGCTTCCATAGTCTTGTTTGCCTCGCACCAGCAGCGTATAATAGCTCCATAGGCACTGAGATTAAGACTCATGCCCTTCTTTGCCATCTCAGATTTCAATGCGATTGCCTCTTCCACATTATTGAATTTACATAGAGACACCACAACTTCATTATAGGTACTCACTTTAGGTGTATAGCCACCATCCTCGGATACCCTTTGCAGAAGACTCCTAGCTGCAAACGGTTTACGTTCTTTACACAATGCAACTAGAAGATAATCGTGTAAATCTTCAGGAATCTTAACTCTGAATCTCTTAAGCTCCACAACCAAATTCAAGGCAGATGCCAACTTTCCATCCTTTACATATCCTTTAATGACAAGCCGACAAGAGATGTTGTCGGGACAAATCCCTTTTCCTATCATTTCGTGCAATAGCAATCTACACATTTGTGTCTTTCCTTCTCTGCAATAACCACCTATGAGAGTGTTATATGAAATAATGTCTGGATCTATCCCACTATGAACCATCTGATGGAAAAGTTGATGAGCCTTCTTGACCTTCCCTTCCTTACAAAGGCCATTCATCAAGGCCGTAAACGAAATCAAGTTAGGCATCACACCTCTAATGTGCATGATCTTATAGAGATAAAATGCTTCCTCCAACCTTCTTTTCCTACAATAACTATTAAGCAGTGTATTATATGTCACCAAATCAGGTTCAAATCCTTCTTCCTCCATTTTATCCAGGAACCCATTCACCTTATCCGAATCACCATCTTTGCACAAAACATGGGTCAAAATATTGAAAGTATAACCATTCCCATGTATCCCAAGTCTACCCATCTCTTCATATACTTCCCAACAATAACCATCATAGTTAAACTTAGACAAACCACTAAGTAAACAATTGCAAGCAGTTACACTAGGCACAAAACAAGCCTCAACATTCTTCCGAAAAGTTTCTAAACCCTTCTCAATCATACCAACCTTAACATAGGCCTTGATAAGCATATCAAAGATCACTGGATTCCAATTACAATTTTCAGCACACACAGCCAAATTCTGATGAATGTCTTCATTTAGGGCAAAACTCTGAACCTCAACCAATTGTATCAATTCAGACAACAAATTCATGGACTCGGAGAATATTCCAGACCATGCTAGTATGTGAATAACTATGCAATAGTTCTGAACAGTGTGTATAATACCCAAATCATGCTTAACCCAATTGAAAAAGGTGAGAGCTGAAGAGTAATCTGATTGGGACCTAAGTAAGATCCTTGAGATCTGATTGGCACCCAATTTGGGGAGAATAGCTCTGATATCATTCTGAAGAAGTGAAAGGTTGGGACTTTTTTGCTTCAAGGTTGAAGAGATGAGGTTGACTATTTTGTTAGGGTTTTGGGTATGAGGAAGGAGATGGTAGAAGGGACTAAAAATTGGTTTACAATGAGAGACATGATCAGGGACTAGAGGAGGAGGCGGAGGAGAAGAAGAAGAAGAAGATGATGATGATAATGATGATAATGATGATGTCGATAAAATTGAAATTTTTGAGAAAGGTGAAATTTTGGAGGTTGATAGTGAAAGAATGAACTCATTGGAAGAATAGGATGAAAGTCTACGAACCATGGGTAGCACACAAGCAGATATTAAATCTGAATCTCTGGAATATGAAAGCCGAATTGAGAATTCACTTGAAATGTAAAGGCATCAAACTTTGGCCTGAGTTCTTTTGTCATAGGCCCCCATACTCCATATCCATTGAATTTATGGATAGGAACACACAATGAACAAGAATCTTCACTTGTCATAACAGCATAACCTGGAGAATAATATAGAAAATAACACCTCTCAAATAGATTACAAAATGGATCATAAAACAAAATTGTCAAACAGAAAAATTTTAATCTTTCTAGTCCCTAAATGACTGTAAACACTAAACAATAAAGAAAAACAACTAACATCATCAATTTTTCCAAGCCTGCAAGGAATAATCCTAAATCCTTAAAACAAGCACCATTGAAAGTATCACAAATAATTCACGAATGAAGGTGTTCACACATAAGAATTCAAGGTAAATCAAGTATCATAAGGGAGTGCCTTCAGAATTTGTTAAATAACCACCAAATGCAAAGACATCTTTAAAAGTAACATATTCAGCACAAAGCAACCTTGTGTTATTACAGATTTATTAACCCAAGGGCTTAATACTATGTCCATCAGGCTACAAAACATAAAGTTTAGCATCCTCAAGAAAGATCCCATAACCAAGAATAACTCAACTCCCAAAGAGATGGCCCCACGATAGCATATCAAAAGGCTAGTTTTTGTAACCACCCGTGCTCTACCCAGGAAAGCCAATAACTTGAGAGCAACACTCAGAAAACAAAAATCTTTACCACAAAGATTGGAAGATAAGTAGTCCACGTTAAAAAATCAAAATATTATACATTAATAGAAGGTACTAAAACTGGACTTTTACCTTTTTATTATCCAATTTAAAGGGACCACAATTCATACTTATAATTAACTCCTCAGCAAGCCAGTATGTCATACATTAATATTTTTACTAGCTCACCTATAAGCAACCTCAGTCTTGTTTATTTGATCTCTCTGCCACTCACTCACATGAATTTTCTTCACTGCACTGCACTGCACAAATAGGCACAACTCACTTCAGTTTTCACTCTCTGTACTTCACACACAAAAATTGAGAGCACACCTCCACAAATGATAGCACTAATATTACTACTTATTATTAGCTTCATAAGTTGGTGCTTGATATAAATTGTGTTGCTTGATTTTACATAGCATAAGAACAAATAGTTGAATAAGGATGACTCTAATCAACTAAGTATTTATTTCCTTGTTATTTCAGACAATCTGAATATCAGAAAGGCTATTTGATCTATGGCTCTAGCTTAAGTCAACCCAAAGAATCCTCCATTTGGATTTAAATACTTGAATAAAGATGACTCTAATCAGCTAAGTGTTGTATGCTTAACATGAGAAACACCACATGTAATATTATGCAAGCATTATGAGGCACTACAATTATGAGGCACTACAATTTTGGTGGAAGGTGAGTATTCATTGTTGTCACTACTTGTTACATTGAGAGAAAACAAGTCATCATAGTTTTCAGATACAATAAGGAAACAAAGTAAATGACGTGACTTGCTTTTACAATTTCTTAGTCTAATCTAACACTTCTATGTTCCTACACATGAGGAGAATTACTATAACACTAGTCTTTTCTAGTGACTAACCACACTTCTAGATAGAGAGAGCCATAGACAACAGAAGCAGAGTTCAATCATAGTGGAGAGTGAAAATTCTCCTCATAACTTCCCTGACTCAAATCAACCAACTCTAGTTCGAAAAGCAAGGAAATAATAAATAATTGTGTAATGCAATCACAAAACCATGACAACCACAAGCATATTTTTGCAATGCATAGAGCAGAACATGTTTGATGAAATTCCCCAAATAAGAAATAACAGAGAGAACAAAAACAGAGCACAATCAATCTTAATACTAACATCATAAGAATCAATTAGTTTAGAATAAAAACAATAAATAAGATGAAAAGAACAACAATCTTTGATGAAGAACAAGGAAGGAGCACGAACAACGAGAAAGGGGGATGGACCTGCGAGACGACAGCGGCAGCAGCTTTGTGAGAGGGAGAGATAGACAACGCAAGGAACCTGCCATCCTGATCAGTGGCTTCGTGAAAGCAAGAGAGAGAGAGACCATGCAGCGGACTGGCGAGCCTGCTCGGCAGTGGCCTCGAGATGAGGAGGAACGTGGCTGAGAAGGACTAAAGAACCTCTTAAACTCTCTGATTGAAGAACCATATTCTCATTTGTTTTTAATTGAAACACCTATTTTGTCAAAAATTAATTAAGAATGGATAAAAAAGTCAAAATGTTATTCGTACACTAAAAACAGCTACCAATGTATTTGTATATAAATACATGTAGTTTAATTTATTTTCAATGTGTATTTGTATTTCAACATGTATTTTATACTGTGACTGATTTTGGTGTACACGTAGCATAATCATAAAAAATTGTGTAATTCACGTTTACTGTATCATGGTGTGTTAGGCATATTCGTAAGGACCAAACCGCTAAACGACCCGATTATACGACTGGGTCACTTGTTCAACCGATAGGTTACTGGTAGACCCGGTTAATCCAGTCACAATTAAATATAAATATAAAATTACAAAAAATAAGCTTAAAATTCAAAATTCAAAAGCATGCCTCACAACCATATTAATAACAAACAAGTATCAATTCTTAAACATAACTAATGATGTAAAGATAAAAAATAAACTACTCACTAGTATAAAATACTTTCTTAATTTAAATGGAGAGCAAAACATAACACAATACGTAAATGAAGTCCAAGGAGTGATCTCAAAATCGGCATCTATATCTTTAAATCGGACAAATTTGGAGCTTGACCAACATTGCCTTCTTTTTTATTTGCATCTATATCTTCCGTAGCCTTGTTACCAACTAATTAAAAACTAAATTCAACTAATTATACCAAATCAATATTGCCTATGTAAGAATCAACTCAATTAATACTAAAAAGCAAATCTATTCTTCTGGAAACAAATTCAGCTCATTGATAATTTTCAACAACAAATTCAACTATGATAATTTTCAGCAACAAAAAATTTAGCTCCCAAGATGATTTACAGCGGCAAAAAATTTAGCTAAGTGATCATTTCGACAAGACTGCAACAAATTCTAGGTTCAGTGATCCTTAGCAACAAATTCAACTTAGAAATGATTTTCATCAACCAAAAAACTATCCCGCTGATATTTTCAGCAACAAATTCAACCTACAACAACAAATTCAGCAGCAAATTCAACTTACAACAACAAATTCAACAATTCCTAGTTCATTCATGATTTACAGCAATATTTACATCAACAACAAAGCAAATTAATTGAGTTTAGCAATTCAGCAACATCTCAAAATACGGGGAGAAGGAAAATATGGAAAAGAGATCACAGGGGACTTACTAACAGTCCACGGCGACGACGACGAACAGAAACCAGAAGACGGCGAGCAGAAACCAGAAGACGACCCCACAAGAGGCATGAAGCAAGCTACGACCCCAGGAGTTGCCTCTGCCGCCGGCGACGAGGAGCCTAGGGACAAGACTTGAGTGAGACGACGAGGAAGGCCGCGAGACGAACGACGAGACGCCAAGTGAAGTGTGACTGAGACGAGACTCGAGTAAGGGCAGTGAGAGAGAAGAGAAAGTTTGAGTCTAAGAGGGAGACGTTCTGAGGGTGTTACCGTGTTAGGGTGTTATCAAGGTTCTGAAAACCGGACCGGTCATCGAATTGCCTTAGTTATTAGTTCATTAGTTTATTGGTCCAACTGGTTCAACTGTGATTCAACTAGAAAAATCGTTTTATAATAAAATAAAAAATATATTATAAATAAACACCTTAAATATAATTATAGTCAAATATAAGCCTTAAAATATCTTCCAAATTTAAAACACTACATCAATCAAAATCTAATATAACTTTTAATCTCATCAATTATTAACAATTTGTCATCATTAGTCATTATATCACTATTGAACTCATTAATAAAGTCACAAAAAACAAAAGAAATTCATTGAATTAACCAAACCAATAACAAATATTCGGTCATCTACTCATTTAGTTAATTGAGTTATTTCAATTCATCTATTTCTTCATTAAAAACAAATATCACAAATTTATTTCTTCTCTAACAAAAGACGGATCATAATGAACAAATAAAAGCTCCGACAAACTTTTAACAAAATTTTTAATATAATTTTAATAAAGATTAACAAGAATTTCAGCCAATCACAATTTTAGCAAAATCTCAGCATAATTTTAACAAAAGTTAATAACCTTTTCCAAAAATTAACCAACAAAAGCATTCAATGATTCAATAACACCAAGAATATAGAGTTCAAAACAACTAGATATAGAAGGGAATCATAGCTAATCATTCAATGATTCAAGTTAAGGAAGGGAAAGCTCTAAGATGGTTCAATCATCGCTAACTAGATATGTTTTCAATCTTGCTAGAATCAAGCAACAATTCAGCAATCACCAACCACAATTTCAGATGCAAAATCAGCAACAACAGAAATTAAATGATTACAAATTAGTAATTACAATGAAGCAGCAACACAAATTCGGCAACAGCAGAACCAACTGCATCAACTAAAAAACTTCATGCCAAATTTGAAAAATCAGAAATGCAGTGGAAGAAGTAATAGAACTACACACTGAAAGTTTAGACCTAAGAAATTCAATTGAGCAAAACTCACTGTGGATCTGTTGTCGCACGGCGGAGCGAAGCAATGGCACCAAGGTCGGTGCCTCGGTGAATGGCAACAAGGACGGAGGTGCTACGAACGGTGGTGGCGCGATGAACGAGGGTGGCGCTAATGGTTCTTCGGGTGTGCTCCACCGCGACCCCGCGAACAAGCACGGCGGTGCTGTCGCGACGCAAAAAAGAGACAACGCGAGCACTGAGAACTGACCTGCACCGAGCAGACGACGGCGACGGCGACCAGAGGGGAGACGAGGATGACGGCGACCATAGAGCAGAGTGGCAGACGAAGACGAACGCGACAAAAGGAAGACGAAGACGACGACGGTGAGACGAAGACGACGACGGTGAGACGAAGACGACGACGAAGGCTACCACGACGAAGACAATGGCGGTGGTGGAGGCTAAGGTTACCGTTTGAGCCTTTGAAGTTTGGAGGCTAGGGTTGCTTTCTGATTCAGGAAGGAAGGGGCAGGGGTCACGCGAAGAGACGAGAGTGAAAGTCTGAACTCTAAAGGCAGCTTTTCTTTTTTGAAACGGCGTCCAAATGTAAATGAACCATTTTAATTTCTGGTTTGCAGTTAAATCTGTCCGACTGATCGATCCGGTCCAATTTTTAAAAGCATGGGTGTTAGTGTACGTTTGAATTGGGGTTTATGAAATTGGAGTTAAATGAGTGTGATTTTGTAAAATTGATTTTGAGTAAAAGTGAGTTTATGTCAATATGATTTATGTTTGGTAATTCTAAATTAAAATTAATTTTTATAAAATAAATTATTTAGATAATATTAGTTAAAATTAAATATATAATTACTAAAAAATATATAATATTAAATTATAGTATTTTTTAAGTATATTTAATTTTTTATACCTTTTTAGTATTTTTATATAATTTTTTTAAATATTTTTAGTATTTTTTTGTATGTTATAATTTTCTATTACTATTGTTATTTATGATTAATTTTTTGTTTAATTTGTTTTATCTAATGAAATTAATGAATCATATTATAAAAAAATAACAATAATAAATGTAATATACAAAAATTACACTTATAAAAATATACAATATCAAACAAAATTTAACAATAAAAGAAAGCTCATATAAAAGATAATAAGAATTTCATAAATAAAATAATAAGATATATGAAAGGTAGGATTGATATAAAGAAAATAAAATTTTAAAGTTAATAGTTAAAGCTAATTACTGAAAGCAAAAGCTACAACTTTTTACTTTTTGTAAGCGTTAATTTGAGTATAAAATTACATTTACATTCACAGGAAAAGAAAGTTGCCAAACAAAAATGGAAGTGTTCAAGAAATTCAAAATAGTGTTTAGGACAATGGGGCCATGGCCTCGCAAATATTTTATAAAAAATTAGTAGTAGATTTTAAAAAAATAAAGAGTAGTTGATTTGGCTCAAATACTCTATTATAATTTAGAGTATCTAGATTCAATTCTAGTTTTAGAGTGAGTCTTTGTTGATTAAATTATATCTAAAAAAATTATCTAACAAAAAAAGATAAAAATAAAAAAAGATCATCTAACAATCAAATAAAATAAAATAAGTTATCTAACAAAAAAAGATAAGAATAAAAAAAATAATCTAACAAAATAAAAATCATCATTATAAAAACACCATAAAAACATGCTCTTTGCTGCTTGTTGATTTGCTTCTCATTATAAAAAGCACGCTCTGTTAAAAAATTAGGTATTTTTTATTTATTTAATTTAATATTATTTTATATATTATTATTTATTTTATTTAATTTTTGATATGATAAAAAATATTAGAATATTCAATACATATTGATATTATTGTATTTGTATAAATTGATTAAAAAAATCAATAAATATTATAAATTTTAATATTTATCCTTTTAATTTTTTTAAATATTTTACAGGATATATATTCAAATTTTTATACAAAATAATGATAAAAACTCAAAGAATTGATGTATTTTTTAAGAAAAAAGCTAATATTCAAGAAAAAAAACATATAACTTCTACAATATTAACACTTGTAAATAATTTTTCTACTTTAATGAATCACAAAGAAAGTGAGATACAACTTTCAAAAATTTAAAGAGTTGCATCTGATGAGTTTGACTTTAATTTTTTGGAATGAGACCTTGGAAAACGGCTTCATATTTGGCAATATCATCCAAACAAGAGAGATGATGTTAGACGAGCTTATCTTAAATAGGGTCTATATCAAAAGTATCTTAATAATTATTCTCTATCTTATAAAATTATTTATTTATTATCTTATTAGTAACAAACTTAAAGAATAATTATATTTATAAATTTTATTTTGATATAAATATTATTATTAAATTTTTATGTTAAATTCCCCTCTCCCCAAAATTTTTTTTCACCCCACAAAATTTTTTTAAACTCCGCCACAGTGTGCTTTTTATGTTTTAAACTCTAAATCAAAACACCCTTGAGTTTCATATCTAAAAAAAATAAAAAATAAAAAGCATGACCAGGTGCGGATTGTATAGAATGGCTGGGTCACCGATTTTTACAAAATCCAGCGGGCAGACCCGCGTCTTTTTGGGTCTAATCCTGGGGCACAAGTAGCTCAACTTGGCCAAAGGACCAGGTTAGCGAATTTTCGGTCAAATTGAACTGATCGAGTTAAGTTTGATAACAATTGTGTTAGATAAAAATATGGAAAAGTATAGGAACCAAGTGTCTAACTAGTCAAAAAATGAACAACTCAATTAATTATAATTATTAATAATTAATTTTAAATTGTTTAAATTTAAAATTTAAAAAATTTAAAACTGATTAAATAAATCTAATTAAAGTCTATAAAAACCTTCATCTTCTCTCTCACATCAACATACCCACCTCTAACAACCACACACACCCTCTCTCTCACCGTTAGCGTCGGTGCGGTCAATTCCCATTATCGAAAAAATCCAAGTCATTATCATCTCAAGAACATCAGATGAAGATAAATAACTGGATTTTGAAATTACTTCTTGGACATAATTTATAGATTGTTATTCTTAATTGTGTCAAATTAAGATACTATTTTAGTAGTACTGACTAATTTCATATCTATTTTAGAATTTGAGACTTAATTGTTGTTCAAATATTAGTAAAGACAAATATTTCAAATTTTAATTTTAAATTTTTTATTATTTTATATTTTTAGTTTTATTTAAATAAGATCGGATTAACCAGTTCAATCCGTGATTTATCGGTTGAATTAGAGACCTAGTGACCTAATAGTCTGACTGGTTCGATCAACGAATTGATTCTGATAAATATAGTTGGGAGGAGTATGCAATAGAGTTAGAGTATTGGAGAATAAATTAAGAAGTGTGGTTTGAAAATTTTAAATAATTTTTTAAAATTTAGATAGTTTTATCAAGAGTAACTTATCTTTTATGGTTACAAATTAATTTTAATTATTTTATGCTTAGATTTGTCAGAATTTTAATTTTTCATGGTTATTTTTAATACATTAATTGGTGGTCAAGTAATAACTTCTTGGTGAAAAGAAGTTTAAGGAAAGAAGGTAGAGAGAGAAGAATGGAGGAGAGAGAGAAGGGCACATTAAGTTGGAGAAGAGAGAGAATTTAATTTTTTAAAGGGTTTATTATTCCTTATATTTAAAAGTTAGGGGAAAACTCTGTGTACAAGCGATTAGGGCTTGTAAGTATTACAAGCCAATTAAACTCTAATCCCAAAATTCGTGGCAAGTGCTACGTTCCTTACACGCGCTACATTCCTTCTTCTTCTCCTTCTTTTTCGATCGTTCTTTTATTCTCCTTTCTCACTGGTTTGTTCTTCGTCGTTAACGTTAGTTCCTCCACATACTGTTACGACACGTTTTTATTGCACCTTCTTCTTCTTCTTCTTGCTGCACGTTCTTCTTCCTCTTCCTTTTCTTTTTCTTCTTTTCTTTTTTTTCTTGCCTTCTCTTTCTCCTTCTTCATTTACGTGCTTTTCTCTCTGTTTTCTTTTTTCGTTATTCTCGATTTCTATTGTTTTTTGACATCAAGCTCTGAAATCGTTTTTGAAGAAGAAGATCCTTTGGGTGTATTTTCTGTAATCTTTTGGGTGTATTTCTATAATCGTTTGGGTGAATTCCTGTAACCGTTTGGGTGTATTTCTGTAATCTCTTGGGTGTATTTTATGTAATCGTTTGGGTGTATTTCTGTAATCTCTTGGGTGTATTTTATGTAATCGTTTGGATGTATTTCTGTAATGCTTGCCATTTTTTCTGAAATGAAAAATACACCCATAGATATGAGTCAGATACACCCATAGATATCAGTCAGATATCAGTCAAATACACCCAAATGATTACAGAAATGCACCCAAAGGATTACAGAAAATACACCCAAACGGTTACAAGAATTCACCCAAACGATTATAGGAATACACCCAAAGGGTTACAGAAAATACACCCAAAGAATTTAAAAAAATACACCCAAAATTCGTTGAAGTACATCTTATGCATAATTTAGAACTCTTTCTCTTTCTCCTCCTCATCTTCTGCTGCTTCTTCTTCTTCAAAAACGATTTTACCATGAAAAATCGAAAAAAAAAAGAGAAAACAGAGAGAAAAGACGTAAATGAAGAAGAAGAAGAGGAAAACGAGGAAGAAGAACGTGCAGAAACGAAAGAAAAGGAGAAGAAGAAGAGTAAGAGGAAGAAGAACCTGCAGCAAGAAGAAGAAGAAGAATTTCAGAAACCATGAAAATCGAAAAAAAAACGAAGAGGAAGAGGAAGAGGAAGAGGAAGAGGAAGACAAAGAAGAAGAAGAAGAGAAGAGAATAGAAGAAGAAGAAGAAGACGAAGAGGAACCGTTTGAGTGGGGCGCGTGTAGTTACGCTCCATTCAAAATGAGTTAATGCGCGTGTTAATGAAGTTTGGGCTGATAACTTGTAAAACTTGTACGGCCTTTTTACTTGTATGTGTAGCAGGCCCCTAAAAGTTATTTCTATGTGACATCCATGTACTATCTGATATGTCAATATATCACCATTTGGCAAATCGGTTACAGAAGTTGCTTAAATCAGATGGTTGGAGAGTCAATTAAGGATTTTCGACTTATGGATAGATGATTTATCCTTTGGCCAAATAATGAACTAATCAAAAATGATATTCACTCTTAATATAACTTGGATAACAATAATTGAACCTGCTGGAAACGGGCGAATTATTTTATTTTATTTAAAAAAAATACAAACTTAGACTACATGGTTTAAAGTTTTGGATTACCCACAGCGCGGTAGGATAAGGATTAATCTGTCGTTGATCTGAGATTAATAAATTGTCGCATTCATAAGACGAAATTCTAATTCTCAACACTTGTTTAAATGAATCAGGGAACCGACCAACCAAGTTGGTTGTTGTTTAAAGTTTTAAACAGACAAAGAATGGGACCCTACTTGCCCAATACGCACCCAAGTGGCCAAGTTCCAACGCTAGGTAACTGCTGTGCTGCTACCTTACTCTTCTCCCCCTTTTCCTTCTCTCCTCTCAAAGTTTGCCAGCGTCATTGCCACCACTGGCGTCGTTGCTCCGCTCTCCGCATCGCTAATCCGTTGAGTCCGTCCAACTCCGGTGCCATCACCGTTCTCCATTTCTCCTCCTGCATCACTACTCCGCATTTTTGCCACCAGCGTCTCTGCCACTCGTGTCTCTTTGCCGGCATCCCTCGCCTCTCCAACCACTTCTTCTCCGTCCCTAGTTAGATTCACTGCTCTCTGATTTTCTGCTTGGATTTGGCATTTTGCATTTCGCTCCTTGAATTTGATTTTATCCCAATTAATAATATGTTTCTGATAATGTAATTTATTTTTGTGTTAAAATTCTATGTTGCTTCATGAATTTGATTTTGATTTTATGATGTTGTTGGCTATTAGTCTTTGTTGATATATGTAGTTCTGTTTGTTAATCAATGTTAGCTATGATTGTATTTTCAAATTTTCACCATCTCTCTTGATATATGTAGTTCTGTTTGTTAATCAATGTTAGCTATGATTGTATTTTCAATTTTTCACCATCTCTCTCTTTCTGCCATGTTGTGTTCATGCCATCCCTCCTATGCAATCCAAGAAAGATACCATTAGTATATAAAATAAACACAATATATATTTCTCTTGTAGACAGTAATGTTACAATAATTTGTAACACGTAGGGTCAAATTCTTTTCCAATTCTGCAATGCGGGTAACTATGTACTCAATTAATATGTGATAAATCATGTGCACCACCAACTAACACATCCACTTTATTTCATAATAGGCAAAACCTTATTAAGAAGTGAAGAGAAAGAGAACCGTAAGTAACATGCCGAATTGCAATGACAAACAACAGAAGATGTGGCTTTTTCAAACTTGTTTCTCTTTGTAATGCTTCTCACTCTTTCTCAAATGCAAAACCTCATTCGCCTCATCAATGAGCACTGCACTCCATCTCAACTCAAACTTGGTAAGATTTTGATGTCTGTTGTTAACATGAAAGAATACCCCACTTCTATTTTTCTTTTTGCACAACTGCAGTTTAGGTGTATCACTCCTTCCATGATTAGTTTGAGCATGTTGATCAATTATTTTTGTCGTTTGGGTCAAATGAACTCTGCTTTCTCTGCATTGGCCAAGATTATCAATATGGGTCATGAATTGAATGTTATAACACTTACCACACTCATCAGAGGGTTCTGTATAAACGGAAAGGTTAGGGAAGCCCTACGGTTTCATGATAAGCTAATATGTCTAGGTTTTTAGCTTGATGAGGTTAGTTATGGGACCTTAATTAGTGGTCTATGTAAAATGGGGAAAACAAGAGCCACCATGGAGCTTTTGCAAAAGCTAGAGAGTTATACAGTTAAGCCTAACATAGTAATGTACAGAACACTTATCGATGGATTGCGTAAAGATGGTTCTGTAAATGAGGCACAAAATTTGTTCTCAGAGATGATTTCTCGAGGAATTTATCCTGATATTGTCTCATTCAATTCTCTGATGCATGGCTTGTGTTGCACTGATCGTTTAAAAGAAGCAACTCAATTGTTGAATGATATGGTTGTTAAAGACATTAACCCAGATGTATGTACCTATAACATTCTACTCGATGCATTATGTAAAGAATGAAGAATAAAAAAAGCCAAACAAGTGTTTGATATATTGATGGACAGAGGAATCAAGCCTGATGTAGTCACATACAATGCATTAATATATGGATACATTTTAATTGGCAAAGTGGATGAAACAGCATGTTTATTTGGTGATATGAAGAAAATTGGTCGGGCTCCTTGTGTCTGGAGTTATAGTATTATGATAAATGGATATTGTAAACACAAAAGATTGGATGAAGCTGTAACACTCTTTAAAGAGATGCCCCATTGAAATTTGGTTCCAAGTACTGTAACATATAATTCTCTTATTGATGGCTTTTGCAAATCAGGGAGAATACCTGATGTGCAAAATTTTCTTGAGGATATGTATGCTAGAGGCCAGCTCCCAAATATTATTACTTACAATATCTTGTTAGACAATTTGTGTAAAGGTAGTCATCTTGATGTTGCAATTGAATTATTTCCGAAAATTTTTGGCAAGGGGGGTTTGGTCCTTATGCCATACACCATACTGATCGATGGATTCTATAATCACGGGAGACATAAAACTGCTGAAGAGGTTTTCAACCTTCTCCATAATAAAGGTTGGCGAGATGTTAAAGCAATTGATGCTATGACCAATGGGCTGTGTAAGGACTAAGGAGGGCTTGTTCGACAAAGCAATAAGCTTGCTATCAAATGGATGGCAATGGTTGTGCTCTAGATGATATAACTGCTTTTGCAATTGTTCATGCTCTTGAAAAAAATGAAAAAGAAAAAGCAGAGAAGCTTCTTTGTAAAATGATCTTTAGAGGCCTATTGAAGCGTTAAAAGAAGGTAATACATTATTGTTTTTCAACTAAAATTGTTTCTTTTTATGTTGAAAAGTTTTATTATGACTTTTATTCATAAAATTAAAGTTTAGAGTAAGATTTGATTTGTGGCTCTGTCTTAGGACCAATTCCTAGACTGGCAAGTGCTTACAAGGTGGTTTATACATGATTGTGCAGTATAAATATGTAGAAATCAAACTATCCTATATAAAAACTTAGAATGGAACTTAAGGATTGACAAAGCATGACCTACCAGCTAGGTGAGCTGAAAAAGTTTATTACTTTTATGTCAAGAATGGTGGACTATTCATGGCTATATCATTGCTGAAGTCTCTAAACATTCCTGTGTCCTCAAAATTTTATTATAACCTTGTGTTATTGGTTAATTTCTTATATTTAGAATATTTAGGGAGTGTAGTTAGAATTATTATGATCATTCATATACTTTCATTTTGAACCTGACTAGTGATTACCTTTATGGAAATTTTTTTTAAAAAAATTTGAACAGTAGATAGCAACATTCCCTGGTTTCCAATTTGTTCATTGTGTGTGTGTGTGTGTGTGTTTCCCTTTCACATTGGCTAAGAGAAGTTTAATCCTCACTTTTTTGGTTGCACAAAAAAATGTTCCTTAGATGGTTGTAGATATTGATCTGTTTTTGCTTTTCAAATGATTGGTTTGCTTTTCGACAGTGTAGCATTTCTTGGGAGTAATTTTTTAAGTTATCTTTCAGAGAACAATATTTGAGAAGGTTGAATAAGTGAAATATGAGAGACTGAAAGGGGCATTATTTCTGTGGCTAGCAATTTGAAATTGGTTTTGAGATATAACTATAAATTATGGCCATCGATTGGAACTAAAGTACACCAAGTGTCTGTCTTCTTAAACTTAAACTTGGCTACTATTTATCTCAGAAACATGATGAACTTGTCTTTGCAAAGTTGTTTTTCTTCCAGCTCCGTCCTCATGTTGTTTTTTAGAATTTAATTAAAGATCGATCTTTGTTCAGTATTTCAAAATCTCTTTTGAATATTTTGGCAGTGCAATTGTTTAGAAGGATACTGCTAGCACACAAACCTGTTACATATTTCTCCAAGTTTCAAACCTAGTACAATCCAATTGTTGTCTGTGTTGAGTTTTTTTTTGTTTTTTGGGTCTAATGTAGTTATTATTTTAAATGTCAGGTAGGATTTGGAAAAGCAGCAAGTATGTTTTTCTTTGCTTTGAAGTATATGAATCTCCTTTGATCACCACTGTCTCAAATGCTCTTCATTCATCGAACATCATGCCTCGAAATGCAAAATCATGGTTGATTGAATTTGATAATGGGAATCCATTCCAGAATTCGTCCACCATCCTTTTCTTGTGATAGTACTTTAAGAGGGGAGTGGATATTTTCACTCTCTAATTGATAATGCCACTCTTCTATTGTATGTAATTTCCAACATATCTTTAAAGTCCACTAATTCTAGAAGTATTAACCTTATACATCTTATTAGATGAGATTCGAACATCGAAACTTCTTGCTATAGGATTGTGAAAACCTTATATTCATTATATAGTGTATAGGCTAGAAAGTTCTAGTTGCTATAAGAGGTTATGTCATTGGCTTGAAGTTACTATAAATAAAATACTACTGGAAGCTTTGAATTGTGTGTACGAGGTGAATTGTGAAGTGTGAAGGGGAGAGTGATAATCGAAGAGTAGCAGAGAGTGAGTGAGTCAAGTGCAGGTGTGAGATGTATAGAGAGCAAGAACAATTAAGATCTAGTGTTTACATCATTAGTAAGGCCCGAGTGTAAATTGTGTCTCTTTAAATTGTACTCTTGTGTTTATAAATTTAAAAAAATCACAACTTTTGTGTCTCACTCTGCATATGTTATTTTTGAAGTTAGACAGCAAAATTCCTTTTATATCTTTTCTTTCTTCTTTGCTAGAAAAGAGTTGCAATGCCTTCTATTTTTTAGCCTTGTGATGATTGTTATTTGATTAGCATATAACTAATGAAATTCTTGGCTTGGATTTACTCTAAACACAAGTTAATGTTGTCTTATGATATTTATAATTAGGAACAATAAATTTGTCAATTCAAAATATAGAAACTTTGATAGTATCAATTTTTGTTCTACTTGGTACTTTGATTTTATATACATTGAAACTTTGCTTTGAATTTGAACTGTCCACCAGTCCTGTATAGAAAGACCACCAATTAGTGAAATTAAAGTGCTTACTACCTTCTGACTATATAGAAAAATAGAAAATTTCTGTTATAATCAAGGCATGTGCAATGAAATTATGTTACCTTCACTTATTTTTTATTTAATTTTATTTTATTTTAGTTTTTCATGGTATCTCCTAGTCTTATAGACTAAGAACCAATTCATCACGAACTAGAACTCTATTTAAGGGTTTACTGTTGATAAATAGGATATTGTATGCACAAAGTTAAATTCGAACCTCCACCTCTTGTTTAAATGGACTAATGAACTAACTACTAGATCAACCCATATTGATTACCTTGACTTATTTGACTTGCTAGCTACATGAGCAAAGAGTAAATAATCATTTTTTAACCACGAATGATTTAGACGGCGGCAAAATTGACCATGAATATTTTAAATAATTTTTGTGACCGTTAATGTTTATTTTCGCTTGAGATTTCTAATCGATTGTTACTTAACTAAGAAATTCTCGTTAGTTTTTTATTAGGTGGCAGTAAGATATCCAATGTGACAATGGGTGTTAACATTGATATTATCGTCCTTTCTTCCTCTTTGAATACTCATCTTCTTCTCATTTTTTTCTCCCATGAAAAACCCTAATTCTGAAATATAAAGGCTAAAATTGTACAAATTTAAAGATACAAGAGACCGATTTAAAGAGAATGTCAAAAATCTGAAGAGCAGAGACTAAAGTAAAGTCCCTCTCTTGTGTACATAAACACTGCATTTACACCCCCTTCTTTCTCTCTTTCTTGGTGTGCAGTCCTTTGATAGCAACAGTGATAGAAAAATAATAGAGAAGGGAGCTACTAAGAAGAAATCATTACCCTTCTCTCTCTCGACAACAATTCATCACTATATATATATCACCCCTCCTTTTCTTGTCTTGAAAAAGAGACGTATATAGTTATATAACATACATTATTCAAAAGCTTTCACTTTTTTGTTTAACTCATTGTCCATCTTTGCATGTTATTTTTTTTTTTTGAAAAAAATGGAATTGAATAGACTAATATGATTCAAACCCTGCCACTATAATTTTCAACTTTCAGAGGCTTCTTTGAATCATTTATGAATTTAAGACCAATTTTTAGAGTCCCATAATAATCATTATAGCACGTGTTTATGGGGTCATTAGAAGTGAAAAAGATTAATTTTGCAAAGAATGATTTATGTTAACTTTTTCCAGTCGGATTCAAAGAGGAAGAAAGGGGTATAAACTGTTAACACTATTACACTAACGTCTATTGTTACATTGGAAATCTCATTGCCAGCTAGGATAAAAAACTAACGATGACTCTAATTAAAATATCGATTGGTTAGAAATGTTATATATGTTACGATGGATGTCCATATCCATTTAATGTCTACTCAGCAAGTCCTATTAGAAAGTACATGCATTAAAGAAGGTGCGGTGCATACTTTTCAACCTTTGAAAATGTGAACCTTGAATTTGTATAATCAGAGGAATGATATTAGGCTTACATAGCAGCAATAATAAAAAAACAAAAAACAAATGCTATTATCTCTCTTTATTTTTTATACTCCTTTCTATCTTTATATATATACACATTACAACATATAATAATATTATTATTATTATTATTATTATTATTATTATATATATATAGATTATTATTGAGCTAATTATTTTAATACTAGAGTCTTCTATTTATACATCTTTATTTTATATTTAATATATCTTTTATTTATTTTACAACACGTTATCAGCACGAGACTCTGATCAAATTTTTAGGAAGACTCAGGTAAAATTTTTTTATTATGTCGAAACTCTCTCATCTTGAATTCAATGCTCTTGATATATCTGGAAACAATTATTTATCATGGATATTAGATGCTGAAATCCATCTTGATTCAATGGATCTTGGAGATACCATTAAGGCTGAAAATAATGCATCCCAGAAGGATAAAGCCAAAGCCATAATTTTTCTTCGTCGTCATCTTGACGAGGGACTGAAAAATGAATATCTCACATTAAAAGATCCTGCAGATCTTTGGAAAGACCTTGAAGAAAGGTATAATCATAAGAAAACGATGATACTTCCTCAAGCCCGATATGAATGGACGCACTTGCGTTTACAAGATTTTAAATATATAAATGAATATAATTCTGCAATATTTCGAATCACCTCACGAATGAAATTGTGTGGGAAAAAAATAACTGATCATGATATGTTGGAGAAAACTTCTCAACCTTCCATGCCTCGAATGTGCTCCTGCAGCAGCAGTATCGAGAGAAAGGGTTTAAAAAATATTCTGAGTTAATTTCTTGCCTTCTTGTTGCTGAACGCAACAATGAGTTGCTATTGAAAAATCATGAAGCGTGCCCAGCTGGCGCCGCCCCATTTCCTGAAGTAAATGCGGCAAATTACCCCAGAAGAGGTAAATGGCAAGCTTTTAATAACAAGAAAAATTATGGAAGGAAAAAGAATTATATTCAAAAGAGAGGATCTCACCAGAAGTGGGATAAAGAAAGAAATATCGGGCAGAATAAATCAACAGAGGATAAGTGTTTCCGGTGTGGTGGAAAGGGCCATTGGTCACATACCTGTCGTACCCCAAGGCACCTAGTCGATCTTTACCAAGCATCTTTGAAAAAGAACGACAAGGGAAAAGAGTCAAATTTTGTCTCAAATGATGCTGAAAATTCCACCACTCATTATGATGTATCTGATTTCTTTGAGGATCCTGAAGGAAATATTGGTCATTTGATCAATGATGGAATAGTTTAATATGTGAGACTGTTAAGTATCCATGTAAATAAATAATGTAAAGAACTTATTATTAAGTTTTATTTTCTATGTATTTAAGTTTCAAATATGATGTATATAAATAATGAAATATTAATGTTTATGAATTTTGAAATTATTAAATGTGTCATGTTTTAAAATAAAATTTTAGTATATGATATTATTTTATGTACAGTGTTTCTTAGAAAAATAATTCTGATCAAGTATTCAATTTAACTGTGCATACTACTCATTTTATTATTATTTGTCTTTGAAGAAAATGACAAGGATATGTAATGAAGATGTATACCTTGCGGATAGTGCAAGTTCACACACTATTCTCAAAAATGATATATTTTACCCATCTTGTGCCAAAAGAAGAATGTGTTAATACTATTATTGGCTCAGGTAATGTGATAGAAGGCTTCGGAAGAGCTATAATTTTGTTTCCCGGAGGAACAAAATTCATAATAAATAATGCACTGTTGTCTACCAAGTCTCGAAGAAACTTGTTGAGTTTTAAAGATATTCGCCGAAATGGGTATCATATTGAGACTATGAATGAGAGAAATCATGAGTATTTATGTATCACAACTCATGATTCAAATAAGAAAGTTATATTAGAAAAATTACCCTCACTTTCATCTGGGTTATATTATACCAAGATTAGTGCAATTGAATCACATGCCACTGTAAACCAGAAGTTTACTAGCCCAAATGAATTCATAACTTGGCACGACCGATTGGGTCATCCGAGAACAACCATGATGAGAAGAATTATTGAAAACTCTCATGGACATTCACTAAAGAACCAGAAGATTCTTAAAACTAGTGAATTTTGTTGTGCTGCATGTTCTCAGAGAAAGTTAATTTTAAGGCCATCACTAGTAAATATTGGATTTGAGTCCCCTGAATTCCTAGAAAGGATTCAAGGTGATATATGTGGACCTATTTATCCACCATGTGGATCTTTTAGATATTTTATGGTCCTAATAGACGCATCTTCGAGATGGTCACATGTGTGCTTATTATCTTCTCGCAACCTGGCGTTTGCGAGATTACTGGCTCAAATTATTCAATTGAAAACACAATTTTCAGAGAATCCAATCAAAGCAATTCGTCTTGATAATGCTGGTGAATTTACTTCCCAAGCTTTTGATGCTTATTGTATGGCTAATGGTATAAGTGTTGAACATCCAGTAGCTCATGTTCACACACAAAATGGATTAGCAGAATCACTTATTAAACGCCTCCAATTAATTGCTAGACCCTTACTTATGAGAACAAATCTCCCAATATCGGTTTGGGGGCATGCTATTTTACATGCTGCAATACTTATTCATTTGAGACCAACGAGTTACCATCAGTTCTCTCCTATGCAATTAGCTTTTGGCCAGCAGCCAAATGTCTCCCATTTAAGAATATTTGGGTGTGCGATATATGTTCCCATTGCACCACCTAATCGCACCAAAATGGGACCCCAAAGAAAATTGGGGATATATGTTGGATATGATTCTCCATCTATAGTGATGTATCTTGAAATACAAACGGGAGATGTATTTAAAGCCCGGTTTGCAGATTGTCATTTTGATGAATCAAAATTTCCAACATTAGGGGGAGAGAATAAGCTTCCTGAAAAGGAACTTAACTGGAATGCATCATCGTTGATGCATTTAGATCCTTGATCAGGGCAATGTGAACTGGAAGTTCAAAAGAGTATACATTTGCAAAGAATAGCAAATGAATTGCCTGATATATTTTTCGATACAAAGAGGATAACCAAATCTTATATACCAGCGGAAAATGCCCCAATTCGAATTGATATCCCAGTTGGACAAATTGCCACCGAAGCAAATACACGCCAGAAGCGTGGCAGGCCTCTCGGTTCCAAAGATAAAAATCTTCGAAAGAGAAAAGAGGTAAATACTATTCCTGTTGAAAAAGACATAGTAGAGACACCTGCAGTTATCCAAAGTTCTAATATAACGCCAGAAGACGTTCAGGTACCTGAAAATTGTGAAAATGATGAGATCTCGATAAATTATGTCTTTACAGGAGAAAAATGGGACCAAAATAAGATAATTGTCAATGAAATATTTATATATAACGTGGCATTAAATATCATGCATGAAAGTAAGGATCTTGAGCCAAGATCAGTCGAAGAATGTCGACAAAAGAATGATTGGCCAAAATGGAAAGAAGCCATGAAGGCTGAGTTAGACTCACTTGCTAAACGTGAAGTCTTTGGACCTGTAGTCCGTACACCAGAAGATGTAAAACCTGTTGGATATAGGTGGGTATTTGTGAGAAAACGATATGAGAAAAATGAAGTTGTGCGCTACAAAGCCCGACTTGTGGCACAAGGTTTTTCACAAAGGCCCGGTATAGATTATGAAGAAACGTATTCCCCTGTAGTGGATGCGATAACATTGCGTTATTTGACCAGTTTATCTGCATATGCATTTAATGGATGTGGTAACAGCCTATTTATACGGCTCATTAGATCGGGATATCTATATGAAAGTCCCTGAAGGACTAAAGATATCTAAACCACCCAATGAATATTCGCAAGGGTTATACTCAGTCAAATTGCAAAGATCTTTATATGGTCTAAAGCAATCTGGACGAATATGGTATAATCGTCTTACTGAGTATCTGGCCAAAAACGGATTCAAGAATGATGATATCTGCCCCTGTGTTTTCATAAAAAAAAACTACATCTGGGTTCATTATAATTGCTGTGTACGTTGATGATTTAAATATCATTGGGACTCCTGAAGAGATTCCAACAATTATAAAAACTCTAAAAGAAGAGTTTGAAATGAAAGATCTTGGAAGGACTAAATTCTGTCTCGGCCTGCAGATCGAGCATATAAAAAATGGGATCTTTATTCGTCAAACAACATACACAGAAAAGATCTTGAAGAGATTTTATATGGATAAGTCACATCTCTTGAGTACCCTAATGATCGTAAGATCTTTGGATGTGGAGAAGGATCAATTCCGTCCTAAAGAAGAAAATAAAGATATCCTTGGTCCTGAAGTACCATATCTTAGTGCCATTGGAGCGCTAATGTATCTTGCTAATAATACACGACCTGACATATCATTCGCGGTGAATTTACTAGCAAGGTATAGTTCCTCTCCAACCAGAAGACATTGGGGTGGAATCAAGCAAATCTTTCGATATCTTCATGGAACGGTTGATATGGGATTATTTTATCCCTACGGATCCAAGTCACAACTAGTTGGCTATGCAGATGCCGGATACTTGTCTGATCCACATAAAGGAAGATCTCAAACAGGATACCTGTTTACATATGGTGGAACAGCTATATCATGGAGGTCCGAGACAGACGATTGCTGAAACATCCTCTAATCATGCCAAAATACTGGTGATTCATAAAGCTAGTCGCGAGTATTTTTGGCTGAGGAGTCTGATTCAATATATTCTGTCATCATGTGGACTGATTGATCATAAGATAGCTCCAACTGTCCTGTTTGAAGATAATACAGCATGCATTGCTCAACTTAAGGGTGGATACATCAAAGGTGATAGAACGAAGCATATTTCTCCCAAATTCTTCTTTACTCATGATCTTCAAAATCAAGGGACAATTGATGTTCAACAGATCCGCTCAAGTGACAATCTGGCAGATTTATTTACAAAGTCACTCCCAAAATCCTCCTTTGAAAGATTGGTACATGAGATTGGGATGCGCCGATTTCGAGACATTAAATGATGTCGGCAAGAGGGGGAGACTGTACTCTTTTTTCCTTGGTCAAGTTTTTTTTCCCATTGGGTTTTTCTCGACAAGGTTTTTAATGAGGCAGCCCCATCATTAAAGGATATTATACTCTTTTTCCTTCACTAAGATTTTTTCCCACTAGGTTTTTCTTTAGTAAGGTTTTAACGAGACAATAATCCTAAATGGACATCCAAGGGGGAGTGTTACAATATGGATGTCCATATCCATTCAATGTCTACTCAGCAAGTACTATTGGAAAGTACATGCATTAAAAAATGTGCGGTGCATGCTTTCCAACCTTTGAAAATGTGAACCTTGAATTTGTATAAATAGAGGAATGATCTTAGGCTTTACATAGCAGCAATAATAAAAAAAAAGCAAATGCTATTATCTCTCTCTTTATTTTTTATACTCCTTTCTATCTTTATATATATATACACATTACAACATATAATATTATTATTATTATATATATATATATAGATCATTATTGAGCTAATTATTTTAATACTAGAGTCTTCTATCTATACATCTTTATTTTATATTTAATATATCTTTTATTTATTTTACAACAATATAGAGATATAAACGTTGGTAATCACAAAATTTGTTTAAACATTGGTGGTCACAAAATTTGAGTCATCTCATCATTTTCCTAGGGTTGATTCTAACGTTTTTGGAGTTTGTCTTCTAAATTTATTATCTATTATATATCTATTATTTATTATATATTATTAATTTTATAATTAAAATGTGACACATATCACTTTCTCATTGCAGTTGAAATTAAAAGTTTTTCTCCAAAATTAGAGAATTTTTCCCTTTTTCCTCTCATTTTCTCTATCTTTCTCATTCATTCATTCGCTCTATCTCTCTTATATATCATTATCAATAACTAATTACAAATTTAACAATAAAAATATACAACATGATATTCTCTAACTGTATTAAAATATTAAAATTAAAATATAGCTATATTATATTTATATATTACTAACTAATTTAATAACTAAAATATGTCACATGAATTCTCTTATTAAAATTGGGAAAAATATTTTCCTCCAAAATTAATAAACTCTCATCCTACATTCTCTTATCTACCTTTCTCCTTTTTTCTATTTCTTTCTACCCTTCTCACTCTATATATAATTTATATTTTATATTAGTAATTTGACAAGCAGCGCCGACGTCGTCGCTATCTCCTGCTCTCTTACTCGATTCCTCTTTCTGTTGTCGATCATCCCTTAACAACGTCGTTGAAGTTCCGTTGCAGTATTTTAAGAAACTATACAATTATACATTTTAAATAATAACTTAATTACAAAATAGCCCAAATATGGTTAAGATAATAACCAATTAAAAAGTGACACATCATAGACGATAACTTACCTGTTACTTTAGGGAGAATAGGATAGAATTACTAATTTGATAACTATCAATATAATTTTTTATGCTAATATCTAATTATATTTTTATATACATACAGAGAAAAAATATTATTTTTAAATAGCAAGTTAAATTAATTATTTTTATTTACGCAGCGCACTTAGCACTTAATTAAATATAAAAGTATACACATTAAATTGTTTCAATTTTAGATAAAAAATGTTAAAATTAATTATTAGTAAAAAATTAAACACTTTCACATGAAAATAATAACAAAAAATCTTACTATTTAATTTTTTTTATCAACGGAGACGCTGGTCTTCTTAGCCGACGAAGACTTTTATCTCTTACAATCTTTTTGTAAAAATAATTTAATTCTATAAATTTTTTCTGTCATAATATATAATATTAAGATAAAAATGATGCAATTTTAAAAGATTTATATTCCCGTAATGTTATCATGGGTAAAAATACTAGTTTTTGTCCTTATTCTATAATGGCTACAAGAAGGAATTTTTTTAATAAATCAAATAAATATTTAATTACGCATATATATATATATATATTTTATAGTATTTACGTTTTTTCACAATGTGTCTTATCTCCTTTACAGTGTAAATGAGAGAGGTATAGCTATATCAATAAGATAAGGCACACATGCGTCTCAACGTAACACGTTTATAATCGTGATACATTGGAATGGAGGATTATGTAAATGAGATATGCCTATAACTATCCTGTTTACACTGTAAACGATATATAATAGGACGAAAATCAAACATCTATAAAAGGATTAGCAAACCATTAGTATTCTTCACAAAACTATCAATTCTTCCTCGTCTTCCATTTTCTTTCCAAAACTTAGAATAAAATGTCCAGTGGTAGTGATTTTTTTGTTGTGATGGTGTATCCCAACTGTCAAATGAGAAACAGTGACAGTGGGATTATGTTTTAGTGCAAGAGTCTAGCGCTGTTTTGAAGTCGAAGAGTAAATTCCTTGTCTGAGTTAAAGAGTATGATATTGACACATGTTGGTGGTACGGAGAGAAAAAAAGGTTGGTAGAGTTGGGTATAGGATGCTAGCACTGATGGGAAATAGGGTGTTTCGGTTTCATTTGTTTTGGCTCGATGGCGATGAGTATGTGCGCCTTATGTTTGATGTGCACAGGAGAATTATGGTTGAACAAGTGATGGAGCTTTCAGCGGAGGTTCTTGACGTTGGTGGTGGTAGTTCTGGTACCTCAAACTTTGTACCGGATAATGCTCCTCTCGCACCACATCCGTTGCATTGTGCTTGTCCAGTGCAAGACATGGACGTTGAGGATGAGGAATCTGACGAAGAGTACATTGCCGATAGTCACGGAAGTGGTTCATCTGAGGATGATGATGACGATGAGTTCATACCAGAGACTCCCATTGGTGGATCAGTTCGATACCTTTTGCCTTTTTCGTATCTAATTCCAGAGTTATCATCTATTCCCAGCCACTACCACACATTGGATTATGATGCGATGTACGAGGAAACTCCGTACTTGAATATAGAGGCCGACAATTACAATACGGATGGTGATGTCGAGTTTAGGGTTGGTCACAGATTCAGGAACAGAGAGGCAGTGCTGCAAGGCGTGAAGAATTACAGCATCTTGCGAAGTGCCGAGTATCGAGTAGTTGAGTCAAACTGGCTAAAGTACCATGTACGTTGCCGGCAATTCACTGATGGTTGTCTTTAGAGTCTCCGTGTTGCCCTCCAACAGAATATGGGATATTGGTGAGTGTTATAGTATTTTAGTTTGTTATTAAAATCGTTGTTGTTATTTTGGTTGGATTTTAATTTGACTATACTTAAAATTGTTAGGGAGGTGCATAAATTTGGCGGACCATACACGTGTCTAGCCCCCACCATGTCGCAGGATCATCGGTAGTTGGACAACAACCTCATATGTAGACTCATCTTGCCCCTCATACATTCCAATACATCAGTTTCCATCACTGTTCTAGAAAGTACAGTGAGACAAAGCTATCACTTCAAGCCGTTGTATAGGAAGGTTTGGATGGCAAGACAAAAGACAATTGCGCAGATATATGGTGATTGAGAGAAGTCGTACAACAAGGTGTCGCTGTTACTCCAAGCATTGTAGAGTTGTTGTCTAGGCACAGTATGTGACTCTAGTGTAGTGCCGTACTATGATAGACACTTGATGGTGCCGGATTGCAGTCAGTTCGACAAAGTTTTCTGGTCGTATCCTCAATGCATCGAAGCTTTCAAGCATTGTAAGCCATTAGTCTCTGTACATGGCACACACTTGTATGGCAAATATGGTGGGGTATTGCTAATTGTAGTTGCCCGAGACGGTAACAGTAACATCCTCCTTGTGGCTTTCGTCATTATTAAGTCTGAGAGTATGGAGTCATGGTCCTTCTTTCTAACCAATCTGAGACGCCATGTCACACCGCAAGAATGGCTTCTAATTATATCTGATAGATTCCAAGCAATCAAGGCTGCACTTAGAGATGATGATAGCCTATGAAAGCCTCCTAGGGCATTTCATGCATATTGTGTCAGACACATGGCTGCGAACTTCATATCTCGGTTCAAGTCAGCTAAGGGCAAGTGATATCTCATTAATGTTGCCTACAGTCCTAGCAGTGCTGGCTACAAATGTTACACGAATGCTCTGAGGAAATTATCGCATGAGATGGCTGACAGGGCAAAGAGATTTAACAAGAAAATATGGTTGCAACATTGTGATGGTCTATGTTAGTTTGGTCACATGACAACTAACCTATCCGAGTGCATCAATGCAGTTCTGAAGAGAACAAGATTAGGGGTGGCAAAGTGGGCCGCCCCATCCCAACCCGCCCCGCCCCGCCCCGCCTAGGCCCGCCCTATAAATGGGGCGGACCGGCCCGCCCCGCCAACTAAAATGGGTTCAAAATGCTAGCCTGTCCCGCTTTATGGCGGATTGGCGGGTTGACGGGTTGGCAGGCTAGCCCGCTTGACTCTTTTTTTTGAAAAATAAAATTCATTAAAATTAACTAAAAAATAATAATTAAAAAATCAAATACAAATAAAAAATAGTCAAATTATAATATAATTTTTTACTATATTTTTTTTAATTTTTAACTTCAATGAAATTGTTCAAAATAATATTGTCAATAGAATCATCCTTGTTTTAAAAAATAAGTCACATAATTTGAGCATATATACGAAATTGTAAAATAAAATAAATAAAGTTAATAACTAAAAGAAGAATAAAAACAAAAATTGAAAAAAAAGTGTTTAAAAATTCTATAATTATTAATTTTATAATAGTAATCACTCTTTTATCTAATAAAATAAAAATAAAAATAAAAATTTTCGGCCCGGCAGACCGGCCCGCCCCGCCCCGCCAAAACCCTATAATTTGGCGGTGTAGGTTTGGCGGGTTTTTTTAATTTGGCGGGCTCTAAATCCTAGCCCGACCCGGCTTTTTTAGCGGATCGGCCCGACGGGCTCGACCCGTTTTGCCACCCCTAAACAAGACATCTACCCATTTTAGCTATAGTTAGATGCACCTAAGAGAGGTTGTAGGAGTTGTTCGCCCGTAACGCTAGGGAAGTGCAGGCTCAAATGGCCATGGGTAATCGATTTTCACAATGGTTGTAGGCTGCAGTTGAAAAGAATAGAGAGGGCATCCAGAAGATGCGGGTTACACATTACGACAGAGGGCTTCGGTCTTTGTGGTTGAGGAATTAGAGCCATTTGAGGGGTGGAGATGAGATGGCATTGCTTGACGGAGCTTTAGAAGATGGCGCTAATGTCGCTATTGACACTGAGGACATAACTGTGGTCATTGCGGGCACCATCATCAGAGGTGAAAGGGGGAATAGGGGTTGTTCCTAATGGCAGCGAGGAGAGTGGCCAGAAAGCCTTCTTGAAATATGCGGTTAGAGCAGTTGCAACAAAATGTTGGAGACTAGGATGATTGGGAACATAGTTGAAAAAATGGACTAACTCAGAAGGTCGAATTGAAAAAGTGAAAAACTAACGATCCAGCCTATAGGCCTGTCTCGTCTGGACGTTGGATAGGATAAAGAACAAATTTGATGAGAACCAGTTTGACTCAGGTGGATTTTACCAAAATCGATGACCCGATGGGTTTGAGAAACCTGGATAGATTCAGAAATTAAAAAAAACATGACAAAAAAAGAACCAATCCCAAAAAATGACATGTTTGACATTTTTCAAAAAAAAAAAAACACACACACACACTAGGCTAGTTCTGAACACACCCCACCCTACCCCCACCTCTCTCACTCTCACTTTCGAAAACAGCACACCACAAACACATGCACAACGCTAGAAGCTCACCTCTGTTCACTGTCACTGCATGCTTGTCGCTGTCTCCACGCTTCTCGTCGGATCCTCCGTATTGTGCTCATGAGTCGCGTCTCGCCTCTTTTCTCCGTCTGTGCTATGTGCTCGGCCGTTTGCGTCTCCCTGCGTCTCCGCCGGTGAGTGCTCGAGTTGTGCTTCCTGTAGTTGTGCAGCGTGTCATCGACGTCCGCCATCACAGTACCCAACGCCTGGTGTGCTCCACTGCTCGTGTCTTGCCTCTCTTCCTGCAGTTGTGCTTCCTGGTAAGTGCTAGCGTCTTGCCGTGCCGCACCTTCGTCCCTCCCTTGCCTCTCTTTCGTGGTTATTGCTGCCAGAACTGCTACTCATCATCCACCTTCTGCCTCTGCAACAACAGATGAGTATTTATTTTTTTCCAGGTTGATTCATTGATGTTATTTCCGTGAATTTTGTTGTTGATTGGTTTATGAACTTATTAGAAATAAATATGGAAGTGGTTGAATTGAAATGTTGAATTGTTTTTTGAATTGGTTTATGAATATGAATATGCAGGGGTATTGCTATTATGAATATGGTTTAATTGTTGAATATGCAGTGATTTTGTTAATTGTTGAATTGGTTTATGAATTAGTTTCGCTGATTATGAATTTGTTGATTAGTGTTGCTGTAATGATGCTGGATTGTTTTGCTATTAGTTATTTGATTGAATTTTTTTTATAGGATTTTAATGCCATTATCATCCCAAGAATATTAGATGAAGATAAATAACTAGACTTTGAAATTACTCCTTGGACAAAGTTTATGGATTGTTATTCTTAGTTGTGTCAAATTAAGATACTATTTTAGTAGTACAAACTAATTTTATACCTATTTTAGAATCTGAGACTTAATTGTTGTTCAAAAAATAGTAAAGACATATATTTCAAATTTTAATTTTAAGTTTTTGACTATTTTATTTTTTATTTTTATTTAAATAAGACTAGGTTAACCGATTCAACCCGTGACTTACCGGTTGAATCAGAGACGTAGTGATCTAGTAGTCTGATCGGTTCGATCACCGAATTGATTCTGATAACTATGGTTGGGAGGAGTGTTGTGAGAACCACAATTAATTGAACTGGTTAATTAAGTGGATATATTTCCCAAATTTGATTCCGAAAAGTTAGAGTGAGAATTTGATGTTTTAAACATCATTTTTGGACTCAGTGGGTCTTTTCGAGTCAGAAAATGTGTTTTCTGCAAAAAACTATGAAAAACCGCAAACCGACAGTTGAATCGGTTGAAGTCTGTCTGGTGCTGCGTGAGAAAAAGTAGAAACAGTAAAAAACCTTAGAAAAACATTAGAAATAGAAAACCAGGCATTAATTTTAAAGGTTTGGCACGAAGTTGGGCTAAACGGGCTAAAAACGCTAACGGATTGAACCGGGCCCAAGTCCAACATATATAAAGGTTCATTTAATGAACCCTAGCCTCCATAAACACTCACACTTCAGATTTGAGAGAGGGAGGAAAGGAAGAAGAAAACCCTAACCACCTCCGTCTTCCCAAGCTCATATCTTGAGTTTTAGAGCTCCAATTTGAGTGCCGTCAGCAGCTACGCGTTCCTTGCGAAGAGCTCTACAAAAACCACCCAAGAAATTCTAGAGGTAAGTTCAAAATCCTTCCAGTTCTGCTCTCCAAAATTTCGGATTTCGTTAGGGTTTGGGTTAAATGGGTTTTGTGATTTTAGAGTTTAGGTTTGTTCTAATCCTTGCTTAACCTTGGATTTTAGCCATCAAATCTGTTGGAAGAGGTAAGAGATGCTAAACCCTTGTGAAATTTGATTTATGTTGAGCCCTAGGTTGATTTTGTGGTGATTTATATGTATATAGCTTGATTATTATGAGTTTGGAGCTTGTTGGTGCTTGTTGGAACTGTATTGGTGGTCGGATTTTGGTTGAAATCTCATTTGATTCATATTGAGAATCGACCACGGTATGGTTTCGGTTTCCTCTATGTAGTATATAATATTCATGGACACTTAGTCTTGTGACCCATAGGATAGGATTGGATTTTGGATGGTTGATGAGTTATTGGGTGTAATTGTATGATGATGGTTGATGAAATGATGAATTTTGAGTTGATAATGATGATTAATAGTGATATGTTGAGGATGAATGATTTTTGAAGTTGAGTAGTGAATTATGTTGATAAATGTGATATTGGTGTTGATTTATTGGTAATATAGTTGGAAAATCATTAATGAAGTTGGATATATGAGTTATATTGATATTGATGTTGTAGATATGGGAAAATGTGGTATACTTGGTGAAATATGTCATACAGTGTTGAATTTGATGAGAATTGGAGTTTTGGAATGGTTTGGGTTGGTTTGGTTGTGTTTTATAAAGGAATTGTGAAAATTATGATTTTGGGTAAAAGTGGAATTTTGGTAAACTTTATTTGATCATAAATTCTGCCTCGATTTTCAAAATTTGTTGAAATTTGTTTAGAATTAAAGATCTTTGAAAACCCTTTAAAACGGTATAAAGTTTGTGAAATTTGGAATTTTGTAGAGGAAGTTATGATCATTCAAAGTTGGTGTTAAAAATCTGAAAATTTTGGAAAGTTACAGAATTCTGAGTTCTCTAATATTTGCGGACGCACAGCCTTGTGTGCACACACACCCTGCGAGAATTTTGACCTGTGCGGACGCACGCACAGGAAGGAAAGTGTGTGCTGGTGGCAGCGCTAGCACAGCTTGTGCGCGCGCATATCTAAGGAAACATTTCAACCTGTGCGGACGCACACGTTGGGGAGAACTGTCTATTGGGGGTGCAGGCACATGTTGTGTGATGAGCGGATAATTTATATGCTTTTTGGCATTGTTTTTATATAGTCTTTAATATGTTTTAGTCACTTTTTGTGATATTTTTATTAGTTTTTATTCAAAAATCACATTTCTGGACTTTACTATGAGTTTGTATGTTTTTCTGTAATTTCAGGTATTTTCTGGCTGAAATTGAGGGACCTGAGCAAAAAGCTGATTCAGAGGCTGAGAAAGGACTGCAGATGCTGTTGGATTCTGACCTCCTTGCACTAAACGCGCATTTTTCTAGAGCTATAGAAGTCCAATTAGCGCGTTCTCAATGGGCTGGAAAGCTAACATCCTGGACTTTCCATCAATGTATAATAGTCCATACTTTGCTCGAGATTTGATGGCCCAAACTGGCGTTCAAATGCCAACCAGAGACCCTTTTCTGGTGTAAAATGTCGGAACTGGCACCAGAACTGGAGTTAAACACCCAAAATAGCATCCAAGCTGGCGTTTAACTCCAAGAATGGCCTATGCACATGAAAGCTTCAAAGCTCAGCCCAAACACTCACCAAATGGGCCCTGGAAGTGGATTTCTGCACTTAGTTACTTATTCTCTGTAATCCTTACTAACTAGTTTAGTATAAATAGCACTTTTTACTATTGTATTAGAAAAATAATCGGAGGGAGACTTATGCCATTATTCATAATTGGGAGGCTGGCCATTCGGCCATGCCTAGACCTTTTTCTCTCATGTATTTTCCAAACTACACCTCATAGATTAAGGTGCGGAGCTCTGCTGTTCCTTATGAACTAATGCAAGTACTATTGTTTTTCTTTCAATCCACGATTACTTCTTCTCCAAGATATACTCTCGTACTTAATTCAGTTAAGTCAGAATGAAGGGGTGACCCGTGACAATCACCCACTATCTTCGTTACTCGCTTAGCAAAGATCCGCGTGCCTGACAACCACAAGCGGTCTACATGATGTTCAACGTAGTCACTGGACGATAGCCGGAGTATACTCTCTTGGGTCTCTAATCCACGGACCGAGTCCGTGAGGTTAGAACCTTCGTGGTAGAAGCTAGAACCAATTGGCAGCATTCTTGAGATCCGGAAAGTCTAAACCTTGTCTGTGGTATTCTGAGTAGGATCCAGGATGGGATGACTGTGACGAGCTTCAAACTCATAAATCTTGGGTGCAGTGACAGTGTGCAAAAGGATAGAGAGATCCTATTCTGACAAGTGAGAACCAACAGATGATTAGCTGTGCGGTATCTATGCCTGGTATTTTTCATCCGAGACGAGAAATCCGACATTTGATTAGCCGTACAGAAACCGTAGCCTAGACCATTTTCACTGAGAGGACGGATGGTACCCATTGACAATGGTGATCCACCAACATACAGCTTGCCATGGAAGGGAGCACGCATGATTGGATGAAGATAATAGGAAAGCAAAGGTTCATAAGCAATAAAGCATCTCCAAAGGCTTATCTGAAATTCCCACCAATGAATTACATAAGTATCTTTATTTTAATTTACGTTTTATTTATCTTTCAATTATCAAAACTCATAACCAATTAAATCCACCTGACTAAGATTTACAGGATAACCATAGCTTGCTTCAAGCCGGCAATATCCGTGGGATCGACCCTTACTCGCGTAAGGTTTTATTACTTGGACGACCCAGTGCACTTGCTAGTTAGTTGTATCAGAGTTGTGAAAAGTGTGAATCATAATTCTGTGCACCAAGTTTTTGGCGCTATTTTCGGGGATTTTTCGAGTTTGGACAACTGACGGTTCATCTTGTTGCTTAGTGAGCGGATAATTTATACGCTTTTTGGCATTGTTTTTATATAGTTTTTAGTATGTTTTAGTCACTTTTTGTTATATTTTTATTAGTTTTTATGCAAAAATCATATTTGTGGACTTTACTATGAGTTTGTGTGTTTTTCTGTAATTTCAGGTATTTTCTGGCTGAAATTGAGGGACCTGAGCAAAAATCTGATTCAGAGGCTAAGAAAGGATTGCACAGATGCTGTTGGATTCAGACCTTCCTGCACTCAAAGTATATTTTCTAGAGCTATCAAAGCCTAATTGGCACACTCTCAATTGCGTTGGAAAGTAGACATCTTGGGCTTTCCAGCAATATATAATCGTCCATACTTTGCCCGAGATTTAATGGCCCAAACTGGCATCCACACACCAACCAGAGACCTTTTTTGGCGTAAAACGCCAGAACTGGCACCAAAGCTGGGGTTAAATGCCCAAACTAGCATCCAAGCTGGCGTTTAACTCCAAGAAGGGCCTATGCACATGAAAGCTTCAAGGCTCAGCCTAAACACTCACCAAGTGGGTCCCAGAAGTGGATTTCTGCACTTAGTTACTTATTCTCTGTAAACCTAAGTTACTAGTTTAATATAAATAGCACTTTTTACTATTGTATTAGGGGGGATCGAGACTTTAGACTTGGATGGTATTATGCTATTTGAGGGGCTGGCCATTCGACCATGCCTAGACTTTTCTCTCTCTTATGTATTTTCCAATGGTGGAGTTTCTACAACTCATAGATTAAGGTGCGGAGCTCTACTGTTCCTCATGAATTAATGCAAGTACTATTGTTTTTCTATTCAATTCACGCTTACTTCTTTTCCAAGATATACTCTCGTACTTAATTCAGTTAAGTCAGAATGAATGGGTGACCCGTGACAATCACCCACTATCTTCGTTACTCGCTTAGCCAAGATCCGTGTGCCTGACAACCACAAGTGGTCTACATGATGTTCAACATAGTCATTGGACGACAGTTGGAGTATAATCTCTTGGGTCTCTAATCCACGGATCTGGATCACCTCTCCTGACAACAGAGCATTCGAATCTGTGACATTAGAACCTTCGTGGTATAAGCTAGAACCAATTGGCAGCATTCTTGAGATCCGGAAAGTATAAAACTTGTCTGTGGTATTCTGAGTAGGATCTGGGATGGGATGATTGTGACGAGCTTCAAACTCATGACTGTTGGACGCAGTGACAGTGTGCAAAAGGATAAATTTATCCTATTCTAGCACGAGTGAGAACCGATAGATGATTAGCCCTACGGAACCGTAGCTGGACCATTTTCACTGAGAGGACGGATGGTAGACATTGAAAACCCAACATACAGCTTGCCATGGAAGGGAGTACGCATGATTGGATGAGGACAATAGGAAACCAGAGGTTCAGAGGCAACAAAGCATCTCCAAACGCTTATCTGAAATTCCCACCAAGGAATTACATAAGTATCTTTATTTTATTTTATGTTTTATTTATCTTTTAATTATTAAAACTCATACCCAATTAAATCCGCCTGACTAAGATTTACAGGATGACTATAGCTTGCTTCAAGCCGACAATCTCCTTGGGTCGACCCTTACTCACGTAAGGTTTATTACTTGGACGACCCAGTGCACTTGCTGGTTAGTTGTATCGGAGTTGTGAAAAGCGTAAATCACGATTCCGTGCACCACTTAGATTAGGTAATTTTCTTTTATGTTTAAGTCCTTTATTTTCTTTTCAAAAAAAAGTTTTCAAAAAATTCTTCAAAATTTTTAAGAATGAATTCTACCATAAAGCTTCATGATGTTATGTTAAAGCTTGGCTAACTATTAAGCCATGTCTAATCTTTTGGACCGAAGCTTTAACTTATCATTGCAACTATTGCAAGAGCCTTTGGATTCTTATGATGCTATGCTAAAGCTTGGCTGGCTATTAAGCCATGTCTAATCTTTTGGACCGAAACTTCAAACTAACATTGCAGGAGTCTTGGAATTCTTATTAAAAATTTTGAAGTTCTTATTTCTCTTTATTTCAAAATTAATTTTCGAAAAATATACAAAAAAAATTAAAATATATAAAAACTAAAAAAATTTTGTGTTTCTTGTTTGAGTCTAGTGTCAAATTTTAAGTTTGGTATCGACTGCATGTTTTCAATTTTTCTTAGATTTTCGAAAATTCATGCATTGTGTTCATCATGATCTTCAAGTTGTTCTTGATGATTTTCTTTGTTTGATCTTTAAATTTTTAAATTTTGTATCTTTTCTTGTTTTACATGTGCATTTTCGAATTCTTAGAGTCAAAAGTTTAAAAATTTTTAAATTTGGTGTCTTGTGTGTCTTTTTTTTTCTTAAAATTTTCAAAAACATGTTCTTGATATTCATCTTGATCTTCAAAGTGTTCTTGGTGTTCATCTTGACATTCAAAGTATTCTTGCATGTTTTCTTTGTTTTGATCCAAAATTTTTATGTCTTGAGTCATTTTGTTGTTTTTCTCTTTCCTCCTTAAAATTCAAAAAATCAAAAAATATCTTTTCCTTTAATTGCTCATAATTTTCGAAATCTTTGGGTTGACTTAGTAAAAAAATTTTAAAATTTAGTTGTTTCTTGTTAGTCAAGTCAAAATTTCAATTTCAAAAATTTATCTTTTCAAATCTTTTTCAAAATCAAATCTTTTTTTTCATTTTTATTTTTATGTTTTTCAAAAATCTTTAAACAACTTTTCAAAATATTTTTCTTAATTTTACCTCATATTTTCGAATTACATGCTAACTTTTAATGTTTTGATTCAAAAATTTCAAGTTTGTTACTTTCTTGTTAAGAAAGGTTCAATCTTTAAATTCTAGAATCATATCTTTTAGTTTCTTGTTAGTCAAGTCATCAACTTTAATTTTAAAAATCAAATCTTTTTAATTTCTTTTTCAATATTTTTAAAATAAATTTCAATAATATATTTTTAAAATTTTAATTTCAAAATCTTTTTCTAACTTCTTATCTTTTCAAAATTTATTTTCAAATCTTTTTCAACTAACTACTTGACTTGTTTATTTTAATTTTAAAAATTTACTATTTCTTATCTTTTTCAAAACCACCTAACTTCTTTTTCATTTCTCATTTTCGAAAACAACTAACCACTTTTTCAAAATTCTTGTTAATTAACTAATTGCTTTAAACTCTAATTTTATTTTATTTCTTTTTCAAATTTTCGAAACTTACTTAATTAATTAAATAAAAATAAAAATATTTTTCTTTTCTAAAATTCGAATACTCTATCTCTCTCATCTCTTTCTATTTATTTTATTTAATCACTAACACTTATCTTCTACTCATAATTCGAATCCCTCTCTCTTCTCTCTGTTCGAATTACTCATCTTATCTCTCTTCTCATCTTTCTATTCTTCCATTCTTATGCTCACACAAAGGAATCTCTATACTGTGACATAGAGGATTCCACTACTCCTTTTGTTCTCTTCTTTTTCATATGAGCAGGAACAAGGATAAGGACATTCTTGTTGAAGCTGATCCTGAATCTGAAAGGACTCTGAAGAGGAAGCTAAGAGAAGCTAAAGCATAACACTCCGGAGAGGACCTTACAGAAAATCTTGGAAAAGAAGTAGACATGGCAGCCGAACCCAACAACAATGCTAGAGATGCAAGGAAGATGCTTGGTGACTATACTGCACCAACTTCCAACTTCTATGGAAGAAGCATCTCAATTCCTACCATTGGAGCAAACAACTTTGAGCTTAAGCCTCAATTAGTTTCTCTAATGCAGCAGAATTGCAAGTTTCATGGACTTCCGTCGAAAGATCCTCATCAGTTCTTAGCTGAATTCTTGCAGATTTGTGATACTGTTAAGACCAATGGGGTTGATTCCGAGGTCTACAGACTTATGCTTTTCCCCTTTGCTGTAAGAGACAAAGCTAGGACATGGTTAGACTCACAACCTAGAGAAAGCCTGAACTCTTGGGACAAGTTGGTCACAGCTTTCTTGGCCAAATTCTTTCCACCTCAAAAGCTAAGCAAGCTTAGAGTGGACGTCTAAACCTTCAGATAGAAAGAAGGTGAATCCCTCTATGAAGCTTGGGAAAGATACAAGTAATTGACCAGAAGGTGTCCTTCTGACATGCTTTCAGAATGGAGCATCTTGGATATATTCTATGATGGTCTGTCTGAATTGTCCAAGATGTCATTGGACCATTCTTTTGGTGGATCTCTTTATCTGAAGAGAACCCCTACAGAAGCTCAAGAACTCATTGAGGTGGTTGCAAATAACCAGTTCATGTACACTTCTGAAAGAAATCTTGTGAATAATGGGATAACTCAGAAGAAAGGAGTTCTTGAGATTGATACTCTGAATGCTATATTGGCTCAGAATAAAATATTGACACAGCAAGTCAATATGATTTCTCAGAATCTGACTGGATTACAAGCTGCATCCGGCAGTACTAAAGAAGCCTCCTCTGAAGGAGAAGCTTATGACCCTGAGAATCCTGCAATGGAAGAGGTGAATTACATGGGAGAATCCTATGGAAACACCTATAATCCTTCATGGAGAAATCATCCAAATTTTTCATGGAAGGATCAACAGAAGCCTCAACAAGGCTTCAATAACAATAATGGTACGAGAAATAGGTTTGGCAATAGCAAGCCTTTTCCATCATCTTCTCAGCAATATACAGAGAATTCTGAGCAGAGCCCCTCTAGCTTAGCAACCATAGTTTCTGATCTATCTAAAGCCACTCTCAGTTTCATGACTGAAACAAGGTCCTCCATAAAAAATTTGGAGGCATAAGTGGGTCAGTTGAGTAAAAGAGTTACTGAAATTCCTCCTAGTACTCTCCCAAACAATACAGAACAGAATCCAAAGAGAGAGTACAAGGCCATTAATATAACCAAAATAGCCGAACCTATAGAGGAGGAAAAGGTAGTGATTTCCAGTAAGGAAGACCTCAATGGACGTCCACTGACCACTAAGAAGTTTCCTAATAGGGAACCAAAGGAATCTGAGGCTCATATAGAGACCATAGAGATTCCACTGAACTTACTGTTGCCATTCATGAACTCTGATGAGTATTCTTCCTCTGAAGAGGATGAAGATATTGTTGAAGAGCAAGTTGCTCGGTATTTAGGAGCAATCATAAAGCTGAATGCCAAGTTATTTGGTAATGAGACTTGGGAGGATGAACCTCCATTGCTCATTAATGAACTGAATGCTTTGGTTCAACCGAAGTTACCTCAGAAGAAACCAGATCTCGGAAGGTTCTTAATACCTTGCACGATAGGCACCATGACCTTTGAGAAGGCTTTGTGTGACCTGGGGTCAGGTATCAACCTCATGCCACTCTCTGTAATGGAGAAACTAGGGATCTTTGAGGTACAAGCTGCCAGAATCTCACTAGAGTTGGCAGACAAATCAATGAAACAGGCTTATAGACTTGTAGATGATATCTTAGTGAAGGTTGAAGGCCTCTACATCCTTGTTGACTTCATAATCCTAGATACTGGGAAAGATGAGGATGAATCCATCATCCTTGGAAGCCTTCCTAGCCACAGCAAGGGCTGTGATTGATGTGGACAGATGAGAGTTAGTCCTTTAATTGAATGAGGACTACATTGTGTTTAAAGCTCAAGGATCTTCTTTTGTAAACATGGAGAAGAAGCATGAAAAGCTTCATTCAATTCTCTTTATACAGAACAAAGCAGAGCCCCCACACTCAAACTCTAAGTTTGGTGTTGGATGGCCACAATCATGCTCTGAGCATCTGTGAAGCTCTGCAAGAGCTTACTGTCAAGCTATTGACATTAAAGAAGCGCTTATTGAGAGGCAACCCAATTTTATTTATCTATGTTAATTATTTTTCCATTTCAATTTCCATTGTTAGTTTATGTTTTCTTTAGGTTGATGATCATGTGGAGTCACAAAAACAGCTGTAAATTTAAAGCAGAATAAAAAATAGCATAAAAAACAACACACCCTGGAGGACAGGCTTACTGGCGTTTAAACGCCAGTAAGGATAGCAGAATGGGCGTTTAACACCCAGTCTGGCAGTATTCTGGGCGTTAAATGCCAGAATTGGTAGACAGACTGGCGTTTAATGCCAGAAAAGGATGTCAGGTGTCTGGCCGGTGTTAAACGCCAGAAAAGGGCATCACCCTGGCGTTTAACGCCAGAATGGGCAGCAGAGCTGGCGTTAAATGCCAGAAATGGCACACAGAGGATGTTTAAACGCCAGAAAGGTGTAGGGATGAGAAATCCTTGACACCTCAGGATCTGTGGACCCCATAGGATCCCCACCTACCCCAACTCACTCTCTCTCCTCTTCACACCTTTCAATAATACTCTTCTCAAAACACCATTCACCTATCAAATCCTACCCTCTTCCCCATAATCTCTTCACCACTCACATCCATCCACTAATTCCCAAAAACCCATCATAAAACTCCACCTACCTCACCGTTCAAATTCAAAATATTTCCCTCCCAAATCCCACCCTATCTCACACGGATCCCCTCTCTCTTACCCTATAAATATCCCTCATTACCACCTTTAATTTCACACATCATATACACTTCATAACCCCCTTAGCCGAACCATTCATACCCTTCCATATCCTCCATTTCTTTCTTCTTTTGCTCGAGAACAAGCAAACCTTTTAAGTTTGGTGTAGGGAAAAAGCTCTGCATTTTATTTTTCCATAACCATTAATGGCACCTAAGGCCAGAGAAACCTCTAGGAAGAGGAAAGGGAAGGCAGTTGCTTCCACCTCCGAGTCATGAAAGATGGAGAGATTCATCTCAAAGGTCCATCAAGACCACTTCTATGAAGTTGTAGCCAAGAAAAAGGTGATCCTCGAGGTCCCCTTCATGCTCACAAAGAATGAATATCCGGAGATCCGACGTGAGGTTCGGAGAAGAGGTTGGAAAACTCTCACCAACCCCATCCCGTAAGTCGTAATCTTAATGGTTCAAGAGTTCTATGCTAATGCATGGATCACTAAGAACCATGATCAAAGTGTGAACCCGAACCTAAGAATTAGTTCACAATGGTTCGGGAGAAATACTTAGATTTCAGTCCAGAAACTATGAGGTTGGCATTCAACTTGCCAATAATGAGAGGAGATTCTCATCATTTCACTAGAAGAGTCAACTTTGATCAAAGGTTGGACCAAGTCCTCAAGGACATTTGTGTGGAAGGAGCCCAATGGAAGAGAGACTCCAAAGGCAAGCCGGTTCAATTGAGAAGGCCTGACCTTAAACTCGTGGCTAGAGGATGATTGGAGTTTATTCAACGCTCTATCATTCCTACTAGCAACCGGTCCGAAGTAACTATAGATCGGGCTATCATGATCCATAGTATCATGATTGGAGAGGAAGTGGAAGTTCATGAGATCATACCTCTAGAACTATACAAGGTGGCTGACAAGCCCTCCACTTTGGCAAGGTTAGTCTTCCCTCATCTCATCTATCACCTATGCAATTCAGCCAGAATTGTCATAGAGGAAGACATCCTCATTGAAACAGACAAGCCCATAACTAAAAAGAGGATGGAGCAAACAAGAAAGCCCACTCATGGACCTCAACAAGAGCATGAAGAAGTCCCTAATCAAGAAATCCCTGAGATGCCTCAAGGGATGCATTTCCCTCCACACAACTATTGGGAGCAACTCAACACTTCTTTAGAAGAATTGAGTTCCAACATAAAGCAACTAAGAGTGGAGCACTAAGAGCACTCCATCATCCTCCATGAAATCAGAAAAGATCAAAGAGCCATGAGGGAGGAGCAACAAAGGTAAGGAAGAGATATTGAGGAGCTAAAGCACCCCATAAGATCTTCAAGAGGAAGAACTAGCCGCCATCACTAAGGTGGACTCGTTCTTTAATCTCCTTGTTTATTTTCTTTTCTATTTTCGATTTTTATGCTTTATATTTTGACTATGTTTGTGTCTTCATTACATGATCATTAGTGTTTAGAGTCTATGTCTTAAAGCTATGAATGTTCCATGAATCTCGCACCTTTCTTAAATGAAAAATGTTTCTATCGGCAAAAGAACAAGAAGTACATGAATTTCGAATTCTATCTTGAAAATAGTTTAATTATTTTGATGTGGTGGCAATACTTTTTGTTTTCTGAATGAATGCTTAAACAGTAAATATTTTTGATAGTGAAGTTTATGAATGTTAAAATTGTTGGCTCTTGAAAGAATAATAAAAAAAGAGAAATGTTATTGATAATCTGAAAAATTATAAAATTGATTCTTGAAGCAAGAAAAAGCAATGAAAAATACAAAGCTTGCGAAAAAAATGGCGAAAAATAAAGAAAAAGAAAAAGCAAGCAGAAAAAGCCAGTAACCCTTTAAACTAAAAGGCAAGGGTAAAAAGGATCCAAGGCTTTGAACATTAATGGATAGGATGGCCCAAAGGAATAAAATTCTGGCCTAAGCGGCTAAATCAAGCTGTCCCTAACCATGTGCTTGTGTCATGTAGGTCCAAGTGAAACGCTTGAGACTGAGTGGTTAAAGTCGTGATCCAAAGCAAAAGAGTGTGCTTAAGAACTTTGGGCACCTCTAACTGGGGACTCTAGCAAAGCTGAGTCACAATCTGAAAAGGTTCACCCAGTTATGTGTCTGTGGCATTTATGTATCCAGTGGTAATACTGGAAAACAAAATGCTAAGGGCCACGGCCAAGACTCATAAATTAGTTGTGTTCAAGAATCAACATACTAAACTAGGAGAATCAATAACACTATCTAAATTCTGAGTTCCTATGGATGCCAATCAATCTGAACTTCAAAGGATAAAGTGAGATGCCAAAACTGTTTAGAAGCAAAAAGCTACTAGTCCCGCTCATCTAATTGGAACTAAGCTTCATTGATATTTTGAAATTTATTGTATATTCTCTTCTTTTTATCCTATTTTGTTTTTAGTTGCTTGGGGACAAGCAACAATTTAAGTTTGGCATTGTGATGAGCAGATAATTTATACGCTTTTTGGCATTGTTTTCATAAAGTCTTTAGTATGTTTTAGTCACTTTTTGTGATATTTTTATTAGTTTTTATGCAAAACTTACATTTCTGGAATTAACTATGAGTTTGTGTGTTTTTCTGTAATTTCAGATATTTTTTGGCTGAAATTGAGGGACCTGAGCAAAAATATGATTCAGAGGCTGAGAAACGACTGTAGATGCTGTTGGATTCTGACCTCCCTGAACTCAAATGCGTTAATTAGCGAATTCTTAAATGGACTGGAAAGCTAACATCCTAGGCTTTTCAGCAACGTATAATAATCCATACTTTGCCCAAGATTTGATGGCCCAAACTGGTGTTCAAACACCAACCAGAGACCCTTTTCTAGCGTAAAACGTCAAAACTGGCACCAGAACTGAAGTTAAATGCCCAAAATGGCATCCAAGCTGGCGTTTAACTCCAAGAATGGCCTATGCATGTGAAAGCTTCAAATCTCAGTCCAAACACTCACCAAGTGTGTCCCGAAAGTGGATTTTTGCACTTAGTTACTTATTCTCTGTAATCCTTAGTAACTAGTTTAGTATAAATAGCACTTTTTACTATTGTATTAGAAAAATAATTGGAGGGAGGCATATGCCATTGTTCACAATTGGTAGGCTGGCCATTCGACCATGCCTAGACCTTTTTCTCTCATATATTTTCCAACGGTGGAGTTTCCGCACCTCATAGATTAAGGTGTGGAGCTCTGCTGTTCCTCATGAATTAATGCAAGTACTATTATTTTTCTTTCAATCTACGCTTACTTCTTCTCCAAGATATACTCTCGTACTTAATTCAGTTAAGTCAAAATAAAGGGGTGACCCGTGACAATCACCCACTATCTTCGTTACTTGCTTAGCCAAGATCCGCGTGCCTGACAACCACAAGCGGTCTACATGATGTTCAACGTAGTCATTGGACGACAGCCGGAGTATAGTCTCTTGGGTCTCTGATCCACGGACCAAGTCCATGAGGTTAAAACCTTCGTGGTAGAAGCTAGAACCAATTGGTAGCATTCTTGAGATCCGAAAAGTCTAAACCTTATCTGTGGTATTTCGAGTAGGATCTGGGATGGAATGACTGTGACGAGCTTCAAACTCACGAATGTTGGGCGCAGTGACAGTGTGCAAAAGGATAGAGAGATCCTATTTCGACACAAGTGATAACCGACAGATGATTAGTCGTGCGGTATCTGTGCCTGGTATTTTTCTTCTGAGATGAAAAATCCGACAGTTGATTAGCCATACAGAAACCGTAGCCTGGACCATTTTCACTGAGAGGACAGATGGTAGCCATTGACAATGGTGATCCACCAACATACAACTTGCCATGGAAGGGAGCACGCATGATTGGATGAAGACAATAGGAAAGCAAAGGTTCATAAGCAACAAAGCATCTCCAAACGCTTATCTGAAATTCCCACCAATGAATTACATAAGTATATTTATTTTAATTTACGTTTTATTTATCTTTCAATTATCAAAACTCATAACCAATTGAATCCACCTGACTAAGATTTACAGGATGACCATAGCTTGCTTCAAGCCGGCAATCTCCGTGGGATCGACCCTTACTTGCGTAAGGTTTTATTACTTGGACGACCCAGTGCACTTGCTGGTTAGTTGTATCAGAGTTGTGAAAAGTGTGAATCACAATTCCATGCACCAATGTGCGAGCGCACAGACCCTTTGTATTTTGGCACCGCTGTGCGTACGCACACTTTAAAAAATTTCTTGGGCGTGCGCACGCACGCCCCTGTGCAGACGCACACACCCTATTTTTCAAATTTTGCTTTGTTTTCAACTATTCTACCTCCTCAACATGGTTGTAAGCTTCTATAACACTGTTTTAAGACTTTTGGGCATATTTTGGGTGTTCAAACCTGGGAAATTGTTTAAAGGTTTTAGACACAGATATTTGGAAAAGGTTAGCAAACGGAGTTCTAGGTTGTTGTTCGGGAAAAAGTTTGATGGTGTGTGATGAATGGTTGATGAATGAGATGCGAAATCAAGGAATTGAAATGTGAAAGAATAGTTGTTGAAAAGAGTCGAGGACTCTGGATAAGGCGATGGATCCATCTTGTGCTAAATGTTTTGAAAACCATTGTACCACTTTTATTGAGATTATGAGACGTTATGCGCCCGGTAGGGGCCGAGGTTGGATCCCGCTTGTCGAGGTAGCGACGGTGGCGTAAGGGCGGTGGTTCATCCCGCTTGCGCTAAGATGTGAGGTCGGTGGCAATAGATCCAGCACACATCACTTCTGATCATCAGAGCGTACAGGTGCAAAACCCTGGATAGTGATCCGAGCACTATATCTCGGGGGTTCCGAAACCATGAATCCGAAGGTCGACATCTCCATGAGGATGTGTCGGGTTGGCAGTTGAACCGACAATGTGATATCACAGCCAGTAGGGCAGGCATTCATCATATGCATTTTCTATCTGTTTGCATGCTTTACCGACTTGATATTGTTTTTCCTATCAGTTTAACATGTCTAATTGCTACTTGTATTAATTGTTGTATATGCCTCTACTTGTGATTTACTTATATTGTATATATTTGTGCTTTTACGGGGATTGAAGAGGTTCGGAAGGCGGTGGCGATGGGATCGCATGGAGGATCGGTTGATGAAGGCTGTGGGACAGTGGTGTTTGATTAGTGTAAAAATTCCTTAAGATAGATTACCCTGTTATGGTACTAAGGTTAAGTTATGCTAAGGAATTACATATTGTGATGTTTTGGTTTAGTTTGTTGTAAGTTTGAATTCCTGCGATTGATGTGGAGTCTAGGATTGCCTTTCGCATCCTGGGGTCTTATATCCTACATCACTGGCACTGTTACCATACTGAGAACCTCCGGTTCTCATACCATATTTCTGTTGTATTTTTTAGATGCAGGTCGCAATCCACCTCAGTGAGTTGTCTGTTGGTGATAGGAGCGGAGGATCTGGATTCCTTTTGTAGTCCTTTGGTTTATTTTATATAAGTCCCTCACTTTTGTACTTTATTTCTCCTAGAGGCGTGTATTTGAGAGAACAAAATTTGTATAAGCTGTTTTTACCGTCTATTTTCATACATGGTCTGTATATGGCTAGCCGGCTTAAACTCCGTGAGTCGTGACTAGCTTCCTATGATATTATACTATTATATTATGATGCCTGGTTATTCTATACTTGTTTCTTATGCTTCAAGTTAATAGCTTCGTTAGTACGCTTTGCGCTTTTGAAATCATATTTTGAGCTATATTTCTTCATCGGGCTTCTAGATATTATAAATTCTTTCTATGTATCATATGTATGTATAAGCTTAGAACTATCGTAACCTTTGATTAACTTTTGCTTTAGGACGCGTGGTAAGGCTTAGGATAATTAGGGTGTTACATTTAGTGATATCAGAGCAGTTCGTCCTCGTGAGCCTGAGAGATGGACCGATTGTGCTTCATTGCATACTCTGTGTGTCTTTTCTTTGATTTTATTAGGTTATCTATTTGATATATGCATAGCATGCTTGTTTGTAAGTGCCTGTTTGGGATAAATTGAAGCACTAAACTTTTGATATTGAGACTGATCACCTTGATATCGATTGTTTGGTGTAGACAGAAATCCTACGTGGCTACTCATGGATGAGGTCGAGCACGTTCATGTGATAGTAGGAACGAGCAACTGGCGGAAAACCATTCTGAATTCATGGCGATGATGGCGAACCTGGCCAACACTATGGAGGTGAATGCTGCTGCGACTCTGCAAGCTGTGCAGAGGCTAGGTCAACCGGCCGGAAACGGCAACAGAAACGGGAACGGCAACGGAAATGTGAATGGTGAAGGGAATGCTCATGCTAACGCCGAAGGAAACAGAGATAACATGGGAGGCATTCCGATGACTTTGGTAACCTTCCTCAAGGTTCATCTGCGAACATTCTGAGGATCAACTAATCCTACTAAAGCGAACCACTGGTTCCAAGCCATGGAGCGTGCTTTACAGGCGCAGCATGTTCCATACAATCAGTATCTGGAGTTTGCCGCTTATCAGCTTGTAGGAGAGGCCCAGCCCTGGTGGCAAGTAGAGTGTCGTTTGCTACAGCTACAGAATGCTGAGGTTCCGTGGGATGTGTTCCGAACGGCCTTTTACAGGAAATACTTCCCTGAGTTTGTAAGGGAAGCGAAGGAGATGGAGCTAATGCAACTGAAGCAAGGTTCCATGTCTGTGGCTGAGTACACCAACAAGTTTGAAGAGCTTTGTAGGTTTTCTCGGGTGTGTCAGGGTGACCCAGAGACCTTCGAGAGTTGGAGGTGCATTAAGTACCAAAGGGGTTTGAAGGATAGCATTATGACCGCTGTGGCTCCTATGGAGATCTGTGTCTTCTCCGACTTGGTGAACAAAGCAAGGGTGGTGGAGGAGTATGCCAAGACTGTGCCTGCATCCAAGTATACTCATGGAGGAAGTAGTAGCAAAGGACGTGGCAAGCATTACCATCCAATGAGTCAAAACTTTAAGAGAGGAGGATATGCGCATCAAGGTCAATGAGGTTTCAGGAAGAACACTCATGATCAGTTTCAGTGTCGCAAGGGAAAAGGAAGTCAGAGTGGGTGCTCCAACTGTGGATTGCCTGGTCATATCGCGAGGGATTGCACTCGTGGGAAGAACCCGAGTGCGGGTCAGAGCCAGTACCAGGGGCGAGTATTTGCTGTGAATACCAAGGATGCTTTCAAGGCGAATCCGTTGATGAGAGGTATCTGTTTATTTGGTGATAAGACTTTAATTGTATTATATGATACTAGAGCATCGCATTCGTTTATCTCGTTTGCTAAAGTTGAGGAATTAGGCTTGAAAGTGTCAGAGTTACCTTTTGATCTACATGTACATACTCCACATCAGATAGTTATGACTAGATCAGGTTGTAGGCAAGTAGGTTTCAAGCTTGAGGGTAGAGATCTTGTATAGGATTTGATCTGTTTACCTATGGTTGGGTTGGAGTTGATTTTGGGGTTTGATTGGTTGTCGAAGAATCGGGTTTTGTTGGATTGCTTTAAGCAGACAATTCGGTTTATACCGAAAGGAGAGAGTGGAGCAATAATAGCCGCGGGATACTACCTAAACTCTATAGTGGTGCGCTGTAGTGGGAAAGAGTATCAGGGTTACATCTTGTTAACTGCTAATGCTTCAGGTGATACCCAAGTCTTAGAACAGATTCTGGTAGTTAGAGATTTTCTGAAGGTATTTCTGGAAGATATCCCTGAGTTCCCACCTCAACGGGAGATTGAGTTTGCGATAGATCTGGTGCCGGGAGCCGGACCAGTGTCGATTGCACCGTATAGGATGGCTCCAAAAGAGCTAGTCGAGTTAAAGGTTTAGTTAGAAGAGCTTCTGACCAAGAGGTTCATTCGACCGAGTGTATCGCCGTGGGAGCGCCAATTTTATTAGTGAAGAAGAAGGATGGAGGAATGCGATGTGTGTGGACTACCGGTAGCTAAACAAAGTGACTGTGAAGAACAAGTACCCGCTGCCAAGGATAGACGACTTGATGGATCAACTGCAAGGAGCTGGAGTGTTTCCAAGATTGATTTGAGATCCGGTTACCATCAGATAAGGGTGAAGGAGGATGACATCCCCAAGACCGCATTTAGAACACGTTATGGACACTACGAGTTTGCGGTGATATCCTTTGGGTTAACAAACGCACCTGCTGTTTTCATGGATTACATGAACAGAGTCTTTCGTCCCTTTCTGGACAAGTTTGTGGTGGTTTTCATAGACGACGTCTTAGTTTACTCCAAGACTGCGAAAGAACATGAGGAGCACTTGAGGATTGTGCTGCAAATCTTGAAGGAGTGGAAGTTGTATGCTAAGTTGTCGAAGTGCGAGTTCTGGAAGGAGAAAGTAAAATTCCTAGGTCATGTGGTAAGCAAGGGAGGCATAGCGATAGATCCTTCTAAGGTAGAAGCGGTGATGGAATGGGAAAGACCAACGACGTTGACGGAAGTTAGGAGTTTTTTGGGGTAGCCGGATACTATCGGACGTTTATCAAAGGATTTACCCAGATTGCGCTACCGATGACAAAGTTGACAAGAAAAGAAGTGCCTTTTGTTTGGACGTCGGAGTGTGAAGAGAGTTTTCAAACTTTGAAGCAGAGGTTAACTTCAGCACCTGTTTTTATCTTGTCGGAACCGCATGAATCGTTTGAAGTGTATTGTGATGCTTCCTTGAAGGGTTTGGGTTGCATGTTGATGCAACACCAGAATGTGGTGGCTTACGCATCGCGTCAGCTAAGACCGCATGAGGTAAACTACCCAACTCATAACTTGGAATTAGCGGCGATTGTGTTTGCATTGAAGATTTGGAGACACCACTTGTACGGAGTGAGGTTTAGCGTCTTTTCTGATCATAAGAGTCTCAAGTACATCTTTTATCAGAAGGAGCTAAATATGCGTCAAAGGAGGTGGATGGAATTGCTTAAGGATTATGATTTTGATTTGAGTTATCATCTTGGAAGGGCAAATGTGGTAGCAGACGCTTTGAGTCATAAGTCCTTGACAATAGCCTGGATGAGAATCAAGGAAGAGGAGCTAATGGAGAAGTTTGTGGATCTTAAGCTGGATATTGGTGAAGATGCTAGGAGAGCTTGCTTAAATCAGTTACAAATCTCAAGTGACTTTAAATCTGAACTCTTGAAGACTCATCAGAACGATGACGTGTTACCAAAAGTATTGCCAGCTATCGAACAAGAGAAGCAATGGAGGTATCATGGGATCAAGACGGATTATGGAGATTCAAGGGTAGAGTCATTGTACCGGATGTGAGGATGTTGCGGTGAGATATATTGAGAGAAGCGCACAAAAGCGGATTCTCTATTCACCCTGGAAGTACTAAGATGTACCATGATCTAAAGACTATGTTCTGGTGGCCTGGTATGAAGAAGGATGTGGCAGAACATGTCTTAAAGTGCCTGACGTGTCAGAAGGTGAAGATAGAACATCAAAAACCGTTGGGAATGCTTCAACCACTTGAAATTCCTCAGTAGAAATGGGAAGTAATTGCAATGGATTTTGTGACCGGTTTACCAAGGACTAGGTTGGGATTTGATGTGATTTGGGTGATCGTGGATCGCTTAACCAAGTCTGCTCATTTTCTACCTATTCGAGTAAATTGTTCTATGGAGGAGCTAGCAAGGTTGTATATAAAGGAAATAGTAAGATTGCATGGTGTGCTGTTGAGCATACTATCAGACCGTGATCCCCGATTCACTTCAAGATTTTGGGGAGCTTTCCAAAGAGCCTTCGATACGAAGCTATGTCTTAGTACGGCGTATCATCCACAAACAGATGGACAGTCGGAAAGGACTATTCAGACGTTGGAGGATATGCTGAGAGCGTGTGTTTTGGACCAACCCGGAAGTTAGGACCGTTACATGCCATTGGTGGAGTTTGCGTACAACAATAGCATTCATGCGAGCATTGGGATGGCTCCGTATGAGGCTTTGTATGGACGGAAGTGCTAGTCTCCACTTTGTTGGTATCAACCGGGCGAAGCAAGTGTATTGCGTCCAGATGTGGTAGCAAAGACTACGGAGAAGGTTAAGAAAATACAAGAAAGGATTTTGACTACTCAGAGTCGACAAAAGAGTTATGCGGATCAGAGAAGGAAACCGTTAGAGTTTGAAGTGAGAGAGCATGTGTTTCTATGTGTTACACCCACAATTGGGATTGGAAGGGCAATCAAGACCAAGAAGTTAAATCTGAAGTATATAGGACCGTTTGAGATCCTAAGCCATTTCGGGCCGGTGGCATACCAAGTGGCTTTGCCACATCACCTGTCTAACCTACATGACGTGTTCCACGTGTCACAACTTTGTAAGTACACGTCAGACGCGACTCATATGTTGGAGCCTGAGACGGTCGAGTTGAGAAAAAACTTGACTTTCCAAGTGACACCGGTGAGGATTGACGACACCGGTGTAAAGAAGTTACGAGAAAAAGAAGTTCAGTTGGTTAAAGTTGCTTGGAAGTGAGCAGGAGTCGAAGAGCATACTTGGGAATTGGAATCCGAGATGCGAAGGGACTATCCCGAGCTTTTCTCAGGTAATTCAAATTTTGAGGGCAAAATTTCTTATTTGGTGGGAAAAATGTAAGAACTGCAATAAATCAAATCGGTTAATTAAGTGGTTATATTGCCCAAATTTGATTCCGAAAAGTTAGAGAGAATTTGTTGTTTTAAACATCATTTTTGGACTCAGTGGGTATTTCCGAGTCAGAAAATGTGTTTTCTGCGAAAAACTGTAAAAAATCGCAAACTGACGGTTGAACCGGTTCAAGTATGCCCGGTGCTGCGTGAGAAAAAGTAGAAACAGTTAGAAACCTTAGAAAAACATTGGACATAGAAAACCGGGTGTTAATTTTAAAGGTTTGGCTCGAAGTTGGACAAAACGGGCTAAAAACGCTAATGGATTGAACCGGGCCTAAGTTGGGCCCAAGTCCAACATATATAAAGGTTCATTTAATGAACCCTAGCCTCCATAAACACTCACACTTCAGATTTGAGAGAGGGAGGAGAGGAAGAAGAAAACCCTAACCACCTCCATCTTCCCAAGCTCATATCTTGAGTTCTAGAGCTCCGATTTGCATGCCGTCAGCAGCTACACGTTTCTTGCGAAGAGCTCTACAAAACCCATCCAAAAAATTCTAGAGGTAAGCTCGAAATCCTTCAAATTATGCTCTCCAAAATTTTGGGTTTTGTTAGGGTTTGGGTTAAATGGGTTTTGTGATTTTAGATGTTTAGATTTGCTCTAATCCTTGCTTAACCTTGGATTTTGGCCATCAAATCTGTTGGGAGAGGTAAGAGGTGCTAAACCCTTGTGAAATTTGATTTATGTTGAGTCCTAGATTGATTTTGTGGTGATTTATATGTATATAGCTTGATTATTGTGAGTTTGGAGCTTGTTGGTGCTTGTTGGAACTACATTGGTGGTCGAATTTTGGTTGAAAGCTCATTTGGTTCATTTTGGGAATCGGCCAAGGTATGATTTCGGTTTTCTCTATGTAGTATATAATATTCATGGACACTTAGGCTAGTGACCCATAGGATATGATTGGATTTTGGATGGTTGATGAGTTATTGGGTGTAATTGTATGATGATGATTAATGAAATAATGATCTTTGAGTTGATAATGATGATTAATAGTGATATGTTGAGGATGAATGATTTGTAAAGTTAAGTAGTGAATTATGTTGATAAATGTGATATTGGTGTTAATTTATTGGTAATATAGTTGGAAAATTATTAATGAAGTTGGATATATGAGTTATATTGATATTGATGTTGTGGATAAGGGAAAATGTGGTATACTTGGTGAAATATGTCATAGAGTGTTGAATTTGATGAGAATTGGAGTTTTGGAGTGGTTTGGGTTAGTTTGGTCGTGTTTTATAAAGGAATTGTGAAAATTGTGATTTTGGGTAAAAGTGGAATTTTAGTGAATTTTGTATGATCATAAATTCTGCCTCGATTTTCAAAATTTGTTGAAATTTGTTTAGAATTAAAGATCTTTAAAAATCCTTTAAAATGGTATAAAGTTTGTGAAATTTGGAATTTTGTAGAGAAAGTTTTTTATCATTCAAAGTTGGTGTTGAAAATCTCAAAAATTTTGTAAAGTTACAGAATTTTGAGTTCTCTGATATGTGCGGACGCACAGTCTTGTGCCCACGCACACCCTGCGAGAATTTTGACCTGTGCAGACGCACGCACAGGAAGGGAAGTGCATGCTGGTGGCAGTGCTAGCACAGCTTGTGCGCGCACATATCTAAGGAAACATTTCAACCTGTGCGGACGCACACGTTGGGGAGAACTGTCTGTTGGGGGCGCAAGCACAAGTTGTCTGAGCGTACAGACCCTTTGTGTTTTGGTACCTGTGCGTACGCACTGGGGTGTGCGTAGGCACACTTTTAAAAATTTCCTGGGCGTGCGCACGTACACCCTGTGCGGACGCACACGCTCTGTTTTTCAAATTTTACTTTATTTTCAACTATTCTATCTCCTCAACAAGGTTGTAATCTTCTATAACACCTTTTTAAGACTTTTGGGCATATTTTGGGTGTTCAAACCTGGGAAATTGTTTAAGGGTTTTAGACACTAATATTTGGAAAAGGTTAGCAAACGGAGTTCTAGGTTTCTGTTGTACGGGAAAAAGTTTGATGGTGTGATGAATGGTTGATGAATGAGATGGGAAAGCAAGGAAATGAAATGTGAAAGAACAGTGGTTGAAAAGAGTCGAGGACTCTGGATAAGGCAATTGATCCATCTTGTGCTAAAAATGTTTTGAAAACCAATGTATCACTTTTTATTGAGATTATGAGACACTATGCGCCTGGCAGGGGCCGAGGTTGGATCCCGCCTGTCGAGGTAGCGGCGGCGGTGTAAAGGCGGTGGTTCATCCCGCTTGCGCTTAGATGTGAGGTCGGTGGCAATAGATCCTGCTCACATCCCTTCGGATCATCAGAGCGTACAGGCGTAAAATCCTGGATAGTGATCCGAGCACTATATCTCGGGGGTTCCCACACCATGAATCCGAAGGGCGACATCTCCATGGAGATATATCGGGTTGGCAGTAGGGCAGGCATTCATCATATGCATTTTCTATCTGTTTGTATGCTTTACCGACTTGATATTGTTTTTCCTATCTATTTAACATGTCTAATTGCTACTTGTATTAATTTTTGTATATGCCTCTACTTGTGATTTACTTGTATTGTATATATTTGTGCTTTTACGGGGATTGAGGAGGTTCGGAAGGCAGTGGTGATGGGATCGCATGGAGGATCGGTTGGTAAAGGCTATGGGACAGCGGTGTTTGATTAGAGTAGAAATTCCCTAAGATAGATTACCCTGTTATAGTACTAAGGTTAAGTTATGCTAAGGAATTACATATTGTGATGTTTTGGTTTAGTTTGCTGTAAGTTTGAATTCCTGTGATGGATGTGGAGTCTAGGATTGCCTTTGGCGTCCCGGGGTCTTATATCCTACATCACTGTGAACTGTTACCATACTGAGAACCTCCGATTCTCATACCATATTTCTGTTGTATTTTTCAGATGCAGGTCGCAACCCACCTCAGTAAGTTGTCTGTTGGTGACAGGAGCAGAGGATCTGGATTCCTTGTGTAGTCCTTTGGTTTATTTTATATATGTTTCTCACTTTTGTACTTTATTTCTCCTAGAGGCATGTATTTGAGAGAACAAAATTTGTATAAACTATTTTTACCATCTATTTTCATACATGGTCTGTATATGGCTAGCCGGCTTAAACTCCGCGAGTCGTGACTGGCTTCCTATGATATTATACTATTATACTATGATGCATGGTTATTCTATACCTATTTCTTATTCTTCAAGTTAGTAATTTCGTTAGTACGCTTTGCGCTTTTGAAATCCTATTTTGAGCTATATTTCTTCATCGGGTTTCTAGATATTATAAATTCCTTCTATATATCATATGTATAAGCTTAGAACTATCGTAACCTTTGATTAACCTTTACTTTACGGCGCGTGATAAGGTTTAGGGTAATTAGGGTGTTACAAGTGTGCAGTAGGGTTAGAATATGGGAGAATAAGTTAAGAAGGGTGGTTTGGAAATTTTAGATAATTTTTTAGAATTTGGATAGATTTGTCAAGAGTAACTCTTTTATGGTTACAAGTTAATTTTAATTATTTTATGCTTAAATTTGTCAGGGTTATAATTTTTTATGGTTAGTTTTGGTACATTACTTTATGGTCAAGTAATAACTTCTTGGTGGAGAGAAGTTTAAGAAAAGAAAGTAGAGGGAAAGCACATTAAGTTGGGGAAGAGAGAGAGAATTTTAAATTTTTAAAGGATTTATTATTCCTTATTTTTAAAAGTTATTTCTATGTGGTATTCATGGGATTTTTTATTTTAATAAATAAATTAATTATAATAATTATTGAAATAAATAATTTAAAAAATATTTACCGAAATAAATATCCATCTTTTGTCTCGTTTACACTATAAATGAGATAATTTTGCACGTATCTCGTTTATATTGTAAACGAGATATGTGGAGGCCTATCTCGTTTATAGTGTAAACGAGATAAGGCTGGGAAACGTCTTTAAATATATGTTGTCACAACCTTTGACTGGGTCCCATTTTAAACTTTTCAACACCTTTCTAGTCTCTTTTACCCCTTTCTAAGCATATTATCAATACATATGACGATGGCGCGCGCAGTAGGTAATGTGGAGATATCAACAGGCTGAACGAGGCTTCGCATTACGCCAGGGCAGCCGACTTTGAGGTTAGTTTTTTCATGTTGAATTTTGTGCAATTCCGTATAGATATATTTTTGTATGTACCCATGGTTAGCGTAGTCGCAAAGAACTAGAATATAGTTTGTAGTGTTAGGAATAGGTTACTTGTAGAAATTTGGAACTCTATTTAATTGTGGTAGGTTATTACTGCATAGTTATTAGTTTGGAACTCCATGTTCTAGTTAGATTTTTTTAGTGTCAAATATATTAAAATTAATAGAGTAATATTTGTCTAAAAAACAAGTAATTAAAAATGTAAACATGTTCTTAATTAGAAATATCTTTGACTTAAAAAGAAATATTTATTTAACTTTAATATTTTTTATATTAAAAAGATCCTACTACAAAAGTTTTTAATTACTTAAAAATAGTGTCAGAATTTAATAGGAAGAATATAGAAGCCTATTTAAAAGTTTTAAAATACGAGAATCGTTAAACGTCGAAGATCCAATTAAACTTTTCAAAATATTTCTTTATAATTTTGAACTAATTTTTTCTTCAGAGGCCTCGCCTTCTACTGTCTCGACGAGGGAGTCATACCCTTCCTCCACCGGACGCCATCGTCTCGTATCTGGTTGAGGCTGGATTCGGCGACACGGTGCCCCTCAGAGATTTCACATTCGACAATTCCCTTATTATGGCATTCGTGGAGCGATGGCGTCCGAAGACCACGTTTTATCTCCCGTGGAATGAGTCCACTATCACCCTGTAGGACGTGGTGTACCACCTAGAGCTACGCACACAAGGGGAGCCAGTCGGGGGTGCCTCTGTGGCTTCGGTAGGTACCACCACACAGTAGTGCACATGTTACTTTAATCAATTCAACTCGATCACCCGGTACTCAGTAGACTTGCGAATACTATAGTTCTTCACACCCTGCAGCACTACCTCTCGGCATTTGAACCTGTGATCGACCCGAAACTTTACCCCACCGTCTAGGTTGTAATCCTCTTCTCCCGTGTTGAAACGGAGTCCTCTCATGCATGGCGTCCAGATCCAAACTATGATAGTGACTTGGTACTGCCAACAGCGCCAGAATTGGGTGGGGTGGAGGCAAGACATGGCGTGCCGCAGCCTCAATGGGCGTCTCCAATACAATCTCATCCTTCTCGCCCTCTTCAGAAGAATCACTATTGGCACTATCCACCACGTATTCTTCGTTTGACTCTTTGTCTCCCTCCTCCGCCTCCTCCACTGGAATGGCGACATGAATGGGTGGTGATGCGAGAGGTCGATCATCTCGTACAAGCCGAAATAGTCGAAATCAGTAAACTCCATTACCTATGGGTGCAAGCAACTTATGCCCACCCTTCCCACCTCCCTCGCAACTGTACCACCGAGGTTGTTCAATATCAAACTCTTCAAATTCGACAACGTACTTACACGCTGAGTCTGTAACAGTATCAGATTGTCACACTCAAATATCACCCCATTGTCGCCATTTCTCATACGACAATTGGGGTAAACACACACAACTATGTACACGTTATTACTGGCTATTGTTGCCTTATTTTTGTAAGAAAAACGAGATAGAAATAGATATGAAATGTGTGTGGAGAATGCCAAGGGTTACACATATTTTTTATAGCTGCTGAAAATTTGTTCTATCGTATCTCGTTTACAGTATAAACGAGTACTGTAAACGAGATAAGTATATCTTGTTTACACTGCAAACGAAATATACACGTGTTACATCCACATGTCTTATCTCGTTTATACCGTAAACGAGATACATGCAAAATTATCTCATTTATAATGTAAACGAAATAAGAGAATGATATTTATTTCGGTAAATATTTTTTAAATTATTTATTTTAATAATTATTATAATTAATTTATTTGTTAAAATAAAAAATCCGACATCCATGTACTATCTGGCATGTTAATATATTACCATTTGGCAACCGGTTACAGAAGTTGCTTAAGTCAGATGATTGGAGGGTCAATTAAGGATTTTCGACTTATGAATAAACGATTTATCCTTTGGCCAAATAATGAACGATAAAAAATGATATTTACTTTTAATATAACTTGGATAACAATGATTGAACCTGCGGGAAACGGGCGAACTATTTTATTTTATTTTAAAAAAAATAAACTTAGACTATGTGGTTTAAAGTTTTTGGTTACTCACAGTATCCTTTAGTCTAGTAGGATAAGAATTAATTCATCGTAGATCTGAGTTTTTATTTAAGAATTTGTCATTGGCCAATGAATTACTGCATGTATAAGACAAAATTTGAACCATCAATACTTGTTTAAGTGGACGAGTGAGTTGATTAACGCAAATTGGTTGTCGTTTAAAATTTTAAACAGACAAAAAATGGGAACCTATTTGCCAATACGCACCTAAGTGGCCAAGTTCCAACGTTAGGCCTATAACATTCCGAGTTTTTGGATAATTAAATTTATTATATTTGTTGAAAATTTTATTTTAAAAAAATTATTTTACTGAAAATAATTAAATAAAACTCTATGATACTTTAAATTTAAAAGTAATTAGGAGTTATATATAATTTTTTATAATAATTGGAGTTTAAATTAATTAAAATTTTATATAATTTTTATTGAATATTTAGAATAATTGAATTTATAATTTTTATAATTGAAAAATAAAAAAATTTTATAATTTAATTTAAATAACTTTTATATGAATAATTTATGATTTAATTTGAGTTTTTCATTTTTATAAAATAATCTGTTAAAAATAATTAAATTAATTTTATAAATATTGAGTTTAAGTTAATTAATATTTTTGTGTAATTTTATTAAAATTGATTATTTTATAATTTAAAAATAATGAAAGAATTATATAATTTAATCTAAATAAATTTTACTATAAATAAATTATGTTATTAATTTGAATTCTTAAAAATTAATTTATTAAAAATAATTAAATTTATTTTTTTATAAATATTTTAAATTTAAATAAGTTAATATTTATATACAAATTTTATTGTAATTAGTTAGTTCATTTAAATTGAAATTAAAGTTCTAGTAATAAAAAAATAATAAAAAATATATAATTTAATTAAATAATTAATATTTTAAATTTAAATTATATTATATAAAAATTTAATTAATATATCCATTCTATAATTTAAATTAAAAATAATTAATTAAATTTAACAATATATTGATAAATAAAATTTTTAAATATCTTTAATAGAATATATTTAATTTTAAAATTATTTTATTCTTTAATTTTATTAAAATATTTATTATATCTATTCTTATTTTTTTATAAAATTTATAATTTTTAATCCTAATTTTCAAATTAAAAATCAGAAACCTAATTCCCAAATTTGTAACCTAACCCTGACCTCCCTCACCATACACACTTTTCCCCTTTCTCTAACCCAACGCAGCAACAGTAAGAAAGAAACAAAGAAAAGAGAACCAACGAGCGAAGGGACGGAGCTGCGATTAGAAGAGAGGATGTGCCACGCTGCTGCCGCTGTCCAGCCGCCTCGCCACCGCCATCGCGTCACCGCCAAGCCATCGCAGGAGAGAGACAGACGTTGAGACAGAGAGCTGCCGCTACGGGAAACGCGTTGGAGGAGAGGACGCCGCCAGCCCTGTCGCGCCTGGTCGCTACCAAGCTCGCCGTCGGAGATCGCCGTTCCGTCACTGCTGCTACATCGCCGTCGATGAAGCTTCTGCCGCCGCCGTGAATCGCGAGCAGAGGAGGGGGAGAAAGAGACGAGTTCGTGAGGGAGAAGCAGCGCTGCCACCTCGCCGCCGTACCTCCTTGCTGCCGTCGAGCTGTCCGCTGCCGTTGTCGCCGTTCTGATCGCCGGAGAACTATCGTTGGAGCCGTCACTATCCTGGTGAGGTTTATCCCTATTTCTGTTATTCTGTTCCTGCTATGAAGGTTGTCGTTAAAGTATTTATGTTAAATAAACCTGTTACTGTGAATTACTCCGCTGCCGTCGCCATTGGAGGTAGGTTCGTTGGTTGTGTAAAGAATGAAGCTGTTGTGTTGCTGGTTGCGGCTTAGCCAATCGTCACGTTGCAACCGCGCCTTCAATTCAGTTTCTGCGAAATTCGAAAGTTGAGGTAGGGGATTTTAATTTGAAATTAACTGATTTAATTTATGAATGCCACGGAAGTCTAGTGGGTAATTGCAAATAATTTGTGATTGTTTGGAATGACTGAATGATAAGTTTGAGTTGGACTTGTGACTGAATTTAGGCCCAGTTTGGGTAATCAACTTAATTAAGCTCATTTTGATAAAATAACTTAAACAATAAATGACTCTGTTAAAAGTAACTTATAAATAAGTTATTTTGTGTTTAGTTTTTTAACTCTAAAAGTGCTTATTTTATAGAAATGTAATGAAAAGTAGAAGTATTATGAGAGAAGTCATTTTTTTTAACTTCTCTATAAATTCCAAAATAACTTCTTAGAAAGTTACAATTTGGTTTTGAAAATTGCACCAGACATTAATACTACTACTTTTCATAAGTCAAAAGTTAAAAAAAGCTACTTTTAGAGTATGTGTTTGTGTTTGACTTCTTGATTATTTGGGAATACTAAAAATTCCGATTATTAGCTAGTCATAATGAAAATTTGTTGAGTTGTGACTAATTGATGAGAATTGGTTGAAATGTGGCTATGAATGGTGATTTATTTGATATTACTTATTAAATTGAAATATGATGAGTTAATTATTGAAAATCTGACGTTTTGATAATTGAGGAATTGAGTTTGGATTGTGGTTGTATTTGTGATTGGTTTGCTTGATGGTGTTCTGATAGCTGTTAATGTTGATTTATGATTAACTGGAATTAATTTTGAGAATTGTTAAAGGATTGAAGTTTGATTATTGAATTGTTTCTTGAAATCTGATTTTTAAAACAAAATAGTAACTTTGCTAAAGAGTAAATGACTTTAAAATAACTAGAATTATGGAAGGCTGATTTTTGGGATTACTAGTTGATTGAGTTTAATTTTAAAAGGATTCTATGGTATGTAAAAAGTAATTATGAATTGATGAGATTGGAGTTGGATTGATGGAAAACGTGGGAATTGCAGAATATGATTGATTTGTTAATTATTATGAATTGTGAATGTCTGATTGATTGAGAATTGTCTGTTTGATAATTGTTGAGAAAAAGGTTGGTCAATTGTTAAGAAAAAGGGAACCCGTAAGGGTGGTTAAGTCCGAGTTTTAGAGGAGGTGCTGCTGAGATTTTATAAATTATTTTATAAAAATTTAGATTTGGGAAATTATATTATTTGATTTTGAATTTATTGAAAATAATAGATTTTGTTTTGGGTTTTATTTATTATATTTTGAGTTGAATTTATTAAAGAAAGAATTATACTATTTTGAGTTCGATTTATATAGAAAAGAATTATGTTTCGATTTTAATTTATTTAAGAAAAAGAATTGTTTATAAAATTAAAAAGTGAGTATCTTTTTAAAAGTATTAAGGGTAGACCTAAGTGCTTGAAACAGATTTGATTCAAGATTTCAAAGGTAGAGATTATGAAACGATTTTGGTGGTTGAGGCTTTTGGGAAAAGAATGTCTAAGAAAGTTAAGGAAAATTTAAAGAATGGAAAGTGGATTTTGTTTTAATTAATGGTTTTAAATACGGAAAAAAACCCACGAATTGATAATCATTGATTCCGGGAATAACCCACGAACTGTTGATAATCATTGATCTCGGGGATAACCCACAATTGGGAATCGATTTGGCATTTTGCTTCTTGAATTTGATTTTATCCCAATTAATAATGTTTCTAATAATGTAATTTATTTTTGTGTTAAAATTCTATGTTGCTTCATGAATTTGATTTTGATTTTGTGATGTTGTTGGCTGTTAGTCTTTGTTGATATATATAGTTATGTTTGTTAATCAATGTTAGCTATGATTGTATTTTCAATTTTTCACCATCTCTCTCTTTCTGCCATGCTGTGTTCATGCCACTCCTCCTACGCAATCCAAGAAAGATACCATTAGGTTAGACATAAAATAAACACAATATATATTTCTCTTGTAGGCAGTAATGTTACAATAATTTGTAACACGTAGGGTCAAATTCTTTTCCAATTCTGCAATGTGGGTAACTATGTACTCAATTAATGTGATAAATCATGTGCACCACCAACTAACACATTCACTTTATTTCATAACAGGAAAAACCTTATTGAGAAACGAAGAGAAAGAGAACCGTAAGTAACATGCCGAATTGCAATGACAAACAACAGAAGATGTGGCCTTCTCAAACTTGTTTCTCTTCGTAATGCTTCTCACTCTTCCTCAAATGCAAAACCTGACTCTCATTTGGCAGCAACGTTAACCACTAAGAAGAGTGTTTCTGGGTTCCACACTAACATTGATGATGCTGTTGCCTTTTTCATTCGCCTCATCAATGAGCACCGCACTTCATCTCAACTCGAACTTGGTAAGATTTTGATGTCTGTTGTTAACATGAAAGAATATCCCACTGCTATTTTTCTTTTTGCACAAATGGAGTTTAAGGGTATCGCTCCTTCCATGATTAGTCTGAGCATGTTGATCAATTGTTTTTGCCATTTGGGTCAAATGAATTCTGCTTTCTCTGCATTGGCCAAGATTATCAAGATGGGTCATGAATTGAATATCATAACACTGACCACACTCATCAAAGGGTTCTGTATAAACGGCAAGGTTAGGGAAGCCCTACGGTTTCATGACAAACTAATATCTCTAGGTTTTCAGCTTGATGAGGTTAGTTATGGGATCTTAATTAGTAGTCTATGTAAAATGGGGCAAGCAAGAGCCGCCATGGAGCTTTTGCAAAAGCTAGAGAGTTATACAGTTAAGCCTAACATAGTAATGTACAGAACAATTATTGATGGATTGCGTAAAGATGGTCTTGTAAATGAGACACAAAATTTGTTCTCAGAGATGATTTCTCGAGGAGTTTATCCTGATGTTGTCTCGTACAATTCTCTGATGCATGGTTTGTGTTGTACCGGTCGTTTAAAAGAAGCAACTCAATTGTTGAATGATATGGTTGTTAAAGACATTAACCCAGATGTATGTACCTATAACATTCTAGTCGATGCATTATGTAAAGATCGAAGAATAATAGAAGCCAAACAAGTGTTTGATATGTTGATGGACAGAGGAATCAAGCCTGACGTAGTCACATACAATACATTAATATATGGATACATTTTAATTGGCAAAGTGGATGAAGCAGCAAGTTTATTTGGTGATATGAAGAAAATTGGTCTGGCTCTTTGTGTCTGGAGTTATAGTATTATGATAAATGGATATTGTAAACACAAAAGATTGGATGAAGCTGTAACACTCTTTAAAGAGATGCCCCAGAGAAATTTGATTCCAAGTACTGTAACATATAATTCTCTTATTGATGGCTTTTGCAAATCAGGGAGAATACCTGATGTGCAAAATCTTCTTGAGGATATGTATGCTAGAGGCCAGTCCCCAAATATTATTACTTACAATATCTTGTTGGACAGTTTATGTAAAGGTAGTCATCTTGATGTTGCAATTGAATTATTTCAGAAAATTTTTGGCAAGGGGGGTTGGTCCTTATGCCATACACCATACTGATCGATGGATTCTATAATCACGGGATAGATAAAACTGCTGAAGAGGTTTTCAACCTTCTCCATAATAAAGGTTGGCGAGATGTGAAAGCATTTGATGCTATGACCAATGGGCTGTGTAAGAACTAAGGAGGGCTTGTTCGACAAAGCAACAAGCTTGCTATCAAATGGATGGCAATAGTCGTGCTCTAGATGATATAACTGCTTTTGCAATTGTTCATGCTCTTGAGAAAAATGAAAAAGAAAAAGTAGAGAAGTTTCTTTGTAAAATGATCTTTAGAGGCATGTTGAAGCAATAAAAGAAGGTAATACATTATTGTTTTTCAACTAAAGCTGTTTCTTTTTATGTTGAAAAGTTTTATTATGATTTTTATTCATCCTATTAAGGTTTAGAGTAAGATTTGATTTGAGGCTCTGTCTTAGGACGAATTTCTAGACTGCCAAGTGCTTACAAGGTGGTTTATACATGATTGTGCAGTATAAATATATAGAATTCAAACCAACCTATATAAAAACTTAGTATGGAACTTAAGGATTGACAAAGAATGAACTATTAGCTAGGTGAGCTGAAAAAGTTTATTGCTTTTATGTCAAGAATGATGGACTATTCATGGCTATATCATTACTGAAGTCTAAACATTCCTATGTCCTCAAAATTTTATTATAACCTTGTGTCATTGGTTAATTTCTTATGTTTAGAATATTTAGGGAGTGTAGTTGGAATTACTATGATCATCCATGTACTTTTTTTATTTTGAATCTGGCTAGTGATTACCTTTACGGAAATTTTTTTTAAAATAATCTGAGCAGTAAATAGCAAACATTCCTTGGTTTCCAATTTATTCATTGTGTGTTTTCCTTTCACATTGGCTAAGAGAAGTTTAATCCTCACTTTCTTGGTTGCACAATCAAACTTTTCAAATGATTGGTTTGCTTTTGGACTGTGTCGCATTTCTTGGAAGTAATTTTTTAAGTGATCTTCCAGAGAACAATATTTGAGAAGGTTGAATAAGTGAAATATGAGAGACTGAAAGAGGCATTGTTTCTGTGGCTAGCAATTTGAAATTGGTTTTGAGATATAACTATAAATTATGGCCATCGATTGGAACTAAAGTACACCAAGTGTCTCTCTTCTTATACTTAAACTTGGCTACTATTTATCTCAAAAACATGATGAACATATCTTTGCAAAGTTGCTTTTTCTTCCAGCTCCGTTCTCATGTTTCTTTTTAGAATTTAATTAAAGATCGATCTTTGTTCAATATTTCAAAATCTCTTTTTAAAATTTTGGCAGTGCAATTGTTTAGGATACAACTAGCACACAAACCTGTTACATATTTCTCCAAGTTTTAAACCTAGCACAATCCAATTGTTGTCTGTGTTGAATTTATTTTTTTTTGGTCTAATGTAGTTATTATTTTAAATGTCAGGTAGGATTTGGGGAAGCAGCAAGTATTTTTTTCTTTGCTTTTAAGTATGTGAATCTCCTTTGATCACCAACGTCTGAAATGCTCTTTATTCATCAAACATCATGCTTCGAAATGCAAAATCATGGTTGATTGAATTTGATAATGGGAATCCATTCCATAATTCGTCCACCATCCTTTTCTTGTGATAATACTTTAAGAGGGAAGTGGGTATTTTCACTCTCTAATTGATAATGCCACTCTTTTATTGTATGTATTTTCCAACATATCTTTAAAGTCCACTAATTCTAGAAATATTAACCTTATACATCTTGTTAGATGAGATTCGAATATTGAAGCTTCTTGCTATAGGATTGTGAAAACCTTATATTCATTATGTAGTGTATAGGCTAAAAAGTTCGAATTACTATAAGAGGTTATGTCATTGACTTGAAATTCCTATAAATAAAATACTACTGGGAGCTTTGAATTGTGTGTACGAGGTGAATTGTGAAGTGTGAAGGGGAGAGTGATAAGCGAAGAGTAGCAGTGAGTGAGTAAGTCAAGTGCAAGTGTGAGATGTAGAGAGCAAGAACAATTAAGGTCTAGTGTATGCATCATTAGTAAGGCCCGAGTATAAATTGTCTCATTAAATTGTACTCGTGTTTATAAATTTAAAAAAAATCATAACTTTTGTGTCTCACTCTGCATATGTTATTTTTGAAGTTAGACAACAAAATTCCTTTTTGGATTTACTTTTTTTTTTTTGGTGACTCTTTTTGGATTTACTTTAAGCACAAGTTAATGTTGTCTTATGATATTTATAATTAGGAACAATAAATTTGTCAATTCAAAATATAGAAACTTCGATAGTATCAATTCTTGTTCTACTTGGTACTTTGATTTTATATACATTGAAACTTCGCTTTGAATTTGAACTGTCCACCAGCCCTGCATAGAAAGACCACCAATTAGTGAAATTGAAGACCCATGCAATGCACGGATTGAAAATTTCTGTTTTCTATTTTGACTATCTTTTTTTCGGTCCTTTTGAATGATCAATTTTTATCTTAGTAAAAGTATTTTTGTTGTTTAATTTTTTAATTAAAGATAAAAGATTTATTTATTCTATCACTATCCTTTCTTAATTCATTATAATTTGCAGAAACTTTTTACATTAGGACCAAATTGATACTCATTCTTTCTATTCTTGTTTTTCAAAACATTCACTTTGAATGTTAGCATACCATTTAATAAACACTTCTTAGAATACATTGTATTTCTTTTAACTTTATAAATGATGTGATAACAAATACAATTTAAAAATATAAACACCACGGTTCAAAAGATAAACATGAATAAGAACCATAACCAAGTATATAAAAAAAATGCTTTGGTTTATCATGTTAAAATAATTTATTTCTTAGATAAAAAAAATTTATTTATAAAAATGTAAGTTGTCAATTTTCAAAACTAATAGGGGCTATGAGAAAGAGAGGGTCGAGTGATAAAAAGATGAGGATCTTAAGGGTTTGAAAAAACTACTATTTTAGCCTTTGATTTTGTTTATTTGCTTATTGAAGAAAAAAAATAATGGATATCCGAAATCTCTCATCAAACTTATTATTTTCTAAGATGAAAGAAAGAAATACGGAGATAAGTGCAAGGCTTCTTTTGTCCAACTTCAACGAGGTAAGCATCAAAGTGGTCTCTGAAGTTATCATCGAGACTCAAAGTAATCCCTGAAGTTAAAAATTTGTTTAGATCGTCCCTAAAGTTGATCTCCGGTACTCATAGTGGTCCTTCCGGTGAATTTCGTCCAGTTGGCGCAACCAGAAAGCTGACCTGGCGTCGTTGGTGACACGTTAGCAGCCTAACGGCTAGCTGACGTGGCCAAGTAAACGTTTTAGAGTCAATTTGGTCCCTAATTTTAGTTTAAAAACCCTAACCCCCAAATTGATTCTGTTCTCCTTTCTTCTCCATCGCACACGCTGTTCTTCTCTACTATCCGTTCATCTCCATTGCACCAGAGGTGAGTCTTTAGTGTTGTCTTCATCTTCGAACACCAGATGTTATGGCTAGCGCAAGCAACGCAGCTGGGAGCTCCAACAACCCAAGATCGTTTGGAAGCATCATGAGGAGAATGAATAGAAATAGAGATGCGCGTCTGCCAGAATAGTGTGCATGCGGGTCGAGACCAGTGCTGCGATGGTCAGCGACGGATTCTAATCCAAGGACAGCGTTTGTGGGTTGCCCAAACTACAATGTAAGTGCTTGATTATGTCCTTTGTTGTAAATCTGGAGGTAAAGTTGGTTGATTCACTTTCCTGGGTTTAGACTGCAGGTAAGAGGTGGTGTGGGTTGTTTCTTTGGGTGGATAAAATTCTGGAAGAAAATACGGTGACATGTGATGGTAGAACAAGCCCTTCAAACGACAGCAAAGAATGGAAGATGAAGATTGCTTGGAAACTTGGAAGACTAGAGTCTGAAGTTAGATTTCTGAAAATGGGGGAGATTTTCTTGTTTACATGTATGCTGCTGCTGCTAGTTGTTGTGCTTGTCTTAAGGTTGGATAGGCAGCAGAGTCAATTGTATTTAGCCAAAAACTAAGTGACATGTGATATGCATATGTTGTTCTATTCATGTTACTTGTCATTTTGGTTGAAAGGAATGCAGATTAAACTGTTTCACATGACTGTCCAAGAGTAATTTAAAATCTGAATAAAGCAGAGGCTATATGTAAATAATCGTTCCTGCAGTACTAATGGAATCCTCTAATTTTTTTAATCATAATGGCATATCAGAGAACAACAAAAAGAAAATATGGCACAGCTCAAGTTCAGTGAGGTCATAATCCATAATCATATATTAATGCAGAAAACATATACAAAATAGGCAAGGAAGAGCCAGGGCAATATTCTACAAGTATATCAGAAGTTCTCAACATATTGAGAACACAAGTTTTGAACAAAAATATTCCCAACAGTTGGGTTCTAAATGCAGAAAGCACACTGCTTCATCAAAATAGTTAAACAAAATAATGTTCTCCTAAACATAATAAACCTAGTCTTCATTTTTTGTTTCTTGGTGGTCTGAATCCAGGATTCGGAACAAACTTCATGAAGTTAAAAAGTCTTGTTACGGTCCCCTGTGATGCACCTTGCATAGGATGAGACGGAGGAAGAGTTGTGGGTTGAGTGGTTACTGGTGGGGTGGCAACAGGTGGGGTGGTTGCTGCTTGAAAGCTGCTTCCTGGAGTTGCCTTTTCTTGTTTGGATGACTTCTTTTTGGGAGGCAGTTTTGGTGGCCTCACAGGAGGAGGCAAGACCTATTAGTGAAGACATGTATAATAGTTACTAAAAGTGGAGAAGAACATGCACATAATAAGATTAAATGTGATTTAATTTTGTGAACCTCTTGAGAGTCATCGGTTTGTGACAACGGTGGTTGACTGACTTCAAGTTGAATTTCGGTGGGGGGTTCTGGGACAAGGGTGGCTTCACCACCATTAGCAGCTGGAGGTTGGACAGCAGCAGCCTTAGCTGCAGCAGCAGCCTTAGCAGTAGCAGCAGCCACCTCATCAGCAGCTCTCTTTCTACAGTTTCTCTTCGTGTGTCCCGATTCACCACAATAACGACAGTGACCTTTTTGATAGATTATTTTCATCTTCTTCCTCTGATTTTTACCCCCACTTGGCTCCTCATCTACATCCTTTCTTCTTTTTTTCATAAGTGGACCTAGTTTCTTTTTAAATTTAGGTGCTTGTGGTCTGTTATGTGGTGACTTTTTCCATAGGGCTTGACCTGGAATTGGGTTGATATGGAAGGCATATGTGTTATTATATGCTTCCATTGTCAACCACTGGTGACAAAACTTATCTGGTCTTCTACCAACCCTTGCCAATGCAGCACAAGCATGCACACACGGCATCCCTAAATAACATTATCACAAGTTCAAAGATTACCAATATTAAGCCAACAGTCAAGAAAAAAAAATAACAACACAAGAAACAAGTAAAAGTATGTCACCACTCAATTGCCAAAAATCACATGTGCAGAGTCTCTTTCCCATATCAACAACCATGTTAGTCGGCCACTCGTGAACCTCGAATTTCTCGTACTCAGAGTCACCAGACCACATCGGGACCCAACTCTTTGACTCCTTCCTTATTTTTTCCAATCTGCTGCGCTGTATAGGTGGTAGAATACCAGTGCTCGAACTAAACTTCACTTTGTTCCTAGAGATTGACCTCATTGCATACAGTCTGACTTCCTCTAACAGTGTAATGATAGGTTTGGCTCTAGCTTCTTTGATCCTTGAGTTGAAGACTTCACAAGCATTGTTGCAGATATTGTCTATTTTAGGTGCGTTGCTGAAGAAAGCCCGGCTCCAAGAGTCTCTAGGCCACTTGTTCAAATACTCACAAGCTTCCTTGTTAACCCTCTCAATCTTTTTTATACTCTCTAGGAACCCATCTTGGCTGGTGCACCTTACACACTCCCATAGCAACCCTCTTAGCTGGAGATCTTTCGACTACTTATTGAAATTCTTCCATAAGTGCCACACACAGAATCTGTGATGGACACCTGGAAAAACCTCCTTAACAGCATGGATTAGGCCCTGAATTTAAAAAAGAAAACAGTGACATACATGTTATCGAGCATCAAACTGATCTCTTTAGTTTTATAAGTGACATCAATTTAGTCCCTTAAGTTTTATAAGTGACATCAATTTAGTCCCTACAGTTTTATAAGTAACATCAATTTAGTCCCTGTTCGTTGCATTACATATCAGTTCAATATATATGTACCAGTTCATTGAGTAGTAGTCCATCTATTTAGGCAAAGCAGGATTTCATTATATACACAGCAGTTCAGCAGTTTAGCATATATAAAACAAAATTATACAACAACAAAACAACAAATATTAGAGCAGCCTATACAAATTATACCAAAATAGCCTATACAAATTATACAAACTATGCAATTACTGATGCTAATATCAGAGCAGCCTATACAAAGTATTCCAATTATGCAATTACTCATGCTAATACCAGAGCAGCCTATACAAATTATATCAGAGCAGCCTATACAAATTATACAAATTATGCAATTACTCATGCTACTATCAGAGCAGCCTATACAAATTATACAACAACAAAACAACAAATACATGGATAAATCGTACCTTCTGCATATCTGAAATGAAACAGAGCTTGTTTTACTTATAATCTCCCAAGTCTTGATGAAGTAATTCCAAGAACCACCTCCAGTTTTCAGTATTTTCAACAGGGACAATTGCATATGCAATCACATATATGTGATTGTTTGCATCTTGTCCAATTGCAGACAAGATCTGGCCACCATGCTGGGTCTTTAGAAAAGCTCCATCCAAGCCTATGAGCGGTCTGCAGCCAGCCAGAAACCCTTCTTACAGGCATCCAAGCAGATGTACATCTTTTCAAATATTGGTTCATCATCAGGGTTGGGCTGAGGGATAACTCCAACTGTGACAGTAGAGCCTGGGTTACTCCTAAACAGTGTCAGCCCATAATCTCTTACCATCCCATACTAGGCAGCAGCATCACCATACACAACAGCCCTAGCATCTCCTAAGGCCCAAGTCAGTGAACACTTGCTTAGTTCCAAGTCACATTTTGTCTTAAAATACTGAGCAACCTCACAGTGTCTTAAGTTAGGATATTTTCATAGCTTCTTCACCAATTTTCCGGCCAGCCACTTCCTATTAGCCAATCTATTTTTGGTTTCCCTTGCACAACTGTGATCATCATTGAACGTCTTGATCTGCCAGCAATTGTTCTCAGTGTTGTTAGCAGCATACACAAACCATCCACAGTTCTCATCCTTACACACTGCTCTCATCCTTACATTATCATTCTTTTTAAACCAAATCCTCCGACCCTCCTGTATACAATATTCACGCACAGCCTCTTTGAATTCCATCTTTGTAGTAAATGTCATTCCAACAACAAGCCTAAGCTCTCCAAACCTACCTTCATCTCTAAACACGGGGAAAACCTCATCCGAATCAACCTCCTCCAATTCATCCTCAGAGTTTGGAGGAGTCTTCAGTTCTTCTGAGTGCCATGAGTCTCCACCATCAGATTCCTCATAACCTTCATCTTGGGCATCATCATATGTTCCCATGGACCCGAACCTAGGAATTGGTCCAAAAAAAACGTGCATCATCCTCAGAGCCTGAGTCAGCACACACGGGACCATCATCCTCAACCATTACAGCCCTCTTCTATTTAGAAGTTTTCTTATCTATCCTGGTTCTGAATTTCACATTTGTTTTTTTCTTTCCTGCTACTCTCTCCACACCCACATCTTCCTCACTAGACACTAAATCACCATCAGGCCGATATGGCTCATCCTCCTTACAACCATCACTCGCTTCACTATCTGAGGAATCCTCTGAGCTAGACAATGCCACATGTTCTGTTTGGGGCTGTTTTCCTTTACCATTACGTCTTACACTAGTTCCACTAGCAGCTGCTCTTGTTAATGGCCTCCTTCCATATGGTTTTGGTACTGCAGATTTTACATTCCTATTCCCTCTCCTTGGTACAGCAGACTTCTTGGTCTCTTTTGATTTCGACCATGGTTTAGGCATTTCAGTGGGGAGCAACATTTTTTTGGGTGGGTTTTTCGTCTTGGTATTACTGGGTTGAGTCACTGTTTTTGGGGGTGGATTGGGGTTTGACATAGGAGTTGCAGTGGGGTAAGGGCGTATTTTTTTTGCTGGTTTACTAACAGTAATTGAAATAGGTGGGAGCTTTGTAGTTGAGTCTGATTTTTTGGTGGGAATAGTGGTGTCATTTGGTGCAGAGGTTGGAGTAGATGCTGCTGTGGTGGGAATTGGCTCGGCATTATCATTGGTGGTGGGGTTTGGGGTGGGATTCAAATCCTGTATCACCAAGAGCTCCTTCCCTTTAGATGAAACTGCCTCTGCTTCCTCAATGTACAGAGGTTCTGAGACTCCATGTTCATAGTAAACATGAACAACTCCCTTGTTCTGCTGACCAAGGAAGCACATCTCCAACAGCTTCTTGTCATTTGTTAAAGCCCTTATACCATTTTGCAACATCCTATTAGGAACCAGCCACCATGTTTGACTGACCTTGTCATATCCAAGATCCTTGTGGTAGTCTCGGACAAAGAAGACATCCAGTTTTTCTGTATCAACTCCTGGCAACTCAGAGACATCTCCACCATTGTAAGTCACACCTCCATCAACATCTGTGATGAATGATCCTCCATGGTGAAATAGGATGGTAATCAAATCATCACCCATCTGCAATTTAAAAAATTTTATTCTTATATCAGCCTCCCTAAACTTCAACCACATTACCAACTTACTAACTCCATAACTAAAACTGTAACTGCAATAAACCCTTGGACATAGAAAACAAGTTTTCGTCTTAACAAAAACCCCCTTAGTTATCCTAACCACTAAGAAACCTCCTTCTGATCAAACCCTAGCCACTACCCCAAAACACAAGCATGCATTCCAACACAAAACACTCCAAGAAAACATTTTTTCCCTTGTGAATAATAGATTAACAACAAAATTCAAAAAATAGAACTTCACCACACATTTATATCTTTTTTTGCGTACCTATATCAGAGAAACTCGTCTTCACAACTCTCTGTCTGATGCAGATGATGAAGGCGATTCTCTGGAGCTTAGGTTCTCCACCGAAATACGCTCCGGTGACTGCAATAGCACTGGTGCCAGTGAAGAGGGTAACGGAGAAGAAGAGAGCTCTGCTTTGTGTTGTGTTTGTGTGTTTGAGTGTTTGAGTGTGGGATGCGATACGTTAGTGTAACGTTGAGGGAGGGGTTTTTTTTGGCATAAAACGACGTCGTTTTATGTCTTTTTGGTGCCACCCCACAAACGACATTGTTTTGGGTTGCTAACGTGTCACCAACGACGCCAGGTCAGCTTTTCGGTTGCGCCAGCTGGACGAAATTCACCAGAAAGACCACTATGAGTACCGGAGATCAACTTCAGGAACGATCTAGACAAATGTTTAACTTCAAGAATTAATTTGAACCTCGAAGATAACTTCAGGGACCACTTTGATGCTTACCTCAACTTCAACTCGTTTTTACAAATCTTTTGACCATTACCTTTTAATCCGAATCTTAACTTAAATGAGAGAGAGAACGCACTATAGAAGACCTTACTTTTTTGCTTTCTCTTCTATTCTTTATTCCTAAATGTTGTGAAAGTGACGCTTGGATGAATACTCCACGGCTATTGGAATGCACCAAATATAATCTATTTTTAATATGCTATATGAAAAATAAAAAGGTTCCTTATGTGTCTCTAAATTTTTTTCAACCTATCAGATTCAACAAATCACATGATCTTATTCCATTACTCTTAAAAATATCTATCCTACCCACAAAGGCATAAAATTAAAGAAGTATAGAGTTGTAAAATATCACTAACAAGAAAGAAGTCAACTCAAACAACAATTCCAAAAAATCAAGAAAGCATTTTTGTATAGAAAATACAAATTTTTAATAGCCTCATAACATTCTAATCTAGCTCTATATTAAGATTTAAAAAGCACACAATTTTAAAAAGTGCTGAAAGTCTGACAAATTAAATACTCTTTGCCTTTTTTTTCTTTGTTAATTTTTAACCATATTTAAAATTTTCAAAATAATCATGAATTTCAGTGGATCAGCTTATGGCACAATGAATCATTTTTCAAAATAAAATAGATAAAGCAATAACTTTAATGGTTTAAAAAGAAGAAAGGTGATATGAGTAATATGATTATGTGGTGACTTAACAACCCTACAAATAATTATTCGGAATCAAAAAATCAAAATATAAGAAAAAATTGTATTATTAAGCAGTAATTTACAGAGATAAAATTATATTTAACCTAAACTATGGAATCAAAGATTTGAACTTAGTGGCCCTATATGATCCTTGATTTGGAACAAGAAAGAGCTTGAACCTATGAATCATAGGTTTTTGAACAGTAGTTTGTATCTTGTAGTCTTGACAATACACAAAACAATTTGTATCAACTCTGGTATCACTGACCACCAGAAGAAATGTATAATTCGCACACATTAATAAAATAACAGCAAAAAAAGATCTCTAACTACAAAATAGAAGACAACTACAAAGACCCAAACATTAAATACAAATAATATTTTCAAACGGAACAAATAAATCCAGGAGTAGATTAAAGTAAGCATGAGATAAGGATATAACATGTTAAATTTCACGTTTAAGAGTTATAAACACAACAAAAAAAACACTCCAAATCAACCAAAGAACAATGCATTTAAAACAAAATAAGATTATACCATAATATATTAAATAAGGCATGCTTGAAACATCAGAACTCACAGATTTATCAATTAAAATCAACTCCATAGAATTTAGGAGGAGCTGACCACTGAAATTGGAAATAGTCCAAAGCCTACTCATCCTTACCTTAAGAGTCCATATTTTCTTTTCAGGATTAATCTTATTTATCATATTCATGGGAATTCTTATTTTAAAATGGGATAAAAGAGATGAAGGAAAAACCAGACTACAATTTATAAAACAAACTCTATTAAAAAAATAATACAATGGGCCAGAGAAAAGTGAGAAAACTCTGAATCAATCCATGAGTACTGTCTCTATTTATAAACACATCTCAATTAAGAAATTTTAATTTTAAAATAGATAAACTCTTTATTTTGGAAGAAAAAAATCAAGCAAATAATATATGGAAAGTTGAAATTGGACATTCAAACACATGAGACAGTGAACACAATACAACTCTGAATTAGTGTAAACTCTACTGACCTCTGATATCTAATGAAAGATCTTCGTCGTGACTACTACCAGTAATCTTCTCTCCAAACCGTAAGCTAATAGCAATAGATATACAGATAGAGATGTGTAGTAAAAATCGCGGGATAGAAGGACAGACAAGGAAGAAAGAGAATAATTAAATATAACCCATTTATTCAGTCCGATATAATAATCATGCATATGATTCTTAAGGGAAAAAAAAAGAAGGTATGAGATTTGAATATGAATCATTATTATGTAAGGGTTCTACCTTACATTTTATCTTATCTTCAATGGATGCATCTGGGTGAAATACACTCAACTGTCAGAAATCTCCAAACTCAATAACACCATTTTTCTTAAGATCAAATAGATAAAAACTCTACAAAGGAAAAACAAAAGTGACCATGCATTAGCAGGAGATTTAAACATGAAACAAAGTTAACATTAAACAGTTTCAAATCATAGATAGATGATTAGATCAACGTTACAAACTACATCCGCAAACAGATTTCTCTTGTTTTTATTCCTGACGAGTGCAAGTTGAAATTCTTCCTGAAATTAAAACTTATGACCAGAAATATCGTATTCTTAATATCCAAGTACCAAATTGGGCATATACGAAGAACTAATATTTAACACCATCAAATTGGAACTAAAACACAATAATTTACCAATCAAGTAACTTTAAAATCATAGTTTTGATTGCGGACGGCGGCTAATGGCGGTGAGCCAAAAATCCGCCATAAAGTTATAGCGGATGGCGTTGCGAAAAATGGCGGAAATGGTGGATTACCTAAAATACACATATATGTGCAAAAAAATATGCAGAAAAATTACAAATATAATAAACTATAAAATCAATCTATATAAGCAACTTTCTAGTCATAAAACATCTAATTAATATAGCAAATATAGTGGCAAATTTAGCAAATAAATATAACATCAAGTTCAAATCATAACTCAAAAGTCATAAGCAAGCCATAAAATAAAAGACATAAAACATAAAAACTATAAGCCATCTACATTCTAGCTCTCATCAAATTCATCCAAATTAACACGATTATTATCGTGTCCCTCTACCCCCTCATCATCCTCTGATTCAGTATCATCGAATTGAATCTCCTCTTCTTGTTCTTCTTCATTTTCAGAATCCTCTTCATCTTCAAATTCTAGTTCTTCTTCCTCTTCCACAATTACTGCTTTTTCTTTTTCTTTTTTTGAAGCCTTAGACCCACTTGGTCCACCCTTTGCACCACCTCTTGCAGTTGCAGGTTCTTTTCTTTTTCTATTTTGTTGTCTTCTAGTATATTGAAGAACAAAATTCTCGTGCGATCTAGAATTTTCACAAATAAATTCGCGTTGTAAGTATAGCTTCTAGACCGACAAGAATTCCTTTCTTACAAGCGTTTGGTTGTCACAAGTAACAAACCCAATAAAATTTATAAACCGAAGTATTCAAATCTCGGGTCGTCTTCTCAAGGAACTGCAGGGAAGTGTGTTTTACTATTGGTTATGAAAAACAGTGTTTTTGGGTTTTTACAAAAGATTTGAACAAGAGAAATAAAATATAGGAATTAATAAATTAATAACTAATAAAACTCTTGGCAAGGTATGAAAACTGGAAGTCCTATCCTAGTTATCCTTATCAATGGTGATGAGAATTATATTTTTGCTCCCACTAAGTCAACCTCTAACTATGAAGGTCAGTTAAGTGCACAAATTAATTTAACACCTAAAGTCCTAGTCAACTTCTGAGAAAAGACTAGAGTTATAGGAATCTAAATTAATCAGCAAAGATAACAATTATCAATCACGATGAGTTTGACAACTCAAGAGTTACTAATTAATCAACTAAAGCCAAAAGAGAAAAATCTAAATTATTTATATAATAAATGGAAGAAAGCAATCATGAGTCTGAAATACCTCAAATTATATTAATTAAGAAAATCCTAACATGAAAAGTTCATAAACAAATAAAAGAGAAAATAAATAAAAAGAACATTGAACCTGTGATGAAGAAGTAGAAATCCTAATTTTAAAAGAAATCCTAATCCTAATTCCTAAGAGAGAGGAGAGAGCCTCCCACTCTAAAAACTACATCTAAACTATGAAAAATGTGAATTATGAATGAATGTATGTTGTATTTAGTATGGATGCATTCCCCCACTTTATAGCCTCTAATCTGTATTTTCTGGGCTGAGAACGGGGTTAAAAATAGCCTAAAAATCGCTGCTGGTTCGTACAGGTCGCGGCAAAGTGACGCGGAGGCGTCGTCCACGCGTTTGCGTGGATTGAAATTCGCAGATGCGACACATGCGCTTCATCCACGCGTCCGCATCACCTAACTTCGGGGCAGCTATGGCAAATTATATATCGTTCCGAAGCCCCGGATGTTAGCTTTCTAACGCAACTAGAACCGCATCATTTGAACCTATGTAGCTCAAGTTATGGTTGATTTAGTACCAAGAGGTCAGGCTGGACAGCTTTAGCAGTTCCTTCAGTTCCTTGTATTCCTTCCAGTTTTGCATGCTTTCTTTCCATCCTCTAAGCCATTCCTGCCCTGTAATCTCTGAAATCACTTAACACACATATCAAGGCATCGAATGGTAATAAGAGAGGATTAACCATAGCAAAATTAAGACCAAAGAAGCATATTTTCAATCATAGAACAGAATCAGAAAGGAAAATGTAAAGCATGCAAATCATATGAATAAGTGGGTAAAGAGTTGATAAAAACCACTCAATTGAGCACAAGATAAACCATAAAATAGTGATTTATCAACCTCCCCACACTTAAACATTAGCATGTCATCATGCTAAGTTCAAGAGAAGCTATAAAGGAGTGAAGAGGAATGATAGAGAGTATGCAATGCAGCCTATCTATATGAATGCAATTACATGCAAAATGTTTCTACCTACTTGGTTAAAAGTAAATAAGTTCTCCAAGACAAATATGAACCGAATTTCACTAATTCAAATCGTACAATAAAAGCAAGTAAACTTGTAAGAAGATAGCTCATGAAAGTAGGGAACATAGAATTAAGCATTGAACCCTCACTGGTAGTGTATATCACTCTAATCGCTCAAGTGTCTAGGGTCAATCACTCTACTCTTCCTTAGTCATGCTTTCTAAACCTTGTTCTTCATCTAACCAATCAACAAATATTTAGCATACCAATGCAAACATCATGAAGTCTTTTCAGGGTTGTAATGGGGTTGAGGTAAAGGTAAGGATATATATATATATATATATATATATATATATATATATATATATATATATATATATATATATATATATATATATAAGGCTAAGTGAGCTAACAAAGTGAATCCTTGATTGGTCTAAGATCTCACCTAACATATACGTACTTTATATAATTTAAAATGCTTTACCTAGCTACCCAAATTTTTTCCACTTATGTATTACATGCTCATGTATCAAACTTATTTTTGAATTTTGTCCCATGTGCATTGATTCTTTTTATTTTGCATTTGGGATAATATATATTTTTTTTGTATCCCCTTATTTAATTACTTAATAATTTTTTTTTCAATGCACATGGTAATTTAATTATTTTGATTTTATATGAGCATGCTTCCCAAATTTTCAAATAACAATTTAATTTCCTACTTTTTCTATCATCCCATGTTCCCATGAAATTCCCCACACTTAAATTATACACAATATCTATCTTAAGCTAACCAATGATTCAACTTGAAATTTTTATTTATTTTCTGCTTAAGGCTAGTAATGTGGTTATGAAACAGAAGGGGATTAAAAAGCTCAAAGTGGCTAACAAGGGTGACATAAAAGGGTAGGTTTATTTGGGATAAGTGAGCAAAAACAAGTAATGGCCTCAATCATATGCAAGCATGTAAATACACTAAATAATAGACATATAGAATGGAACAAAGCAAATATTGCAATTATAGAGAAGAGAACACACAAGAAAAAAAATAGTTATGGTTTAAATAATGTAACCATGTATTTACACTCAAAGTTTTCACGGGTTATGTGTTCTTTAGCTCAAAAATCATGTTCCAATTACAACTTCAAAACAAATTTAACACATAAAAAATTTTAATTTTTTTAATTTAAATTTGTGAAATTTTTCAAAAATAGGGTCTTAAAAAGAAACTTATTATTTTTCAACCAAGTAGTACTTAAATGCAAATAATCAACTACACATGCAATCTATTATGCAATGCAACAATGAACAAATAAAGAAAATAGAATATTGGTGTTGAGAAGAGAATAACTAACCCGTGGAGATCGGTATCGACCTCCCCACACTTAAAGATTGCACCGTTCTCGGTGCATGCTAAGATGTACAAGTGGACGGGCTGCTCCAACTGATGTCTTTCTCTATAGATTGTGCAGATTGACTTGCCTGTCTCCCCATTAAGAAGCTTTTTCTCTCTCTTTGTGGTGGCCATCCTGAAAGAAAAGAAAAAAGAAGGAAAGTAACCCAAAAATAAAGATAAGAACATAAATAAAATATGGGTGTTAATGCCAAATAATAAAGGTCTCAATTACATGGTAGCTACAACATGCAAGTGAGAAAATAATGGAAGCAAATGGCATATCAATAGTGAAAAAGTTGCAACAATGGGAAAGAGAGTGTGAGTAATGCAAGATAGTGTAAGTGCATATCAATGCAAAAAGAATATCAGTATTATAAAAATTAGCACTGACTTATGAATAATAATACCCAATCAGAATAAAACAAGTCATGAAGCACCAGAATAATTCAAGAAAAGATGCAATAATTGAAGAAGAGAATTTTAACACCAATGAAAAAAGAAAAAGAAAGTAAGAAAGGAGGAAGAAAGAAATAAGAGGAAAAGAAGAATTATGATTTGGGGAAGAAAAGATAAGATATTTGGCTAATTTGGATAAACTGTGCGGTGCAGACGACGCGAGCGCGTGGGGCACGCGGTCGCGTGGATAGCGCTTCGATGAAGTGACGCGAACGTGTAGGTCACGCGTTCGCATGAAGTGATTCGTGCCTTCAGCGTGAGTGCAGCCTCGCGGCCGCGCAACTCTCTGGTGAAAAGCTCATTTTGCCAAAACTTTGGGTCATGCGATCGCGTGGTGGACGCGATCGCGTGGATGGCCTTGTTTAAAGAACGACGCGGACGCATAGGGCACGCGTTTGCGTGGTAGGGCTTGTGCTGCTGCACGAGTCCAGCCCAATTCCAGCCCAACTTTCGGCCATACATCCTTATACGTCAATTTACAGGGCACGCATTCGCGTGGGTGACGCGGATGCGTGGGAGGCATTTTCCCACATGACGCGGACGCGTCAGCGACGCGGTCGCGTGAGTCAAATTGTGCCAAAGGCATGCCTCCAGCCACACTTTCGCGTGATTCTCTGTTCCTTTCTTCTCGTTTCTAAGGCACCTACGATGCGGACGCGTCATTGACGCTGTCGCATCGCGTGCTCTCTTTTTTTTATAATAATGCAGTATGCAGAATGCAATGCTAATATGAATGTTATGCATGATTCCAGGTCCAATCAAAACTCAAAAACAAACAAAATAGACTAGAATTAAAACTGAAAAAGGACGATCATACCATGGTGGGTTGTCTCCCACCTAGCACTTTTAGTTAAAGTCCTTAAGTTGGACATTTGGCGAGCTCCTTGTCACGGCAGCTTGTGCTTGAACTCATCTTGAAACTTCCACCAATGCTTGAACTTCCAATAAGCTTCAACATCTCCAAATAAATTCACCAAGCGTTGATGAAGTTCTCCACAAGCTTTGAGCTTCCAAAGTTGATCCTCATATATTCCTAGATCCCAAATCTTGTTTCTATACCCGTCTTCAAGTTGATTATCATGATTCCATCCGGGTGGTTTAGCCTTAGAATTCTCACTGAAGCGTCCAAACAACTTCCTAGACCCATTCAATTGAGCTATACACCAACCTTTGCGTTTAAACTTAAAGCTTCCAACCATAATGAACCTTGCAGGACAATTCTTACCACTGACCATCTTCCTCTTACTCTTAATGCCACAAAGAGCTCTAAGTTGACCATCTGTCTCCAGTAGCACATATTCAAGTGGGATTAGAAAGCTAAGGAATATGAATTTTACCCACTCAAATATTGTGAAGGATGATGGCCTTGGGAGAGGTGTTTCTAATGAACTTGCAAGCTCCACTCCCTTGTGCTCTTCCTTGAATTCTTCCATCTCTTTGTAAGCTTCCTCAATTTCAACCTCTTCCTCTTGGTAGCTTTCTTCCAATTCAATCTCTTCTTCATTGTTCACCAAGGGCATGGGAGGTTGTGCTTCTTCTTCTTTCGTCTCCATGTCAAGTCCAATGGGAGAGGATTCAAATGTAGATAAGAATTCATCAATGATCGATTACATCTCTTGATCATCCCTTTCAAAGTCTTTAACCATGATATGCCTTGGAGGTTGTACATCCTCCTCAACATCAAATTCAAACTCCCTAGAAGGGGGCTTTGTGACTTGAGTTTCCCATGGAGGTTTCGCATCTCCTAAGTCTTAAACCACTTCTTCCTCTTCAATGGCAGGCGTAGCTTCTTCCAATTGTTCCAATACCAAATCGTGCTGCTCACTGTCCACCGGAGTTTCTAACTTCTCCTTCATGCCACATTCTTCAGTAGATTCTCTACATGAAGCCATGGGGATTCCTTGAATGTCCGAACGTCGGGAAGGTAATCGATTTATCGCTTGATCCAGTTGGCGAAGGGTTGCATGAAATTTTTCCGCTGTTTCCTTGAGATGATCCCTAGATTCTTGTTCAACTCGGCTATCATAAGTAGGATCATAGTGTTCTTGGATTGATGGATATGGAGATGGTGTATATTGAGGTGGTGGTTCTTGGGAGTAATTGGGGTGGAATTGGGGTGGTTCTATATATGGTTCATACGGTTCATAGGGTGGTTGGTATGGTGGATTTGGGTTAGGGTCATATGGAGGTGAATAGCGGAAAGGGGCTTGTGAGTATGGTGGTCCAAAGCTATATTGAGGAGGGGGTTTATAGGCGTATGGTGGTTGTTGTTGATAATCAAAAGAGCGCTCACCATAGCCGTTATCTTGGTATGCATCACAAAATGGTTATTGATAGTCCAATGGAGGTGGTTATTGCCATGAGGGTTGATCAAATCCTTGTGGCTCCTCTCATCTTTGATTGTCCCAACCTTGATGCCTGTTCTCATTGTAATCTCCTCTACCTGCAACATAATTGTAACTAGACTCATAGCCAAAGAGGTGAGAGTTAATGGTAGTAAGAGAAAATAAAAACTAACAAAAAGAAAATATTTCGAAAAAGATATGATTTTTGAAAAAAGATAAGATAAGATTTTGAAAAAGATATGATTTTTGAAAAAAAAAAAGATAAGATAAGATTTTTGAAAAAGATATGATTTTTTAAAAAAAAAGATAAGATTTTTGAAATTTAAAACTAAGATAAGATAAGATAAAAAAATAAACATCTGAAATTTTTTTTTGAAAAATATTTACAATAACCAATAATAAGGCACACGTTTGCAATTTCTCAGCAACGGCGCCATTTTGAAGAACGAAATTCTCGTACGATCTAGAATTTTTCACAAATAAATTCGCGTTGTAAGTATAGCTTCTAGACTGACAAGAATTCCTTTCTTACAAGCGTTTGGTTGTCACAAGTAACAAACCCAATAAAATTTATAAACCGAAGTATTCAAACCTCGGGTCGTCTTCTCAAGGAACTGCAGGGAAGTGTGTTTTACTATTGGTTATGAAAAACAGTGTTTTTGGGTTTTTACAAAAGATTTGAACAAGAGAAATAAAATACAGGAATTAATAAATTAATAACTAATAAAACTCTTGGCAAGGTATGAAAACTGGAAGTCTTATCCTAGTTATCCTTATCAATGGTGATGAGAATTATATTTTTGCTCCCACTAAGTCAACCTCTAACTATGAAGGTCAGTTAAGTGCACAAATTAATTTAACACCTAAAGTCCTAGTCAACTTCTGAGAAAAGACTAGAGTTATAGGAATCTAAATTAATCAGCAAAGATAACAATTATCAATCACAATGAGTTTGACAACTCAAGAGTTACCAATTAATCAACCAAAGCCAAAAGAAAAAAATCTAAATTATTTATATAATAAATGGAAGAAAGCAATCATGAGTCTGAAATACCTCAAATTATATTAATTAAGAAAATCCTAACATGAAAAGTTCATAAACAAATAAAAGAGAAAATAAATAAAAAGAACATTGAACCTGTGATGAAGAAGTAGAAATCCTAATCTTAAAAGAAATCCTAATCCTAATTCCTAAGAGAGAGGAGAGAGCCTCCCTCTCTAAAAACTACATCTAAACTATGAAAAGTGTGAATTATGAATAAATGTATGTTGTATCTAGTATGGATGCATTCCCCCACTTTATAGCCTCTAATCTGTATTTTATGGATTGAGAACTGGGTCAAAAATAGCCCAAAAATCGCTGCTGGTTCGTACAGGTTGCGGCAAAGTGACGCGGAGGCGTCGTCCACGGGTTTGCGTGGATTGAAATTCGTAGATGCGACGCGTGCGCGTCATCTACGCGTCCGCGTCACCTAAATTCAGGGCAGCTATAGCAAATTATATATCATTGCGAAGCTCCGGATGTTAGCTTTCTAACGCAACTGGAACTGTATCATTTGGACCTCTGTAGCTCAAGTTATGATCGATTTAGTACCAAGAGGTCAAGCTGGACAGCTTTAGCAGTTCCTTCAGTTCCTTGTATTCCTTCCAGTTTTGCATGCTTACTTTCCATCCTCTAAGCCATTATTGCCCTGTAATCTCTGAAATCACTTAACACACATATCAAGGTATCGAATGGTAATAAGAGAGGATTAAACATAGCAAAATTAAGACCAAAGAATCATGTTTTCAATCATAGCACAGAATCAGGAAGGAAAATGTAAAAAATGCAAATCATATGAATAAGTAGGTAAAGAGTTAATAAGAACCACTCAATTGAGCACAAGATAAACCATAAAATAGTGGTTTATCATATATGTCATAGGCTCATGTCCTCCCATTGCTTCAAAAACAAGGTTCCAACTCAAAGTGTTGTCATCTTGATGAACCAAATCAGCATCATCATCCATATTATCATCATCTTGAAAGGTGGCAGTCCCAATTTCTCCCACTAACCACTCATTACACTCATCAATGTCATTGAGTGCAATAGGGTCAACTTCATCTTTAAGTTTGTACCTCTCGATGAGTTGTTGGTTATACTTTATGAAGACCAAACTCCCATCCTTTCATGATCAAGCCTATTTCTTTTCTTAGTATGAATATGCTCAAATATACTCCAATTGCGCTCACATCCAAAAGCACTGCAAGTCAAGCTCAAGATCTTGATAACAAGGTCTCGCATGTTTGGAGCTTCATGCCCATATGTTCGCCACCAAAATGCTATAAAATTAAAATAAATTTGTCTAAGCCTTTAATCGAACTAAATTTATAAAGCTTTGTAAAATTTATAACAATCTTACCGGGTGAAATCTTTTTCCTCTGAGATTTTGCAAAGGATGATCCAAAAAGTCCATAGCCGGCCTTATATAGTGTTTGCTCCTCCAATATCTTCTCTTGCACAGGTATACTTGGCACCAATCTAGTGATGCACTCAAACCATCCCTTTGTAACTTCTAAATCCAATTCAATGCGAGGATTATCATAAAACAACTTCGGATTCAGAAAATGACCAGCTGCATGCAACGGACGATGAAGTTGGCAATTCCATCTGTTGTCAACGATTTTAAAAACTTCAGAATATTTGCTCACATCATTAGAAAATGTTTTCATGATGCATTCCTTTGCCTTCTCCATTGCTTCATATATATAACCCATTGGTGGTTCTTCTCCCCATCAACAAGTCGAAGCACCCGAACAAGAGGAAGAGAACAGAGAAAAAGAGCCATTTTGGACGTTTAGAGAGGAAGGCTCATTTTTGAACTACAGCGGCTGAACGTGAGTTACTCTTTCATTTAGGGTTTTGCAAAATTACCCAATTACCCTCCATTTTTTTTGAAAAATCCAAAAAAACCCGCCATTTTTCGCCATTCTCATGGCGAACCGCCATGGCGCCACCGCAATTGCGGTGCCTTTTGCCCCGCCGTGATAAGCACGTCGCGGTGGCCTACGTATGGTGGTGAGGCCAAATCCCGCCACGCCATTCTGCCATAGCGCTGTCGTGACCGCTATTTTAAAACACTGTTTAAAATGACCTTTAGCGAGCACCACTCGAAGCTATTCATCAACACCAGACCTGTTCAATGCAGGACCAGAATTTCAAGGTTCACACATAAATGTTAAAAGCTGGCCCAAATAAACTAATATTAGGTATTAATTACTAATTATCAATCATATGAATTAGGAGTTGGTGTAGAATCTTGTTATGGCCATTTGGAGTGTGAAATAATTTAATAGTGAGCACATAATGTACTTTTTTTAATAGTGTGTACATAATTATTAATCAAACTTAATGTATGCATATTGGTTGCCAAAAAAAAATCTTTTGAAAGAGGAACAACTCACATAAAAAATAAAGAACATAACTTGACAACAACTCAAAATCAGCACATTAAACTTAGATATGCAATGTCAAATACAAGACAAAAAAAACAAAATAAATAGTGTCTTGAACTAATAAAGTGATATCTTAATTACAGGAGACTTGTGTTGAAGGATAATGAGAGCATTGAAAAATGACTCATAAGCTGCAAATTTCATTAAAACAAATGATAAGAAAAATAATACACAATTTCCAAAAAGTAATTAATAAAAAATGTAAAATAAAAGAGTATTTTCAAGAGGAACAGCAAAAAGTATGTACATGTACAATAGCGACTAAAAAGAAAATAATATAGAGACCAAAAAACTCCTCACTTACTCATTAAAATCAAAGCTAAAAGTAAATATAGCGTTTTTCTGCTTTTGCACCATCAATTATGCTGTCCCGAGAGCCCTTGTGTAAGGGTATAGTCCCTTGCATGCTTCCCACTCGAACCCCATGTCTCATTCACTACCTGAACACAAGTACAAAGAAGCAAAATCACCCAAACAATCGGTGAGCAAAATGAAAAAAACCGATCACAAGTTAACATAGTTTATACACAAATAGGTCAGAAGAAAAATTATTTAACTTCCCTTTCTTGCAAATTTTCTAACCCCATTTTTGTTTCTAGTAGAACCGTCCGAAATTAGCAACGTCCTCAATTCATCTCTTATACATCACCAACATATCACAATATAAAAATTAGTAAATTAGCATTTATTTGAAATAAAATCAAACAAACCATAGAAAAACACGTTGATGATACCAATATTATTCTGAGGAGTCGTTTGGGATAGAAAACGTCGATGGAAGTCGGACACCTTCGCCTATTTTTTTCTGTCACCAGCCCCCGCGCTTCACCTGGACCAGCTCCCGATTCTGCTCGGCGTGCACTAGCATTTTGAGTAACCAAAGAAACCCTTTCTTCCTCTTCATGTCTGCCGTCGGTGTCACTGCAGCATTTTACACCATCCGTCCATCAAGATGTACAATGTATCCAAACAGTAAAACAGGAACTCGAAGGAGAAAACCGAGGATGAAGGTCTAGGGTTTCAGATCGAGAGAAACACTAAGTGAGAGAGAGAGAGAGAGCGAAAATCTCGAGCTAACTGATGGTATAATCCAAGAAAGGATCCAGAAACACGAACTAGATGGGGATAAAGAAAACTGGGTCGAAGATCCAAGGTTTCAGAATGACACCGACACCGTGCAGAACGAAACGGAAAAAAGGGACAGAAAGACAGATAACACGGTGGAGACGAAAGACCCACATAGAAAATCGAGACAGGAAGGCGAGAGTTGGGTATCGAGGAGGTAATGAAATGGGAAGATGGGCTTTAGAGTTCCAACGAGAGAGAAGATGGAGAGAATGAAACTATGAAAGGCTTTTAGGTTACCCCTTTTCTTTTTTTTAACCCAATTTATTATGGACTGAAACGTGACTGAATAAGCTACTGTTATTATACTAATTAGAGAATATATCTATTATTTATTTTATATTATTAATTTTATAATTAAAATGTGACATATATCACTTTTTCATTATAATTGAAATTAATTTTTTATTTAAAATTAGAGAGTTTTCTCCTTTTTCCTCTCACCCTCGATCGTCCCAAAGCTCTCAACGCCATGAACCTAGGTTTCTTTCTGCTTCTTCGTACTCTTTATTCTTTTCGTATATGGATTCGCTTCTGAACTGTTACTCGATCATTTTGGAGCTTCAGCTTACTGATTATATCACTAGGCTCTGGAAACCCGAAGAATGAAAAATTCGGAATGTTGTGCTGAAATTTGTAGGCAAGGGGAAAAATTGGGCTCTTGATCCCATTTTTTTACCCCTAATTTATCACATTTTTGAATTAAGTAGGGTAATTGTTTTTCTGCTCTTGATATTGAGTTGGGATGATGCAGAAATGGATGTGAAGTATAAGAGTTATCTGGATGAATGGGAATCGGACCCGAGGGTTAAATGTGTCTTGGTCGATAGCAGCTCGCCTCGTGCCTTTTGTGCTGGTATGATTCTAACTCATGATTCCTTCATTATTGTCATGCAAATGATTTTGCTGAAGCATGTTTCTGGCATTCTGCAATATGTTAAAACTTAGCTTCTTTTACAGATACTATTGTATTTAAGATTTGAGGTTACTTGGTTTTGAGTGGTAGGTAAGGTTTTGAGAGTCACCATTGGTGGTCAATGCAGGTATGGATATTAAAGGGGTTGTTGCTGAAATACAAAAGGACAAAAACACTCCTTTAGTGCAGAAGGTCTTCTTACCGTTATTTGCTTCACCTTCAAGTCTAGTATATTAATGCATATTTATATGGCTGCTGTTGTGATGTGCTTCAGTGGATATATTGTTTACTTCCATGTTACATCAACATCATGCCATCTTCTGATGCTATACTATTGTTTCCATTTCCTGTTTTTGTCAAATAACAATTTGTTTATCGATTCTCAATGACTGCTTTCTTGGCAACTGAGATAGTTTATCTGCAGGTGGTGATGTGAAGCAGATAACATTTAAAAAGCATCTGTCAGATATTATTGAAGTCTAGTTGTATATTATAATGTATATCATCAGATTCTTATAATGTATAAAGCCATGCCAATAATACGAACTGAATACCTCTACTAAATAATGTTTTAACTTTCAGGTATTCATAGACCGGCAATACCTTTGCTTATACCATGCTATAAAGTGTGCCAAGGCGACTTATTTGGTAGACTATGCTATTTATGACAAACTTGGCTGTAGTCCTAGCACTGATGCCTTTAGAAAAAAAAAATGAAAAAGTTATGAGATATTAATTTTCTTTAAATAATTTAAATTTCTCATTTTTAAAAAAATTTCACCTATCATGATTTCATGGGTGATATGAATCTAATTGGTGAGATTGTGATAGACCAATTTTATTTATAAGTGATTTATATAATTATATTATCTAATTTAATTGATAAATAAAATTATACTTAATATTTATTGAGGGATAAAAATGTCTTAGAAAAATAATATAATTCAGCAACAAGTCATTTCAAACAATGGAATTCAATTTTATCTCATTAAATGAGTTAGTTGTTCCAAACTATAGAATTGAATTCCATTTCTTTAGGAATTCATTTCTTGATGGAATTGAATTCTAATTTCATCATTTAAAAGTATTCAAACAGGCTGTTAGTGAAACATCCTTTCTTCCATGTTGGAGGAGCTCCTAGCTTGGGAAAAGAAGTTCTGCAAGGAAGTTAAGATAAATAATATTTCTTTTTGTTTATTTTTATATAAATTATGTTTAATTTGTTCTCTTTTATGTGGTTTTATAATATTTAATTTTTTATGATAAGTGAAAATACATATTTAGTTCTAATTCTCTTTTACGCATTGAACTCTTTCAATATTATATTGGCATATTTTAATGTCGCTTTGAAAATATTAGTATCCTTATTTCTTTGGTTGGTGGATTTAATTTTGTATTAAGTATTGATTTATCAAAATGCCAAATAGCGATCAGTACTCTGCCTTTTTATTATTTGGTGGTTTAGAGTAATTAGACTTTTTTATTTTCTTATTTTGTGTTTTATAATTTGACATAGTTTACGTACTACTATTTTTTATCTGTAGTATGGTGCTGGTTGTAACTTGTAAGTCCTAATATTTTGAAATATGCATTTTTCACTGTTCTAATTATTGCTTCAATTTCTTTTATAGAAACTAAGTATAGTATCAATGCATATTTAATTATTTTCTTATTTTTTTTAGTTTTGTTTTTTTTTTTCTTTATTTTGTTATTTATTTTTTTAACTGATTTTCAGTGAGATTATTTATTTTTATCCTATCTTTTCACGTAGTGTCAAATTGGACATGACTCTTCATAGAATTTTTGTTAATAGAAAAGCAGTTTAATAAGTGTTTTAAATATAATATGCTATTGAGTATAATCTACTATAAAGATAGAAGAAAATAGTTGATAAATAAATTTGTATTAGAGTAATGATATTTTAAATAAATTGCGTGTATCTACTTTTTTAAAAGAGATTACGCTTTTATATTTTTTGTTGAGAATCTGCTCTATTCTACATTAAATACTAAAATATGTTGTATACATATTAAAATTTGATCTAAAATTTTAACTTTTGGATATTTGTGTTTAACTGTTCGTTGTGCTATTTCGTAATTTTTCTATGGTGTTGACATTATTTATAAGAATTTTGTATTGATGATTGACATATTTCATATCTTTATGGTTATTTCTTTATTTTTGTTTATGAAGCTTACTCTCTTTTTTTTTTTTTTTTATTTGTTGATTTAATTATTTATTTTTCTCTTTTCTGTTTCTGTAATGGTAAAGAATGACGATTATTATTTTTATATGAGGTCCATGTTGATTTTATAAGTGTTATGAACATTTTTCCTTTTCTGAAGTTTGTGCAGAAGGAAATTGAGAATCATATTTAATTTTATGCATTTTTTTATGTTTTTTTTTCTATTAAAAATAATTTTGGGTGTTTCTACTTTTTTTGTGTTTATTATTTAGTGTCGTTTTTTTAAAGGATATTGAGTTAACTTATGTTGAGTTTGTTCTCTTTTGTATGGTTTTGCAATATTTATTGATTGATTTAGATAATTGTATATTTATATAATTTAAAATGTTATTTTTTTAATTATTACTGTAATCACCATTGTATTTCTTTAAAAATATTTTTATACCATATATATATTTTCAACTTTATTAGAAAAATAGATAATTATTTTATTTGGATTGATGATGTTAATATTAATAATAGTCTAAATAAATAATTAGATTAAGAATTTAAATTGTGCCATCACTTACTAATAATTGAATTTGTTTTGTTTCACATTTTTTTTCTCTTTTACTTTTTGAATTATAAATGTCCTATTTTTTCTTGGTGTTTAACTAAAGCGTAGGTTATGGTATCTTATTTATTTTTAATAATTTATATTTAAATAGTAATTTATAATGTAATAGAAAATTATAATTTCAATTGAGAAGCTTCAGCTTGTCTGTATTTACCTTATATTTATTAGGCTGATAATCATTTTATGTGTATCTATTTTTTTTTTTGTTCATTATTTAGTGTTGTCTTTTTAAAGGATATTAAGTTGTGATATTTTTTATTGGAAATATGATCTATTTTTTTATTGGAAATCTAAATATGTTAAAAACCTACTAAAATAATGATATCTAAACTAAACAGGATATGCTCATTACTTAAGTCTATAAATCCCTTGCATCTATGCATATTTTTTCTTTTTATTATTTTTTTGCTTTTCTCTTAGTATCACCTCATATTATTTTTGTTATCTTATTTTTCTTTCTCTTTCTCTTGCTTTTGTTCATCTCTTCTTCTTTTTTTGTTCATCTCTTCTTCTTCTGTTGTCTTATTTATTATTTCATATTATCTTTCATCTTTTTCAATTCCTCCTTTATCACGCGATATTTATTACACATTTTTATTTATATATCTGTTGCTATTAACTTACAGTTTAGAGAGAAGATTACTAGTAATATAGCAGCATTAAAGATCTTTCATTAGATATCAAAAGTTAGTAGAATTTATACTAATTCAGAGTTTGTATTGTGTTCATTGCCATGTATTTAAATGTTTAATTACAAATTTTTATAAATTATTTGCTTTTTTATCTTCCAAAATAAAGAGTTTATCTATTTCAAAATTCAAATTTCTTAATTGAGATGTGTTTATAAATAGAGGCAATATTCATTGATTGATTAAGAGTTTTTTCACTTTTCTCTAGTTCATTGTATTGTCTTCTAATAGAGTTTTTTTTTATTAATTGTAGTCTAATAGAGTTATAATTGAAGAATCTGTGAGTTCTTGTGTTCAAAGCATGCCTCATTTAATATATTATGGTCTAATCTTATTTTGTTTTAAATGCATGGTTCTTAGGTTAATTTAAGGTGTTTTTTTATTGTATTTGTAATTCTTCAATAATATGTAAAATTTAGCATGTTGTGTTTTTATCTCATTTTCACTTTAATTTATTTCTGGATTTATTTGTTTGTTTTGGAAATCTTATTTGTATAATGTTTGGCTCTTTGTAGTTTGTCTTCTATTTTATAGTAAGAGGTTTTTTTTTTTTTCTGGCTGCTATTTCATTTAATGTGTGCGAATTATACATTTTTTTTTGTCGGTGATACCAAATTTGATACAATTCGGAGGCCTATAATTCATAAATTCAAAAAACTTTTGTCAGAGATTCAAGTATATGTGATGAAACTCTTTTATATTGTTCCAAATTAAGGATTATATAGAGACACTAAGCATCAGTTCAAATATTTGATTTTAAAATTTAGGTTAACTATTACAGGTAAATAGAATTTTATCTCTGTAGTTGCATTGCTATTTAATACCAGGGTTTTTTTTTCTTGTATTTTGATTTTGTGATTTCGATTACATGTTTCATTTTGAAAAATAATTCATTGTGTCATAAGCTGGTCCACTAGGATTTATGATTATTTTAAAAATTTAAATATGGTTAAAAAAAAAAGAAAGAGTATTTGCCGATTATGAACACCCTTAAGAATTCATGTTTTTTAAATCTTAATATAGAGCTAGACTAGAGTGTTATGAGGTTATTAGAAATTTGTATTTTTTACACAAAAATACATTCTTAATTTTTTGAAATTGTTGTTTGAGTTGACTTTCTTCTTTTTAGTATTATTTTACAATCCTATTATTCTTTAACTTATGCTTTTGTGGGTAGGATAGATATTTTTAGTAGTGGTATAAGATTACGTAATTTGTTGAATCTGATAGGTTAAAAAAATTTAGAGACATGTTAGGAATCATTTTTGGAATACTATTTTTTTATTTTTCAAATGGTATATTAAAAATAGATTATATTTTGTGTATTTTAATAGCTGTGGAGTATTCATCCAAGCGTCATTTTCACAATACTAATGAGTTACAATTCAAATGACATAATCTCCTTATATTCATTTAAGAGGTCGCTAATTCGAGTTTCTTTATATTTAGTAAAAAAAAAAACGTCACTTTCACAATATTTAAGATTAAAGAATAGAAGAGAAAGCAAAATAAATAAATAAATAAAAGGTAAAGCAAAAAAACAAAGTCCTCTACTGTTCTCTCTCATTTAAGCTAGGATTCGAATTAAAAGACAATAGTTAAGAGTTTTGTAGAAACGAATAGAAGTTAGACAAAAGAAGCCTTGTATTTATCTTTATATTTCTTTGGGTAGAAAACACAAATAAATCGATGGAGGATAGTTGTTACATGAATAAGCCAAATTAAAAATTGATTCACTAATGAGCCAAAGCATACTTATATATAATTCGAACCTATTTGGTTCGAACTCAATTGCATATAAATCGAACCTATTTGGTTCGAATTAGACACACATAATTCGAACCTAATTAGTTCGAATTACACACGAATTGGGCTATCTCATAATTCGAACCTAATTGGTTCGAATTACTAAGGAATAAGTGTGAATATGTTACGGGCATGGAATTGTAATTGATGAATATGTTTCATTTAAGAAATTTTAAAGGAAATGTCTGTTGAACACACATGGGAATAAATTAGTCTATGAATTAAATTAAGCAAGACATGATGCGGAAATTAAATAACATCAAAACGCAATTATTAAAAAGAATTTGATTTTAGAAACATTTTTTAACAACGCAGAAAATTAAAACTAAACAGAGACTAATATATTTAAAAAAAAGCCTAATTTTTTATTACAATAAGTGATAAGTAAAGTACAAGTAATATTAGAAATCAGAAGAGTACACTAACTATAATTTAGAGAAGTTTAGAATTGGTCTTAAAGATATTTTTTATAAATTTTATATAATAAATAATTGTTTCGTATATATTACACCATTTTAAATTTGTTCCATTTCAATGAATATATAATTTATTACAAACATTTTTTAATGTCAATAAAAATTTAATTTTTATCTTTTACGTGTATATTTCTTTAGGCTGTTTCTAGAGATTATATAGTTAAATATTGGAATTAAATTAAAAATACACTTTATATATGCAATTTGAATATTATTTTAATTTTATTCATAAATGTTATTTTATTTAACTTTATTAAATTTTAATTTTATTTTATTAGAATTTAATGTTCTTTAATTAAATTGAAGTAAGGATAAAATTAACACAAAATAAAATGTAAAAGTAAATTGAAACGAAATGAAATTTAAGATTAAAAAACTAAGACAATTAAAGATATAAAGTATTTTTTTTTTCTTAAAAAATTTGTAATCAAATTATTAAAAAAAATAAAAAGGATTTGATTTTAGAAGAATTTTTTAACTAGGCATACAATTAAACCCAAGCAGATACTAATATATTAAAAAAAATTATTTTTTTACAATAAATAATAAGTAAAATATAAGTAATCTTAGAAATTAAAAAAGTACATTAATTATAATTTAAAAAAGTTTAGAATTAATTTTAAAGATATTTTTTATAAACTTTATATAATAAATAATTTTTCTATATATGTTACAACATTTTAAATTTGTTTCATTTCAATTACAATCCCATGCACGTAACATATTCACACTTATTCCTTAGTAATTCGAACCAATTAGGTTCGAATTATGAGATAGCCCAATTCGTGTGTAATTCGAACCAATTAGGTTCGAATTATGTGTGTCTAGTTCGAACCAAATAGGTTCGATTTATATGCAATTCGTGAATCAATTTTCAATTTGGCTTATTCATGTAATAACTATCCTCCATTGGTTTATTTGTGTTTTTTACCCTATTTCTTTCTTTCGTCTTGAAAAATAATAAGAGATTTTGGACATGTATTTTTTTTCTTTCATTTTTTTCATCTTTTTATGCCTTCGGTCTTCTGTTTTTTATAGACCCTTAGCATTGAAAAATGACCATTTAAATTTTTATAAAGTAAATTTTTTATCTAAGAAATAAATTATTTTAACACGATAAATTAAAAAGAAATTTTATATATAAATTAGGAAAGTTATCAGGTGTACCTAGGAACATCGGTGTTTCAGTTGTTTTAACCGTTGATTTTAATTAATATATATTATATATATTTTTTATAATTCAGATCAACGGTTAAAACAACTGAAACACCGGTGTTCCCGGTACACCTGATAACTGTTGGGTTTTTCTCTCCTTTGTGAGGCCCAAGCCCAACATTTTGGGGGTGTATTCTTTCACCCTAGTGTCACAACCCTAATTTAGTTTTTTGAGGTTTTTTGAGAGAGAGAGAATAGCCACCAAGTGAGAGAGAAGAGGGAAAAACAGAATTCCCATTTTTGCCCAAAGCAGTAAATTTCAAATGACAGTTTCTCAGTTGTTCACCGTTGGATCGGCTTGAAATTTAAACTGCGTGTTCTTATCATCTTGTTCTTCATTCTGATCGGTGAAGATGTTGATTGGAGGTTTGCAGTAGGAGAAATTGGTTTCGCAAGAGAGAAATTAGGTTTCCCGGTTTTACACAGAGCAGCAATTTTGGAACGGCAGTTTCTCATTCTTTCACCGTTGGATCGACGTGAAATTTGGACTGTAGATTCTTCACATCTTGTTCTTCATTCTGAACGGTGAAGATTTTAATTGGAGGTCTGCAGAGGGAGAAATTGGCTTCGACATCAGCTCTGTTTTTTGGGTATATTTCATCTTCTTGCCTATTATTTGTGAGCTTTGGTGCATTGATGTTTTGGCTGGTTATTTGCACATTTTTTTGTGCTTTGTTTGAGACTCTCTTGTACCTCATTTGATTATAGTGGAGTTATTTCATTGGTCTGGACGACCCGTGGTTTTTACCTCTCACGTTGAGGGGATTTTCCACGTTAAAATCTCGGTGTGTTCTTGTTATTGCTTTACTTGCTATATTTGCTTGTTATAGTTGCTGCCATATTGTGTTGTGAGTGCTTCCATATTGTTCTTGTGTTGGACATTGTTGTCGTTTCCGCTGCTAGGCTCTTTCATACTGGCATCAGAGCTTGTTGGTATTTTTCTGGGCTTGTGATTCTGTGAACAATGGAAGCTAATACTAATACTAGTAGGATGATCACTCTTAATGGTCCTAATTATGATTTGTGGAAGTCAAAGATGGAAGATTTGCTTTATGTCAAAAATTTTCATCAACCAGTTTTTGGTACAGAAAAGCCTAATGATAAGTCTGATGATGATTGGATTTTGTTGCATAGACAAGTCTGTGGATATATTAGGCAGTGGGTTGACGATAATGTGTTGAACCATATTATTGGAGAGACACATGCTCGGACCCTTTGGATTAAGCTTGAACAGTTGTATGCTCGGAAAACTGGGAATAACAAGATGTTTTTGATCAAGCAGTTGTTGGCTTTGAAGTATACAGATGGGACATCAATGACAGATCACTTGAATAATTTCCAAGGAATTATGAATCAGTTATCTTCCATGGGCATCAAGTTTGATGAAGAGGTTCAAGGATTGTTACTTCTTGGCTCCTTACCAGACTCGTGGGAAATTCTCAGAATGTCATTGTCCAATTCTGCTCCTGATGGTATAATCTCTATGGATCTTGCCAAGAGCAGTGTTTTGAATGAAGAGATGAGAAGAAAGTCACAAGGTACATCGACTACACATTCAGATGTTCTTGTTTCTGAGTCTAGGGGGAGAAGCAAAAGTCGAGGTCCTAAAGGTAGAGATCAAAGCAGAAGCAAGTCTCGAGGAAAGTATAAGAATATTGAATGTCATCATTGTGGTCAAAAGGGACATGTGAAGAGATTTTGTTGGCAGCTAAAGAAGGAGAAAGCCAAGGCAAGTAAAGACAAGAGCACAAATAAAGATGATGGTAACAAGGAAGACAAGGTTAATGTAACTCATGATGATTTTCTTGTTGTTGAGGAGTTTGAATCTGTTAACCTTGTTGATAATAGCACTAGTTGGGTGATTGATAGCGGTGCTTCTATTCATGTTACATCTAGGAGGGATTTGTTTACGTCCTATACTCCTGGTGATTTTGGTGATGTGAAAATGGCTCATCAAGGTGTTGCAAAATGTGCTGGTGTTGGACAGGTTTGTTTAGAAACCTCCAACGGTACCAAGTTGACTTTGAAGCGTGTGAAGCATGTTCCGGATATTCGGTTGAACTTACTTTCTGTTGGTAAGTTGTGTGATGAAGATTTGGATAGCTCATTTTCTCGTGATAGCTGGAAGCTCACCAAGGGTTCCATGGTTGTTGCTAGAGGTACAAGACACTCTACTCTTTATTTAACTCAAGCAAAGATTGTGAAAGATGTTGTTAATGCTGCTGAGTTTGTTGATGAAACTGATTTATGGCATAAGAGATTATGTCATATGAGTGAGAAGGGTATGAATATGTTATCCAAGAGGAATCTTTTATCTGGTTGTAAGGTTGCTTTGCAAAAGTGCAATCATTGTTTTGCTGGAAAACAAAACAGGGTCTCTTTTAAGAGCCATCCACCTTCAAGGAAGCCGGAGATACTTGACTTGGTGCATTCTGATGTATGTGGGCCGATGAAGACAAGAACACTTGGAGGGTCTATCTATTTTGTAACCTTTATTGATGATTATTCTAGAAAATTATGGGTTTACACTTTGAAGACCAAAGATCAAGTTTTGAATGTGTTCAAGCAATTTCAAGCTTCTGTTGAAAGAGAAACTGGGAAGAAGTTGAAATGCATTCGTACTGACAATGGTGGTGAGTACTCAGGTCCATTTGATGCTTATTGTAAAGAGCATGGTATAAGACATCAGAAGACTCCTCCAAAGACTCCTCAGTTGAATGGCTTGGCTGAAAGGATGAACAGAACACTGGTTGAAAGAGTTAGGTGCTTGTTGTCACAATCTGGATTGGCAAAATCCTTTTGGGGTGAAGCTTTGAGCACTGTTGTTCATGTCTTGAACCGGACACCATGTGTTCCCTTGCAATTTGAAGTGCCAGAGAAGGTATGGTCAGGTAATGATGTTTCTTATGATCATTTAAGAGTCTTTGGATGTAAAGCTTTTGTTCATATTCCTAAAGATGAGAGATCTAAACTTGATGTAAAGACTAGGCAGTGTATTTTTATTGGCTATGGCATGGATGAGTTTGGTTACAGGTTTTATGATCCTGTTAACAAGAAGGTGATTCGAAGTAGAGATGTTGTCTTTGTTGAAGACCAAACATTGAAGGATGTTGATCATGCGGAGAAGCCAATGGTTCAGCCTAGTGATGATTTTTCTGACTTGGATATTACTCCCTCTATGCCTTTGGTAGAAGATGGTAGAGTTGAAGCTCAAAATAATGAGCATGATACAGGTGCAGGTGAAGATGGAACAGTTGATCCGATACTTGATGAAGTTGGTGATGATGATCAAGATGAAGAACCAACTTTGGAAATTCCTGCAAATGCTCTCAGAAGGTCTACAAGAGAGAGGAAGCCTTCGTCAAGGTATTCTCCACATGAGTTTGTTTTGTTGACTGATGGGGGAGAACCTGAATGCTTTGGAGAGGCTGTTGAAGATGAAAGCAAAGCTCAATGGCTTGAAGCTATGCAAGAAGAAATGAAGTCCTTGCTTGAGAATGATACCTATGAGTTGGTGAAGCTACCGAAGGGTATGCGAGTTTTGAAGAACAAATGGGTATTCAGAATCAAGAATGAAGAACACAATTCTATGCCTCGGTATAAGGCTAGATTGGTTGTTAGAGGCTTTAGCCAGAGAAAAGGTGTTGATTATGAGGAGATCTTTTCTCCTGTTGTGAGGATGTCATCCATTCGTGCTGTGCTTGGATTAGCAGCGTCTCTTGATTTAGAGATTGAGCAAATGGATGTGAAGACAGCTTTTCTTCATGGTGATTTAGATAAGGAAATCTACATGGAGCAACCGGAGGGCTTTGTTGTTAAAGGAAAGGAAGATTTTGTGTGCAAGCTTAAGAAGAGTCTTTATGGGTTGAAGCAAGCTCCAAGACAGTGGTACAAGAAGTTTGAATCTGTTATGGGGAAGCATGGTTACCGTAAGACAACTTCAGATCATTGTGTATTTGTGCAAAAATTTTCTGATGATGATTTTATCATTCTTTTGCTTTATGTGGATGATATTTTGATTGTGGGCAAGAATGCTTTGAGGATTAATGAGTTGAAGAAACAGTTGAGCAGGTTCTTTGCTATGAAGGACTTGGGTCCTGCCAAACGGATTTTGGGCATGACTATTACTCGTTATAGAGATTCCAAGAAGCTTTATTTGTCACAGGAGAAGTACATAAAGAAGGTGCTTCAAAGGTTTGGCATGAATGATGCCAAATGTGTTGCTAGTTCTTTTGCTCCTCATTTTAAGTTGAGTACCAAGCAGTGTCCAACCACTGATGAGGAAAAACAAGCAATGGATGAAATTCCTTATGCCTCAGCTGTTGGAAGCTTGATGTATGCTATGGTGTGTACTAGACCAGACATTGCTCATGCGGTTGGTACAGTGAGTCGTTTTCTCTCTAATCCAGGTAAAGAACATTGGAATGCTGTTAAATGGATTATGAGATATCTCAAAGGTACAACTAACTTGAGTTTGAGTTTTGGTGGTGAGAAACCTTTGCTAGTTGGCTTTACTGATGCAGACATGGCAGGAGATATTGATTCTCGAAAGTCTACTTCAGGTTATTTGGTCAAGTTTGCAGGGGGAGCTATTTCATGGCAGTCAAGGCTACAAAAGTGTGTTGCACTTTCTACCACAGAGGCAGAGTTTATTGCAGCAACTGAAGCATGTAAAGAGTTGTTGTGGATGAAGAAGTTTCTTGCAGCACTTGGTTTTAAGCAAGACCGTTATGTCTTGTTGTGTGATAGCCAAAGTGCTATTCATCTTGCCAAGAATTCTACTTTTCATCCAAGATCTAAACATATCGATGTTAGGTATCACTGGATACGGGATGTGTTAGATTCTAAGTTGTTGGAACTTGAGAAAGTTCACACTGATGACAATGGTGCTGATATGATGACAAAAGCATTGTCAAGAGAAAAGTTTGAAACATGTTGTTTGATCGCCGGAATGGCGAGGGCCTCCACCTAGTCGAGAAGGGGGAGATTTGTTGGGTTTTTCTCTCCTTTGTGAGGCCCAAGCCCAACATTTTGGGGGTGTATTCTTTCACCCTAGTGTCACAACCCTAATTTAGTTTTTTGAGGTTTTTTGAGAGAGAGAGAATAGCCACCAAGTGAGAGAGAAGAGGGAAAAACAGAATTCCCATTTTTGCCCAAAGCAGTAAATTTCAAATGGCAGTTTCTCAGTTGTTCACCGTTGGATCGGCTTGAAATTTAAACTGCGTGTTCTTATCATCTTGTTCTTCATTCTGATCGGTGAAGATGTTGATTGGAGGTTTGCAGTAGGAGAAATTGGTTTCGCAAGAGAGAAATTAGGTTTCCCGGTTTTACACAGAGCAGCAATTTTGGAACGGCAGTTTCTCATTCTTTCACCGTTGGATCGACGTGAAATTTGGACTGTAGATTCTTCACATCTTGTTCTTCATTCTGAACGGTGAAGATTTTAATTGGAGGTCTGCAGAGGAAGAAATTGGCTTCGACATCAGCTCTGTTTTTTGGGTATATTTCATCTTCTTGCCTATTATTTGTGAGCTTTGGTGCATTGATGTTTTGGCTGGTTATTTGCACATTTTTTTGTGCTTTGTTTGAGACTCTCTTGTACCTCATTTGATTATAGTGGAGTTATTTCATTGGTCTGGACGACCCGTGGTTTTTACCTCTCACGTTGAGGGGGTTTTCCACGTTAAAATCTCGGTGTGTTCTTGTTATTGCTTTACTTGCTATATTTGCTTGTTATAGTTGCTGCCATATTGTGTTGTGAGTGCTTCCATATTGTTCTTGTGTTGGACATTGTTGTCGTTTCCGCTGCTAGGCTCTTTCAATAACCTTCCTATATTATATTGGTTAATGTTCTTATTCATGTTTATCTTCTGAATTATGTTATTTATATTTTTAAATTGTATTCATTGTCATATAATTTATGAAGTTGAATAAGATATAATGTAATCTCTTTAGACAATTTTAAAAGTGCTCATCAAATAATATGTTAACATTTAAAGTGAATATTTTAAAAAATAAGAATAAAAAGAATGAATAATCCTAATTGAAAAAAATCTGCAAATTATAAAAAATTAAGAAAAAATACTTATGTATTTTAAATAGTAATAGAGTAAATAAATCTTTTATTTTTAATTAAAAAATTAAACAATAAAAATATTTTTATTATTGTAAAAAGTGACCATTTAAAGAACTGAACAAAAGAAAATTAAAACAGGAAACAGAAATTTTCAAACCGTAGATTGCATGGATCTTCTTCTAATAGATATTAATAGATAATAGAAGTTTACATTCAAATATAAAATAACATCCGATCTTTAAAATGTATTTTTTAAAAATATTATTTAAGAACTTCTGAAAATTCATCCAAACCAATCCAATGAGGATTTGGGAATTAACTTTGCTTAATAGCCATAGGTAGATTAATTTTTATAATATTAATTTGATAAAGTTTTTCAAAAATTAATTAAAAAAATCTTATATTCTAAAAGAAAATAGAAGTTTCAATTAAAAGCAAATGAAAATGGTTCTTCAATCAGAGAATTTACCCTAACGAGGTTCTCCATCCCTCCTCAGCCGCGTTCCTCCTCATCTCGAAGCCACCGCCGAGCAGCCCCGCAGGTCCGCCGCCTGGTCTCTCTCGCTTTCACGAATCCGCTGATCAGGATCGCCGGTCCGTTGCGTTGTCTGTCTCTCGCTTTTACATAGCCGCCGCCGCCGCCGTAGGCTCGCCGGTCCGTCCCCCTTTCCAGTTGTTGTGCTCCTTCCTTGTTTTTCATCAAAGGTTGTTATTCCATCCATCTTATATATTATTGTTTTTATTCTATACTAATTGATTCTTGTGATGTTAGTATTAAGATTGATTGTGCTGTTTTTGTTCTTCCCTCTTTTATGTGGGGAATTTCATCAAACATGTTCTGTGCACTATGCGTTGCAAAAATATGCTTGTGGTTATCTTGGTTTTGTGATTGCATTACACAGTTATTTATTTCCTTGCTTTCGGAACTAGAGTTTCTTGATTAGAGTCAGAGAAGTTATGCCGAGAATTTTCACTCTTCACTGCAATTGAACTTTGCTTCTGAAATGCCTATGGCTCTTTGTATCTAGAAGTGTGACTAGAAAATACTGATGTTATAGTAATTCATCATGTGTAGGAACTTAGAAGTGTTAGATTAGACTAGGAAATTGTAAATATAAATTGTTGTCTTGCCTTTACTTTGTTTCTTCTTATTGCTTCCTTATTGTATCTGTGAACTATGATGACTTGTTTTCTCTCGAATGTAACGAGTAGTGACAACAATGAATACTCACCTTCCCATCTTAATTACCATTTCACCAAAATTTTAATGCCTCATAATTCTTGCATCATATTACATGTGGTGTTTCTCATGTTAAGTATACAATACTTAGCAGATTAGAGTCATCTTTATTCAAGTCTTTAAATCCAAATTGAGGTTTCTTTGGGTTGACTTAAGCTAGAGCCATAGTTCGAATAACCTTCATTTGTCTTAAATAACAAGGAAATAAATACTTAGTTGATTACAGTCATCCTTATTCAAGTATTTGTTCTTATACTATGTAAATATCAAGCAACACAATGTTATATTACCTTGCTACATGTTCTGTGCACTAAGCAATATGAAAGCTGCTTAGCTACCCTTATTGTTGTCCCTAGTCAGAAGAAAGGAACTAGAATTTTTACAAGGAAAAGAGGGAGAAAACAATCAAGTTACCCTTGTTGTGGATTGATCTACAATCAAGTAAGTGATTATGATGTAGTAAATTGAATTTGCTAACTGAGAAGTTAGGACTAGCAACTACTTCACATTTGCAAAATGATGTAGGTGATGGAAGTGAATCAAGTGACCTGATTATTGTACTGATGAAAGTGCTGACGAAGATGACGAGGAGGTTGAGTATGAAGATTCTGATGATTAGTAAACATGTCGTATTTGCATATTATATAGTTTATTTTTCTTTGGACAGTATATTGTCTATCTTAGTATAATGTCAATTTAGCTAGTTGATGTTTCAGGCTTGATACTTATTAGACTTACCTATGTTAGTTTTAATGTTTTTTTACTCATCTATTTACTTGAATGTTGATTGTTGATGCCTATTTTTATATTTTAGTAGTTGTATATAGATTTATCAAATTAATCATAATGAATAAGGAGGAAGTTATCTACAAATTAATTTGTTGATAATTTTACTTGCGGATTTTGTTATTGATATTACCTACAAATAAAATTTTTATCAATTTTTCATTTTATCCTTAGCTGCAGATTTTGTTGCGAATTCAGTTTTGAATTTTATTTGCGAATCTATTACCTGCAGATTTACTTGTGAATTTTGCTGCCGATTAGTTATTTGCAAAATTTGCTGCAAAAGTTAGTTGCAATTTTTGGAGTATGTTGCAAAAATTAGCTGCGAATTTCGCTATGAATGTATTACTTGTGGAATTTGTTGCCACCTGTACCTGCTGATTTTGTTGTTAATTTAGTATGTGCGAAAAAATTCGCAACTAAATTTGCAAAAAAATTCGACGAAATTGTCTGATTTTTCATGAAATTATTTGCGGATTTCGCAGGTTTTTTACGACGAAATTCACAGTTAAATTACCCGTGAATTTGAAAATTCACAACAACAGTTATCCATGAACTCATATGCTGCGGATTTAAATTCGCAGCAAAAAGTGCAGAAAACAAAATTACAAAATTTGACCGAAATTTGCAGCAAAATCCGCATTTAATCTGCTACTTTTTAATAGTATACGAAGATTTTTAGTGATTGAATCATATTAGGTAATTCTACTTTCTACATTCAAGTGATCAGGATTTCATATGGTTTATGTTAAAAAAGAAATTATTGTGGTATCCAAACTTTTTGTTCAGTGGCAATAAACAACAGAAAACATTCAATTTCAAATAGGATAGGCGATTTTATGGAAAATAGATTTGCGGGTTAAATATTTGGTCTATTTTCTTTTATTATAAATGAGGACTATAATCTGTTACGTGGTTGTGATGATCTCTTGCTGCAGTTTCAACTGCAGGTTTGCTGCTTGAGAAAGTTTCAAAGATTCAAAGGTTCAGATAAATGTTATATATATCTGAAACTTCTTTAACGATGCCAGGCTTTCCTGTTGCAACTTGCGAAACATCGTATGTTCTCTTATGACCATTCTTTGATGTTCTCTTGGTAGTTTCCTGTTCTAGAGAAACAAATGCAGGTGTCTTTTCAGAAAAGTGGTGCAGCATAGTCAATGTTTATATCTGTTTGCCTGTGCAGATATTCCAGAAACACAAATCAAATAAGCTATCCAGATGCTCATGGGCATTTATCTGCTGAAGAGGAGCTTGCTGCAGAAGAGAGTTTTGCAGTTTATTGCAAGCCCGTAGAATTCTACAACATTCTTCGGCGACGTGCTTTACGGAATGTACTCCATCTGATTGGTTAAAATTATCTGCCATTGTTAATTATATCAATGTGATTATTTATAAATTTTTCTTCGGATATGTTGCATGAACATAGAGTGGATTTTATTCTAGGTAGCATTATTGTTTCCCATCCTGATGTCTTAGAAGGATTTCTTGCAGTTGCTGTTTACTTGCCTAGTTGCCGTGTCACTTGCTTACCTCAGACTTGGTTATTTCATTCTCTTGTTAATATTTCTTCTTATTTTTGCGAAAAAGAAAAAAATTGAAAAAATTATCCTGTTTGGTTCCTCATGTTATGCTGATTTCTGGTCCTTAAAGACAATGACTTTGCATGTTTTATTCTAACAATATGCTTTTCTATTGTGTAGCCTACATTTCTTCAGAGATGTTTGGAGTATAAGATAAAGGCTAGGCAAAAGAAGAGGTAAGAACTATCATACATAGTCTTCATTCTCTTATTTACATCCTTCTTTTTCAATTTATGCGATGTGATTTTATGCCATATGCCTACAGGGTAGATGTGGTACATTGAGTTTAGACAGAAACTTTTGTGAAGTCTAGGAGTCATTTAGTGGTTTTGGGTTGCTATATATTTGATCATTTGTTTTGATTTAATAAGAACCGATGGATATTCATGTTTGTGAGTCTGATCACCATTCAGCCATAAATCAACATTAGAACATAACCTTCTTGTTGTCCAATCTATACAAAGACCTAAAAGTCAGTGTTGGTATAGCTCCAAAGGTCTCAGTAAAATGGGATGAGGATTTTCCAACTGTGTCTGAGTAGTTCTTGCAGACATATGACATGCTTTCTCAAAGAGCAACTAGTAATCTTTTCTAGCATGGGATTCTATGTAAAGATAAATGAGATGTACATTATGTAAACCTTGTGATCCCATTTTTAATCTTCATATTCGGCTATGGATATGTACCTGTTTATACATTTGGTTGAATTTTATGTAGTTTGTAATGATTTCATTTAAGCCATAATTTTTGTCTGGTTTTGCCTAATTTTCTTTCATTCTACCTAGGTAAAGTATCTTATTTGTGATACTGATGAATTACATTTCAATATTAGGATACAATTGACAGCTTTACTGAGTGATACAGATGAAACTCAAGTTTCGTTTCCCTTGTATATTTGTCTAGCAAGGCTGGCTTCTAAGGATGAGGATGCCGAGGTAGGAATTCTGTATGTTATTCTGAGCTAATAAATATTACTCACTATTTAGTTTCTTAGTTCATATACTTTATCTAATAAATGTTTCTGCTTCATCGTGTTTTAACTACAAAAACAAAGAGGTATTCTGCTGAATATCGCATTGGTCGGGTTTTCATCCTTCGAGATCCTTCTGAAGTTGATGGTGATACTGGTGATACTCACCTCAAAGCAAACTTTTTGCTCCCCGACATTCATAGGCTAGCTCTGACAGCTAAATCTGGGTCACTTGTTCTGTTGTTTTTCACAGCTGGTATGCATGTGCTTGTCTAATCACACACATAATATGCACGTGCACACAGTCACACACACACACATGCACACATGAAGTACAATATAATTCTTACTAATTTTTGTTTCACTTGCAGTGGAGGACCCAAATTCCTCATCTGGGCTCAATGCAAGCCTGATGCCTTTGGATCCAAGTTCATCTGAATGTGAGATATGCTTTTATTGCTTACAGATGAAATGTGAAATTTAGTTGTGAATGACCATATTGATATGACCTTACTGCTAGTTGAGCCACATGGACACACAACACGTGCACACACACAGTGACACGCTTCAAACCCCATTGCATAATAACCTATTCAATCAAGTGCTTAAAAATTTAGTTTGAGGCTTGATGTGTGTAAGAGATGATAAACAACCCATATTGCACTTAATAGCATAAGCTTTTATTTTGGTTTTTGACAAGAATAATATCCTAATTCTCAAATGAAATGATTTGTAACTAATGGTTTATTAAAGATCATAAGATTGAATAGATCATTTTACAAATTCTCTTACAGGTATGTTGAGGGGCTCTGTTCACCTTTGCTATATTGATTATTTATGTATTTTGTTTCTTGTTAACAAGGATCCTTATCCTCTTAACTCTTATGTAATTATATTCTCCTTGTTGTAGTGATTTTGTTTTAGAAAAGAAGTCCAATGTTTCAAGGTGTAGTAACAGATTTACACCTCCTCTACCCCCCCTTCCTCAAACAAAAAAATTGTGTTGATTTTAATGAAATGGGTAATTTGTGAACTTGATCACTCCAGTGCTAGAATTCATCTTTTCTTTTCATTTTATTCTGTGCTTGATAGCAAGAGATGGACAGTACTGCTTATGTGGGAAAGTATCTCTGGAAAAAATTTTTCAGTCGTGGGATGAATCTCCAAATTTAAGACTGGGACTTCAAGCTGAGGCTGTGTCAACTGTTGATCTGCATCCTTGTTTTCTAAAGGTATGTGGTGCTAAGAGTTAATATTGTCTTTATTGTTCTTTCTTTGTGCTGATTATTAAAGCATATTCTATTCTGACTGTACTATTTTATGTTAGCAATTTCAAACCTTTTTATCCATTCCAACTAAGATAGATGTGCCATATTACAATTTTTTTAATGCTGCAGTATGGTGTTCGATATAAGGAACAGAGCATCTCAGTTCAAGTATCAAATAATTTTGAGAATGGGTTTCTAAGGAGTACATCAAAGCAATTGCAAATCAAAATGTATGCCCAACAATGTGGGGCTAAAGAGAAATCTTCCCATTATACAAACATAACTGCACTAGCATCGCCATCATTATCTCGTATCATCCGGTAATTACCATTTTCTCATAAGATTCTTTTCCATGAATAATTGGGGCGGATTGCAAGTGCTAGTTCTTTGCTATTTATTTATTTTAACTTTTTGTTGCACTATCTAGTTCATTTTTCTGTTGATTTACCCTGCTGAACGCAAAGCAGATATTTGAATTGTAACTATGAGTAGTGTGGTTTCCAAACCAGTCTTATAAAATTTACATGTATTTTCTTCTTATTTGATTGGAACTGTCTTGTACTTTATATTAAATAAATTGGTCTTCATTCTAACTTCTTACCAACTTATATGATTCAGGTTGAAGGAGGGCAATGTGAAATTTAATTACAGGTATTATATTTTAACTTCTTTATGATACAATCTCAGGTTCTTTTATGGGGATTATGCTAGTGGTCTTTTAACGGGGCAAATACACAGTGGTAATGAAGATCACATTTATTCTTATGTTTTCTGTATCTCTTTTGCATTTCATGTTATTTGCTTTTAGAAGAAATGCTGAAATTTTGCTACTGATTGTTCTTCTGTTTTATAAAATTATATTACAGGTATTACTATGATAAATTGCAAAGAACGGAAGGTAATGAATGTTGCTTTCATGGTCGTTTTTTTTTTTTTGGGTAATAATCAATGTAGTTTGATCCATGTAGCTGATTACATATTTATGGTTGTGTAGTATAGCTGTTTGTGGGTTCTATTTAAGATGCATAGCTAACTGTGGGATATATAGATATCTTAAAAGAAAATGATTTTAGTCTTGATTAATACAGTGATTTTTGGATTTAATCTCTACAAAGTTTTTGGTTTAGTTTCAATCCACATATTTTCCAAATGTTGTGTTTTGATACCTATTCTGTTAGCCTAGTTGTCGAGTGGTAATATTTATAAGCAGCAAAAGTAAATTGTTAATTTTTTAATCACCAAACAAAAGTTATGAAATACTTACAGGGACCAAAATTTAGCACAACAGTGTTTGAAACCAAACATGGTAAAATAATTTGGATCAAAATCAATCTAAAAGTTTTCAAGAGATTGAAACTGAAATTGACCATATTTTTTGCAACCAAAAACATATTTAAGCTTAGATTCTTATTTTACATTGATATCTGTTACCTTGTTAATGTCAAAGCATGCTGGCAATCTGATTATCTAATAACAGAAAGTTTTAATTGCAGTCACTGAAGATTTCTCCTGTCCGTTATGTTTGGTTAGATGTGCAAGCTACAAGGTTAGACTGCTTTTGAGTTTTGACTGATAATTTAAACATTTAATTTTTGATGTGATAATTATAAAATTATTTTTTTGTTTCTGACATGTTCTGTTTGTAGGGGATAAAATATCACTTGCTCGCATCTCATGATCTTCTCAACTATGAATTTTCGGTCAGTCTTCTTCAGATCTCTGGCAAGCTTACATTCTTTGAGCTGTATTAAACTGTTAGTTTCAATTATAAATCATTTTGCAGGCATGGGAGGACTGTCCGACGATAAACGTGTCTGTGAAAACTGATAACTGGAAATCTGAGGTTAGAACAGTTTGACGTCAATTTGTTTTTAAATTTAAGTTTGTATGGTTTTATTATATTTCTTACAATAGAACTGAATATAATGTGCAATGCCTCTTCAGTGTTCATATCCAGCCTGCCTGGCCCAAAACTTATTTTTGTAAAGTTCGGATTTGCAATCTTCAACTAGTGTAATTTTCGGGTTGGGTTCAGGTTGACCACCCAACCCCCGAAGTTATATATTTATATTTGAAGTATACCTTTTAGTAAAATTTATGATAAATTGTTTACTTTTATACTTCAACTAATATTTTTTTATATTACATTATGTTTTTATTTTGTATTAAATCATGTATTTTATAAGTATTGTATAATATCTATTGGATTTCATCTCTTAACTTCTAGGATTTCATTACTTTGCTATGTATAATGTCCAAAATTATAAATGTTGATAATTTTGTGCTTTAGAGAAGATGAGGTTCCTAGAAACATGGAAGTAAGCATGACAAAACTGTTTGAACTTTTAGTATGAATTCATTTGAAAATGATTTGTTCACTTTAATAACTTACTAATTAATTTCCCTCCAGATTTTTGCAAATATTGTTGATCCCAAGTTGTACACTATCAACTTTTGGTAAGCTATTCTCATTTCTGCATTGTTTTGAGATTTGCTTGGCTGCATATACTTTCATATAGATGCATTTTGTTTCGTAAACTGGTAATCTAAAACCTATTTTAGTGCCAAACCACTTAAGCGAATACAGCCAGCGGATGAACCTTCTGAAAAAGCAAAGGCTGCGGATCCACTTGTCTTAGAATCCGAAATTCCAACTGGAGAGGGTGATCTTTTGGAGAAAGCTGATGGTATGTATGGCAACTATTTCAAGTATTTTACTAAGTGGTGCAACTAATTTTAATTAGCCAAGAAAAATGACAGTTAATTCAACATTTTCTTTAATTCAATGATGGTTGTTACATAAGTCAAAGTGATGAGAGCCACTTTTTGCATTGAATTATCAACGACAGCAGCAACAACAATAGCGAAGCCTTGTCCCACTAGGTGGGGTCGGCTACATGGATCAAATGATGCCATTGAGCTCTATCATGTATCATGTTTACAAAAGAACTATTTACATGTAGATCTCGTTTGACCACCTCATGGATGGTCTTCCTAGGTCTTCCTCTACCTTTCACCCCTTGTCCATCTTCCATCTCATCCACCCTCCTGACTGGGTGTTCTATTGGTTTTCTTCTCACATGTTCAAATCACCTGAGACGCGATTCTACCATCTTTTTCACAATAGGTGTTACTCCAACTCTCTCTCTTATATCTTCCTTCATTATTCTATCCAATCGCGTATGACCACTCATTCATCTCAACATCTTTATCTCTGCCACACTTAACTTATTGTCGTGTTTTCCTTTGATCGCCCAATACTCTGTACCATAAAGCATAACCGGTCTGATAGTAGTGCGATAGAATTTACCTTTAAGTTTTAAAGGTACTTTTTTGTCACATATAAAACCAGACGCACTCTGCCATTTTGTTCAACCTGCTTGTATCCTATGATTTACATCCTGTTCAATCTCTCCATTATCCTGTATGATGCACTCAAGATATTTAAAACTTTTAACTATTGAGTTATCAACAACAATGCAAAATCATCCTGGCAGAAAGTAGTATTTACCAAAACTTATATAAGGCACTAATCTTATTTATTTGCACTAACTTGTCCACATGACAGCAGAAGTCCTCAGAATTGAAATACATGAAAATTTGGTCTTTGACAAATTAAAGGTAGAAATTAGGGGAATATATGGCTTGCATAGGATTTTTGAGGACACTGCGGGTATATCCTTTAATAGAATTTTTGCTTGTGTATGTATTCATTGCTGTTGTGAGATTCGCCTGGAAACCTCCTCCTACCTTATTGCTGCTTTCCTTGTCTTAAAAAGGGAAAAGATCAATTGAAATACCACCACAGAGGACGTCATCTCCCCTTTTTATGGCTCTGATTTGACATCCAAGCTGGTTCAGATGAGTGTGAGTGATGTAATTTTGTGCAATCTGGAGTAGCAAGTCTATAGGATCTCTGTCCTGACATTCTTGAAAAACCCAATGGTCACATGTGCAATAAGCCAATAACTAGTCATAATTTATTTGATTCCAACTTAAAGTTTAAACCTCCCTTTGTTTTTTCCCCTTTAGAAATAGAAATGCTTGTTAACTTTCTGATATGGTCTTTCATATTTTTTTGTTGAATGTGACTTCTTGGTCCAAATATTTGTGGGATATTTGGTGATAAAAAGGGGAAAGAGTAAATCTTATGGGATATTTGTGGTAGCATTAGTGTTATAGTGTGATGAATGTGCCATGAAATGCTAGACATTGCAGGGGTTTCAAATGCTATTGTACAATTGCATCATCAAGATTGTGTCCTGCCTGAACCACCGACATATGAGAATCCTGCAGTGTTACCAGATGCTACAACAGGGAAGTCAACAATTCAGCGTTATAACATTGACCCACAAATGTATGTCCTTTGGGATATGAAAATACATAAATGAAATCTTACATTTTAGGATATTGTTAGATGCATAATTTTATTACAAAATCATTTGGCCCTACATTGAAATTACAATCCTTATGTTATTGAAAATGTTCCACTTGTAAATTCAATTTTACTTTGACTTAATATTTTAGTGACATGAGTAAGATGTAAAGCTTCTGATAAATTGGCAATGCCTTTAATGCCAATAAAGGTGTCTCGCTCAACTTGAGCACTAGCTTGCTTTATTAATTGATTTATACAACTAATGTATTGCAGCAACTGGTCAATGTAATGTTTGGAATCTAGTTGTATGTGGATTTTGTTTATTTATTTGGGTTTTGTTTATCTTTCATTTGTCTGTTAATTGTAATTTTTTATGCATGAACTTCATTTGCCACTTTATTTCTAAGTTCAGAATTTACTGTGTTAATATCTTTCGTTAAATTCAGGGACCAAAATCTGTGTTTTTTTATTACAAATGTATTACTATCAGAAGTTTTCAGGGATTGAGCTGTAGTTTTTCTCAATATTTACTAAGAGGGAATATAACTGTTCTGCCTATGATACTTGGACTGGTATATATAGGAAGTGTTGGAACAAGTTGTCATATATCACTCTCTACATGCGATTATAATTTTTTTCCTGTAAATTACTTGATGTACACAGTTCTGACATTGTTCTTTGAAAACATTTCAGCCTTTCCCAGTTAAGCAAGAGAAAATTCTATCACTCTCACAAATACCAGGTAATAAGTGATTGACATTTATTAGTTTACTGTTCGGCACTTCAATTTCCTTCACATCACACATATAAAGCATCTTGAAAAACCACGAGCCAAGTATGATGAGAGGCCTATATAGAGTGCTCCGTGATCTCCCTGTGGAAATTCTTCTATTTGTTTGCAATTGGTTGGATAATAAATGTGATTTTAGACCATGGATTCTTTAATATTGGAGATTTGAATAGAAAATTTTATCAAAAACATTTTTTTTTACTTGATATGTTTATCAAAATGAAAAGTTCTTAATAGATACGCTGGGAAGTCTCAGGTAGGCATATAGAACTAGGAATAGCAATAACCACCTCCTCCTAGCTGGGATGACAGCTGTACCAGCTTTAACTAACTAAACACCGAAAGGTCCAAACTACCCTTAGAGTAGCTTCCTCCACAAGATAGGATTTGCTTGTATAGTTGTATATAAATGAGAAGTTCCTCAATTGAGAACTTCAGAATCATCATACATATTTCAGAGAAATGTTTCCTCTCTCTCTCTCTCTCTCTCTCAAAAAAGAAAATCAAAATGTGTAATTACATGCCCTTTAATGCTTATTTATGTCTCACAAATAGTTTCTCATTTTCATTTATTTTTTATCCTTTTCCTTCAAGCCAATGGAACTTGAAGAAGTTCTATCAGAAGAAGATAGTGAGGATGAAGTTGATGACGAAGTAGCAAGTTTTGAAGATCGAAGGGTATGCACGATTATATCTGTGATCCTTTGTTTTGAATTTGTAGTCTCTTTTACCTTTTCCGAAAATGTAGCTCTTGTTGTACAAGAATGGTTTGTTAGAGCTTTGTGGATATAATTGGATGGCCCTGTGGCTAGTTACTTAACCCATTAGAGTCTACTAATTACTCTATATACTTTTTTCTTAACAGATTGTTGTCTGGATTTACATCATCTGCGCCTAAATTAGATGGTTTAGACCTTGTTAGGAGAGCTTACCATTTGTGATTCTAATTTGATGATTAAATTTCTGCTTGATCATTGTATAGGTTTAGGTTGAGGCTCTGGGGTCGAAATATGAAATCTATTGCACCTTTTAGTATTTCTTCATACTTTGATTATGTTTTGAGGATTCATTGAAACATTTTGATACCTTGCAGATGCTTGGTAATTTTGTGGACGTGACCGAAGCTGAGAAGAAATTCATGCATATGTGGAACTCATTTGTTCGAAAGCAACGGTAAGTGCTTTTCATTTTGACTCTATTTGCTCACCATTAGTTGCTTCTTCCTTATTTTGTTTATGGCCCCATTTCACCTTCCAGATTTGTTTTAAAGGGAAAGGTGATAGACTTTTTCGTTTGAATGCAAACTTTCTAGCATCAATTATTTTCTTCATTTGGCAGGGTGCTAGCTGATGGTCATATTCCATGGGCATGTGAAGCTTTTGTAAAAGTTCATGGCTTCGAGCTTCTAGAGTGCCCCATATTGCCTTGGTAACTAGCCTTTCCTTTTGCTTGTATCAGGGTGCTCTCATTTTATATTATAATTGCGATTAGGGTTTAGGGTTTAGGGTTTATCTTAGCAGAATCCATAAAGAGTATTACTTGAAGAGACTAGGTTTGACTCCCAACCTCCCACAATAACCATTTTAAAATTATTTCTTACAAAATTTTGCAAGACAAATGTGAGATAGACCGAAATTCAAATCAAACTACCTCAACTCTCTCTCTCTCTCTCTCTCTATATATATATATATATATATATATATATATATTGAAAGGAGCTGTTTTATATTGGAGTGAGAGACATAAATCTGGATTTCATGGAAGAATAAATTGACACTTTCAATGCATTTATTTGATTTCTCATTTTTGATAGAATTGATGCGCTCTATTATTTGCTCTTTTAGCATCTTTATGACTCTAATCAAAATGTCATGCTTCATTATCATCATATTTTTTGGATGTTTCAAGATTTGCAAATAATAAAAAATTTGGTCATGTTGGCAGGTGTTGGAGACTGTTTTCTATCAAATTATGGAATCATGGTCTTCTTGATGCACGAACTATTAATTTGTGCAGCCTTATTCTTCAACGGTATCAGAGGGAGAAATCAGCCCCAAATAGTTAAAACACAATTATTCATCTTTTTAAATACAAAAGACAAGATGACGTATAGAAAAAAGGACCATTTTTTTCTTCACAAAACAAATTGCTGTCACCAAATGGGGGGAATTTTTATTCGTTTCAATTTTATACCCTTTTGTATGGTTATACTCATTACCGGGATTTGTACCATAAATTTGTAAAGGGATAAAAGTTCCATCCCTTGTTACATTTTTCTGGGGAATGTAGCCGAAGAAATTATTCAGCAACATTGAGTATTATATTCCTGATTTGTTTATGCCTTCAAAACTATTTTGTTTTGGAAAGTTTGTTTCATGTGAAAGTTTCATATGATGTTTAGATGTCTTGATTTTTATCATTAATTTTATACGTTTTCAGTTTCATACTTAATCTCACTTTCTAAATAACAGTGAACATTAACACATAACGAGATCACATGATGCCTTCATGAGAGAACTTTTTTCTTTTTTTTTTTTTTTTGCTTTCTAACGGTGATAACTGATAATCATGTTCTTCGCAGCCAATGTTACCTAAGTTTTGGACCTGGGTAATCTAGTGTCCTTTGGTGTTATATATTTCTTAGTTTTAAAAAAATTATTGTAAAATAAAAATCTGCAAAAATTTAAATATGCTTAAATATAGTTTAGAAGTTAATGAAAATTTCATACAAATTGTCGTTAGGAGTGGAAATAGGTCAGGCCAGGGGTCTAGCCTGACCTGATAGGAAATAGGCCCAGGCTCAGGCTATTAAAAAAGCCTATATTCTTTAAAAGGTCAGGCCTAGACTTTTGAAATAGCCTGTTGGGTGTTGGGTCTGTCAGGTCGGCCTGAGCCTGCAAATATATATAGAGAATTTTATTATACTAGTAAAAATGCTATTAGAAAGATTTGAACTTGGGTCTTCTATGTTATAATAATACTTTTATCCACTCAGCCATTTGTCTCTTTAATTATATATATGTATTTTGTATCAATATTATTCATAAATTTATTATTTTATATTTTATAATTTTAAAAATTAAATTATATCTTAAATTTAATTATTATTAAAAAAAACAGGTCTATTGACATGTTTCAGGCCAAGCCAGATTTAACAACAGGCCAGGCTCAGTACTCATTAAAGCCTGACCTGGTCTGGCCTGTTTCCACCCTTAACTGTCGCCCTGTCGGGGAAAAAATTGAAAATATCGTATATATCGTTTACTTGGATATTAATTATGAATAATTATATTTTTTTCTAGTGTTGTAGGAATAGAATTGGTCACTTTTGAACATGTAACAATTTCATATAAATAATAATAATAAAAAAAACTAATCTCCGTTGAATTATTAAAGTTTATCTGTGAATCTAAAAAAAAAATAGTATACTTGTTAAACTTAATGACGTCGACAATATGGGTTAACCATAAGTGGTGGTCTCGTTGATTTTTAGTTTAAGTTTGAATAAAATGAAAAGGAAAATATTATAATGCATCATATAGAAAGGTGTATATATAGCTATAGGCTCAAGAATTTGGTTATGAAGTTAGGGGTGCTGTTTTAGTTGGAAATGAGTGTAGTGAGTGTATTTATACTTTGGTGGGCGTGTCAAGTGCAAGGTTTAACACACAGGGGCCGTGTTACATGCAGCATGTGGGAGGCGTGGAAGACACGTGGCAGAGCCTGCTTGGATTGACTAGTAGCATGTGGAGGGCGTGTTGACACGTTGGGAAGCCTGGTTGGATTGGCAAGCAGCATATGGGGAGCATGCTGAGTCAGCACGTGAGGAGCGTGCTGACACGTGGCGAGGCCTGATTGCTTGAAGCTCTAGCACATCGGGGGGCGTGCTGAGTCAGCACGGGTAGGGCGTGTTGACACGTGTCTCACTCTATTGGTTGATAAAGCAACATGTGGAGGGCGTGCTGAATGCTCCCCTTTATATAAGGCAAAGTTCGGTACTGATCTTGCCTGGGAAAAAGATCGGCTTCCACTTCTCGGGATCGGCCGAGCTATAGGCTGGAATGTTGAGCGTCCGTCCTTTTGAGTTCGAGCTTCTTATAGTTATTGTTATGCAAGAATGCGGGCAATGAAAAACGCGGGGGGGGGGGGGGGGGGGGGAGGGGGGAGTGTACCTGCAAAGGCACTACGATGTTTAAGTCAGTATTTGGAATTCAGTAAAAAAAACTTACCTTAACGAGATGTTTCTCCCCCCTTTATATGGAGAGCTTCTCGTCCGTTTATCTTTTCAACAATAAATCGTCGGTTTCTTATTGTGCCGTTTTGAGACGTCGGTTGTAAAAATGTTAACGTTACCGAGTTATAGCTCATCAAGTCCGAGTAATAACGGATGATGATGAGTTATGGTGCTTGCCTATAACGGTTAGGAGTCCGAGATATATAACTCGTATTAATGATGACCATATCACAGCCCCCAAGCTTAGCCTGTGGAAAGTTTTTTAATGAAGCAGGTTGAGCTTTTTGTGATGAGTTATAACTCGGTTGAGTGGATTTCTGAGTGGGCCCCCAGTTCAACGTACTTCATTAAAGGGACTTTGTTTTTGCCACGTTGGACAACGTGTTTGTTTTTTATTGAGAAGAGAGAATGAGTGGGTGCTTCATTAATGTTTTGGTAGTTTCCAATGTTCCGTTCGTCCTTTCGTGTGATTGATGCAATGGTGATATTTGAAACGTTTTTATTTTGATTAATAACTTTTACTGATTGGAACTTGGGCATTTTGATTTTCTCCTTCTCTGTGAAGAATGAGCAAGAGAGGTATGGCTATGTCTGCGTTTTTGTGATTTTTTTTCTCTTCCTTCTTCTTCTTTCTGTTTGTTGGTTGCATGTTTGTTTTATTGTGTTTTTGATGGGGTTTGAGAAGGAGAAGAAGGATAAAGTAGATTGGTCTTACGATTGGGTTGGGGATGATGTGAGGTCTCGGGTGTCGTTATTTTGTGATGAGGCTGCCGTGAGGGAGGTAGATGTAAGTAAGTTGGTGAGGCTTGGTTCTGGAGTTGGGGTTGAGTTACTGCCATGTAGTGTAAATGATAGGGTTTATCACCGTGAGAGTGGTTTTGAATTTTTCTACATGCACAGCTGTGTTCTGGAAGAACTGAGAGTGAGGTTACCCTTTACAGATTTCAAGTGTCAGATCCTTAAACAGTTGAATTGTGCTCCATCGCAGCTTCATCCAAATGGGTGGGCGTTCTTGCGTTCTTTTGAAATTCTAATGGAATTTCTGGAGCAGGTACCCTCTGTTGACCTTTTCTTCTCAGTATTCCAAGCCAAAGGGGTGTGGAAGGGGGGTTGGATAAATTTCAACAGCACCCCTGGGTTTGGCATTTTCAGGTTGTATAAGTCTTCTTTCAAAGATTTCAAGGAGATGTACTTTAAGGTTAGGGGTTTGGAAAAGGATTTTCCATTTTTCGTAGATGAAAATATGGCTGAAAAGTTCCCATTATATTGGTGCTCGGAACCTCAGAATATACTCGGACCCGAAGTTATTCTTCCGAGAAATGCTTGTTTGATTGAGTTTCTTGTTGAGAACATCGGTCGGGGAGACCTGATTTCAATGTATGAGCTTCTGAAGTGGGAAGAGGATAAAGATGCTGTTTTAAAGTATTTAGGTGAGTGATAGGGTTGTTTGTGATGTAGTTGCTATTTCTTTTCAGATATCTGATGCTCCTTATTTTTTGTAGGTGGTAAATATCCTGGGGTTTCAGCTGCGTCTTTGAGGACACGTTTCAAGAATAAGAACTTGGAGAAGGAAGTTTCATCTTCTAATGTTGAGAAAATTGCTGGGACTGGTGAGGTTACCCAGCCTCGGCAAGGTCGGAGGAAGGTTATTGTTAAAAGGAAGAGGAAGTCCGATCTTGTTGACCTGTCTGATGACTCTGAGGAGAAGTCGTTTGGGGTTCCTCTCGAGGAGATACAAGCCTTTATGGGTAACCAAAAAAGGCTTCACGAAATTTCTGAACAAAGTGAGGGGTTTTCTGTCTGGGGGAGAGAATATCCTTATATGGCTGTAGTGGACGAGTATTGTCAGTCGTCGGCCGATGTTTCGCTTGCGAACGAGGTTGGAGACATGGCGATTGGTCAGTATATGCAGGTAATGGGCTAACTTTTCTGCCTCACTTGGTGTTTTTTGAATTTTTTACAAGCTTTTTGTATTCTTTTGTGTAGGTTGTTGGTCTTCGTCTTGCCAGTCTTGGGCGTAGCCAAGAGTTGAAATGTAAGAAAGTTTCTGCAGATAGAGGGGAGGTTTCTGTTTTGAAGGAAGAGTTAGTGAAAAGTAAAAGTGTTGCTGCCGAGCTTCAGGTACGGCTAATTGAGGCCGAGAAGTTATTGAAGGAGACGAAAGATAATTATGCTCGGGATGTGGAAGATCTGAAGAAGAAGGAGAGTGATTTGGCGAGCGTACAATCTCGTCTTATTGAGGTAACTGCTGAATTAAAGGATGTGCAGAAGAAAAAGGCTAATGAAATTCTGGATTCTTTTGTTGAGGGGTTTGAAAGGGCTTTGTTACAAGCAAAGTTTTTGGCACTGGAAGCTGACCTGTCCGGCATGGATCCGGGGAAAGTTGTGCGTGATGGCAAGATGGTTGAAGATGATGGTAATGCTGAAGATCAAGCAGAAAATGTTTAGTTTGTTACTTTGTTTGGTATTTTGGTTTTATTTTGTAAGTCGGTAGATATTTTGAACATTGATAGATTAGTGATAGTCCTTGAAAAAACATTGATATCTTGGTTTTGAATTGCTTGAATGTTTATTGGAAGTTAGTGCTCTCCTTTTTGTGGTAAAGCATTTTGTTTATTGACAGGAATGATTTTGATGAGTCCATCATTCTTGTTTGAATGTACTGCCGAGTAATGGCAGGTTGCATATATAGCCGAGCATTGGTATTTACCGAGTTATTTTGAGAATTGATAATGATAGGAGATACAAATTGCATAATTTGACTGCAATTAGATGATGTTGGTGGTAAATTCATAATTGTTTGAATACAAACTTTCAGGTAGGCTGGCCTCGTTAAAACCTCTCCAAGCAAAAACCCTTTGGGACAAAAACTTGGTAGTAGGAAAAAGAGTACCAGCCTGTCCCTGATTTTTAACTGTAGAACTTCTTTAGGGATGAAACATTCCAGGTATTGGGTAATACTTTTCCATCGATTAATTCGAGTATGTATGCCCCGTTGCCGAGTACTTCTGATATTCGGTATGGACTGTCCCAGTTTGCGGCGAGCTTCCCATGTGAGGGTGGTTTTCGAGCAGCTTCGGTTTTGCGGAGGACTAAGTCTCCTTTCACAAATGATCTGGTTTTAACCGACTTGTTGTACTGTCGGGCGATTGTTTGCTGTGTTGCGTGTTGCTTCAAAGTGGCGATGTCTCTTACTTCTTCAATGATGTCGAGCTCGGTTCTCCGGGCTTCGTCTTGATTGTGGATGTAAGTTCGGATGGATTCCTGGGAGATCTCCAGGGGAATCATGGCCTCCGAGCCATATACCAGTCTGAATGGGGTTTCCTTTGTTGATGTTTGTGGGGTGGTGTTGTATCCCCAAAGGACTTCAGGTATTAGTTCGGCTCAAAGTCCTTTGGCGTCATCTAGCTTCTTCTTTAGTGCATGAAGGATGACCTTGTTTGCAGCCTCAGCTAGTCCGTTTGTTTGAGGATGTTCAACAGAGGCGAAGTGTTGCTTTATTTTGAGATTCTACAAAAAAGTTTGAAATTTCTGATCGGCGAACTGGCGTCCGTTGTCAGTTGTGATATGTTGAGGTATGCCAAAACGACAAATAATATTTTTCCACACGAATGAAATCATTTGCTGTGATGTTATTTTTGCTAAAGGTTGGGCTTCCACCCATTTGGAGAAATAATCAATGCCGACAATAAGAAATTTTACCTGGCCCGGTGCCGTAGGGAAAGGCCCGAGTATATCTAAACCCCATTGGTTAAATGGCCAACTGATGTCGGAATGATGTAATTCCTCGGCAGGTATGTGTATCAGTGGTGCGTGCCTTTGGCAATTGTTGCATGACCTGATTTTTTGTTGGCTGTTCTGTTTTAAAGTCGGCCAGAAGAATCCGGCTCGGAGGATCTTGAATGCTAAACTCCGAGCTCCTGTATGTGTGCCACAGATTCCTTCATGTGCCTCTGCCAAAGCTATGTCGGCTTCTGACTTGTTGAGACATTTGAGTAGAGGCCGAGTATAACCTCGTCGATATAGTGTTCCATTGAGGATTGTGAAGGAAGATGCTTGCCGTCGGAACTTTTTATCGCTCTCGACCCCTTCTAGTATATTACCTGTTTGTAAATAGTGTATAAAGTCGTTCCTCCAATCTGTTACCTGTGAAACACTTAACACGTTTGTCAGAGTAACAGTGGGTAATGTTATTGTGAACTGTTGCAGTGTAGATAGCTCGGACTGTGTACTGCCGAGCTTAGATAAGATATCCGCTCTTTGATTTTGTTCGCATGGTATATGTTCTATTTCAAATTTGAAAAATTTTTTTGTTTAACTTTTTTACTAATAGCAAGTATTTAGAGAGTAGGGGAACTTTTTACCTGAAAAAGGTCGTTTACCTGCTGTACGACTAACAATGAATCACAGTATACCTTGATCGTCGAGATTTGAAGATCTAAACAGAGTCGGAGTCCGGCGAGTAGTGCTTCATACTCGGATTGGTTGTTGCTCGCTTCGAAAGCGAAGTGTATTGAGTGTTCCAATATGAATCCATCGTCGGCCTCCAGACGAATTCCTGCACCACAGCCTCCGTTATTTGAAGAGCCGTCTGATGAGCGGATAATTTATACGCTTTTTGGCATTGTTTTTATATAGTTTTTAGTAAGTTTGAGCTACTTTTAGGGATGTTTTCATTGGTTTTTATGTTAAATTCACATTTCTGGACTTTACTATGAGTTTGTGTGTTTTTCTGTGATTTCAGGTAAATTCTGGCTGAAATTGAGGGACTTGAGCAAAACTCTGAAGAAAGGCTGACAAAAGGACTGCTGATGCTGTTGGAATCTGACCTCCCTGCACTCGAAATGGATTTTCTGGAGCTACAGAACTCCAATTGGCGCGCTCTCAACGGCGTTGGAAAGTAGACATCCAGGGCTTTCCAGCAATATATAATAGTCCATACTTTATTCGAAGAAAGACGACGTAACTTGGCGTTGAACGCCAAGTACACGCTGCTGTCTGGAGTTAAACGCCAGAAAAACGTCATGATCCGGAGTTGAACGCCCAAAACACGTCATAACCTGGAGTTTGACGCCAAGAAATGCCTTAGCTCGTGGATTGATCAAGCTCAGCCCAAACATACACCAAGTGGGCCCCGGAAGTGGATTTATGCATCAATTACTTACTCATGTAAACCCTAGTAGCTAGTCTAGTATATATAGGACATTTATCTATTGCATTAGACATCCTGGATTGTATTTTGAATCCTGTGATCACGTTTTGGGGGCTGGCCATTCGGCCATGCCTGAACCCTTTGCTTATGTATTTTCAACGGTGGAGTTTCTGCACACCATAGATTAAGGGTGTGGAGCTCTGCTGTACCTCAAGTATTAATGAAATTCTATTATCTTTTATTCAAATCTCTCTTATTCTTATTCCAAGATATTCATTCGTACCCAAGAACATGATGAATGTTATGAGTCAGATTACCCTCATTATCATTCTCACTTATGAACGCGCGTGATTGACAACCACTTCCGTTCTACATGCAACAAAGAGCTTGAATGTGTATCTCTTAGATTCCCCAACAGAATCTTCGTGGTATAAGCTAGATAGATGGCGGCATTTATGAGGATCCGGAAAGTCTCACCTTGTCTGTGGTATTCCGAGTAGGATCCTGGGAATCCGGAAAGTCTAACCTTGTCTGTGGTATTCCGAGTAGGATTCCGGTAATGAATGACTGTGACGTGCTTCAAACTTGTAACCTGCTGGGCGTTAGTGACAGACGCAAAAGAGGGATTCTATTCCAGTAGGGGAGGGAACCAACCGGTGATTAGCCGTACTGTGACAGAGTGCGTGAGCATTAGTTTTCACTGCGAGGATGGGATGTAGCCATCAGCCATGGGTGATGCCTCCAGACTGGTTAGCTGTGCGAGTGACAGCCGCATAGGATATTTCCCCGAGAGGAAGAAAGTAGCCACAGTTGATGGTGAACCCCTATACAAAGCTTGCCATGGAAAGGAGTAAGAAGGATTGAGTAGAAGCAGTAGGAGAGCAGGCGTCCCTGGGCTCTACAGCATCTCCATCCGCTTATCTGAAATTCCAACCAATGAATCTGCATAAGTATTCTATCCCTTTTTATTATTCCTTTTTATTTATTCATTCCAATAATCACAATTACCCTTTAATCTCCCTAACTGAGATTTGCAAGGTGACCATAGCTTGCTTCATACCAACAATCTCTGTGGATTCGACCCTTACTCACGTAAGGTTTATTACTTGGACGACCCAGTACACTTGCTGGTTAGTTGAACGGAGTTGTGAATTTAACCAAGAGACACAATAGTTTTTGTGTATATGCCAAAGAGCCAATATTGATGATCACAATTTCGTCCACCAAGTTTTTGGCGCCGTTGCCGGGGAACAATCAATTTCGAACAACAATTCAAACAATTGTTTCCAACCCACAATGGTGCCAAGTTTTTAATCCGGCAACAACACCAAGTTTTTGGCGCCGTTGCCGGGGATTGTTCGAGTATGGACAACTGACGGTTCATCTTGTTGCTCAGATTAGGTAATTTTCTTTTCAAAAATCTTTTTTAAAATTTTTTCTTTTTATTTTTCGTTTTTCCAAACTATATTTTCGAAAAAATTAAAATAAAAATACAAAAAAATCATAAAATCATAAAAATAAAAAATATTTTGTGTTTCTTGTTTGAGTCTTGTGTCAATTTTTAAGTTTGGTGTCAATTGCATGCTTTTAAAAATTTTTCTTGCATTTTTCGAAATTCCATGCATTCATAGTGTTCTTCATGATCTTCAAGTTGTTCTTGACAAGTCTTCTTGTTTGATCTTGATGATTTCTTGTTTTGTGTCTTTTGTTGTTTTTCATGTGCACTTTTGCATTCATATTTTTCAAGCATTAAAAATTTTTAAGTTTGGTGTCTTGCATGTCTTCTTTGCATTAAAAATTTTTCAAAAATATGTTCTTGACGTTCATCATGATCTTCAAAGTGTTCTTGGTGTTCATCTTGACATTCATAGCATTCTTGCATGCATTCATTGTTTTGATCTAAAAATTTTATGCATTGAATATTTTTGTTGTTTTTCTCTTTCATAATTAAAAATTCAAAAAATCAAAAAAATATCTTTTCCTTATTTTCCTCCAAATTTTCGAAATTTTGGGTTGACTTGGTCAAAAATTTTTAAAATTAGTTGTTTCTTACAAGTCAAGTCAAAATTTCAATTTTAAAAATCTTATCTTTTCAAAATCTTTTTCAAAAATCATATCTTTTTCATTTTTTTTATAAATTTCGAAAATTTCAAAAATCTTTTTCAAAATATTTTCAAAATCTTTTTCTTATCTTTATATCAAATTTTCGAAAATTAGCTAACAATTAATGTGATTGGTTCAAAAATTTGAAGTTTGTTACTTTCTTGTTAAGAAAGGTTCAATCTTTAAGTTCTAGAATCTTATCTTGTAGTTTCTTGTTAGTTGAGTCTTTTTAAAAATTAAATCTTTTTCAAAATATCTTTTTATTAAAATTTTTATCTTATCTTTTTATCTTTTATCTTATCTTTTTCAAAAAAATTTTATCTTTTTCAAAATTTGATTTCAAAATATCTTATCTAACTTCTTATCCTCTTATCTTTTTCAAAATTTGATTTCAAATCTTTTTCAATCAACTAACTAACTCTTTGTTTGTTTCTTATCTTTTTCAAAACCACCTAACTACTTCTCCCTCTCTAATTTTCGAAAATATCTCATCTCTTTTTCAAAAATTCTTTTTGTTTAAATTTTAATTTTAATCTCATCTTATTTTTAATTTTCGAAAATTACTAACCTCTCTTTCAAAAATTATTTTCGAAATTTCTCTTCTCTTTTCTTCTTCTATTTAATTATTTAATTACTAACACTTCTCTTCACCTCTCTTCATCTCAAATCACCACCTCTATCCTTACCCATTCTTCTTCACTCTTCTTCCCTTTCTTCTTCTACTAACATAAAGGAATCTCTATACTATGACATAGATGATTCCACTTTCTTTTCTTGTTCTCTTCTTCCCTATATGAGCAGGAACAAGGAAAAAGACAAAAGCTTCCACCTCTGAGTCATGGGAGATGGAAAGACTAATATAAGCCGTCATAGCTCAGTGGTAGAACATGTGGCTGCAAATCAAGAGATCCCTGAGATACCTCAGGGGATAAATTATCCTCCACACAACTATTGGGAGCAAATAATGATAAAAACACCAAAATCACTAGGGATCATGCAACAGAAGCAAGGAAGAGACATAAAGGAGCTCAAAAAGCACCATTGGATCTTCAAGAAGGCGCCACCCTCACTCAGGTGGACTCATTCCTTGTTCTAAATTTTTTTCCTACTTTTCATTTTTTTTATATTTTTATCTATTACATGATCATTAGTATGTAACCATGCCTTAAAGATTATGAATAATTCCATGAATCCTTCACCTTTCTTAAATGAAAAATGTTTTAATTCAAAAGAACAAGAAGTACATAATTTTCGAAATTATTATTGAATTTAATTTAATTATATTAATGTGGTGACAATACTTTTTGTTTTCTGAATGAATGATTGAACAGTGCATATGTCTTTTGATATTGTTGTTTATGAGTGTTAAAATTGTTGGCTCTTGAAAGAATGATGAACAAAGAGAAATGTTATTGATAATCTGAAAAAAATCATGGAATTGATTCTTGAAGCAAGAAAAAGCAGTGAAAAAGCAAAAGCTTGAAAAAAAAAATGGCGAAAAAAAAATTATAGAAAGAAAAAGAAAAAGCAAGCAGAAAAAGCCAATAGCCCTTAAAACCAAAAGGCAAGGGTAAAAAGGATCCAAGGCTTTGAGCATCAATGGATAGGAGGGCCCAAGGAAATTAAATCCAGGCTTAAGCGGCTAAATCAAGCTGTCCCTAACCATGTGCTTGTGTCATGAAGGTCCAAGTGAAAAGCTTGAGACTGAGTGGTTAAAGTCGTGATCCAAAGCAAAAAGAGTGTGCTTAAGAGCTCTGGACACCACTAACTGGGGACTCTAGCAAAGCTGAGTCACAATCTGAAAAGGTTCACCCAGTTATGTGTCTGTGGCATTGATGTATTCGGTGGTAATACTGGAAAACAAAGTGCTTAGGGCCACGGCCAAGACTCATAAGTAGCTGTGTTCAAGAATCAACATGCTTAACTAGGAAAGTCAATAACACTATCCGAAATTCTGAGTTCCCAGAGACGCCAATCACTCTGAACTTCAAAGGAAAAAGTGAGATGCCAAAACTATTCAGAAGCAAAAAGCTACAAGTCCCGCTCATCTAATTAAATTAATATTCATTGATATTCTGGAATTTATAGTATATTCTCTTCTTTTATCCTATTTGATTTTCAGTTGCTTGGGGACAAGCAACAATTTAAGTTTGGTGTTGTGATGAGCGGATAATTTATACGCTTTTTGGCATTGTTTTTATATAGTTTTTAGTAAGTTTGAGCTACTTTTAGGGATGTTTTCATTGGTTTTTATGTTAAATTCACATTTCTGGACTTTACTATGAGTTTGTGTGTTTTTCTGTGATTTCAGGTAAATTCTGGCTGAAATTGAGGGACTTGAGCAAAACTCTGAAGAAAGGCTGACAAAAGGACTGCTGATGCTGTTGGAATCTGACCTCCCTGCACTCGAAATGGATTTTCTGGAGTTACAGAACTCCAATTGGCGCGCTCTCAACGGCGTTGGAAAGTAGACATCCAGGGCTTTCCAGCAATATATAATAGTCCATACTTTATTCGAAGAAAGACGACGTAACTTGGCGTTGAACGCCAAGTACACGCTGCTGTCTGGAGTTAAACGCCAGAAAAACGTCATGATCCGGAGTTGAACGCCCAAAACACGTCATAACCTGGAGTTTGACGCCAAGAAATGCCTTAGCTCGTGGATTGATCAAGCTCAGCCCAAACATACACCAAGTGGGCCCCGGAAGTGGATTTATGCATCAATTACTTACTCATGTAAACCCTAGTAGCTAGTCTAGTATATATAGGACATTTATCTATTGCATTAGACATCCTGGATTGTATTTTGAATCCTGTGATCACGTTTTGGGGGCTGGCCATTCGGCCATGCCTGAACCCTTTGCTTATGTATTTTCAACGGTGGAGTTTCTGCACACCATAGATTAAGGGTGTGGAGCTCTGCTGTACCTCAAGTATTAATGAAATTCTATTATCTTTTATTCAAATCTCTCTTATTCTTATTCCAAGATATTCATTCGTACCCAAGAACATGATGAATGTTATGAGTCAGATTACCCTCATTATCATTCTCACTTATGAACGCGCGTGATTGACAACCACTTCCGTTCTACATGCAACAAAGAGCTTGAATGTGTATCTCTTAGATTCCCCAACAGAATCTTCGTGGTATAAGCTAGATAGATGGCGGCATTTATGAGGATCCGGAAAGTCTCACCTTGTCTGTGGTATTCCGAGTAGGATCCTGGGAATCCGGAAAGTCTAACCTTGTCTGTGGTATTCCGAGTAGGATTCCGGTAATGAATGACTGTGACGTGCTTCAAACTTGTAACCTGCTGGGCGTTAGTGACAGACGCAAAAGAGGGATTCTATTCCAGTAGGGGAGGGAACCAACCGGTGATTAGCCGTACTGTGACAGAGTGCGTGAGCATTAGTTTTCACTGCGAGGATGGGATGTAGCCATCAGCCATGGGTGATGCCTCCAGACTGGTTAGCTGTGCGAGTGACAGCCGCATAGGATATTTCCCCGAGAGGAAGAAAGTAGCCACAGTTGATGGTGAACCCCTATACAAAGCTTGCCATGGAAAGGAGTAAGAATGATTGAGTAGAAGCAGTAGGAGAGCAGGCGTCCCTGGGCTCTACAGCATCTCCATCCGCTTATCTGAAATTCCAACCAATGAATCTGCATAAGTATTCTATCCCTTTTTATTATTCCTTTTTATTTATTCATTCCAATAATCACAATTACCCTTTAATCTCCCTAACTGAGATTTGCAAGGTGACCATAGCTTGCTTCATACCAACAATCTCTGTGGATTCGACCCTTACTCACGTAAGGTTTATTACTTGGACGACCCAGTACACTTGCTCGTTAGTTGAACGGAGTTGTGAATTTAACCAAGAGACACAATAGTTTTTGTGTATATGCCAAAGAGCCAATATTGATGATCACAATTTCGTCCACCACCGTCCACATATAAGATCCACTGTTTTGCATGATCCTCTTCGGATGGTATTGTAAGCTCGGCGATGAAATCCGCTAGGAATTGTGACTTGATCGGTCCTCGGGATTGGTATCTGATGTCGAATTCAGATAGTTCGACTGCCCATTTTATGAGTCGACCTGCGATTTCTGGTTTGTGTAACACTTGTCTTAGTGGGTGATCGGTTCTGACATGGATAACGTGGCTCTGGAAATAAGGTCGGAGACGTCGCGCCGAGAATATCAGTGCTAGTGCGAGCTTCTCAATCCTTGGATAGTTGAGTTCGGCATGCTGGAGGGTCTTACTGACAAAGTATACTAGATGCTGAACTTTGTTTCTCTTTGTAACAAGGGCCAAGCTTATCGCCCAATCAGTAACTGACAGATATAGAAATAAATCCTCCCCTTGTAGGGGTTTTTGTAAAATCGGCGGTTGTGAGAGTGTTGTTTTTAATTTTGAAAATGCCTTCTCACAATAGTCGTTCCATTCAAATTTATTTTTCTTTTTAATTGTTTGGAAAAAAGGAATAGAAGTTGAGGCAAGGCAAGGAACAAATCTGGAAAGTGCAGCGAGTCGTCCTGTGAGGCGTTGAACTTCTTTTACTGTTTTAGGGCTGGCCATGTCCAACACTGCTCGGCATTTGTCTGGATTTGCCTCTATTCCCCTGCATGTTAGCAAAAAACCCAAAAACTTACCCCCTTGAACTGCGAATGCACATTTCTCGGGGTTGAGGCGCATGTTGTACTGGCGGATCTGGCCGAATATTTCTGTAAGGTCGCTGATGTGGTTATCTTCGATTTTTGTTTTGGCGACCATATCATCGACATAAACTTTGATATTCCTGCTGATTTGTTTGGCGAACACCTTATCCATAAGGCGTTGGTAAGTTGTACCTGCGTTCTTTAATCCAAATGGCATAACTTTATAACAATAGTTACCGAAATCAGTGATAAAAAGTGTTTTATTTTGATCAGAGGGGTGCATCATTATTTGATTATACCCTGAATATGCATCCATAAAACTTAAAGTAGCGTAGCCTGACGCATTGTCTACTAAAGAGTCTATGGATGGCAGAGTATAAGAATCCTTTGGGCATGCTTTGTTTAAATTAGTGAAGTCGACGCACATGCGCCACTTACCGTTTTGTTTTCTTACCATTACCACATTGGCTAACCAGGTGGTGAATCTGATCTCTTTGATAAATTCGGCGTTGATGAGCTTTTGTGTTTCTTCCAGTGACGCTCTCTTTTTTTCTTCGCCGAGTTTACGTTTCTTCTGTTGCACTGGTCGGATTGACGAGTTTATTGCTAGTCTATGATTGATGATATGTGGGTCGATTCCGGGCATGTCTGATGGTGTCCATGCGAAAAGGTCGGCGTGTTCTTGCAGGAAGGTTGTTATAGCCTGCAACTCAGATGCATTGAGTGAGGTACCGACATATGTGAATTTATTAGAGTCATTGTTGAAATACACTTTTTGTAGGTCATCGGAGGGTTTTGGGCGATCGAGGAAATCAGCTCTTGGGTCCAGTTCGGCTAGCGTGTGCTCCTTTTGGTTTAGGCCGACGTTGTTGACTTGTTGCGTTGAGCGATTTTGGAATTTCATGCTGATGTTGTAACATTGTCGTGCCTCTTTATGGTCGCCGTGGATTGTGACAACCTGGTGGTCCTGCAGTGGAAACTTTACACAGAGATGAACTGTAGATACAATGGTGCCGAACTTATTCAAAAAAGGTCGGCCGAGGATAAGGTTATATGGACTGAAACAATCGACTACTAAATATTGAATATCATTAGTTTTGGAAAGAGGTTGCTCACCCAGTGTAGTTTGTAACAACACTGACCCGAGTATTGGAACCCGTTCTCCTGAGAAGCCGACCAAGTCTCCTCCTGTGGATTGTAGCATGTTGTCGCTGAGCTTCATCTTTTGAAATGTGGAGTAAAACAGAACATCGGCACTGCTCCCGGGATCTAAGAGTACTTTTTCACTAATAGATCTCCTAGCTGGAGGGTGATTACCACAGGGTCGTCCAAATTTTGTATGTTGGAGTTAAAGTCGGCATGTGTGAAAGTGACTTCTGGTTGTGGATTAGTGATTGTTACATCTTGTTTCGGTCCGTCTACCGAGCATATTGCTCTGAACAATCTTTTCCTTGCCGAGTTTGAGTATCCTCCACTTGCGTATCCTCCTGAAATACAATTGATTATACCTCGTGGTCTTTCATATTGGCTTGAAGATGCCTTCTCTTTTCCTCGGTGTTGTTCAGAGAGGTCGTTTGTTGTGGAACTAGGGCCGCGCTTTTGGATGTGACCACCAATGTATTTGTCAAGGTGTCCTTGTATTACTAGTCGTTCTAAAAGATCTTTGGCGACCACACAATCATCGGTATTATGGCCGTGTTTCTGGTGGAAAGTGCAGTACTTTGATTTGTCCACGTTTTTTGCATCTTGGTATATGCCGGCTTTCCTCGGTGGCTTGATTAGTTTGGAGTTCAAGATTTCCTTGATTATGTCTTCCCTCTTGGTGTTAAACTGCGTATAAGAATCGAATCGAGGTGTTAGTTTAAAACTTTTCTTAATGGATGAGCTCTTATCTTCTTCACGGAAGTGTGACTTGTCAGACTTCCGAGCTTGTCTGAGCTCCTCGATGTCAATTTGTCCTTTTGCTTTCTCTCTAAATTCTGCTAGAGTCTTCGGCTTTGCTACTGCGGTCGTCTCCTGGAACTTCCCGGGTCGGAGGCCGCTTTTAATTGCGTGCAGATGGACCTCGGGGTGGAGATCTGGTATGCTGATTGCGATCTTGGTGAAGCGAGTCATATAGTCCTTTAATCTTTCGTTTGGTCCTTGCTTGATAGTGTTCAGGTAATCGGAGTCGTGCAAGTATATTGCAGATCCGGCGAAATGTTCTTCAAATAACTTCGCCAACTGATGAAAGCGCAAAATGGAACCTGCAGGTAAAGCACACAACCAATCAAGTGCAGAACCGTCTAAATAATTCGGAAAACAACGATATAAAACTGTATCTGATGCACCATTGACAATCATTATTGATCGGAATTTCTTTATGAACTTCCTCGGGTCTCCGAGTCCATCATAAGGCGTGAGGGTCAACGGCAGAGTGAACCTCTTCGGCAATTCGAAGTTCATTACTTCTTCTGTGAAGGGGCCTACAACGTCGTCGGACTATTCTTTCTTGTCTTCGGGCTGCTGCTCTTTGTGTCGAGCGATTTCTGAAACATGAGTCGGTTGGGACTGATGCTCCTCGTCTTCCGCCTTACGAGCATCGTTGTGTTCAATCCGAGCATGATTTAGTTCGGCAATTTGAGCAGCCATTATTTGGTTCTCGTCAGCCATTCGTTGATTAGCTTGTTGCAGCTCAGCTACCATTCGCATGAGTTCGGACAGTGAAGGAGGCGGTACGTCAGTCATGGATGCAGATGGAAGCGATGGGACCAAAAGAAAAAATATGATTTCCTTGGCCCCACGGTGGGCGCCAATTGATCTTGCCTGGGAAAAAGATCGGCTTCCACTCCTCGGGATCGGCCGAGCTATAGGCTGGAATGTTGAACGTCTGTCCTTCTGAGTTCGAGCTTCTTATTGTTATTGTTATGCAAGAATGCGGGCAATGAAAAACGGGGGGGGGGGGGAGTGTACTTGCAAAGGCACTCCGATGCTTAAGTCAGTATTCGGAATTCAGTAAAAAAAACTTACCTTAACGAAATATTTCTCCCCCCTTTATATGGAGAGCTTCTCGTCCGTTTATCTTTTCAGCAATAAATCATCGGTTTCTTATTGTGCCGTTTTGAGACGTCGGTTGTAAAAATGTTAACGTTACCGAGTTATAGCTCATCAAGTCCGAGTAATAACGGATGATGACGAGTTATGGTGCTTGCCTATAACGGTTAGGAGTCCGAGATATATAACTCGTATTAATGATGACCATATCAGGTACCATTTTCATTGCGAAGAAGAGTGTGCTGAGAGTGTTCTTTGACTGTGTTGGTAGTGAAATGGAGGGTACCGCAAACTTGGTAGTGTATCGCAATGGTGAGATAATACGGAATACTCATGAGGGAGTGAGATTTGTGTGTCAGAATTCGTTTTCGTTTGTGGTTCCATGCACCATGACGTTAATGGAGCTTCAGAACGGTCTCTGTCAAAGTATGGAGAACGGTATGTTAAGGAGAGTGAGCAGAATTTTGTACCGGAATCAGGTTGTAGTTTTTGGTAGTCTAAATAATTTGATATCATGCTGATCATTGACGAAACGAGTATGCAGAATATGTTTCAAATTCACCGGCAGACTTAGATGCGACAGCCACAGATTGAGCTATATGTTGAGTTTGAAAATGTAGAGGCGAATGAGATTCAAATTGATTTAGATATAGAGGATGATAGAGCTGCAGTGTACGAAGGAATGAATAGTGATAGCGAAGAGGACATCGAAACAACTTATGAGGCCGGCGATGAAGACAAGGATGGTGATGTTGGAGTTGAGGCAGCAATGGAGAATGTAATGGTTCATCCCTCGGGTAGTCAACCGATGAACGTTCCACCTTTTGTGCGTAACTTAGATCTTGACGCCATGCATGCACTGGAATTTTCGAAATATGCAAACATAGGTATGTGATGACTGAATAATACGTTTTTGTTAATTTATATTGTGGATTGATTAATGAATGATGATTTCTGCTTTTTGTAGGCATTGTTGATCCTGAGAACTGAGAGTTCAGGATTGGAATGGAATATAGTTCTAGAAAGCCGGTCGTCGTAGTAATTAGAAGTTACACTATCTCTAGAGGAGTTGACTACAATGTGTATGAGTCTGAGCCATAGACGTTCTATGCAAAATGAAAGATGTTTGGGCGTGGGTACGACTGGCTTATCCGAGCCAGCTTGATATAGAAAAAGGGTTGTTGGGAGATACGCAGATACAACAGTAGGCACACATGCACAATGGGAAAGATTTCACAGGATCATTCCAAGTTGGACTCGGATTCCGTTGCTGAGGCTATAAGGCTATTGGTCGAGACTGACCCATCCATCAAGGTGAAATCTATAATAGCGGAAGTCTAGTCAAGGTTCAACTATACCATCAGTTACCGAAAGGCTTGGTTGGCAAAGTAGAAGTTCATAGCCAAAGTTTTCGGTGGTTGGGAGGATTCTTACAAAGCTTTGCCATGGTGGCTCTGGTAATGGTTCAGAAGATGCCTGGTTCAATTGTCCAAATAGAAACACGACCACTGTATAACGGAAATGAGGAGGCGCACAGTGTAAAAATATTTCATTGCGTATTTTGGAGTTTCAATCCATAGATTAGGGCGTTCAGGCATTGCAAGCCTCTAGTTCAGGTTGACGGCACACACCTATACGAAAAATACAAAGGTACACTTCTAGTTGCTGTTGCACAAGATGGGAACCAGAACATTGTGCCTGTCGCTTTTGCCTTAGTGGAAGGAGAGACAACTGATGCGTGGCACTTCTTTCTTAGGAATCTGCGAATGCATGTTGTTAGAAGAGACGATGTGGGTATGATCTCAGACCAACATGAGTCAATTCAGGCAGTAGTAAATCGTTCCGGAGGTGATTGGCAACCTCCAAGAGCATGGTGGATGTTTTGTATAAGGCACATCGGCAGCAACTTCTTAAGGGCATTCAAAATCCCTCACTTGCAAAAACTTGTTGTCAACATAGGGTATTCAAGAACGACGGAAGAGTACAACATCAACTATAAGAGGTTGGAAGAGCGAGGCAAGGCATATGCCAGGTGGTGCGATGCCTTTGGATTCCGACATTGGGTATTGGCATTCAACGAGGGACATCAATGGGGCCATATGACGACGAACCTTGTCGAGTGCATTAACTCAGTGTTAAAGGGTGCCCGAAATCTACTTGTGTTGGCGCTCATCCGAGCAACATATTATCGGTTAAATGAACTTTTTACGCGGAAGAGTATCGAGACTCAGAACACAAGCGTGCTAGATTTACTTACTCCGTATTTGCACAACAGCGGGTAGAAGCAAATATGCAACAGGCTGGGAATATAGTTGTGCACCTGTTTGATAAACAAAATGAGGTGTTTGAGGTACGCGAAATGACAAGTGGAAAGGTGTTAGTTGCTGATCTTGCACGACGGACCTGTGACTGTGGGCACTTTCAGGTGGAACGACTACCATGTCACCATGTTATTACTTGTTATGCTAACCAGCGTCTCGATTAACAGTTGTATGTGCATGATGTGTACTAGATGACAGAGATTCGTAAGGTATATAGATTTGAGTTCACACCATTAGGCGATCCCGATACACGGCCTGCTTATGAAGGACCACATTGGTCGCTAATCCCGCCTTGAGGCGAACGTCGAAAGATCGCCCAAAATTGACTTGATATTTGAATGAAATGGACTTACGCGACATGCGTGGTCCTTGGATATGTCGTCTTTGTGGTGCTTAGGGTCATAGTCGGAGTCGATGTCCTCAGCGTGATGGACCGAGTGGTGCTGGTGGCGATGATGGTCCATAGAGTCAAATTTATCTGTGAATAGAGTCGAACCCAACAAATAGAAAATCTGGCATCTGACGTATCTCCTAACGGACTACTCAGTATCCAACGGTTCTGCGTCTCTGATACGTCGAACCCAACCCAGCTTTATATAGGACTTTGAAGAACTACTGACATCTGGTTCACGACTGAATATCGTGATGCTCTGGCTCTGTAAGAAGTTGCTACTATTATCTGTCCGTCCGCTCACAGGCTCTCCATCAATGGGTAGGCCAAATATATGTGCGACATCTTCCAGTTTCATAGTAACCTCACCCACCGGCAATACAAAGGTGTGAGTTTCTGACCTCCACCTTTCCACCAGAGCAATTAATAAAGGGTACAATCCTCTTATAACCCCAATCCTAGAAACGTAGTAGAATCTTGTTGAGCGTAAGTGGTTTTCGACTATCGGATTTCACGTCTATGACGAATCCAGTTTACGAACCATCAAATTCCTATTAAGCTAACTCCACAAAAATATATTTATTAGTTTAAATAAATAATAATTCTTACAAATAATAAATCGACTTCAATATAAATATTGTTATGAATCTTCACATTTTTATTATAATATTTAACAAATATTACCATATTTATTTAAAAAAATATTTATTCATTTATTAATATTCAACTTGTTTATTAAACTCACGGAAAAATAATTTCATTCTAAGAAAAATAATAAAAAAATTATATATTAACATTTATTTTTTTAAATATTATAAATAAATATTTATACTTACACTTCTTTTTTTAAATAAATAAATATAAATGATTGACTTTTTTCCCGAACTCAAAATATTTATTTTTTTAATATTTAATAACAATATATTTTATAAATATTTACATATTTATTATAATATTTAATTTATTAAAATTTTGAAAATACATGTTCGACGATATGGATATTTATTTTCAAAAAATCTAAATATTTATTTATTCATTAGTATATTCATAACAAAATTATAAAATATATATTCTATTATAGTATTTTTATAACAGAAAATTATTCCAATTATAACACAAATTATATATTCAAGCTTGTATAAAATAAAATATAATATAATTATATTTTACAAATAAAATGTTTTTTCCAAAATATTCATAAAATACAAAAAATAATAATTCTACTATATTTTTATATGTTAAATAACAAAAATTAAAAAAATTAAATACTTAAAAAGAATATAACTTATCAACTTACATAAACTGGATGATCCAAATAATTTATAATATGTTCTTCGCGTGTCATATAATTACGTACTATTTTTTTAAATAAATATAAACTAATATATTTTTTTAGCACTCTTCTTTCTTTCCTCGCAACCCTTCTTCTCTCTAATCTACACTAACATCAATTCTTCTCTCTAAAATACACTAACACTAACACAACAACTGTTCTCTCTAACATACACTAACACTAACACACTCTAATGCATGTATTGAGGGGGGCTCTTTTTATAAAACCCAAGAGCAACGTTTGTTGTTTATTGGGGTGGAGAAGCTGTCTCCTGCATACAGACAGCTTCCAACACGTTCATTCTGTGTTGCTGCAGCACATTGGAAAGGTGCAGAACTCTGCAAAGCCTGCTTGATATGCAGGAAACACGCTCCTTGTGTGTTGCCTGGGAGCTGCATGCGCGCTGCGTCACCGCGCCCACGGTGTGTTGCTGGAATGCTGACGCGCTTCTGACGGACAGCGATACCACGTTTCTTGCGTGTTGACCGTAATATTCACATTCCAGCAAAATATTTCACTCCTCAATATTCAGCCAAAACACCAATACATCTTCCATATGAAAAATAATTTCTGATAGCTATATCCGATTTTATTTATCATTATATGGACTATGGTGATTGCAGGTTTTACAGTTCTTGAGAAATGGTCAAATAAAAAATTGAGTTAAGACTAATTTTTAAACTCATAACAAATTGTTATTTATGATAATTTATGATATTGTAGGAAATTCCTTTATTAAATCTCACAAATTTATGATATTGTAGGAAATTCCTTTGTTAAATCTCACAAATTTAAACTAATAACAAGATCTTCAACTCTTAGAAAATGTGAAAGCATACCTCAAGCTTAAAAGGCTAAAAACTTTAAAATTTTTAAGATCAACGAACCTATCAAAGTCTGAAGATCTATAAAAAGTAAATAACACTTAAAAAAAACAAATAATTACTTTTTGAGATAATTGTTCTTAAAGAAGAATATTCAAGTCTGATAAATATAAATGAAACTATAAAAAAAGAATTATATGTTTATGAGCTTTAAAAAATAAAAACTCTTGAAATAGGAATTGAGATAAGTCTCAAAGTGGTCTCTGAAGTTGCACTCGAGTTTTATAGTAGTCCCTGAACTTAAAAGTTACCCATATTCATCCCTGAAACTGCACTCCGGGACTCAGATTCGTCCTTCCGGCACATTCTGTCCACCTGATACCACCGGAAAGCTGATCTGGACTCCTCCTTAACATGCTGGTCAGGTAACGGCTAGCTGACGTGGATTAGTAAACTTTTATAGTGCAATTTGGTCCCTAAATCAAAATAAAAAATTTTAATCCCTAAATTTAATCATTCTCTTCTCTACAGTAATCCCTCTTTTCTCTATAGGCATAGATCTTCATCTCTCAAATTTACAAGATTTTTCTTTTTGTTTATTTTTAGTTGAAGTATCTTATAACAATAACAACAACTAGAGTCTTCTTACCAACAATTATTTGAACAAGTTTAACCGCTTTTATCCCTTTTTTTTTCTGTAAGAAAGATGGTGAGATTATAACATAAAAAAAATTATGTGGTATATATAATTAAAGAAATAAGGCAAAGTTTAGTTTCTAAAATTGTGAACGTTCATAAAAATTTGTTGACTTTTAAAAATGATTAAATTGATTCCTAAATTCATAAATTGTGAATCTCAACTTATCTCTAATGCTAATATAAAATGTTAAAATGTCAGCATGATATTTGCAAACAAAAAGATGATATGATTAATATTTTAATATAATCAAATTAGTGTTTTAAATTAGTTAATTATATTTATTTTGCTTAATTAGGTTTTTATTAATTAGAGACTAAAATAATAAATATTAAATTAGGTAAATTTTTGCTATTTTTTGTTTCTCTAATATTATCTTTAATTAATTTGAAATACCTATTTAATTATAATAAAATCATAATAAATATTAAATTAGGTAAATTTTTGCTATTTTTTTTGTTTCTCTAATATTACCTTTAATTAATTTGGAATACCTATTTAATTATAATAAAATATTAGACACGTCATTTTAATGAAGATGTCATACGATTTGAAATGCCATAATATAACACTTTATATTAATATTATGTGAATGACAGTTAAGTTAAGATGATGCATGATTATTTTGGAATAAGATTAGAAAGGAAATGTAATGTAGTATATAATAATAATGATGTAACTTTTTAATTCCATAAATACAAGAGATAGATTTTTGTAAAATCATATAAAAATATAAAATTGAATTTTGTAAAACATTTTAATTAAATTAGAGTTAAATGAGTGCATAAAATGTTAAATACAAAGACATAGTATGTGACTTTTAATTAACAAAACATATGCGTGCTTTCAATGAAATTGTAATTTGTAGTCTCTTTCACATCCATATGGAGAAGAGAAGAGAAGAAAAGAAAAGAGAGGGGTTACTACTATAGAGAAGAGAATCATGATTAAATTTGGGGATTAAATTTTTTAATTTTGATTTAGGGACCAAATTGCACCATAAAAGTTTACTAATTCACGTCAGCTAGCCGTTACCTGGTCAACGTGTCACGGAGGAGTCCAAATCAGCTTTCCGGTGGTGCAAGGTGAACGGAATGTGCCGGAAGGACGAATCTGAGTCCCGGAATGCAACTTCAAGGACGAATATGGGTAACTTTTAAGTTTAGGGACTACTATGAGACTCGAGTGCAACTTTAGGGACCACTTTGAAACTTATCTCAATAGAAATTTAGAAGATAGATTCTACAATCTCAAAAACTATCCTATAAAGACAACACAATGGAAAGAAACAAAAAATATCCCAGAACATAAATGGCTCTAAAATGGTAAATAGCCCTAAAAGTCTGGATTTGATATTTGGTGGTCAAAGATCATATATTATATTTGGTCTTAGTTAGGTGAAAATTAAAAAAAAATACTACACATTTAAGTTTTTTTATGAATTAAAGTTTAACTAAATTAAACAATAAAATTTAGATAACTGATTTTTATTATGTTAAACTAATTTAATTAAATTTGGTTAACGAAAAGAATTAAATATGTAGTATTATTAAAAAAAATGTCAAATTCTATTACATCTGTTAAACTTGGATAAGACCCTAAAGAATGTTTTTAGTTTAAAAAAATAGAACTATGGTAAATTTTAAAAAAGAACAATTTAAGAAAGTTCAAATAGAAAATTTTAAGAAATAACTTATAAGGATTCAAGCTGTTCGGTTGTTTGCCGAAACGGGGGATCAGATGGTTGACGGGTTGAGAGCAAAGGATGGGTGAGAGACTTAGGCTTTAACGCGAGTTTCTGGAGAAGCAAGGTTGGCTCGATCATTGGTGGGTCGGCGGGTGGGGTCACCTGCAAGGATACTCTGATACTAAAGTCAATGTTCGTACAATGAGGTAACTAATTAGGGTAAAAGATGATGGACTTTTGGAGAGAAGTAGGTCTCTCCTTATTTATATTCTGTACTCGGGTAGATCTTTTGTTTCGAGCCCATCTGCTTGGAAACTTGTGAAGTGGTACACGAGTCACTTTTACGTACGGGTCAATTATTCATCGAGTCGTTAGTTCGTTAAATGAACTTCCGACTCTTATTGGGCTGGGCCAAAACCCAAACTAGTTTGGATACCTAAAATAAAAGTGGTTGCGAATTTAGACTCTTCTAAAATTTCAAACATCCAAAAGTAGGGCAGAGCACGGGTTGGGTTGGTTCGAGTTTAAGGTAAAATTAGAACCGAACCAATTGAATTGTAATTGGTTCAGTTAGGTTCGGATTTACGTTTTTTTGTATGTGTACCCGAACCAAACCAAATCCGAGCAAATCGATTAAAAACGGATTGGTTCGGTTCAGGTAATTGGGTATCTGATAAAACAGAAATTCATAAAAAAACAAAATTTGTATCTTAAAAATTCTGTAAATACAATAAATATGTAACATTAATAGAAATAATCCAAACATATTAAATACCAAATACATTAAAATCTAAACATATTAAACACTAAAGACATTAAAATCCAAACATATTAAATGACATAAATATATTTTAATTTTTTTTTATTTAATTAATATATGGTCGGATTTATAGATTGGTTCAGGTTCTACACTCCCAAAACCGTTATCTAAATCAGTTATTAGAAAGAGTTATTAGTTTGGTTCAGATTAAATCCAATTACCCGTTAATTCCAAAACCAATTTAATTAAATTGGTTTGAATTCAGACGGATAATCAGATACCCGCAACTCGTATTTACCCTATTCAAAAGACAGAAATAGTATATAGATACTGAATGTTCGATGCACATGATTAAAGAGAAGAGACACTTCAATTATTTCATAGTAAAAATTAAAAAATAGTGGCTTAGTAAAGTTCACAAACGAAGTTTAAGCCAAAGTTTCGGTTATAAATAATGTGGATAAATATAACTCATTTTATTTCTAATGTGCTTTTAATTGATGGATTAACTCAGAATTTGGTGCACATCAATCAATTCTATGATCAAAGTTATATAGTTATTTTTTTTTAAATTTAAGGACAATTTAATTTTTATTTATAATTAAATTAGATTCACATTTTTACTAGAAAGATAAATAAAATTACAAAAATTTAATAATTATTAATTGGTGGCCATTATTTTTTATGCTTATAACAATTTAATTATTATTTTTTTTAAGCATAACAAACTCAACACATTAACGTGGAGCAAACACACAAAGAAAACATAAAAGCATAGCTATTGAAACTAAAAAACCAATCCCCTGGCATCACCCGCGTTGCTTTCAACCCCCAAACGGATCTCTGCCCTGCCATTCAGAGTAGCTCGACAATGTCCTTGTTTGAATGAGCTCCATACTTACTCCTGTATGATTGAAAATTCTGGCATTACGTTCCAACCAGATGTTCCAAATCACTGCAAAGAACGCCGTCATTCACAGTTTCTGTCCTTGTCGTCTGTTGGCCATGGCACTCCAACTCACAAACAGCTCTTTAATGGTTCCAAGAATAACCCACTCCCTATCAAAGGACCGCAGCCAAAAACACCACAGCTGCCATGTTACCTCACACAGAAGGAATAAGTGCTCAACAGATTCTACCCCCTTATTACACAAGACACACCTATTATCACTATTAATAACTCTTAGTCTAGTCAACCTCTCCTTAGTATTAATTCTACCAATGAGCACAAACCATCCAAAAATCTCGATTCTTGGGGGTACCAAGTCTCTCCAGAGTGCACTAGTGAAATTATAGTTCGTGATCTCGTCTGACAGCGTCTCTGACTGTATGACCTCCATAAAGGATTTCGTAGAAAAAACACCTTTATTATCAAACTTTCACACTACATTATCCTCGCTCTCAGAGGATAACTTTACTGGCCTTAACCGCTCATGAAGCTAATGGACAAGTTTCAGCTCCCATTAGAATAACTCCCTCCTCCATTAAAAATTCCAGATCCACTCCAGTCCATCCCAAATTTCACAGTCCCTAATGACAGCTCCCTGTTGTCCTGATACAGAGAAGAGTCTTGGAAAACTCTCTTTTAGAGGACCACCCTGAACCCAGTTGTCTTCTCAAAACCGAATTTTCCTATCATTGCCGACCTCCATCACCAATCCACTGACCATTTTTTCTCGGACCCTATGTTCTTTGATATTCAGCTGATATATGTCTTTCTAAGACCCCTTTTATCGGTAAAAACTAATAACTATGTTGTAAAAAGATTAATTATTTTATTATAAAAAAATTAATATTTTAATATTTTTTAAAAAAATAATTGCCTCTTATTATTTTAATTAATTAATAATTATTGATTAAAAATAAAATAAAAATTTAAGTACAATTAATTTCATACAAAATTAATAATTTAAAATTATTAAATAATAATTTAATTAAATCTGTTAAATTATTTAACCGAAATCTTTATCTAAAAATAATTGGTTTCTTGTTAACTCGGCAGGGATTTCAATTCACAGTCAATTCATTCAAGAGGTTTCCACTCTACGCTTTTTCATTTGGCGGTGCTTCAAGAACCCATTTCCACCTCCTCCTCCTCCTTCTTCTTCTTCTTCTTCTTCTTGATTTTCTAAATCAATTCGTTTCTTCAATTGTGTATCTTCCATCTTCTTCAAGAAATGTATCGCCAGAACGTAAAGAATCTGCTCCGCAACATCTGTTAGTTCTTTTTCCTTCTTCTGCTTCTCATTCTTTTTAATTTTTCTAGCTCACTTTTTTTCTTTGAAAAATTATTTCTATCCTTCACTTCAATGCTGCATGTGATAGAGTTTTCCGGAATAGGCCACAACTTGTTTTTGTTTGCACAAGAACAGCATTCTTTGTTTCCATTATAGAGTTGCTATGAAGGAATTATAGGTTTCTCTTTCGCACCTTTTACATGCTCTGGAACTTAAAAGATTCAGCAGTGTAATTGTTTTTGGATATTTGTGATGAATTATTTGGTGGATAAATGAAAAACCATAAGTGGAATGATTCAAAGGGATTCAGATTTTTAATGTTTTAGTGATGTGAACATGATTTATGACTAGATACCTATATAACGCTGAAATGTTCATAGTTAAGACAAAATGTGGGCAGGGGCGGGGGGAATTCTACCATTTTAGATTCTCAAAATTAGGTATGGTTTGTTAAATTATGCAATTTTTGTTCATTTTTACATTATGTGAATACAAATGTCAATCCTCTATGTTAGGTTATAGAAATCTTGTCATATTAACGTATCACGTCATCAGTTATGATAGTTTAATCCACACCTATGACATAGTTTGCCAATTCTTGTGAGATGATCTTTGATTCATTTACATAGTCAGTTTGGTTAAGGGATTCATGCAGTAATGTGCTACACTCTTACCAAAATGTTCTTGAAGAACTGATACCAAGAAATATCTTCCTTCGTTTGTCTGTGTCTGTTAATTTATTAATTTGTCATACAATGTGCAGATTCTGCCAAACTTCTTTTCAGTAAAGAAGAGCCGTGTTGGAACTATATGCATAGCGTTTTTTACCAGCTTCAGTTACAACGGCCAAGATCAGATAAGGTAGAAGAAGATAAGCTAAAAGAAGGGAAACAAGCGCGGAAGACTTGTTTCAAATCTGAAGTTAAGAAGAAGAAGGAAGATAACAGTTACAAAGTTAGAAAAGACAGTTCTGATGACGAAGATCCCCCAGATAATAATAAGTGGAAATTGGAGCTAGCTTGGCTCACAAAGGCTATAGAACCAGCTGTGCAATTTTGTAAATGGGCTATGCCAACAGGTATGTTAACTTTGAGAGATATTCCGTAAACATTGTTGGTATCTTTCAGTCTAATGATTTGTCTGTAAAAAGGTATGACTTAGTTAAATTATGTGTTATATAATTTCTTAATATCTTAACTATTTGTTCTGAAAAATGAAAATGATCACACATTTTATGAGTGAAGGAAAGACAATCCGATGTTACAGTTTTCATTAAAGTAATGCAATGCTGAATTGATTTTACATATTGCAGTAAATGGAACTGGAAACAAACCCCCACCAAGCAAACGATCCCTTATGGAAATCATTGCCTGCATTAAACAAAGCAAGCTTGGAATCCAGGATTGGAGTTTGAGTGACCTTACGATTGGCTTGTATCTGATCTATCTTCGTCAAGCTTCTGCACATCCACTTGATGATATCAAAGGCATTGAGATATCATCAGAATCAACAGTTAAGCCGAAACTGTATTTTAGAGGCAGAAGTACATACAAGATCATGTGATATTATAAGATACTTATATGCTTTTATACTGTTATTGTTAACATAAGGCTAGAAATGATTGTGATTCACTGCCTCATCCATTCTTATTAAGATAATATTATTGAATTTCAGGTTCAAGATCTCATCTATTATCTTGAATTGGCTAAAAGTGCTTATAAGGACAGTCCTGCTGCTCTTGCAAGGAACAGCATGCTCCGAGAAAGGAATATCATAAAATTCATTAGAAATTCCAGCGTAATGACACCTAGCTATTATATAGGGGTTGATCCTCGTAAAAGGCTTGTAATTTTAGGTATCCGTGGCACACAAACTGTATATGACCTTATCACTGACATTCTTTCCTCAAGTGATCGGGAAGTCACTTTTGAGGGCTTTTCAACCCACTTTGGCACTGCTGAATCTGCTCGTTGGTTTCTTCATCATGAAATTGACGTCATAAGAAAATGTTTGGAGAAACATCAGGTGGGATTGATGTTAAATTCCTATTTTGGTTTCCATTTCTTAGTTTATTGTTATTATTCATGCTATAAAGTGTGACTAACTCATTAACAGGGATTTAGGTTACGACTTGTCGGTCATTCTCTAGGAGGTGCTATAGCTTCTTTATTAGCAATAATGATCCACAGAAAATCATCGAAGGAGCTGGGTTTTAGTCCTGATATTGTATCTGCTGTTGGATATGGAACTCCACCATGTGTCTCCAAAGAACTTGCTGAAATCTGCTCTGGCTTTGTTACGACAGTCGTGATGCAGGTGTGTGATTGCATTTTATAGCGTCTGTTACAATATTTTGTCTGCACAAAAGTAATTATGTTTACACAACTCCTGCTGATGAATCACATTCTTTTGCCAAGTTTTGTTCGTCTTTATCTGTTGTGTTTTCATTGTTAGTGGATATTTACAGGACTTCTTGTTTGTGGATACTTACAGGATGATATTATACCTAGATTGAGTGTAGGTGCCTTATCAAGGCTTCGAAATGAAATCCTTCAAACTGATTGGTGAGTAACATTTAGTTTATAGCCTTCAAGGAATTGGACATACAGGAAACTAAGGAAGGCACTCAGAACAATTGTAATTTCGGTCAATAAAATGTTTTAATGAAAGATTCTCTTTTTCTCTTTATATTTGTTTGGAAGTTACCTAACAAAAGATTTAATTGAATTGCATTTTCTTCAGGATGAGTGTAGCTGAGAAAGAAGATTGGAGAAGCGTCATAGATTTAGTTGCAAATGCCAAGCAGGTTGTCTACTCGGTGCAAGATGTAGCTAACAAACTTGCTGACTATGCAAATTTCAGGCGAATCAGAAGTTCAGGTTATTGAGATTTTTCAGTGCTGGTTCAAAACTTTGTTTTATTTGTTTCTCATTTTATGATACCAACATCTTAAACCTATCTGCCTTTCCTATAACATCAAAGCATTTGGTGCTGTTGGTGGCTTTCTTTATTTATAATCAATGTTCTCTGAAAATAAATCAGAATTGAAAAAAAGAAAGGATAGTGGCACATTACCATACTAATCTTGTACCATTAACATTCATCCTAATATGTTGTCATTTCTTTGGATGGTCATGGTAGTTTTATTAACGAGTTAGGACATGTACCATGGCAAAATTTTAACTTAGTTTCTTCCTTATACCTCTTCTGGAAATACAATTTTAATCCCCTGAAATTTATATTTTATCCCGTTTTCCATGTCCTATCATCCTAGTTTGTCGCCCTAACATGTAATTGATTATGTCAAGAACTAATTCAACTTCTTATAGTCAATGAAAATTTATGTGCATGCAATATCCAAGAAGAAAAGGAAGAATGCTTAGCCATGAATACTTGACTTCTTTAAACTAAAACAAAAAATGTTATTGGTACTAGATATTGCATCAAAATCACACATGAAAAAAGAAGAGGAAGAAATTATACATTAAAATTGTTCTTGGTTTTTTAATATTTACTTGCACTCTCTAATTGCCTTTGTTGCATAATACTTAAACGCGCTGCTTTATTCTGTGTCAACAGCTGGTCCTAAGAAGTTGCCGGTTACTAAAGTGGTGCCTTCACCCCGAAAATCTGCAAAGGAAAATTCAGCTGTCACGAAAGTCAAGGAAACTAAGCCTGTGTTACCTGAGGAATTGTTTATACCTGGTTCTGTTTACTATTTGCGGAGGAACTTGGAGTCCAAAAAGGGTACTGATTTCTTCACACTCTTCAAGAGGCAACCTGGTGAGCATTTCCAGAAGATAATTCTTTCAGGAAATTTGATAACTGATCACAAATGCGATAGCCACTACTATGCCTTAAGAGATGTTCTTAAAGGTTTGCCATGGAGCAGCGAGGAAGGTATTTTTAGATAATAGATCATACAGATGTATTCATTAATTTCTTTCAAATTTTTTTTCCCTTTCTTGATGCCATTTAATTGGAATAGAAGTGTACATTGTATAACTAGTTTTTCTGCACTCAGGGTGTACATTGTATAGCTCTGTAGTGAAAGTATGGTAGATTACAACTTAGAATGTATAAGAACAAGAATAATAATGGATAGTGTTTCCATACTCAGAATAAACTTTAGGTTCAATTTTTGCAGTGTTTGTTTACTTGATTTGAGGGTCAATATGTTTGGTGGTTCTGTTTTGAATTTTCAAATGTTGATTATTGAAACTTGTGATTTTGAATTAGGTGTCTTTGAATTTCTTCATCCTTTTCTTGATATCTGGCTGTTTATCAGCATGTGTATTTCATTGTTATTTCTTTAGCTAACTAGAGAGAAAAAATAAGGGCCATTTTCTCACTAGATATGATCGATCGGCTATATTAATCAAACGATGTTTTGAGCTAACTAAATACTCAAATCTAAGTCATTCTTAATGATATTGCCCATGTGGTTGTGGGGAATTTGATTTAAGATTGCACAAAAGGTTTATGAAAAGTTTTATCAAAATTCTAAACCTTAAACCCTTAATCGGAATAGATTTTCAACCGAAGCAAGTCAATCTTGGTTTTTCTTAGATTGAATGATCAATTTGATCATGTCATGGGGTAAACAGAATTGTATTAATTAATTGACTTTCCTAACCCAGAATGATTGAAGAGCCTTCTTTTGATGTGGTTTGGGATGTCCAATGCACAAATACATTCATCTTCATCTTTTCAAATAATTGTGATTATGTCTTGTAGCTATTTGTCGTGCAATACTTTGCACATATGCTTCACTTTTATGTCTTGTAGGTATTATGTCTTTTTATTCGAACATCAAATTAGAGCACTAATAGAAAGTGGTAAGAGTAGGGGGACATGGGTGCTATTATATAATAGTGTCATATATTTACTAATATTACAAATTCTGAAAATGTTTTAACTTCTCTAATGTTTAGAAAATCACTTTCGAAACCTCCCAAAATAGAAATTCTATCAAAATATCAACTTGATCAACTTCTGTCAAACTTAGGAATTTCATAAGTTTTTTCAAGACTTAATTAAGGGATTTTTCAAAAGATTATTATTATTATTATTATTATTATTATTATTATTATTATTATTATTATTATTATTATTATGTAAAGAATTATTAAATTAGGAAAAATTTTGGTCAGATTTGTTTTGACATTATTATCCCGTTATTATATATGTCCCGGCCTAATCATGGAAGCATAAATAAAGCAACGGATAAGTGCATCCTCTGATAAACGTTATGTGTAATCTTTTTGTTCCTACATTTAATTTTAATAAGAAAAATCCACATTTTAATAAGAAAAATCCACATTTTAGCAAGGGGACCATCCTATATGCTTCATCATTTTTTTTTTGTAGCCTTTTCATTTTGTTTTCTTTCCCCCCTTAATCTCATATTATATGTTTATTAAATTTTGGATGTATTTGTAGCCGGTGCCACACCATATCTAGGGTAAAAATGCATAAATGTTTTTATTCATTTGTTTAAGTGATCATCATCAAAAGCTTGCTCTATATGGTAACAATTAAAACATGTGTTACATTGCATTGGACACTTAAAACAAACAAAAATTGTGTTTTTTTTTTTTTTTTTTTTTTTTTTTTTTTTTTTTTATGATAGATCATGATACTTGGTCCCAAACCTATGCTATATATAGCTTGATATATATTATCATCATGTGACTACCATAAGTGGTTGAGTTGTGATTCATGGATTTGTAATTAATTATTTCAACATTATAAACTTTCCAAGTATTTATTAGAAAAATACAATGTTCTAAAAACTCAACTGATTATTAAACCGAATGAATAAACAGTTCAAAGATTTTAAAGGTTCAAAAGTTTTAATTGGGGATGAATTATATATATATATATATATATATATATATAGGAAAGGATTTTTAAAATTAATTTTTAACAGATTTTTTAAGGTCTTTTATTGATTTTGTAGATTCTTTGATCGTTTTTTTTTGCAATTGATTTTTTGTCTAAATCAAATTAATGAGATGACCGATTCTCGATTAACTTTGAATTGACTGGTGTGTTTCTATTTCCAGAACAATGAAAAAATATATATTCTATAACATTGTCATCGAGATCATTCTTCCTAGACTATGTACTTTTGAACAATCTTAAATTATTACTCAAAATATGACGGTCTACCTTTAATTTATATTAATCTTCTGAAAATGTAGGATTAAAGTTAGTTTGAATAAATAATTTAATTAAAATTTTAAAATATAAAAATTTATATTAAAAGTAGTTAATACATAAATTATTTTGTGTTTAGTTTTTAAGTTATAGAATTACTTATTTAAAAAAAAAGTGATAAAAATTTTTTATTATAAAATTTTTTTAACTTTTTTTATAAGCATTTTAAATAACTTTTGAAAAGTCACAAGTTAATTTTAAAAACATTAATATTATGACTTTTCATAAATTAAAAGTTAAAAAAATTACTTCTAAACCTTTCCAAATAATGGCTAAACAATTTTTCCAAATATTGGTGTACTTTATTTATATTCATCCTTTGTGTCATTATTTTTAGAACAAACAACGAATAGGTCTTTGATTTTTTATCTCAAAGACAAATAAAATTTTGACTAATTAAAAATATAAAAACGTCTCTCAATTTTTAAAATGCGAAATATTTAAATTTTTTTGAGAGACTAATTTATCCTTATATATTTTGTATAAAAAAATTTAAATGTCTCATATTTTAAAAGATCAGAGACGTTTTTATATTTTTAATTAATAAAAAATTTATGTCTTTAAATTAAAAAATTAAACATCTATTTATCTTTTTTCTCTTATTTTTAGATATCAATCGGCCGGACATGCCATTTAAGGAAAACAAATTAGGCATAAGTTACAACTATTATTCTGAAAGTAGAGATACCCGTTCTATCAGCTTCAAATTTAAAACTAACGAAAGAAAATTAGGAACAATAAAATATAAATTAACTAAAGTAATAAACCTGATGGTGCGCGGTTTGCATTAGCCACCCTATCCATATAACTGTTGCTCTTCCAATAAGCATGAGTAAGCTAAATGCGCCAATCTTTTGTTAGGAGTAGGGGTGACAAATAGATTGAAATTTATCGGATTGACTTAGATAATTTATTAAAAAGTTCTCTTAACTCGTATTGCCTAATTTGTGAGTTTTGGCGGATTTTGGTGGGGTGAAATTTTTCGGCAGATCAGATGTATTTTAATCAGGACCGTTTTTTATAAATTTCTATAATGTTGATCTGTAAAAGGATGAAAATGATAATTGAAGATATTATAAGTTATATTTTGTATTATATTTTATGTTTGATTAATTATAAATTTAAAGATGTTTAATGATATGTTTTGGATAATGTTTGTTTTACTTTGAACAATGTTAGTTTTTATTATTTTGTTTAAAAAGCTTGGTTTATGATTATGTTTATTACATATTTATAATTATAAAGACTTTAATGTTTGTAAATTTAGAAATTATAAATATATTAAAATGGTTGTAAAATTATATATACTGTTTAATATTTAATAGTTTATAAATAAAAAAAAGATTTGGCGGATTTGGCCAGCCAGTCTACCGTTAGGCAGAGTGAAAGAGGAATTTGCACTGCCTCACTAGATAGAGTGGGACGAGCCAGCCCGTCAGATGGCGAGTTATTGGCGAGGCAGACTTTCCCTTTTGTCATCGCTAACTAGGAGGACTCTAATGTTGTACACAAGAGCAGAGTAGATTTATGCATAGGTATTCATAGATTGGACCTAATCCATATATTTCCGGTATTTATTCGAATTCGATTAAAAAAATTATAAATATGATCCGATCCACACACTAATAGAATCAGATTGTGAATTTCAGGTAGATATCTAAAAATCTAAAAAAAAATTTATTTTTTTAATATTTTATTTTAATTAATATTAATCATATATGTTGTATTATTTTATTTTTATTATTAAAAAAATATGTTTATTAATATTTTAGAAATAAACATATTTAAAAGAATAAAAAAAAATTATTGATATTTTTTAATAAAAATAAAATTTTTAAAATAATTTTATATTTTACGAATATATCCGAATCCAATTTTAAATTCGAACATAATATTAGATTTGATATGTGGACATTCCTAAATTTATGGGGTCTAAAGTAGACATGACCCACTTAAGTTTTTTAGAACAATTTAGTAGCAGTATTATTGTTAATTATATAAAATATATGTATTATGGATTAAATATATATTAATATATTAGACGCTAAAAAAATATTATGCTAATAACTTAATATTTATAATGCATTGTAATATAGTAGTAGCAAGTAATATTTAAAAAAAAATAAACAAAAGAATATAATATATAAATAATTGAATATGTAATAAACTTATAATTAATATGGGTTGGACAAAAGCAAAAATAATAAGCTAGCCTAATTATAAATTAAAGTGATCCAAATAAAATAAAATTATAATTGATAATTTTAATTCTGTAAAACATCACCGAACAAGTTAAAAATATTAAAATATTAAAATATGTAGTTAAATATTAATTTTTTATATAATATAATTATTAATTTGATATATATTATAAATTATATTTTTGTTAATTTTGATTATATTATTTTTAATTTATTTTATATTTAGTTTAGCCGCCCTCTTATAAAATTTTTTTATTCCGCTACTGCACAAGAAGATGTGAATCGTGTTGGGATTCATGTATATTATGAGCTCAAATTGGCATTGAAAGTGTCAAATCAATTCTTCTAAAAGTTTAAATAGATATATTTTTTTTGCTAAAAAATATGAATCAAACTCTAAATTTTTCTATAGTAGAATCTTTAATATTATGTTATAAAATTATTTTTTTAAAAAATTTAAGCTAATGAAAGAAAATGTAAATTATTATAATTTTAATAAAAAAACTACTATAAAATTTTTGAGAGAATTTCGGATATTACTACTATAGGCTGCAGAGCTCGTATTTACGTATTGGCTTGGAAATTAAGATTATATTTATAAAGCATATTTCATTTTGCTCTCTAATTAGTGTAAGCTTTGTATTTCATCTTCTAATGGAGTTTAATGTCTTTGTCAGCACATTGTCCTATTATTAATACGGGTGGTAAACTGGATAACCTGTCCTGCCAAGATTAGTCCAAAAAATGGGACGAATTTTAAAGTGAACTTAAAATGCTAATATGTTCTGTTTTACGGCGGATCAACGGCTTAATCTGTTTAATTTTTTTTAAATAATAAAAATAATCTAAAAAAATATAATTAAAAAATTAAATATAAATTAAAAGAATCAAATTATATCATAATTTTTTTATTATTTTTTTTCTAAATTTAAAAAACTTCAATAAAATTATTCATAATAATTCTATTAATAAAATTATCTTTATTTTAAAAAATAAATCACACAATTTGAGTATATAGATAAAAGAATAAAATAAAATAAACAATATTAATAACAAAAAAAAATAATAATAAAAAAAATAAAAAAAAATATTTTTAAAAATCATATAATTATTCATTTTTATAATAGTAATAATTCTTTTATATAAAGTAAAAAAATTTTTTGGCCTTGACGGGCCAGTCCGTACCATTCCGCCAAATCTCGTATATTTGGCAAATATTTTTTTATTTGATGGGTTATAAATTCTAGTCCAACCTATTTTTTGGGTAAGTTCAATATATCGGTTCGGTATATTTGATCTATTTTGCTATCCTAATTATTGGCTCTAATAATATCTATAATAGCCTAGTTTTACGGTCACGAACAAATCCATGAATAATGTTACTTAGGGTAAGTATTAATATTTTAAAAAATATAAGAATGTATACATATATACATAATGGGACGAATTTTAAAGTGAACTTAAAATGCTAATATGTTCTATTTTACGGCGGATCAACGGCTTAATCTGCTTAATTTTTTTTAAATAATAAAAATAATCTAAAAAAATATAATTAAAAAATTAAATACAAATAAAAAAATCAAATTATATCATAATTTTTTTACTATTTTTTTCTAAATTTAAAAAATTTCAATAAAATTATTCATAATAATTTTATTAATAAAATTATCTTTATTTTAAAAAATAAATCACACAATTTGAGTACATAGATAAGAGAATAAAATAAAATAAACAATATTAATAACAAAAAAAAATAATAATAAAAAAATAAAAATAAAATATTTTTGAAAATCGTATAATTATTCATTTTTATAATAGTAATCATTCTTTTATATAAAGTAAAAAAAATTTTTGGCCTTGACGGCCAGCACGTACCATTCCACCAAATTTCGTATATTTAGCAAATATTTTTTTATTTGATGGGTTATAAATTCTAGTCCAACCTATTTTTTGGGTAAGTTCAATATATCGGTTCGGTATGTTTGATCTATTTTGCTATCCTAATTATTGGCTCTAATAATATCTATAATAGCCTAGTTTTACGGTCACGAACAAATCCATGAATAATGTTACTTAGGGTAAGTATTAACATTTTTAAAAATATAAGAATGTATACATATATACATAATGGGACGAATTTTAAAGTGAACTTAAAATGCTAATATGTTCTATTTTATGGCGGATCAACGGCTTAATCTGCTTAATTTTTTTTAAATAATAAAAATAATCTAAAAAAATATAATTAAAAAATTAAATACAAATAAAAAAATCAAATTATATTATAATTTTTTTACTGTTTTTTTCTAAATTTAAAAAACTTCAATAAAATTATTCATAATAATTTTATTAATAAAATTATCTTTATTTAAAAAAATAAATCACACAATTTGAGTACATAGATAAGAGAATAAAATAAATAAACAATATTAATAACAAAAAAAATAATAATAAAAAAATAAAAATAAAATATTTTTAAAAATCGTATAGTTATTCATTTTTATAATAGTAATCATTCTTTTATATTAAAGTAAAAAAAAGTTTTGGCCTTGACGGGCCAGCCCGTACCATTCCGCCAAATCTCGTATATTTGACAAATATTTTTTTATTTGATGGGTTATAAATTCTAGTCCAACCTATCTTTTGGGTAAGTTCAATATATCGGTTCGATATGTTTGATCTGTTTTGCTATCCTAATTATTGACTCTAATAATATCTATAATAGCCTAGTTTTACGGTCACGAACAAATCCATGAATAATGTTACTTAGGGTAAGTATTAACATTTTTAAAAATATAAGAATGTATACATATATACATATGTGTGTTCTCATTGTAAAATTGTTTGTCTTCACGTTAAAATAAAGCTTGTTTCGTTTCTCTTCTAGTTAATAGAGGCTTTGACAACCAATCTTACTCTTTTATTTATGGGTAAATATATTTATCGGTCTCTGACCATTTCTTCGTGAGACATCGCACTCTAATCATCCTTAAATCTCAACCAAGCTCCCGCCATCAATAAAATTGGACAAATCGACCCCTGCGATTAGCAACGGGTTGCCCGTCTGATGTGTTTGGTGGAGTCTGATGTGTCAATGCCAAATACCATGTATCAATAAGAATAGTTGTAGGGACTAAAAATCCCCTCTCTACAACTCAAACATCGTCGCTTGGCACTCATAAGAGCCTTTCTTCAAATAATTGAAAGGATAGGATTTTCATCCTCAATCTATGTGAGAAGACTCTACAACAGTGGATATGGATACTGCAAATACTGATTTTCATGCATTCGCGAGAAAGATATAGTGGGTTTAAGAAGAGTTGGAGCACTTGGATGAGTACTGGTGGAAGCAGTCTTAAAGGAGTGCCGAGGATGAGAAAAAAGAAATTTATTTTTTCAATGTGCATTTGTGAAATGTATGCCATCTTATTCGAATATGATATTTCACAGAATTTAAGGAGACTTTTTTTTGTTCTTATTTTAAGGTAAGTTTTATGTTTTATTTGTTTAGATTTTCTGAGTTATTTGGTGATTTTTGGAGTTTAGCAGTAGATATCTTTATTATAGAACAACACACCACATTGCAAATACTTTGTTTGGCTAGATGAGTATATTGTCTCTTTTGGTATTGATGAAGTGGCCACACAACATAGAGTTGTAGACCCAATAAAAAATGGAGAAAACGATTGTAGAGATAGAGATGAAGATGGTCGAATGCAAAAATATTAACAATTACAATGGTGCTCTTAACATATGAAAAGTATTTGGATTATTTTTGTTAGGCATTATAATAATAAAAAATTTAGTTTAGTTACTAGTGCATGATGTTAGTATGCTTTTGTTAGTGTAATTTTAATGTTTGTAAGTGGTACAATTTGAGGGTGCAAGAAAAGATTTGACTATAAAATTATAATAAACTATGATCCTGGATTAATAGGGATTGTGTATTAAATTATCCTTATTTTTCACATTTAGTTACTTATGTATCATTGATTGACAAAATCAAGAATTAAAGTAGTAGAAAACATAATAATATGACACATTTATACAAAGATAAGATATTATCATTTCATAATAGCAAAGTTTTCAAAATATAACTCACAAATTATGTGAGGTTTTGTTTAAAATGTATGACAAACTATGTCTTGGCTAAATACCAGTTTTTCAAATTTAAGAGTAACAACAAAAAAAGACAAACATTTAAAAACATAATAACTAAATTCCTTGAATTATGAGATAACCATCTTAAATAACTAAGTTTGCGTAGGTGGCCTGAAATTTAGTGTTGGAATGAACTTGAATAACTTTGAGAAAGTTCCTCCACTTGCTGAAATCATTATTTCTTTGAAAATGGCCTCAGGATTTCTTAATGTAATGGTAGGTTGGCTCGATGGAGTCTCAGTCGAGACAGGCCTAATTGTTACAGGTGATTGAATCTGAGTTGGTGTAGGTTGAGTAAGTCCATAGACGTTTGATGGTCATAGATTTAGAGGGGCAGGTAGCCTAAAAGTCCTTTGCTTGGGCCTGAATCCGGAAATTGGCTAGATTGGTGGTGCAGATTCATTTAGAGATTGCTATGCAATAACATGCACAAGAGTTGATTAGTTCCTCTAAAATAAGTTGCACAATAATATAGCAGGCTAAAATGAGTGGAGAAGAGAATTTATCATTGGAGGAGCAAACTGAGTGATTGAGATTTTTTTCTGTTCATCTTGTGGGACATGTGGTCTCTTTGGCATCTTTTTCTTATTCTTCTTAGCTTTAGTCTGATTCTGTACTAAAAACCAAGATGCAAAAAATATGAACAACTATTAAGTACCAATCACATTTCACAACATAAGCATCCATATCTTACCTTAATTTCATCTGAAGTAGGCTTTTGAGCCTTGGGGTTGTTGTGAGTCAAACCAGAAGTTTCAACCTGAGACATGAAACATGTTATAATAACCCTTAACCTAAAATTACAGGAATAAAAATTGACTGAAATTAGTCTATAAACTATTGAACCTGAATTAGAGGAGTAGCCACTGGTGCAAGATCAACATCTGAAAACAGATTCAGTGTTGTTTCCGTCTTGATTAACTGGTGCAAGTTTCAAACAGACTTTCTTCTATCTCTTTTTTTTTGGCTACCACTTAGAATTTTTAGGAGCTCCCTTGCATATTTTGAAGTAGTGACCATTTTTTCACAGTTGTTGTAGCTAACGTAGAAGGACCTTTTGACTTTGTTGCCATTGACTAGTGTAGGAGGTTGAACTACTTCTTTTTTTCTCTTCATTGATCTACCAGCAAGCCTTACAATTTTGGGTGGATCAAGCTTCAATTATTCAGTTAATTCCCATAACTCTTCACTATTTACAGAGTTGACACAAATGTCATAAATGTTTTTATAGCTTCCACGGTGAAGAATGCAAACACAAAGTCTTCGGCTAATTTAACTTCTACTCTTGATATTGCTGCAACATCATGAACACACGGTACGCCCACAAAACACAATGTCTCAAAGAAATGTTAAAATTTTAAAGCTAAATTTTATCATTGTTGCTCAAATAGAATACTGAAAGAGTATACAACTTACCTGTAAGCTGGCACAAATTACAGGTGCATGTGTGATATTTCAGGTTAAGTCAAAGTTTATATAAATTTCTTGAGACTTCAAATACCACCTTGTCATTATCACCACACCATTGAGTAGGGGTGTAAGTTACCGAACCGGACCGAAAATTATCGCAGAACCGAACCAAATTTTTCAACAACCGATTGAAAAACCGAAAAAACCGATTTTTTTGTTCTTTTCGAACTAAATCGATCGGTTCGATTCAGTTTTCGGTTGCCTTTGCTGAAACTGAACCAAACCGGACCGAACCAAAGAGTGAGGGTTCAGTAGTGTGTGTTTTTACTAAGTTGCCCTTTAACCTAGGTATAAAAGGGCCACTCAGCCACAACCCTAGCTTTCTTCTTCTCCTTTTACGTGAACCCTAAACCCAGTCACCCACAAAACACTTCTCTCTCCCATTCTTTCACGGTTCCACCTCCGACCTCCATGCTTGAGAGAAGGAGAGGCTGAGGGAGCCAGAGAGTGCTGTCCACTGTCAAAGAAGTCGCCAATCGTCGCTCGAAGTCGTTCATTCATCGCCGTCGCAACAAAGCCAAAGCCGAGCAGCACTCCAACCAATTCGTCACCAAGCAGCAAACTATTCGCCGAGTAGTAGTCCCTCGCCGAGCAGCAATCCAGTCGCCGAGCAAGGCTCCAGTGGCCAAGCAACCAGTCCCTCTCCTGCAAAAACCCAAAAAGCAATAGAACGATGTCTTCTTCGAAGGTTAGATTTTGTGCTTGGTTATAATTTTTTTACAGTAATTAATGTATATATTGTCAACAAAATCCTAGTCTGCAATATTTTTAGTGATATTTGTACTTGATTTAGTAGAATTTTTAGTAATATTTGTACTTGATTTAACCTGAATAATTGTTTTTAGTGTCTTTTTGAATATATATGTGTAACTGTCTCTGATTGTTTGTGGTCATTTAAATTTTGTTGATTGGCTTTAAAAATGAATTACTTATGATTCTGTTTATGAGCTGCTTTGATTTTGTTTATGAGCTGTGTATCAGTTGCTTATGTCTTAGTAGATTTGTGTTGAATTATCTCAAAATAAAGTATGGCAGTTAGCGAGTATTAAATGATGCAAATAAACTAGCTAGTTGTACTGTTATGTGAGGTTCTGATTGTATGTTGAGAAACAAAGGTGTTGAAGTTGTTATCCACTGCTTGTTGGAAGAATACAATCCATTGTTAGATTATGTTGTTTTTAAATCCAATGATGCTTGTTTGGTGGATTGAGCAAAAAGTGAAAGAGTATAACTATTAAAGCTTTTGATCCTTTTTTATTCAAACAATTGGATAATGCATACACATATGCACAAACAATAGTATTAAAAGATAGAAGTTATTTTAACTTCAATTAATTAAGCTCATCCATTAAATCATGTACTGCATTATTTTGTGTTATTGATATTAAATGTCATTGCTATTCTTTCTTATTGTTGAGTGCATTCTTATGTATTTAAGTCATCAATTCATTATTGTTGCTCAATAGTGGAAGATTTTAATGTGGGCAACTTTGTAAGCAACAATGCTGCATTATAACACAATATACGTATATGAATGATCACAGACAGAAATGAAGAGAGAATTAAAATTGTCCACTAACAATGGTCGAATTTGAAATTTTATAGTGTAATGTGCTTGTATCCATGCTCTAAAGAATTTATATACTAGCTATTGGTTTATTTTATATATAGGTTGTCTGCACCTTTTTATAGTAGTCTAGTTTCATCTTTGTTTATTAATGAATATGCTTTCTTTGAAAAAAAAAAACAATATGCATATACTCTTATAACAAATATCATTTTGACTTTAGTATTATTAGCAACCAAATTTATTGTTACAACTATAGGAATTCTTTAACTCCAAAGATATTTGAGGCATTGATATGCACACAAAATTAGCTTCGTGCTTTTCCAATGACAACTGATTTTGAGGAGCTTATTGAAGAGTTTGAGAAACTTGAATTAGGTATGCAAAAAAGAAATTTGTAGTTCCTTTCATGGTTTATGTTTATAATTTATAATCTATATTATGTTTATAATCTATATTGATTTTCTTATTTTATTTTTGTAGAAATTGCACCAACTGGAGAAGATGAGAATGAGTCTGGTGTGGATTCAGATTAAGTATGGTAGCTGTTTGGTTTTTATTTGTTTTAAAGTGAATGTTTTGGTTTAAAGTATGTTTATTTTTGTTGTTTTGCTAGACATTTTTAATTGTCTTTGTTTTATGTTTAATTAAATTGAATTTGTATTGGATTTGGATGTGATGTACTCTTGTTATTCTAGTTTATTGAAGATTTTAAACTTCATTTTATGGTATTTTAAATTTTGATTATTAGGTGATAAAAAATTGAAAAAATCGATCGAACCGAACCGCTGGCGGTTTGGTTCGGTTTGGTTTTTTAAACAGCAGCCAACCGAATGGTTGATCTCATTGTAGAACCGATCAGGTTGGTTTGGTTGGTTTTCGGTCCAAAACCGAACTGAACCGAGCCGACACCCCTACCACTGAGCATTCTGTTTGTGACTTCTTGGCTTATTCCATTTATCCAACCTCATTTGCTACATTGGTGCCAAGTTTTCTTTATATGCTCCTAGGATCCTCTTATGTGTGGTCATTTTTCATAAGATGAACCCTTAATTCTTCACAGAGTGTCAGAATCAATTTCTCTCTAGCCCACACTATAACCGCATTTCAAGACTCACGCATGTTATTTGTCATAACAACATTTTTAGGATAGTGACTAAAGAATGCCTTATACCACACCTTAAGATCAAATTTACTCATATATTTCCTTGATTTATGACTTACAATTTTCAACCTATCTCTGACAGCCTTGAATATTGAACTGGAGTTGTGCTCCTCGTGGCTTCTCAAATACATCCCTGCACTTGTTTATCCTTAAATCTTAATTAATAATTCTTTCAAACACATAGTTCTTATGATATGCTTTTGGCATAACTTCGTTCATTACTCTTACAAGACCGTATAGAGACAACAATATTGAATGAAATATGTCAATTAAGCACAATTCATAATAGAAATATATAAGATATGGCTAGGTTGCTTACTTTTGTTGATCAGACGTCAAATGCCATTCAAATAATATGTTTGTCCCGAAATTATTTTGTAGGCAATTCAAAAACCATTTCTAATTCTAATTGTTCTCAATCCTGACTACATCAAATATGATGACAAATACATGATTATTTGTATCTTGTATCACTGCAGAAAGAAGCTGGCCTCCATAATATTCCTTCAAAAACACTCATCCATCCCTATAAATGGCCTGCACCCATTCCTAAAACCTCTTTTACAAGCATCGAAGTTGATGTACACTCTCTCAAACAAGTTTGGACCTTGTGGTTGGGGTAAAATGTCTATATGAGCTGTGCTCCTTGGATTGCTCCTATGTATCTCATATAGATAGTCCATTTTCTTTCTAAATTTTGTCTTTTTATTGCCGAGAACAGTCTTTCTAGCCTGCTTCAATGCCCTTGTAATCATCTTTCCATTCAACTGCACATTGTAATCTTACTTTATATGGTCAATTGCCTCTCTAGATGTCAATTTTGGTTGAGTTTTCAGTCGCTTATCTAATTTCTCAACAACCCATTTTCTATCAGCAAGGTTGCTTCCATAATCCTTGCCATATGTGTGCTCATTGTGCAAAATCTTGACTTCAAAAGTCTTCCTAGCTAAATTCTTTGACACATAGATCAGCCATGGTCAATTCTCCTTTCTACAGGTTGCTCTAACTCTTCCAACTTCATTTTTTATGTACATGCAATTTCTCTCATCTTGCACAAACACATTCTTAAGTTCCTTTTTAAATTGTTCCATTGTTGCAAACTGCATCCCTAACTCAAACTGTACATCTTCAAATACATTGTCCTCATTGAAATTTGGACCAACAGGGCCCCTCTCATCATCTGATGAAACAGAGGTCACAAAATTTTCGGACTCGTATTCATATACAACCTTACCATCAAGGACATCCTCATCAGCATTTGGAACTCCTTTTTTTCCCACATCACCAGTTTTGTTTGGGCTTCTCATATTATCTTCTTCTAGCCCATTATCCTCTACTATCTTGGACTTGTCCCAACTCTGCATCTCCACACTCATGTCTTACCCTTCCATTACCAACACCACTGCCAAGCTCATTTTCTATTTTTCTATTTAGAACATGTTTCCTCCTTCCCTTTTCAATATATCTCTTTGAGGTCTTTTTTTCCATGCTCTTAGGTGAGAAAGATTTTCCTTTTTTCTTTTTTTATACCTCTAAGAAGTTCTCACTACTCTCACTTTCATACCCAGAAAGAGGAAGTTTGTAGGTTTCATCTTCGACATTCTTGTATGAGTCAAATAATGATTTTAAAGAATCTATCACCACCACAACAGGCTCATCTTTAGAAACTATTTCATCCACCACAGGATCATGTTCAGTTACAATAGGAGTATCCACACCATACTCGAAGTAAAGGAAAAATTCATTCAGATTGTGGCTCATAGTGAATTCACACATCTTGTTGATCTCCACCACAAAGCACATGCAACCTATCCTTAAAATTCATACCAGACAGGTCGCGCTAGTAAATTTTCTTGTAGTCCAAATACCCCAATCTCTGGAAGAATTTCTCTAGGTCCTTCTTGTTAACGAAGTCAGCATCCATTGGAAAATTTTTTTTACCTTCCCACCTAAGTAACACAGCTTACTATTTGCAGCTCTTCCAAATTTTCTGTCATGGTTAAATATAAGACTCACAAACACAGACATCTACAATATTTTTAACCTAAATCATTAAAATTTTTTTGTAATGCACAACAATGACAGCCAATAATACCATAACTAAAAATACTACATTGTATTTGATTACTTGAAATATTGACTATGTTTCTGAAAACCTAGGATTACTGAACCCTAATAAAAAATAGTGTTAATTCGTTTCACACTTCATCGATTAACTTAATCAAAATGAATGGGAAATCAATTCATTCCTCAGAGACATGCATTCAAAACAAGTTCATTATCAACTAACATAATGAAAAAATCAAAACAGAAGAATTAACCTTTTACATGTGCTATGCAATCGCTGTTTAAACTCTCTACACATCCATCACAGACTCGTTAACGGGTTTGCACTTCCCATGTTGTCCAAAAGTTTTGGAAAAAAATGTATCATATGAAAGATGGTGTATTAGGTCTTAATGAGTGACGAGAGGAAGGAGATTAATAGAAATGTATCATATGAGGAATGAATATCAATCGATGATGTTTGAGTTACAGGGAAGAGATTTTAGTCCCTACAACTATTCTTATTGACATGTGGCACTTGGCATTAACACATCAGACTCCACTTGACACATTAGATAGACAACCCATTGCTAATTGGTTGTAAGGATTGATTTGTCCAATTTTATTGATAGGTGAAAGCCTGGTTGAGGTTTAAGAATAAAATTAAAAAATAATATATTTTACAAAAAAATAGTTAGAGACCGAAAAGAGTATTTACCCAAAATATTAACTAGGAACAAGGAATTATTAAATTATATAATATTTTACTGAGAAAACACTATATTAATAAATAAAATTGTAAAAAGATATATAATTGCAATGATAATATAACATGCTAATAATATTTTATATTTGAAATACCAATTTAAACCTTGTATATCTCCATATTTTCTTCTTTGAAAGAATGAACATTATTTATGAATATCATTTTTGGGCTGGGCTAATCATCCTGGTGCAGAAATAAAATTTAGAACAAAAAGTAAAGGGAAAAAAGAAGGAAAAAGAAAAGAACTCATGACTCAAAGGAAGACCTACAAGCTACAACTCAAATGTCAAATTTCAACTGAAAATTAATGTTAGTCGGGAACAAAATAATAGGAAATGTTGTAAGAATAAAACAAAGGTTCTCTAAGTACATGTCGGGTTTGTTTCTCCAAGCTTAAATATATATTTTTAATATATATGATATTATTATAATGATAGGATAAGGTAAAAAGTTCAAATAGAAAGCACAAACATTAAAAGTAGATTTTGATATATGTTAATAATTTATCAATATAAAGTTCATTACTGTTATGTAGCATTGTTGAGTTAGGTATTATTATTAGTATTATAGTATATATGTGAGTGCTCTTTAACTGTTCAACTTCTTCAACCAAGTCAATCTGGTGCGTTAAAATATGACTTGCACATTTTTTGTATTATTTTATTTTTTTTAAAAGAAATCCAATCATTAAAATAACGATTAGTTCTTTTTCTTAATAATGCTGGAGTAAGGAAATATTGTACAGTCATTTTATTATAATAAATACTTTATGCGTGTAAAAGTCAAATATTTTTGCTTCCATGTATGATAATACATAAACATTTCAATATGAGTTAAAACCAGAAATGTACTACTACTTTCCGTTGATATGGGGATGCCGTTTTGTAAGACTAAAAGTTTAATGTACAACACACATATACAATTATTAAATTATATATATGCTCTATTAGATATTATTTAAAGGCAGATATATATATAATTGATATAAAAATTTTGTACACATAATATAATATATAAATTTTATTTTAATCCATTGATGAATTTTACAAAACCTTTCCATGAATAAAAGTTATATTAGAATGTAAAATTGAACTTTTTTTTATATAATTTTGGTCCATTCATTACATTTTTGAGTTGTTATGACATTTTGACCTAAATTTTAAATTTTAAATTATAATTTAGATCATTAATAAAATATTAAATTAAGATAAGAAAAGTTTGATCAGCTTATTATGTCCTAATAAGTTATTTAACAATGAGTTTAATTTTAATGCATTAATAATATAATTCACTTTATAAGATTTGAAAATTTTTATTTAATTAAAAATAATAATAATAATTTTAATGTTGTTATTTATTTTTTAGATATTAAAAATCATTAATATTTAAATTAGACTGAACTTTTATTTATATTAAATTAAATATTAAATAATTATTTTAAAAAATTAAATTATACGTAATAATTTATTATTATTAATTTTTTTAAAAAAAAGTTGTGGGGTCGAGGTCTCCACTCGCCTCCCTTATATCCGTCTCTAAATACATGTCCGTCCCTGAATACATGTGTAAAATTATTTTACATTATCGATCAGTGCATCAAAATTAAATTTTTTAACATTATATATTAGGTTAATAAAACGTGTTTGAACCAAACATGGCACACGCACGCACTAGTACTTTCCGTTAATATGGATGCCGTTTTGTGAGACTAACTAAAATTTTAATGTGAAAAATTTCATATCAATCAATAATGAGAAACAGTGGTAAATTAACTTTAATTTGGGCATCACGTTGGTGCATGAGGATTAGGGTTCATTAGATTTAGAGTCGTTGGTTCAAAAGGTTCGGAAAGATGCATGCATGCGGCAATATTATTAGTTAGGTCATGTAGACGGCAAAAAAGAACCAATTGAGAGTTAATTAGTTAAGAATTGTATTGGGATGAATAGATTGAGAGACTCATCAATTGATGTGACAATTTGGCATTCTAAGTGTTAAACACTTTTTAACATATGTGCCCACCTTTGTTACTAAATTAAGGAACTAATGTCTTCCTACTTTGGCACCACCAAGCATAAAAGTCTATATGCCAACATAGTTTGTAAAATATCAAGAATTTTGTTATTTTTATCCATTCTTGCATCGTTGTATGCTAATTGAGTTCATATATATACAATTTTTTCAATTTTTTTAACATTAAAAAAATATAAACGCATAAAATAAAAAATTGTGATTTTGTAAAGATTTTATTTATTTTTGAGTAAACGATCAAATTAGTCTTAAAAAATTTTAGATAAGACATTTCAATTTTTTAGATATATAAACATTCATATTACTCTTTTATTTAGGTTAAGCTTTTGGAAAAAAAAATAATTTTATGATATAGTACCAAAATTTTTATTACCTAAAAATATAGAATTTAATTTTGGTTGACTCTAAAAGAAAAAGTTTTAGCATAAGGCCAAATTAGTCTTCTTTCAAAATGATGATGGAACAATCTATCCAATAGAAGAACTCTTTCTGTTCAATGGAAGTAATTCTCAAAAATTTTTAGAAAAAAAAAATATTAGGATTAAAGTGTTCGATCTAAAATTATTTAAAAATCAGTTTAGTTGTTTATTCTTTATCTTGTGAAAAAATTGTGCCTTTGATCATTTAGATTGCTAATATTTTAAAAAGAATAATAATGTAGGGTTTTACTCAGAGTCTAGTAGCTTTTGAATACAGGAAATTTAAGCAATAAAAAGAAAAGAAAGGTACAGGGAAGGTATTAACATATATATTAACCTTATTTTGTAAGTGGGTCGGCACCAAAATATTAGGTAACTTCTTGTTTGAAACAAAGCCTACTAAATGAGAGAGGGGGCATGGTTTTATTCTTAGACTTTATATCATCATATAGATACAAGGACAAATTTTGTAGGACCAATCAATATGAATATGTTTAATTTATACTAAAATGTATCCTTTTTTTTCCCAGTCAAATGAACTTCTAAATGAGGTTACTTTGGCATTGAAATATATATGTGTCTTCAAGCTTTTTCCAGGTTGTCTCCACTCGTGATCACTGCTCATGGTCATGGAAAGTTCTCTTCAGTCTTCACTGCGTCCTTTACAAGCAAAAACAATATATATATAATCGGTCTCAAATATCTTAAAAATTAAAAAAAATTAAGAAAATAATTAATATTATGATGACAAATAAACTTTCGTATCTCGTCAATGAGGTATGTCTCAAATGGCATAATTTTCTCATACTCACCTAAAAAGTCACAGATTCGAGTCTCTTTATTTTCGATAAAAAAAAAAACACTTTCATATCTCTCTCACTAGAGAGTTATGAACACTTTTGAAATGACAGCATAGCTCCGGCTTGTAATGTAATTTAATTTGGATTAATTGATTAATAATACAGGTCCATATATTATGGCTAAGCTTTGAACAATTGCCCCCCATTCAAACTACATTTGATTTAATTTTAAACCTTGAAAGTCTCTTTGTGATATACATATATATATATAGTACGAATAATGATAAATAATTAGAGAAACTACATGCATATTAATATATTTGTATGTGCATCCAAATATTATGTTTGTTTATAGCCACTTGAAAATGAAAGCTTTCTTCAGATGTTTCTCAATCATTAAGCTTTAAGCATCACCCATACATGTTGTTTTCTAGTTGGAAGTATTTCTAGATCTTTAATTTGGTTTGAACTTTGAACATCTCTTGAGTCGCATCATCATTTGATTATACATGATACGGATCTACTTACTTTATACATATATATAACATCACTCTCATTTGTCCAATTACCATCTTGCACATACATTAATTAATTTATATATATATAAGCGCTGCTCTTGTGTTGTAGTTGAGTTGCTTAAAGGCATATCATAACTATTAAGCTCAATAATACAAAAGATTATTATTATTATTATTATTATTATTATTATTATTATTATTATTATTATTATTATTATTAACACTACAACATTTTTTGGTTTGATTCAACAGAAATATTTAAAAAAAAATCAAATCAGATCAAATTACTCTAAAGTTGATTTATTTTATATTCATTAATTATTTTTTAAATAAATACATAATATAATATTAAAGGTAATAAATATATGAATTTTGAAAGGATTCTAACTTAAAAATTTATCTAAAAGTATTTTCATGAACGAAATCCTCTAAGATCCGGTAACTATATCTCCTTATCCAAATCACTCATCAAATGAGAATCAAGATACCACCAAAATACGATAAGAAAAATATCAAATATTGTCGAATTTATCGGTGAAAAAGCGAAATAATTCGTCAGTAAAATTTATCGTCGGATCCAATCCGACGGTATAAATTTTGTCTATAATGGTTTATAATCGGATTTTATTTACCGTCGGATTTTATTGTCTGTTGGTAGCTAGCAGCAGATTTAGTGGCGGAATTGGTTTTTTAAGCTACGAATATCTGATGTCAGTTACCGATGGAATTTTTTCGATGATAACTTTGATGCCAAACTATTTATTTCCGCATTATTACTGTCGAATTTTTTTTCGAAAAATTCGATGGTAAGTTCAATTTTTTGTTTTTTTTTTAGATTTTTTACAAAATTAGTGGTCAACTTTTAAATTTTTATTTAAATTTATTTTTTACATAACTAATAGTCAACTTCTAAATAATAGAAGCCAAATATGTTAAATTATCAAGTGTATAAATAAAATAAAAGTCAAATAACAAACGATATGATACAATCAAACAGTGTATAAAAGAAAACCCTAGTCACTAAAGATTCTGATAGTCATCGTCATCGTCATGGTGGTCCTTCTGTTGAGGCGGCGGCCTAGGCGGTGATATCTGTGCTCTTCCAGCAGCAACGCTGCCACCAACGCGCATTTGATTTTCGTACGGTGCCATATGGCGCTCCATCCGATCCGCTGAAGCCGTTCCATCTCCCACCTCCACTCCATCCTGAGGTCAGTTGTTTCTGTCATGCGTGAGAGGATTGCCTAATACCTCTCCTCAGACTCCCGTAGCTGCTGAGTCTGTTGGTAAAAACTCCGGGTGAAGAGCAGCACCTGCTCGCTCAAATTGACATCGTCATTGGGATAGATGGACCGACTGGTGGCAAAGGCGGATGAATGTCTCAATGTGGATGTGTAGAGATTGTCAGGGAAGAATGGTCTCAGCCTGTACATGCAATTCTTGTATGGCTTAGATGTGGCCTCGCGCCAAACCTTATCAGGATCGACGACTGATGCAGCAGAGTTGTTGCCGTCGTCTCTAGTACATAAAGATTGTTGAGTTGCGGCCTCCAATCTCTGTGTATGACTCTTGTATAACACATTTTATTATTAGGGTTGCAGTTAATTTAAAAATGGTATATCACATGATGTTTACTCACATAATGATCCACGACCCGCTGATATGCAAATCTCTCTTTGTTCTCCTTCAACGTGTGAGTATACTTGAAGGTCTCTACCATCGTCACCTCACGATCCAACGACTTAGACTATAAATTTTGAAACCATATGTTAAGTAATAATGACATTATATTAAGACTAAACAAACTTAATAACAAAATAAAAGAAGTTACTTACCAGCCTGGCCTTTGTTTTCATGAAAGTCGCTGATCCACCATTATACTTTGATGATCTGGCCGATATTCTGTTAGCTCTGTTCGTGAGATAGCGACGCTTGAACCTGTAACACCCTAATTAGCCTAAGCCTTACCTTGCGTCGTAAGAAAAAGGTTAATCAAAGGTTACGGTAGTTCTAAGCTCACACATATAATATATAGAAGGAATTAATATAATCTAGAAGCCCGATGAAGGATATAGCTCCAAAAACAGGATTTAAAAGCGCAAAACGTACTAACGAAGCGTCTAACTTAAAGCACAAGAAACAGATAAGATATAACAAAAGATAAGAGTATAATAGTATAAGAATCTAGCCACGGCTCGCGGAGTTTGAGCCGGCTAGCCATATATACAGACAAAACAGAATCTGAAGTTAAAACAGCTTATACAAATTTTTCTCTCTCAATACGAGCCTCTAGGCCAAAACAAAATACAAAAGTGAGAGATATACAAAAGAAATCAAAACACTCCAAAATAGAAAGGGATCCTCTGCTCTGTCACCACCAAATCAACTCACCGAGGTGGGTTGCGACCTGCATCTGAAAAAAAAAACAACAAAATATGGTATGAGAACTGGAGGTTCTCAGTATGGTAACAGTGCCCAATGATATAGGATATAAGACCCAGGGACGCCAAAGGCAATCCTATAATTCATATCCATCACAAGATTCATCTTAAGGCATAACTAAAACAGTAAAGCATATATAAAACCTTAACATAACTTAAAATCTTAACATAACTTAAGAGGTAATCTAACTTAAGGGATTCTCTAGTCTAACCATTCTTTGCTGTCCCATAGCCTTCACCAACCTATCCTCCATGCGATCCCATCGCCACCGCCTTCGGAACCTCCTCAATCCCAGTAGAAAGCACAAGTAATATCAATGCAAGTAAAACACAAGTAGAAGCATATAAGGCAAGTAATTCAAGTAAGTAATTAGGCATGTTATACAGTTAAGCATACAATTACAAGTCGGCAAAGCAAACAAACAGATAGAAGATGCACATGATGAATGTCTGTCCTATTGGCTGTGATATCACATTGTCAGTTCAACTCCCAACCCGACACATCTCCATGGAGATGTCGCCCTTCGGAATCATCATTGGGAGCCCCCGAGATATGGTGCTCGGATCACCGTCCAGGATTTTGTGCCTGCACACTCTATTGATTCGAAGGGATGCGAGCGGGATACTCTTTCCACAGACCTCACATCTCAACGTAAGCGGGATTAACCACCGTCCTTATGCCGTCGCCGCTACCTCGACAGGCGGGATTAAATGATTCATAATCTCAGTATAAAACAGTGATACAGCGGTTTTTAGAAAATATTTTCAATAAATCAATGATTCATCATTGTACATCCGAGTCCTCGACTCATCTCAACCACTGTCAATTTAACATTCTCATTCCGAACTCATCAGTTCGTCAATTTCTCAGTTCATATACCATTCTTCCTTCTCATTCTGCCAATCCCATCCTCAATACACCAGAAACTTAAGCCTGCATTTTCTAATTTTTCAAAATAACACCAAATACATTCTCCTAAGACTTTTCCCACGATTCAATGCCCAAAAATAAGCCCAAGAGTCTTAAAATGGTGTCACAGAAGCTTACAAACTTGTTGGGAAGGTGAAATAGTTGAAAACAAAGTTTAAGTTTGAGAAACAAAGCGTGTGCGTACGCATAGGGGTGTGCGTGTGCATGCCCAAGAGAAGTTTTTAAAAAGTGTGCATACGCATAGAGATGTGCGTACGCATAAGTACCAAATTTCATAATTCGGTTTGCTCGCACAAGGCGTGCTAGCGCCCTCAACAGACTGCCCTTCCCAACGTGTGCGAGCACACAAGGCTGTGCTTGCACACAAGTTGTAAAACTCCATTGGTCATGTGCGCACAGGTTGCGCCAGCGCTCTAAACAGAAGCCAGTCCCCTGTGTGTGCGTGCGCACAGGTTTAAAATTTTACACCGAATGTGCGTGCGCACATACCAGAAATCACAAAATTCTTCAACTTGACAGAATTTCAGATTTTGACACCAAACTTTGAATGATCAAAACTTCCTCTACAAAAATTCAAATTTTACAAACTTTATATCGATTTGAAGAGTTTTCAATGAATTTTAATTCTAAACAATTTCAACAAAATTTGAAAACTGAGGCATAAGTTATGATCCATCAAAATTCACCAAAATACCCCCCCTTTTTACCAAAATTCCACAAGTACTCAATTTTCCAAATTCTCAAGCCGCATCCAACCAAAACAATACCAAACTCCAATTTACAGTACAATCCACCCTCTTGGGTCATAATTCACCATTCATACCAATTTTCCACCCACATTTCTATATCATCAACCCCAACATCATATATATCACATTAAAACATCTTTTAATTCACACAATCATCCATCATCATTATATCATTCACAATCATCATAATTAACTCATGCAACCTCAATCTCATTTTCCAACATAAATGTATCAACATTAACAATCACAATTCATCATAATAGCCCAAAGCTCATCAATTCATCATGCATCATATCTCAATAATTCTAACAACCAATTTAATTCAATCCTATCCTATGGGTCACTAACCTAAGTGTCCAGAAATATTATATACTACATAGAGAAAACTGAAATCATACCTTAGGCCGATTTTTAATATGCCAAAAACCCGAAATTGAGTGCAACTCAAGCCTCCGATCACAATCCCAGCTACCAAACAACTCCAACAAGCACCAACAAGCTCCAATAATTGCCAATAATCACAACCTCAAGCTATAATACACATGAATCATAAATAATCAACCTAGGGCTCACCATAATCAAAATTTCACAAGAGTTCAAGACCTCTTATCTTGTCCAACAGTTTGGAAGCCAAAAACCAATGCTAATCAAGGGTTAGAGTGTACCTAAACACTCAAAATCATAAAATCTCACTTAATTCGAAACCCAAAAACTCGAAATTCTTAGGGTAGAAAACTGGGAAAAGAATCTCGAGAAACTTACCATAAGGCTTAGCTAGAAGTGATGGTCTCGACAAGAGTTTCGCGTAGCCACAGACGGCACATGAATCGGAGGACCGTAGCTCGAGATATCGCGGATTGAAGTTGTAGGTGAATAGTGACTTTGAAAACCCTCACTCTCTTCTCAATTCAGCAGCTCTCCCTCTCTTGAATGTGTTTAATGAGCTGAAGGGTTCATTAATGGACCTATTTATATGTTGGGCTTGGGTCCAACTTGGGCTCGGTCCAACCCGTTAGAGTTTTAAGCCCGTTTGACCCGACTTTGGACCAAACCTATAAAATTAACGCCCAGTTTTCGACTTCTAATATTTTTTTTTCTAAGGTTTTTTACTGTTTTAACTTTTTCTCACACAATACTGGCAGACTTGAACCGGTTCAACCAGTTCGACTGCTGGTTCATGATTTTTCACGGTTTTTTGCAGAAAATACATTTTCTGACTCAGAAAAATGTACTGAGTGCAAAAATCATATCTAAATCCTCAATTTCTCATTCCAAACTTTTGAAAGCTATTTTGGGAAATATTAATTAACTAATTAGGCAGTTAATTAGTTGCGGTTCTTACAGAACCCCTCATCAGTCTCCCAATAGACGTATAGTACCTTCTTAATGTTCGAGTAGAGCCAAATAGTGAGGTGGTCGCGTTGCTCGTACACCTTCCAACAACTGCTGAAGCCGCCTAGCCATCCGATAGTCGAGGATCTTCCTGAGCATGAGATCGTGAGTCCTGCTCCATATAAATTTTTTTCTATAGAAAGAACATTTATCACGAGTTGATTAAAATTAAATACATAATTAAATAAAATAGAAAATATAAACTAAGGTTTGAATATGTTGAGTTTTTACCGCTCACTTATGAAACCAGCACTCTCTAACTTCAGTTGGAATCTTCTTGTAGCTCAGCCATGGGTGGGCGTACATCAACTTGATGACATTAGTACACTCTGTGTACTTGCATTGTTATTTGATGCAAATCTATCAGTGAAAAACTTAAGATTAGTAGTTTACTAAAAAGTTATTTGAAGTAATCTATAAACTTCAATTATATTTATATTTTTTTTTTACAAATTTTGGTTTTCATCTATAACTAGAATGTGCCAAAAATTCTATCCATAAACAATTCACTTAAATATCAACATCTATCAACAATCAACAAATAAGAATCAAGAATCAAGTAGTAACATCCATCAATCAACAATAAGCAATTGAATTAATTAAAATTAGTAGTTTCATCTATATGTCATTATATTACTTAAGCAGTAATATCTATAATAATCAAGAATTATCAAACACAATAAGCAGTTCAAACCTACTAATCTAAATCAAACCTATCTTAACAACTTAAATCCACTAAAATTAGAAAATTGAGTATAATTAAATTAAATTGACTAACTAAAATAGTTTGCATATAAAAGACTTAAAATAGTACTCATGCTGAAGTCTCATCAGGTCAAATCGTCATCCGTACGATGAGAGATGGTAGAGGGGTATCTAGTTGGGATCTGTGAGAGAATTCTAACACTGCAGTGTTTGTTGTTAGAGACGACATCATCGAGATAGTGCGCTGGTGAGTGGATAGAGGTAGTGGAGAAGTCCACTCTGATAAAGCAGACAGACGACTTCCTGGTTGCAGGGGTGGCACAATAATAGAAGCCACACAGTTGGGGTTAGGGACTATGATGAACGACTAGTCTTTGTGTACATTTATATTATTTGAAAAATATTTTGGCATAACCTCCCCTAAAGTTGGACATATATCCACCTTTACAGTTTTTACAAATCCAACCAACCTCAATCATAAATTAAAACTTAAAAACAGCCACAACATATCCAAAATAACTTAATCAGTTATCTAATTAGTTGAGTTTAACTACTTAGGTGTTTTAATTTGTTCATCATCAAACCAATAACTTAATCAACAACACCTCAAAACATGTTTTAATTAGAATTAGAAGAAATTAGAACGAAATAACGAAGATGAAATTATAATAATAAATCAGAACCAAAATAACGAACACAAAATTATAATAACAAATCAGAACAAATTAGAACCAAAATTATAAACAAATCAGAATTTATTCCTGTTAATAAAAAAAGAAAAGTTCATAAGCATTACCCGAAGAAGAGCACCAATGCTGAGAAGAAGAGGGTGGCGGCAGCAACAGAGGTAGAATCTCGCAGCAGCAAATGTGACAACGAAAACGACGAACAACGCCAAAGAAGGAGGGGGTTGCCGGCATTAGAGGCGGCTTTCGAATAGATGAGAGGGGTAGAGAGAGGGTGGAGGCCAAAGGGTTAGAAAGAGAGAGAAATTCAAATAAGGAAAAAGAGGGTCCACAGTTCAAATTTAAGACACAATTACTGTCAAATTTACCAACGAATAAATCCGGCAGTAATATATTGCGGGTTACCAAAATGCAACGTTCCACTAAGTGGGTTTACCTATTTTTCTCGTTTTTTCTCGAATTATTATTGTCAAAATTACCATCGAAAATGGGAATCCGCCGGTAATATTTTGACATGACGAATTTGATGCCTACCGCCGGTAAAAATGTTGCTATTCTACGATGATAAATTCGATGGTATTTAGTATTTTTCTTGTAGTGAAAAGAAGAATCACTCATAAATAAAAAAATAAAACACCACAAAAAGAGAGAAATCACATCACTAAAATGATTAAAGATACAAAATCATACAAAAAAACTTAGCAAAGCAAATAGAGATAAAGAGAATGGATGAGAAATCAGAGTCTACACCCATAAAAAAGAAGGTCAAGCACTATAAAAATAAATAAATCACACCACTAAAGTTATTGAAGATACAAAACTATAAATAAAGCTAAAAATCAGCAAAGTAAATAATGAGAAATGATGTTTGGAAGGGGAAGGGGGAGGGGACGAAAGTCTACCAACTCTTCTATTAGCATTATTTGAGTAATAATAATATTACTAGAATCATGTGTTATAGTGTTAGAGAATCATTAGAATCAATTTAGATCAATTAGTATTATTTATATTTATATAGCATATATGTATATTAATTGTAGTATTCTATGTCTTTATTACTTTGATTCATCTAGCACCTATAAATACCCCTTGTACATTGTACATTTCAACACACTGAATAATACACAGAAATATTTTCCTCAGCTTGGTCTTTTGTTTCTAACATGGTATCAGAGTGAGCCTTAATCTTGTATATCCATCTACTGCCCACAACTTCCTGATCAGAAGGAGGATCAACCAAATTCCAAGTGTTTGCTTTTTCAAGTGTCTGTATTTTTTCCTGTATTGCTTGTTGCCAATTTGAATTCGTGGAGGCTTCTCCGAATGACTTAGGTTCATGTTGATGAAGAATAGTAGAAAAGCAATGATAATCAAGAAGATAAGGAGGTAGATTCCTTACCTAGAAGAATGAGTGGGAGGAGGAGGCATGACGGTAGGAGCGGGATCGCCGTCCAGTCTGGAATCATCGGGAGATGGAGAAGGCGGAAGAGAAGGGGCCTCGAGGGATAGACTTGGGGTAGACCCTGTAGTATCATCACCAGGAAAGAGATCAACATTTGAGTTAGTAAAAAACGGTGGCGAAGTAGAAGGAATGGACTCAAAAGAGGAAAAACTAGAGAACATGTGATGCTCCCAGAAGACAACATGACGAGATATACAAATGCGACGAGAAAGAGGATCCCAACAATGATAACCCTTATGTTCAGAAGCATAACCAAGAAAACAACACATGCGAGCCCGAGGTTCAAGCTTATTATGTTCTTGAGGCTGAAGAAGAACAAAATAGACACAACCAAAAACACGGAGAGAACTGTAATCGGGAGAAGTACGATAAAGGTGCTCAAAGGGAGTAGTGTTACCAAGAACAGAAGAAGGGAGTCTATTGATAACATGAACAGCAGTGAGAGCAGCTTCACCCCAAGCACGCTCAAGACAGGAAGAGGAAATAAGCATTGCACGGACAGAATCAAGAATTTGACGGTGTTTACACTCAGCTCTGCCATTTTGTTGAGAGGTACCAGGACAAGAGATTTCGGACAAAGTACCATGTTCAGCGAGAAACTTTAAAAGTTTGGACTCACGATATTCCAAAGCATTATCACGTCTGAAAATTTTAATGACCTTTGAAAACTGAGTACGAACCATATTGGCAAAGTTAATATAAATCCGAGGTAACTCATGAAGATTAATCGTCAAATAAATCCAAGTAAAACGTGAATAATCATCAATAAAGACTACAAAGTATTGACCCCCTCCCATAGAAGCAATGGGAGCGGGGCCCCAAACATCAAAATGAATAAGATCAAAAGGAGAGCTAGCAATAGAGAAATTATTATTAAAGGATAAGGCAGGTTGTTTTGCAGTGCAACAAGAAATGCAATCAAAAGACTCATGTTGAACTTGACCTAAAACACCCGTAGATATAAGTTGACGCGGTTTTCCTAAGGAGCTATGGGTAAGACGACGGTGCCACAAGTGAAGAGTAGATGGAGAGGAAACAGCACAGAGATTTGACGTAGAGGGAACATGAAGATTCTCGAGCTCAAATAAATGTCCGACCTTCTAGCCAGTCCCGATGATCTTTCCCGTCCGACGATCCTGCACACGACAACCAGAAATAAAAAGGTGACATCAAAACCGAGTTCAACAAGCTGACTGACAGAGATAAGATTAAAATTTAATTTTGGAACAAAATAAGTATCAGAAAGATGAATATTGGACTGTGAAATAATCCCGTGATGGGTTGCATGCAAGAGGGAACCATTAGCAGTGTTGATAGATGGTGCATTTGTAGTGGGAGACAACGATGAGAAAGATAACGTAAAGGAGACGTATGATTAAAACAACTGGAATCAAAATACCATTTAGAATTACCTGGAGGGGTGGAAAGAGTGGCAGGGGTATTACCAGAAAAAGAGAGAAATTGCTTAAGAAGAGATTCAATATCTGATGGAGAGACAGAATGTGTGTTGAGAGATGTGGAAGGGGTGGACTCAGTAGCAGCAGCAGCAGTAGAAGCAGGCACATGCGGAGAGCTGTTGGGACGAGGTTGATACTTGTTCTGATCTGATCGTGGTGGTCGAGTAGGACATGTAGCAATCAAGTGACCTGTGAGCTTACAATAATGGCAGAACAGTTTCGGGCAATTTGAGCCAATGTGGCCTTTTTGTTTGCACTTACGACATTCAATAGAGGGACATTCTGAGAAGGAATGCCCATGCTGGTTACAGTTTCGACAGATTTTACCATTTTGTCGGTGGCAGCAAAGACAGTTTCACTTTTAGAATGAAGCAATCCCAAGCGTGTTTCTTCAGACTTACGACGAGGAAGAGCATCGTCAAGACTAGGCAAGGAATTTGGATGAAGAAGAGAAGCCCTGAACGGCTCATAGTCATCAGTAAGTGCCATCAGAAATTGGATGAGACGTGTCCGGTTCCGATAATCCTCATATGCCTTAGCATCAGTGAGATTTTTAAGAGCAGGCTCACAAGAGGTCAATTGATCCCAAATAATCTCCATCTGAGTAAGAAAATCAAAAACTGCTTGGCCACGTTCTTGCTTAAGGCTATGAAGTTCCTTAAGCAGTTGGTACTAATGAGAGAGATCAGAAATAGTGTAACGTTTTGCCAAATGATCCCATACCTCTTTAGCAGTTTCAAAACACCCAAACTGTAAGTGTATGTCATGAGTAGAAGTATTGCGGAACTAAGTGATAATCTGATGATTTTTACTATCCCAATCTTCTAATTTCTCTGCAAAGTCCTTCTCAGCATCCTCCTTGGATTTGGAGGCACCGTCTTTGGATTTGTCAGTCACAGTTGGCTTAACAGAACAGGCAATATCACAAGTCACATATCGCCATAACTTTTGCCCTTTAAGAAATCCTCGCATAGCTTCAACCCAATGTGCATAGTTAGAGCCATTAAGGATAACAGGAATAGGCTGAAAGACATCCGGTTTGTCCATAGTAATAGAAATAATGACAAAAGGAAGAAGAAACTGCAAATTCGGGGCAGAAAACGAAAAAACGGAGTGCAGAATCGAAAAGAGCTCACCAAAAAACTTTAGAGAGGGTCCCGCTTGTCTGTCACATCAGCAGTGATGTCAGTGCCACGTCAGCAGAACGATGACACGTGGCGGTGCCTGAGAGGAGCGACAGGCCACGCTGGCGATGATGTAGAATGCGGGTGGGCAACCAGACCGGGTCGGGTCATTCACGGGTCACTGGAGCGCGAGGATGGCCAGCATCGCGACACGTGGGAGTGCGAGGATCGTGCGATCGACATCAAGATCCAACGGCTGCTGAAAACTGGAGCACAAGTATGGCTTGCGTCGCGACACGTGGGAGCGCGGGGATCGTCCGATCGACACCAAGATCCAATGGCTGCTGAAGCTTCTGGAAGGAGAAACAATGGAGGTGGGCAGCAAGATTCAGACGGTGCGTGAAGGCACGTCCGGGGGCTTCTGGCGTCGATCGTGGCGGCGTTGGAAAGCTGACGAAGAGAAGAACACGATGATGCCGGAGGTGACAAACCAAAGTGTCAGAAACAGAACAAAAAACGAAAACAAAGAGGCACTATCGGAAGAGAAAAACAAGAAGGCTATGAACAAAATTTCATGGAAAAAAAAAACTTTAGACTCTTGATACTATGTTAGAAACAAGAGACCAAAGTGAGGATAAAATAACCTATTTCAAAAACATAAGCCGATAAGAGGTGGTACGCATATAATTAATTATATTTGTATTATGATATCTTATGCAAGAGTTTTTTTTTCGTTTGCGTGACTTTCTATGGAATTTTCACTTTTTATTTTTCTTATATAAAAATTCTTTCTCTTTTTAAAGTTATAGAGATCGAATTTTAAATTTTTTTTGTAAAATCATTTATTTTAAAAGTTTAAGTTGATAAAATAGCTATATAAATTATACTATCTGTAATATATCTTTTTATAAAAACGAAAACTTTTTTCAATAAAAAACGTAATTATATATATATATATATATATATCGAATTATTGTTTCTTTTTTTTTATTTACCTTACACTAAATTTCTTTTTTCTTTAGAAGTAATAAGATTAAACTCTAGAATTTTTTCAATACTAAGTGATATAATAATTTATTCTAAATTTAAATTAATAAAAAAGTATATATAATTAGGACAAATCACATAAAAAAAATGAATTGGAGGACAAAATTACATGAAAAATCTCCTAACACAAAAAAATGTTATGTGTATATATCCTAATTCTATGTAAATCGAAACAAGTTATTTTGATTTATCTTTATTTTATGTAAATTGAAACAATCTAATTTGATTTACTAGGATATCATGTAATTCGAATAAATATGATTTAATTTATATTGAAGGATGTTAAAATATGCAATTTGAATCAACATGATTTGATTTACATTGAGAAAGGTTAATACATGTAATTCAAATAAATAAGATCTGATTTACCTATGTTAATACATGTAATTCGAATCTATATGATTCGATTTACACAAGGAATAGATCATGGCTTTGATTTACTAAGAAAGCAGTGCATATGATTAAATCGAATTGATTTAATTTAATTTACTTAAGGAGCGTGTGCTATATAAATAGGATCAGAGTGTTGAATTGAGGTAAATTCACAATGGCCAGTAAAGAGAGTTTTCTAGTTCTTGTGCACTATAAAGGTACGATTAAGAAAAAAATACGATAGGGTATAAAATTTACTGACAAGGATCCGTTGAGTGTCTTTATTAGAGCTTCTATGAGCCTTGTTGATTTTCAGAATACTATTCTATAGAAACTGGGATGGCAGGGAATGAAACGAATAGAAAAGCTATATTACAGAATTTCGATTTATGTAGTTCGCGATGGGGTAAAGTACGACTCGTTTGTGATAAACAGTGACGAGGATCTTTATTTCACTATCGTCGCCAGTTTTTCGAGGTAAGAATCCCTGAACTATTGGTCAAGTTTGTGGATGTGATCTCTTGCTCAAGAGGATCGAACCAGAATCGTCAATCAGTACCAATAGAAGTAGCCTCCAATTCAACCCATTTTGTTGTGTCTTCATCTCTGCCTGTAATTGCATCTGCGGGAGATTTGGTGGCATCTCCATCTTTCGCAGCTGATTTACATGCACTGCAATGAGATCACGAAACTAGGTGCTAAAATGAATACTCCTGTTATGATTCAGATTTCTGGGACGGTTGGAAAACCGGATAAGGTGGAAGATGTCCTAGGAGATGACGATGATGTGAAGCCCGCCACGATTGATGATGACAGTCATGATGATTAGGGAGGAGTATTTCTATTGGGGCTGGTGGAGCATCGAGTTCGAAAGCTCTGCAGTACCGTCACACTTTTTGACTTTAGATTTGGATGCGATGAGGTTGGAGGGGTTACAAGATGTAGAATCCAGTTTTAGCGCGAGAGATTCACAGGACACCACAGGTCTAGCTGAGTTCTAAATCGGTCAGCAGTTTCAAAATAAAGAGAAAGTCGTCTTATGTGTAAAGACTTATAACATCCGCCGTGGAGTTGAGTACAAAGTGATCGAATCGGATTATGACGAGTACTACGGCAAGTATAAGAAGTTAAGAAATAGTTGCATATGGTTGTTTCGGATTACTTAATCTAATATTTAAGACGTAAATTAAAAAATTAAACTATAACTAAACTTGTAGTGCCTTGTTAATCTAACATATAGAAATTAAATTAAATTTAAATAAATTAAATCAAATTGATTCTTTCATAACCTTCTATATTTAATACCTAATTAATCTAACATTTAAAATCTAAATTAAATTAAATTAAACTTTGATAAAACTTTTAACCTAACTAAACTTCTAAAATTTAAAACTTACAAATTCTAACTAAACCTCATATCACTACTCTAACTAACATTTATTTATCACTCCTCCAACTTGTATTTGTAGTTTTTAGTGTTCTAACAAACTACTAAATCACTACTCTATCTACCATTTGAATTTTAAAAATTCTAATAATACGAACAATCAAATTCTAAGAAACTTAATATCACTAACAATTCTTTATTTCTTAACAAAATAAATTTTATTTACTAACCTTTTCATAGACGCTACCAGCAATATGAGCGACTCTGTCCAATCGATAAATACGATTCAGGTCGTCTTCTATTTTCGCAGTTTGAATCTTGTGGTTTTTTTCCCTAAATTCTCTTTGGGACCACTGTTTTGGGGGTGAGATTTGATTAAATGTAATTCAAAATAAGTGAATTTGAATTGTTTATATAGCCATATATATACTAAATCGAATTCATATGATTCGATTTACCACTACCCAATATTACTATTAAATCGAAGCTATTAAAATTGTAATAGGTAGAGAAAATTTACTATAGGTAGAAAAAATTTAAATTACAATCCACAGTAAATTAAATCTACCAATATCGATTCACAAAAATACCTATTAATTTAAATTAATATGATTCGATTTACTACTACTTTGAATAAATCGATTTCAATCAATTCGATTTATATATGAATGTGATTGAAGACATGTATGCAACATTTTTGTTTTAAGAAATTTATGTAATTTTGTCTTCTAATTCATTTTTTTATGTGATTTGTTCAAATAATTATATAAAATATAAAATCTATAAATAAATATAAAAAAAATTAGTTTTTAATTAATAATAGTCAAATTTTTATTATAAAAATATTTTTTTAAAGTCTCTCTTCTTAAAAAAAGAATTTAAAATTAGCATTGAAATTTAAAATTTAAAATAATTTTAGAAAATGAACTAATATTAAAATAAAAATAATTGATTTCAAATTAAACTGAAGCCCTATATATGTGACAATTATGACAAACGTGCAGATAGTGGGGCCCACATCGAAGGTTGAATGTCTTCTTGGTAAGAGAAGAGACACATGTCAGTCAGCATCCATTTCCAACACACATCCTTGTCTTCACAACAACCATGTTCATGTTACATTCATCTCCTTGATCCCTCTCTCCTTGCTCACTGCAAACCAGACCAACACTACTTTTCTCATCTAACTTGCCTAAGCAAGTAAGAATTAAATAAATAATAATAACATTTAATTCTTATTATTAAAATAATAAATAAACTTCTGAAAATTTACATTTAAGATAAATTAATCTTTAAAAAAATATTAATAAATTTTTTTTAAGATAACAGATATAAATATAAGATTTTTAAATTAGTCTTTATGATTAAAATAAAAAATTTTAATTTGAACTAATTTATTTATATTTATTATTTTAAAAAATTTTATTAATATTTTTTAAGAACTAATATATTTAAAATATATATTTTTAAAAATTTAGTTGTCATTTTACTGTTAAAACTCACTCATTTTAACTCAACCGAAGTTTGTTACTATAGACTATATGATATCTAGTAAAATTCTTCCGACAAATTAAAGTCTTTTACTTTTAATATCAAAATTTAATTTGGACTCAAAACATATATAATTAATGGAACAAAATACCTGTCATCATATATATTAACTAATCCCAAGTAGTTGATATCATACATTATTGAGTGAAAGTTGTGAAATATATGTATATCTTGCAATCTTCTTCAATTCTTCACAATACCCTAGATTCACATATAGCTTTATAGCTAGACCCTGAATAATTCCTTGTCTAATATTTTTGTGATGTTTATAATCCTAAAGATCTAACCAACACGTGCACCACTTTTGTCACTATGCAAAAACCATGACATTTTCTTTAATTTCTGTATTCAATCATTATTCAATGACTTGAACCTAAATAATTCAAAGTCAGGATCATATCACTTCACCCAACTAATAATTTATAAGGGTTGCGCTAATTAACCGTTTAATTATTTTGTTAGTTGATATAGTTTTATTAAATTTATAGTTAAATTTTTATAATTAATTATTTTAATTAAATTCTTATACTATTTTTAATTTTATAATTAAGTCTTTATTAATATTAAAAAAATTAAAATTAACAAAATATTTTTTTATAAATTAAAAATACCCATAATTAAAAATCTTATTAGATTTTTATTACATATTTTTGGATAAATTACTAAATTATTTAACTTTAATATAGTCCCACCGTGAGGTGAAAGTTATTAAATAATTAACGAAATGTCTTATATGACAATAGTACAAGAACAATGTCGATAATTTGGAGAATAAGTACAAGCTCCAGAGACACAAAATCAACCACGAATGCATCAATACATTTATTTATCATTCTTTTTACAATTTAAATGAAATATTTTCTATAGAACTAAAGAAAATGATAAATAAATTTATTGATGTATTCACGGTTGATTTTGTGCCTCTGGTTGTACTGCTGTTATGTAGAACATTCCGTTAATTATTTAACTTTGACCTCATAGTGGGACTATATTAAAGGTAAATGAAACTTTTTTGAATTCAAATAGGACACTTTAAACATTAAGAACCAAAACAGAATTACGACCATAAGGGATCAATTTAGTACTTTATCTATTTCATATTTTAAAAAAATATATTTTATTAATTTTAATATTTTTAATATAAAAGAATTTCATTATAAAATTAAAAATAATGTAAAAATTTAATTACAAATTTAGTAAAACTATAAAAACTAATTAAATAATTAAATCTTAATTAATTTGTGGTTATTATAATATTTTTCTCCTTAAATGTCTTCTAGTCTAGAATTTAAATTTTAGTTGAGTCTATTTGTTATATAAAATGCGATTCAAATTTGTTATACACAAATAAACTAACTATTATTCGACCAATCTAAGTTTGTTTTTTGTAATTATAATCTAACAACTAAAAATCAACCGCAAGTAAATTTATAATGTGCACTGGGAATAATGAATTAATGATGACGCTATATATGTTCCTTAGGAGTTGGAAACATACGAATTAAAAATGTATAACACTAGCTGAAAATGTTGAATATAATGCTTCCTTGTGAGTCGTCTTCCATATTATACATTTAATTATTATGAATATTTTTTTCATCTTTGGTTCGGATTTGCCATCCAGGTATTCACGACTTCAAGAAAGTGTGACCCTTATTTTATCGTTTTGTGATTAGTTCTTTTAAAATCTGATCCCATTTTATTTAATTTCTATTTCTTTATATACGTCCGTGTAATATTTTTCTCAATTTCTTTAGTTTTTTTTTTTCTTTTCAACTTTAGAACTACATTTTAAAATTGTAAAAAAAAAAGGTATAAGTTTTTTTTAATAAAAATTAAGTTGCTCGAAATCTAAAGCCATTAAATACATAAAAAATTATATTGGTTTTTTTTGTATTCTTAACTTAACGAATACTGGTTAAAAGGTTAAATTTTTCTAAAATAATAAAATTAGTAAAATAAAAAGAAAACGTCTAATTACTCTTAAATTAAAAGAGTAAAATTCATAATAAAAATGATAAATTTATAATAGTAAATTTTTATTTTACTCACTTGAAAGAAACTCTTTTCCTAGTGAATATTAGTACTAACTTCTTTCTTTTATTTTAAAATTCAAAATAATTTGTTTAATTAAGCATTAAGAAGAGTGTAATTAGTACAGCACGAAACACAACAGGGTTGGTGCTGACGTGGAATTGTGCTGGTGTGGGACCCACAAGAGATGGTAAAAAATAAAGAATAGTGCCACTCGTGCGGTGTCTTGCATAGGGTATCATATAACAAAAACATTACATTATCATAATCAGGTGCCATTATTATGAGATAATATATTTTTATGTTATATTATTTTTATATATATTATTTCATCATTCGTTTAATGCAAATTGTGATATTAATAAAAGAGTTTAACCGACAAAAAAACGGAAAATGCTATGTGGAATTGGAGAGATACACTCTCCCTAAGTATTGTTGATAATTGTTTTCAAATTTTAGTTATAATTATTTAATTTTTAAAAAAGGACCTACTTGTTAATTATTAATTGATAGCTTCATTTTTTTAAAATAATTGTTATATATTATCAGCTCAAAAAAAAAAAAAAAACTCATGTCATATTATTATTTTAATGATAAGTATGTTGAATTTCAAACGAAATTTATTTGAGATTCATAATTTTATAATAAATAGTGGATATTTATTATTTTTCTGAGGTATATTATACATTAAATTAAATTGAGTAGTTATCATAAAATATTAGTAATTAAAAAGATTAATAAATTCTTAGAAACTTCATTTATTTAGTGATAAATTTTAATTTAATAATAAAAATTAATAAAATCTAATATCTTCATAAAAATGGATTAATTGACAAAGTGTGCTTGTTTAATTTTTTATTTGGGAGAATAAGCAGTTTTCTATCTTCCAAGTTCAATATATCAATCATAAATTTTTCATAAAATATTTTCTAAATTTAATTATGTTCTTTATAGAAAATTATATCATTTTTTTACGTAAAATATTAAAACGGAATTTTATTTTGTTATCTAATATTTAAATATTAATTTAATCACTAATAAACGCCCTCAAAATGTGTACTATATATGTGTTCTAAAAATAGTTTAAAACGTTTAATTTGAATTTAACACATATCATGATATCAATACACCATGTATTAGTATTTGATGAGAAAACGGAATTTGAATGAAGTGATTACATATAATAGCAATATAAAAAACGCATACTTTATAAATATACCTGCAATGTTATATTCCTCGATGAATTTACTAAGCATATGAAACAATAAACTATGTATTTCATCAAACTTTTTCCTTAGCATTTCGATTATTGAAATTTGCACTGTCCCCCAATGGCTTCTTCATTGGGGTGCAGCGATGATGTGTGCAATACTTAATAATTAATAATAACTAATTTTGTGTTTAGCAACAACTATTTCATGTAATGGGTAAATGAACTAAATTAATACAAAATTAAAAAATAAAAAATAAAAAATGTTCAAATTTAGAAGGGACCATTATCACATTAAATGTTTTTAAACTAATTTAATAGTTTTTTAATAAAAATATACACTATTTTTTAATATTTTAAATTTGTATAAATTTTGTATAGATTTTTTCTTTCTTATTTATCTTATACTAATTTTTTTTAAATTAATAATGATCGAACTCTAAAATTTATTCTAATCGAAAGAATTGATTCCTAAATTATTTTTAATTAATTTTTTAATATGCGTATTAGACAAATAAAATTTTAATAAATTTTATTATAAAATAATCAGAGAGTTACCAAAAAGTTTATAAGATAATCAGATTATAAAAAATATAATTTAGTGAGATAAATTAATCTTTTTTTAAGATGATACAAAAATTGATCTGTCTAATAAAAATAATTTTTTTTGAATGTTTAAAAAAACAAAAATTTATCAAAAACTAAAATATCTTATCTAAAATTTTTTAGAAATAAATTTGGATGTTTAATCAAATTTTAAATTTTTGAATATATTATCCTGCCATCATATACGAGCCACAAACTAATAAAAATAGAAATAAAAAAATATTATGATATATAGCATATGGATGAGTCCTGTACGTAATAACATAAAAACATGAAGAGGTCAACAATTGAGTCTAAATTAAACTTCTCTCCATATCAAATGCATCAGCTTGAGTGGAAGCAATAAGAATACATGCTTCCCTGTACTCATAAATAAAATAAATTAAAAAATTAAAAAAATTGAAGGATTCCTCTTCCAACTTCCAATGCACATTATTATTAGTTGCGAGACACATTTTCACCTGTAAAGTGTATCCATTTTCTCTCCCTTTTCAAAACATGATAATTATTATTTAATTAATAGTAGTAAAAATAAATAAACTCAAAACAGATTCCAGCTTTACATATACACACACACAAAATGTGAAAATTTTCCGTACAATTTGTGTCTCTTTTTTTTTATTAATTTATGGATTGTACTTTTTATACTTATTTATTTTAGGAAGAAAAAAATATGTTGGTGGGGGCATTATTTGTTTTGGAAGAAATTTTAAATATTTTTAGAATATTAATGTTTCAATAGTTTTAGTCATTAATTTCAATTATAATATATATATCTAATATTAATTAAAATTTATAATTAAAATTATTAAAATACTATTATTCTAAGAATATTTTAAAAAATTTCTCTATTTTGTGTCAACTAAAAACTTAATACGTATACCTGTGTGACATCTTCTCTGCCTAATTAACAAACAAACTTAGGTAATTAAACTTATGATTTTAGGGTTTAGGGTTTAGTAATTTTAGAAAAACTAACTCAAGGTGTTTTGAATTGGAAGAGCTTATCAATTTTTTTTTTCTTCTCTGTTTCAAATGATACCGACAAATTCGTACAGGAAGTTGCACATAATTGGATCCAAAACCTGCTCTTCATAATTGAATGTTATGCAATGAGTAATTAACAATTATTTTTTGTACAAAGGACATAATATAAATCAGTACTTTATTGTTTAATTATCATCATCAGCACTATAATAACGGGCGATAAATAATTACATAACATATACTGTATAAAATTAAATTATGCCAATTTGAATTAAAATAGTAGTTTAATTTCTCGGAATCATCTAATGGATATTAAAATCAATGTGTTTTTGTGGTGATCCACTTTAGGGTCATGCGACATGAAGTGGAGAAAGGATCCTAGTATTATGTGTTATGTATGTCAATCATTTTGAGTTCACGTGCCTCCATTAAAGGGAAAAAAAATACTTAGACATAACGAATTCTTAATATACTTTGTAGTATTTATGCTATTTACTAACATATCTTTTTAAGATTTTGCTAATAATTTACTTAAACACTCTCTATTAAAAATTAAAATTTTTTTTTTTTGAAATCCAATGAAATATGTTGATTTAATTATTATCATTATAATACGAAACTTAAAAATAATATATACTTTTAATTTTACCATAAAAAAAATTAGTTTTGAATCTTAGAAAGCAACTCTTCTTATTAGAACAAGATATATATATATATATATATATATATATATATATATATATATATATTTCTTATTATATTCTTGCAATCAAATAATAGTCTTATGGATAGTTAATGAATTCAACCTATAAAAATACATTGTAATAATTTTAAAAAACATATATACAATTAATTGAAACCTTCTATATGCATGTCTACTAAGATTGTTATGATTAATTAACTTAAGGGATTTTTTTTCTCTTAAAAAAGGGCATGCATTAGTGGCTATTAGGATTTTTTTTTTTAAAAATATTTATAAATTATTTAACTGGTATTTTTAGGGTTAGCAAACCCAATAATAATTAAATAATAAATCCAATCCTGTTGGTGTGTAATGTCTTTTTGTTTGCCTCCTAATTAAGCACTGTTAGCTTTGCCATTGCAAGTGGCCAACAAGTATATGGATATGACACAAAACCATTCATCTTTGTGGGATAATAATAATGACATTCAGAGAGGACATTTATTCATGAAGGCATAGGGCTAAAACGTTCAAGTTTTGGTGAATGGTGTCTAATGTACACTTGGATCTCCATAATTGAAATGGTTCCTATAGGACGGTCCCTTCAAATCATATCTAAATGAATATATTTATAATAATATGCTAAAATTTTGTTTTACTAGCTCATAGAAGTTTATACAGTAGTTTAATTCATATATTCATGTGAGGTTAATTAATACGGTAGGGTTGTAAGTATTTTAATTAGTGTTTGTTTGGGTACTATTATTTTGATAATAAAAAATATTTTTTTTATTTTTTAATGTATTTGACAAATTTTTAGTAGTAAAAATAAAAATATTAGAAAATAAAAAAAAAACATTTTTTTAAAAAGTTACTATTTACATTTTTTCTAAAAAGATCTTTTTTCTTTAAAAAATAGATATTTTTACATAATAAATAAATAAAAAATATTTTTATATTGTTATACCCACTAATTGATAAATAAAAAGATATTGTTGCATGAGATATTCAAACATAAAATTACTTTTATTTTTTCATAAAATTTTTTAAAATAAGATAACTCGAAAAAAGATTTTTTTTTTTAAATTCATCCAAACAAGTCTTTAGTTTTGTAGCGATTTGAAATCGCTGCAAATTTCATTTAAAACCGCAGGTATTTTGGGTAACTTTTGTAGTATTAGAGGAAAATGATTGAAAAACTTTATTATTCTCATAAGACTTTAGTCCAGTTGAATAAATTCCTAATACAAAATTCAAATGACATACATTGTTGGATTAATTGGGATAAAAGAAGGAAAAATAGTTGATTAAGAAAAAGTAGTTTACTTTATTTCCTTGCTTCATCACTTGATTTGGAGGCACTTCAATGATGTAATATTCATTGTATAGTACTAGCATTGTCAATTTTTTGTCATGTAATTTCTCTAGCTAGGTAGCATGATTCTATATGAACTACCTTTATTTTTTATTCCTAGTAGCTAATATAATTAGGAGTTTGGATAATTTAAAACTACTAATAACTCATTTAATTTAAAGAGAGAAACACCTCTCTTTTTTAAGTGGTGTAATACCCTAGTATTTTTTAAACTAGGCATAAGTCTTATTTAAATTATATTAGTTGTTGATACTTAGATTTTAAAATTTTAAAATAGAATCGATATATAAAATAAGGGTAAAGTATTAAATTGGTTCTTTATATTTGGACGTAATCTTGTTTTGGTTCTTAAAGTTTAAAGTGTCCTATTTAAATCTAAAAAAAGTTACATTTAATTTCAATTTAGTTCCATCGTGAAATTAAAGTTAAATAAATAACGAAATGTCCCACATAACAGTAGTACAAGAACAAGGTCGATAATCTGAAAAATAAGTACAAGCTCCAGAGGCACAAAATCAACTGTGGATGCATCAATATATTTATTTATTATTATTCTTTTTAGTTCTATAGAAAATATTTTATTTAAATTGTAAAAAAAATGATAAATAAATGTATTGATGCATCCACAGTTGTTTTTGTTCTTCTAGAGCTTATACTTGCTCTTCAGATTATCGACCTTATTCTTTTACTGGTGTTATGTAGGACATTTCATTATTTATTTAACTTTGATCTCACGGTGGGACTAAATTGAAGCTAAATGAAACTTTTTTGGATTCAAATAGCACACTTTAAACCTTAAGGACCAAAATAAGATTACGCCCAAACGTAGGGGACTAATTTAACACTTTACCCATAAAATAATTTATAAAAAAAATAGTGGATAAATAATTTTTATTTTTAAAAGTCATTTAAAATAGTGAGAGCTTTAATCATTAGAATCATTACTAGTTGAAAAATATAAGTGAACATAGCGATACTAATGCAGAAAATAGGCATACTAACACTACAAGAAAAGTGTTGAGTGCTGTCGGAAATATAGTCGAATTTAGCATCGACCTGTGCCGGCGGACTTAGCGTCGATTTTTCTGACAGAAAGAAGGAGAAATTCGTCGTCAAGAAAGATTACCGTCGGAACAGCTTTTCTGTCGCTAAAGCCGACAGTGATTATTGGCGTGAAAACGTAACTCACCCGCGCCAATTTTACCGTCGGATTTTCCGTTGATATATTCTACAGGTATCACAGTTTAGTGAAGCATGTCATTTTGGTAACTTATAATCCACCGATAAATCTGACGGTAAAATTGGAGTAAAATTCAAACACAAAACCCTTCTTTCTTACTTTTGCGAACTCTCTCTCTCTCTCTCTCTCTCTCTCTCTCTCTCTCTCTCTCGTCTTCTCTCTCCCTCACCGTCGATGCTATCACCATCGCGACCGCCGGGAGCATGTCATCCTCGTCATCCTCGTCACCATCTGGAGCACCCTTTGTCACTGTCGCTGTACGTTGTCGTCGATTTTGCTGCTATTGCTGTCTCTGCTGCGTCTTCCGCTGCAGTTGTCGTCACTACCGCTTCTGTCACCACCACGTTAAAGAGACCCTGCAATCACTATCATCAGATTTATTGTTGGTATGATTGCTTTATTTTTTCAAATTATTTTGTGAGTTTAGTATTTTTGTTAGGATTTTTGTTAAATCAATGGTTAAATTTGTTTAATGAAGTGTGTGATTAGGAGTTGTTGTGTTAATTTAATGTAAGTAAAAATTAAATAATGTTAGGGTAAGTTAAGTACAATCAGATTAAGAATGCTTGAGTTGTTGGAAGATTTTAGTTGAGTTTAGTGAATGAGTTTATTTCAATTGCATTAAACTTATGGCGCTTATTTTTGTGATGCCTGATGTTAGTTTGATGAAATTAGAATTAGATTTTAATTAATTGGAATAATGAATTTTACTTTTTCTTTCAAATTAGTTTTTGAATTAGTTTCAACTTGTGAATTTAATAAGGTGTCTTTTTTATTAGGACGGTGCTATTTTCTCTTAGATCAATTAGAGTTTACTTTTTTTTGTTGTCTACAGTAATATTTTAGGTTAGTTTTCTATCTCTGAATATAATGATTTGTTTAAATTTTATGTTGGACTTACTTTTTCTAGGATAGAGTTTTAGGATGGAAGTGAGAGAAGGTTGCGTAGTGGTGCCTCCTCGAAAATCTTGTTCGCTGAAAAAATATGGAGATATAAGGGTTGCACACTAGAACGGTTAGGATTTGATATTTTATTAAATGTGTGTATGTTATAATTTATGCCTGCAGCTGTTTTTTCTGTGAATCTATTTGATGGATGTCTTTGAATTAAGGAGAAGTTCTTCCGAATTATCATTAAATTGTTCAAAATATGTTTGGTTTGTCAGAAAATAATAATTGTATTTGGCGGAAAAGTCTAATTGTAAAGTACGCTCTGCCAAATTTCCTAAAAATTTTAATAATAAATTATGTTATTGATTGAATACTAGGGTGTGTATTGCAATATGATTCCAAGTTGTTGTCTATGGATGTATGAGAAAGATAACGGTGGACAAGGGGAGGGGATTTTAAAACCTGAATTCTTTGAGGAGGGCTGACGCGTTTGTTGCTTATGTCTTCAACATGAAACCGTTTAGGTCTGAAGGGATATCTAGGTGTTCGTGTCATATGTGTCAGCTGACTAAGTTGTTAGGACCTTTGAATATAACGCTTCACCTCTACCGTAATGGGTTTAAGAAAGTGTATTAGATATGGACGGAATACAGAGAAGTAGACGAGTAGGAAATCAACCGGTCTGCCTCGAATTTGAATAAGTTTGACGGTCAATTAACAAGGGTTCGGGTAGTGAGAGAACTATATATGGAAGAAATAAATTGGGAGGATAACCAATAGTGATACAACAAGATGGTGTTTGATGCAATAGGTGTTATAGAGTTGGAAGAGGCTAAACAAGATCCTAATTCAGAGGCAAACAAATTTTATCATCTGTTAGAATCTACCGCAAAACCTTTGTTCGAGGGGTGTATTCATCTAGAGTTGTCTGCATGTGCTAGAATGATGCGTATTAAGTTGGAGTCAAATCATACCCAATAGTCTTTTAATAAGTGGGCCACCCTTTGTAACAAACTGGTACCTCTCAAGACCACTGGCATCCCCCGGAGCCACTACGAAGTAAAGAAATTAGTTTTAAAATTGGGTCTAAATTCGATAAAAATTGATTGTTGTTGAATGGTTGTATGTTGTATCATAAGAGGGATATAGGCCTAACTAAATGTAGATTTTGTTGATCACCGAAGTTTCAAGCCAAGAGAGAACAGATTGGTAAACGGTAATTAAAGAGAATTCCAATGAAACATATGCACTACTTGCCCTTAATTTCTAGGCTTAAACGATTGTATGCATTGATGAGTTTGGCTCCTCACATGATCTGGCATAATAACAACAAAAGAGATGGTGGAATCACGACGCACCCATCAAGGAAGAAGCTTGAAAGAATTTTGATCGGGTCCATCTAATTTCGGTAATGGGTACTCTTGTTGGCCTGTAGTGGTGACACTTTATAACCTGAGTTCCGAAATGTGCATAAAAGACCCATACATGTTCCTAACTTGCATCATACCTGGTCCTAGCAATCCAAAGACCAAAATAGATGCCTTCTTGCAGCCCTTGGGGGATGAATTAAAAGAGTTGTAGATCCATAGTGTAGAAACATATGATATCTCGACGAATACAAACTTTCAATTGCATGCTGTGTTGGTATGGATCATTAACAACTTTTCTGCATATATATGGGATGTTGTCAGGTTGGTCTGCTTAGGACAGAATGGCGTGTCCCATTTGTATAGAAGATATAAAGACATTTTAGTTAACGAATGGCGGTAAAAATTCGTGGTTTGATTGTCATCAAAGATTCCTCAACATGGATCATTCTTTTTGGTGCAACAAGGCCTCATTCAAAAAGAATAAAACTGAACAAAAAGTGGCACCCATTAGGTTGGGTAGTAGGCAAGTTTGGCATCGTGTCAGTAGAATCCTAAGGATCATCGATAACGGGACAGATTTGAGACCTCCAGGATATGGCAGGGAGCATAATTGGACTAAACAGAGTATATTTTGAGAGTTGCCTTATTGGAAACACAATTTAATTCGACATTATCTTGATGTGATGCACATTGAAAAAAACGTATTTGATAATATCATGCACATAGTAATGGACAACGAGCAAACAAAGGATAACGATAAGGCTATGTTAGACTTGGTGGACATTTGTAGGTGGCCAGATATGAACTTAAAAAAACTTGAGAACAGGTGGTGGGCTAAACCAAAGGTGGTGTTCGCTCAAACGAAGGACAGTGGATTAGAGGATTGAGGTTTCCTAATGGTTATGTCTCTAACTTGAGCAGGTGTGTAAACATCTCATAGGGTAAGCTTGCTGGGTTGAAGAATCATGATTGTCATATCTTCATGGAGTCTTTGCTTCCAATTACGTTTAGAGAATTTCCAATCAACATCTAGAAACTCCTCACAGAAATAAGTAAATTCTTTAGGGAGTTATGTACTATGAAACTTTGCATTAATGATCTTATAACCATGGACAAGAATATTTCTATCATACTTTATAAGTTAGAGAGGATATTCCATCCATCTTTTTTTGACGTTATGGAATATTTAGCAATCCACCTACCGTACGAAACAATACTATGTAGGTGGTCCAATTTAAGTGGATGTACCCATTTGAGAGGATGATTGGTTCATTCAAGAACACCATAAAGAATAGAGCTCGGATTGAGGGTAGCATTTGCGAAGTATGCCTAGCTAAGAAAACATCTACATTTTACTCATTCTATTTTCAGCCTCATGTTGAGTCACGTAGAATAAAGGTTGGAAGGAATGATGAGAGGGGAGAATCCTCGTCAAGTGGAACAACATATCCAATCTTTTCTCTGGAAAGAGCTACAATGGATGCAGGCAGTGGCTACTAGTTAGAGTAGAAGAAAATCAATGTGCATATGCTTAACTGTGACCATATTTTATCCTACCTCATGTGAGTTTTTTAAGTCTTCATAAATATTGCAATCAGTAAGATACTAACTTCTTCATCCTATTCTATCATATAGATTATTACAAGAGACAAATCATGATACCTCATTGAACAATTTTTCACATTGATTCAGAGAATACGTCAGCGTGCATCTAACTGACACAACAGATTGACAACTAGTTGTATTTAGTTGGGGTCTGATGAATAAGAGAACAAGCTACCCGATATACAATGTTAATAGATATCGGTTCCATTCTTTACAGTGTTCGATTGGAAATAAAACAGATAACACCGAAGTTTAAGTTCGTGGGGATTCAAGCGATCCTCATTTTGATTGGTTTGGTGTGTTGCGTAATATAATTCAATTAGAGTATTTCTGTCGCACTACGTACAAAGTGTACATGTTTAAATGTGAATGGTATGATTCAAGTTCGTGACAAGGAACATGAAAGCACAAGGACTACAATATCACTGAAGTTAATGTAACTAGAAAATATAGGCACTATGATCCTTTTATTCTATCTCAAAATGCACAACAGATATACTATTTGTCTTATCCGAGTTCATGCAAGTCTAGTTGGGTGGTTGTGGTAAAGACTAAGCTAAAAGGCCACATCGTGTCTGATAGGACAGAGAGTCAAGAACCTTACCAGATTAATGACCCAACTCCTTCAAAAATGCTGGTTGATGTCGGTGATTTGATCACCCTTAGGTCAATTGTTATAGATGATGACATCATTGACGACCTTGGAATAGATGACGATGCACTACCACTAGAGGACGATGATCTTCAAGAAGAAGACGAGGTCGATAATGACGAAGAAGAGGGAGACGAGTTCGATGATTAGGAAACTACCTCGGAAGAGGAGGATGGTGAACCAAAGGAAGAAGATGATGAATCTGAATAGGATTGATGTAAATATAGTTCTATCTTATGTATTTCTTTACCAAACTTTGAGAAGAATGTAATATAATTAGCATTGTTTCAAATATTTCGATTACCAACATTCAGTATTTTTAATTTGTACATATAATACTTCACATCAGGTTTAAAAGTATTATTTCAATTATTACTTATCGAGGTACATTATAAATGGACAGAAAAAAATTATTAAAAAAAATATTTACTGTCAGAATTACCATTAGAATATACCGACGGTAACAGTCCAGCTAATTTTCCAAAAAAAAAATTAGAACAGATATTTCCGTCGGTTTTACCATCAGATTAATCCTCCAATAAGGTGGCACGAAGCTGTATGCTTTGGCGCCAATGTTACCATCAAAAATTTTTCGACGATAAGTTGCAACAGATTTCATTTTCTTGATATCTATATTCCGCCGCTAAATCTGATACAAATTACCGTTGGACGCATAAATCCGACGGTAATTTATTATGGCAAAGTTTTTTCCATCGGATAAATTCTGACGTAAAATCTGACTGTAAACAGTGTACTATCAGATTTTATTCATTTTTTCGACAATACTCAATATTTTTCTTATAATTTAAACTATAAAGGCAAAAATAATGGCAAGCTTTACTCGTATTAAATAATTATATAAACAAAAAAATAAATATTATAGCCACAATTGTAGTCACTCAATAAAGATAAAACAAGACATACAGAGAATTCTAATTCTCTCATTTTGCATAGCTATGCCTAAACAATCGCCTATTCTGATCTTCATCTTTAGTATGAATTTGAACAAGTACTTAATGTTCTGTATCTATGTCTTTAATATCCGCTCCTAATCATCTTATAGTGTACTGGTCTTTTCATCTCAATCAAGTAGCGTATTCTTTCGCATCAAGTCGTTCTTGAAGATGGTACGGGGAGAGGGGTGAGAAACAAAAGTTTTTCAGTAGTTTATCTATATGGTGTCATTGTATTTATCCCTAGCCACTCCGAGTTTTAAAATAAAAATAATGTTGATGCAATGTTCAATTATTATTTTCAGAAGTCTTTGTTAGTTTGAGTGGTTTGACTTTTAGATGCTTCTCATTTACTTATGTTATGATACATGTGACTCATAACTGAATACCTATAACATTAAAACACACAGAATGCAAACACATGAATCTTGACTTGATTTCTCTTGACATTCTCCTAACTACTTTTTACGTTAAAAGAAAATAATCCTTTATTGATATAAACTCTTATGCGGTGCATGAAATTGACCTTGACTTCTCGTAAGCATTCTTTTAACATTATTTTGATTTTGGAGGATATTGAGCTCAAACTGTGTATAAAATTTATGGGAGTTCCCTTCCTTTACTGAAGGTTCTTATCCCAAAAATTTGTCGATCATCACCTTCTCTTACCGAAGGATCACTTTGATTATCCTGTTTTTAGGGTCTCCTTCCCTTACCGAAGGATCATTTTTTTGGTTCTTTAATGCACATAAGATGATTATTATAATGCTTAATGTGTATACAATAAAGAGATATTATATTATGGCATGTAATGCTAGGATCTATATTAAAAAAATATTTAAAATATGACACATAAAAAAGTAGTATAAGACCCTACCTCCAGTGAAATTTATAGAAATATTATATATATTCCAATGTAAATAAGCACGATTCGTTAAAGAAGAGAGACTTGTTCTATGACTAGACTTTTGTGTATGTTTTGATGTAGGCATGAAACTTTGGTTAATGGATAGATTTCATTCTTCTAAGTACATGCATGAGATTAAGATTTGGAGTGATTACGGTTTTGTTTAAAATCAATAGATCATAGACTATTATTAAAAATAATAGGAAAAACAAATAAACGACAAATTATGATGACTAAAACATCTTACTCGATGAACTCTATAAATATTGAGGTTGCGGAAGATATAAATCCTATTCAAATCTCTGAGTTCATGTTGGTTTATTGTAGAAAAGAAATCTCCATATTCCTAGTCCCCGTAGTTAGTATAGTTCATAAAGGATTATTTTTTGCTTTTTGGTTTTTTTTTTGTTTTCTATTGTTTTGTTATTTAATTCTGCTTACTCTACTTTAGTGTGTTGAGCTCTTTTGTTTCAAAAAAAAAGTATAGTTCATAAAGGATACCTTTGTGAATAATTTGGCGAAAGATTTAGAATGAGAGTAAAAAAGTGAAAAAAAGATAAAGATTTTTTTATAATGAAATGGGGAAAGTATATCAATGACAATTTGTAGAGATAATAAAAGATAGAAAAGATAGGTTACTGAGTATTTTTTGTGTAGAAAAGAATTTAATAGAAAAGAAGGACTTAAATGGCTCTTAGACATGTACAGATTGTATTAGGAGAATCTAACTCATGTTTAGGTGAAATCTTCAATCTGAATCGTTACTTTGTAAGTCCTATAAAATTTTCTACATTTGAAATTTGGAAATAGTCATTATACATAAATCTATAAAGAATTGAGTCAATTTTAAAATGAACTTTGAACGAAGTCAATCGAATAACTGTAGCTTAAGATATTCACAAAATATGATTTGTACGTGAGACTGGTTGGTTACAGTACGATTTTCTATTATGAACTTGTAATAGATTTATCTACCTAATTGAATTTGAATTTAATTTTGTACTAAACTCAAAGAATAAAGCTATTTTTTTATCTTTCATGTAGCCAAAGATAATTCAAATCCAATAAGTATGGAATTAATTAGTTATGACTATATCTTGAAAGGTTGTTTGTTGTCTATTAGGATTTCACTAAAACTAGTGTTTTTATATTTTTCAAATTTTAAATTAGATATGTTAATTTTTTAAGTGCACTATCTACTAATATTTATTATAAAATTTAAATTATTATAAATTTAATTAATTAATTATTCAATAATAAACATAATTAAAAAAATTGACATGTTACAGATGGCTTTTAATAAATTTGTATTAATATTTGGTGCAAAAGTAGTAGTATTAATATTTGGTGCAATTTTCAAAGTCAAATTGTAGTTTTTTAAGAAACTATTTAAGTGTTTATGAAAAAGTTAAAAAAAATTAATTCTCTCATAATAAAAAGTTTTTATCACATTTCTTTTAAAATAAACACTTTTAGAATTAAAAAAATCAAATACAAAATAACTTATTTATAAACTACTTGTAATATAAATATTTATTATTTAAGCTATTTTTTTAAAATGAACTTAATTAAGTAATTTATCCAAATGAAGCAATATTGTAAGTAACTACTCCAAAGGAAATGGAAAATAGCGGCGGTTCTTGGAGTGATTTGCGACAGTTTTAAACCGCCGCGAAACGGAATTCCAGCGGTTTGTTAAGCGTCGCCTATTAGGGAGTGGTAAATGTTAAATGTTTACATAATTTGATATTTTATTTTACTTTCTAATGTAAAATTTTTATTTCAAACTTTGTTTTATGAATACTCTTAGAACACTAATTGGCAAAAATCTTTTTTTAAAAATTTACTAATTTAGAGATTAGAGAACTACTATAGGCACTCAAATAGTGCATATATATTTTCTTGCAAATATCAATTCCCATATATATATATATATATATATATATATATATATATATATATATATATATATATATATATATATATATAGTTTGGTTGCTTCTCAACTTTATTATAAAAAACCACAAACCTAAAAAGAATAATATTATTAGGACCGTTTATTTGTCCAACTCCACCCCCTCCCTCTCTAAAGAAAAGGTTATCCACAATATTTTAATTTATTTATTGGGGCGTTATAATTAGCTAGGGTTCAGTGTGGGGCCTAATTATACATTTTGGTGAGTCCTACATGTTGGTACCTATACCGGACAAAAGAAAGTGATTGAATTGAAAAGGTATATATGAATATGAGTGTATGCAAAACATTTATTTATAAAAACAAAATACACACGGTATTGCTAGACAAAGGGTGACATTTCAAGGCTTAAAAAATAAAAATAAAAAAAATTCTAATTCTACATACAAATTAAATGGGTAACAAAATATGAATTTGCTTCTTATGTTATGTATGTTATATCTTATATGTTACTAAACTAGTGTCACTATCTTTTGTTCCATTCATTTTTGGAATCTGCTATTCTCTTTATGTCTTTTTTTTGGGTTGCTTTTAGCTTAGATTACCTGTACTTACAGGACAATTATTATGCTCATAACAAGTATCCACCTTCAAATGTTGAAAGTTTGTCTATTTGATTATAATAATATATTGTATGATTAATTCATTGTATAATCAATCTTATTATTGTTAATAGCAACCATAATGAGTGTTAGTTCAAACATACACACCAATCCCCACTACTTTGTCAGACAGCCCCTTGAAGAGGCAGATTGTCCCCATGCATGTTTTTTAAATATATTTTGTTAAAATCAAAGTATTAAAATATAAGTTTTATTTTGTTTTTTTTTAATTAATTTTTACTTGACACCTTAAAAATACAATATAATTTAACAATGATGCTAAAATACAACTAGCTATAAAAAAAATAATATATAAAATCATCCATCATATACTTCTAATTAACGATTTAAATATTTGGAAAAAGAAGTTCATGACAATTATTTTTTACTTTATTAATCATGATGACTACAATTATTTTCATTGTGATATATTGATATGGTACTATTTAAAGTCATCCTAATAATGATAATATATTACACTATTTGAGAGGATAACTATGATTTATATTGAGCTCAAATGATGGCATGCTTATGAAGTTAGTAGCCCTAATATTTTACTAATATCAATAGCATTACAAGCACCATTGTAATTTGAGCCGTTTAATTTAGATTAAATTTGCTAGGCGTTATAGTCTTTTTTCTCGGTTCCCAATGGTTAACGATCCAATGTGCTATATTATTAGTAATTAAAATGAAAATTTTATTACCCTAACAAGAAAAGTTCAAGCATAATAAACCCTTGTCTCCCATGCATGTCATGAAAATTTACCAAGAACTATTCTTATTTTGGTTTTTAATACTATAAACTATATGGGAATAATAATATATATAGGCTTGGGGGGCTTTGAACTGGATGTCATTAAACTTAATTTGTTGTTTTATCTTTAGTTATTTAGGGCCTAGCCAAGACTAAGGGTATGCCTATATATACATGCACTCATGCTCATAAAATAAATTAAATGATTAAGAACATAATTAATTATTATTTTATATGATAAACTTTAAAATAATTACATGTGCATATATTATATGAATATATATAGTGGATAAAGTAATAATATTATACAAATTTTAACTCTTTATTTGTTTCATACCTTCAGGCTATATACAAGTCAAATCCTAACTATATACATATATTATTATGATATGTGGGATGGAAATAAAAAAGATAGATAAATTTAATTTTAATGCACTCGTAATATAAATTAAAATATTATATATATATTTATGCAATTAAAAATAAAAATAATCTTTTATTAATATAAAATTATGTGATTAAATATAAATTATTTTATACTAATAATGCATTAAAATTAAATTCAACAAAAAAAAATTTGATAGATATATTTAATAGTTTGTTTTCTTATGGTAGAGATATATATAATTACTCTAGCTAGCTTCCAAATAGTTTCAATAAAAGTTACATTAAGACTGTAACAACTAGTAAAACAATTATTGCCCAAAGTTCTATATCCTCACAATAAGTATATCCATCCATATAAGTAGTTCAAATAAATGCACTTGTGACTATAACATTAAGAAGGTACTCATACTATATATTATTTATATAATGACTTAGGGAATGAAAAAAAAAAAAAAAAAAAAGAGAAACGACAAGAGCAGATAGATCCAATCATCAAACAAAATGGGTTTGGTTAATGCTAGCTCATTTGTCGTATAAGCATGTTGAATGGAATCTCTAATTTTCTTTATAATTATAAATTTTTATTTTGCCACACAAATTAAAATTCATAACGGAGTGATGATAGTTTTTTCTTATTTATATATTAGGGGAAATAAGAAAAATAATGTACAACTGTAGGCCAATAAGGGAACCTAATGAAATTAATTATTCCTTATAATAATGAATCCCTTCCTCTTCCTAAATTGTATATAAAGATGGTGAGAAATGATTAAGATTTGCACAAAGCTCAAGAGTTATACCTATAACCAACCAAAAAAAATCTTCATCACCATCACAAAAATAGAAAAAATTCAAACCCCAAAATCAAATTTTTTTTTTTTAAGGTGAATTAAGATGACAGGTTCTGGTTCTCCTTGTGGTGCTTGCAAGTTCTTGAGGAGAAAATGTGTGAGAGGTTGTGTTTTTGCACCTTACTTCTGCCATGAACAAGGTGCTACCCATTTTGCAGCCATTCACAAAGTGTTTGGTGCAAGCAATGTCTCAAAGCTCCTTGCCCATCTTCCGGTCGGCGACCGCTGCGAAGCGGCCGTCACAATTTCGTATGAAGCTCAGGCAAGGCTTCAAGATCCTATCTATGGCTGTGTCTCTCATATATTTGCCCTTCAGCAACAGGTTTGTTTTCATTTCATCTTTCCTCTCATCTTCTCTCGCAAGTTCACTGAATTAGGATATATTCAAATTCTTGAAAAATAAAATTAGCATAAATTTTTTTATGGGTACTAAATATTTTAGTCTCTGATTAATCTCTTCTTGATATCTTTTATTCATTTGAAAGGAGTTAAAAAATTTAAAATTCAGTTCAAAAAATTATATCAAAAAGAGACTAATTAAGCCTGAATATATATGAATGATAATTTTTATTCTATTATTTTGATCTTGTAACTAAATATGTGCTTATTAGTTTATAATTGAAAACCCTAGCGTAGTTTAATAAACTATGAAAGGAAATGAAAATTTTAATTTCTACTTGAATAAGAGAAAAAAGAAACACCTTTGAAATACTAAAACTAGAGTTTTTTTTTTTTTAGTTAAAGTAGTGTGGCAAATTGTGGTTTCTGTAACCTAATTTCAAATATTCATAATAATCAACTGAATCAAGTATTATTTGACCTTGTTTAATTTCTCTTATTATATATGCATGAGGGTAAGAATTAATAAGTGCAAGTTTAATTTTTGGTGTTTGGATATAAATTTATAGGTGGTGAATTTACAAGCACAGCTAACATATCTAAAGGAACAAGCAGCACAACAAAGTTGTGTGAATGGTGGAAACCCTAATAATGAGAGATACTTTGATAAACCTAATATTGCTGATAACAACAACAATAATTTCATTACTCCTCAAGATCTTCAAAGTTGGTTGTTCAATATGGAAAATTCTTCATCTTCAAACTTGGGTGGCCTTGAATCTCTTCATCCAAATTTGTGCAACAACAATGATTCTTCTTATAATGGTATTAGTGATGGAAACAACAACAACAACAATGTTAATAATTCCATGATGATGATGATGGATCTAAAGCCAATTAATAATAATGGGAGTTACTATGAAAATTCAAACTCATTCTCTAGCTTTGAAGAGAGTTCTTCAAACTCCATGTCCTATGAGATGGAAACAAATGGTGGGACAAAATGGTCTTTTCATGAAGTTGATGATCTTCATTCAGTGGCCTTTGGTTACAGAAGATAAATGAATATATTGGTGAAGATCTTGAAGACTTTATCATCATATCAATTTTGATGAATATTGCTTATTATTATTTTGAAGCATGCACTACTACTCTGTTGCCATAAATAATCTAGGAACTAATTAAGGTTAGAAATGTTGATATTTATTTGAAAAAAAAAGGAAAAATTATATATATGGAGCAACACCCTTGGTAGTGTTTCTGCTTTAATTAAGTGTAGTCCTTGGTTAATTAAGTTGTAGAATGATAGTGTAATTCTGATCATCATGATGATGATATACATAACTAGAAACTCTGGTTCTTAGTTATTGTATTAGTTTTTAATTTGAATTGGTTTGTTTTATGGACCTTTAGCAGGTAACAATATTAATTATATAGATCCTAATTTGACCTAATATTAATGGACTCTCTAGTTATATATACTCTATTAATTACTAATGATATATTTTTAGCTTCCTTTCTAGAGAAAACAGGTTTATGTGGAGGAATATTACTTGATGGGAATCCCAAAGCTAACTGAATTTTGAAAGAAAAAAAAATACCATATTACTACTTATAGATATATGAAATTACTAATTACTACTTATAGATATATGAAATTACTACTTATGAAATTGTATAGGTACTATCTAGGTTGATCAATGATAACACATTTTGCTTCTTTTTTTTTCTTTTTTTTTTTTTTCATTCAGCCACTTCAATTAATTTGGTTCCAATTTATGATATATCCATGAGTACTAATTGAAATGATCAAGTTTTAAAATATTGCGCACTCTACATAAGAAAAACAGAAAACTTATGATGTGTAATTACTTGATTATGTGATAAGAGAACACCAAGGAATATTAGTGAGTAGCTATTTTCTAACTATTGATGTCATTTTTAATACATACATCTAGATAGCAAAGTTATTGTGTTTTTAAATGCATTGTAAAAACTAAAGCTACTAGAATTTGAAACTAATCAACTTTCTATAATCCCTTTAATATTTTAAGTATACATAAATGGTATATAAGTGAGATTGTTCTATATGGTGAGTTCCGGTACAAGAAGGCATAGATTTAATGTTAATTCAAAGCTATAATATTCGTTTTTCAATTGTATGGTTTATTGGGATTTTGCTTATCATTTTATTTGAAGAATTTAATAAATTGCTATAACTAAATTTTATTTTAGGATTCTCAATTAATTAGTCCTATAACCCTAGAAAGTTGTTTTAATTGAATCCTGTCTCATCTTAACAGAAATTAAAGAACAGAAAAGTAAAAATCACAGTTATTGAAAAGTATATATCTGAAATTTATTTTTATAGTACATTATTAAGTACACTACAATCCCTTAATTCCAATGCAATTACTCTATGTATCATATTGTAACCCTGTGCAATAATGCTACATATAATATTCTCAAATTGAAAGATATATATATATATATATATATATATATATATATATATATATATATATATAATTTATCACACAGTTATTTATATCTCATTATATTTGTTGCAAGTTTTGATAATGAAAAAAAAAATAATTTGAGAATTATTATTACTACATATAGACTACTTAGTTGAAAAAAAAAAAAGTTATATATAACCTAGGGAACTAGTGGCATGTGTGGTCCAATAGAATGTTGTCCATGACCAAATCAAAAAGGTTTCATATAGAATGTTCCAGTAATATTATTTTTATTAGTCTAGCTACCATGCAATTCCATAATTCATTATTAGCATCCTTTTTATTTTAGGTAGTCATATATAGTAGTGGACTATACTAGCTAGTGCATATTTGATAGGAATAGAAAAATGTTAAATTTGTATATATATATCATCATGACTACACTTTATACATTATTATTTCTCACCATAATTATCAAATATATTGGGATTCCTCTTCTTTATTTTTGGTTTGTTTCAGCTTCTTGTCCTTAACATATGGTGGTCCTTGCTGTCTCATTTAGTTTGTTGTTTTATTATAATTGAAAAGTTGTTCTCTTCATCATCCCACTTCTTTTACTTGTTTTTGCATTGAATTGCCAAATAAAAGGGTTTTAGGGTTTGAGAAATAATAATATACTTCTCCTTATTTTTGAAAAATTGGGTTCAAAATTTAATATAGAGGGAAAAAATTACACTTGATGGTTCTATTTCATGTTTCTTTAATTTAGGATTTTAGGTGTGATTAGAATATAATATTTTTTATTTTTCATGCTATTTTTAATTCGACAAATTAATAACTAATGTAGGGAGATTCATTTAAGAATTTACAGCTAGCAAATTGATTATTATATGCATAAAATGAGATTCAAGTCTCTCGATACTTATTTAAGTTGATGAGTAAGTTAATCACTCGACCAACAACTCAGAATGTAATAATTATATGCTTTTTCATGTCTCTATAAACTATATACTTCATTTCTAACCTTTATATCTATTCCATCATTAATATGAATTATATTATATATACCAACTTAAATATTATTGATGGAAAGGAGATAATCTTTTATAAGGAGAATATAGAAGGAAAAAGTTACATGGATGACTTCATCATATGCTTTAATTTTTAATTTTTATCTAGTAACCATATATATATATATAATTCTAAGCAACCATTTTTTCCAGATCTATTACTTAAAGATACCATAATAGGTTTTATACATACATGCTTAGAATTTGTCAATTTAAACAACATTTTAAAGCTATTTTTCCTTAGAAAGATTTTAGACCTATTAAATTAAACAAACTCCATTGAATGTCTTGAATAATAAGCTAGAAATCATTAGGAGGTGGTTAGTTATTAGTTAAATAATTAGCATCTTATTATATGTGAATCCCTGACATATAGAAGTGCTCTTTTAATTTCCAAGTGCAGAGATAGATTAGACTTAATTAATTATTCTTATTTAGGCATAGCTGAAGATATTCTGAACACTAATTGCATGCTGTCACTGACAATTCTGATTGCAAATATGGTGATATATGCTTAACTACTTGGTGTCATAGCTTAGGAAAATCTGCAATTTGGTTTATTCTATGTTTCCATAATATGCTATCTTTTAATTAATTGTGTTTCAGGTGGATGTCACATGTGCTGTTTCTTTAAATTAAATTCCCCCAATTTTATATGATTTTTGTTGTCTTCAGATATGCATGTAAGCATGTTCACTCACTCTTATTTGCTTCCCTCTCTTTAAGGGGGAAAAATTAATTGTAAGTGCTCTAGGGGTTAAAAAATATATATATATATTTTAGTATTTAATGCTAGATCAATTAAATAGTTATATATATTATCGAAAAATTTAGCTAATATATACCTTGTTAAAAATATTATAAAATATAAATTTTGTGATTTTAAATAGGTACTATTATATTATACAATAATGAGTTTTGCTAATAAATATTCTAAAAATGCTGGTTAAGGTTATTTATAATAGAAAGTTTTAAGGTTTCTTATTTTTATTTCTTCAAAAAATGTATCACAAAAGCATTAAAAACTTCAATTTTTTTATACAAAAAAGAAACTTTACATTGAACATCTTAACAAATGTCCAAAGAATAGTTGTTAGCTCAACTTATAATTAAGCGGTTTAGAACTCTTTCGGTGGAATTCCATTTCAATGAATATGATTATGATTTATGAATGTGTGTTTTGTGTAAAAATTCAAATTCTCACTTGAAGACCATACTCCAATAACAATATAAAATACTTATGTTCTATGTATTACTAATACAACTTTTTATTTATTACAATGAAATTTATTTGTTGCAAGGGACTAACATAAAATACTTGTGTTCCTTAAAGAATTTGGTGTTTAATTATTGGGAAAGTATGAGGAGCCAATAAAATATTTATATAATATGTACAATGGAGATTTATGGAGTATCAGAGATATAATCATTAGTGTTACATTTTTCCATCAGTTGAAGCTTTTGGGATGAGTGGTATCATGATATGGTATTAAAGCGTTAGATCCGAAAGGTCAAGAGTTCAATAGCCATTGTACATATTGTACAAATAGTCCATTGTCTCCCTAGCGGAATCCTTAATTATTTCTTCTATGACACAGTAATCAATTAATATACGTGGTTTATATTTTACAAGATATTATGGGAAGCGCTCTCTCTTTTTTTCATGAAATGTCTTTAAGCTATGGAAACTATAAATTTATAGGCCTAGGTGAATACCACAAGTGCATAATAATAATAGTAGTAATATCTAATTGGTATGAGTATATAAAAGAGTAAAATATACTTTCGTTCTTCGTTTGTGACTTTTTCAAAAATTTCTATATTTAATTTTAGGGAAAAAGACAGGTCCTAATTTTTCAAATTTTTGACAAATATATCCTTAATAAAATTTAAATACAAAAAAGTCCCTGACTTTAACAAACGGAGGACAATTTAGTTATTCCGTCTATTTGCCTCTCATACACCTAACGGAACTAGCTGACATGGCTGAAACGGTGTACAGGTGTCCGTTACGGTGCCACGTTGGAAGGGGAAAAAAGTTCGAAGGACAAATAAGTCCTTGACGTCATTTTACAAATAAAGTTCGAAGGACAAATAGGTCCTTGAGAATTTTTTTTTTCATTATACTTCTATTATGCTTCTATTATGAGAATTTAGTTTATAAAAGTAGGCTAATTTTTTTTTGTATGGAAAAAATATTGGTGTTTTTGTTGAAAATGGGAGAATGTGGTGTAATTATAAACGGGTGAATTTTTTTGTAGGAAGTCAACACGTGGGGGGCGTGGTGAACACGTGGCATCATTCTGGTCAACACGTGGGGGGCGTGTTGAATACGTGGCAGTATCTTAGCCAACACGTGAGAGCGTGTTGAATAATTTCCACAATACTGTAATACACTTCAAATGTCAATATTCAACCAAAACACCAATTTTCTTTCCATATTAAAAATAATTTCTGATAAAATTATGCTTGTATTTTGAAATCTAGTTAACTTGTTTTATTCTACGATTTAAATTATTTGTATTAAAATTGTAGAAATTAGGCTTGTTATGTTTCTACTCTTTTTCTTAAATTGCATTAGTTTAGTTTTAGTGCATTTGTGTATTATATTAGAATTTGTTAAATTGCATTAGTTCAGTTTTCATCATACCAGTGGCATTAATTAGCATCAGTTCATTTATGCATTAAGTTAGCATTAGTTCATTTGTGCATCATTCATGTATTAAGTTAGCATTAGTGCTTTGTGTATTATATTAGAACTAGTATTTTTATACATAATAACATTACGAGAATATATATTTTTTTTTAATTATAGTTCACTTTGTTCTAACACTATAAATTATGCATGACACAAAACATTTATAAAATCAAACTACTTTTACAAAAAAGTCGTAAGTTGACAAAAGTTTTTGACTAAGAAGACCAAGATATCTGCAGATAAAAAATTAAATAATAAGATTTTTAGTTGTTATTTTTATATGAAAAAGTCTAATTTTTTATTAGTAATTAATTTTAACATTCGTTATCTAAAATTTAAAATAATTTAATATGTATAATTTTACATTTAAAATATTTTAATTGTAAAATAATATCGAATGACATATTTTGATTTGTCAAATTACTAATATAAAATATAATTATATATAGAGTAAAAATAGTAGAGAGAAATATAAAAATAGAGAGAGGTAAATGAGAGAATTTAGGAAATGAGTTTATTAATTTTGAAAAAAAAAATCTCAAAGACCTATTTGTCCTTCGAACTTTATTTGTAAAATGACGTCAAGGACTTATTTGTCCTTCGAACTTTTTTTCCCTTCCAACGTGGCACCGTAACGGACACCTGGACACCGTTTCAGCCACGTCAGCCAGTTCCGTTAGGTGTATGAGAGGCAAATAGACGGAAGGACTAAATTGCCCTCCGTTTGTTAAAGTCAGGGACTTTTTTGTATTTAAATTTTGTCAGGGATATATTTGTCAAAAGTTTGAAAAGTCAGGACCTATTTGTCTTTTTTCCTTAATTTTATTTAATTTTATCTCTATATTTTTAATTTGTGTTAAAATTACCCCTAAGTATTAACTCCATTAAAAATATTAGAGACAATTGAAAACGTCCAAGGTTAACTTTAACAAAAATTAAAAACATTGGGGACAAAATTTATTGAAAAATTGTGAGTGATGCATGCATCAAAAACTGAGAAGGCTTACAAGGAATAAAACTTCCTTTCTTTAGACTCATCAGTTTATCACATGAATCCTCAAAAGACTTCAGAACTTATAACAAAAATTAGAACAGATTTTGCTAATTGAACTAAAGAACTCAACTTTATCCACATTCAGTGTTAAAAAACAACAAAAAAAATTTGCATGAAATTTGCATGATTCACTGGTCAAATTGTTAGAGCTACATTTAATAAAATGAACATATGAAAACACAATGTATAGACAATTAGACATACATCATGACAGAACAACATAGTTCAACAGGTAGCCGAGCTTTCCAGTTTGCGGATGGTCCATGTTCGATTCCGGTTCACGGTTATTGGTCCAAGCCAACCGGTCCAGTCCGATTTTCATAACTATGGTCTAAATCAGAGGAAACAGAAAAATCTTCACAAAGTGGATATGCACATTATTTCATTGGGATCAAATCCAGTATCAAAAATCAAAATCTATAGACCAACCAATGCTAAAAAGGCATTATATTACAAGTGGCAACATTAGTGACACTAATAGAACCAGTGGTAGCCTCATCTCAAATTAACATAGAATTAAAACTACCTCCAGTTCATGATAGATGTCGCTCTGAAAAACATTTGTACATTAATGGAGTAATTTATCTGAATACAATTTTCAAAGTGATATTGTGAACTTGAAGAAGTGATATCTAAGAAAAAGAAGAACAAATGATGCTACAAAAGAAACCATTCTTTGGCCAGATTTTGAATCAAATACTTGAGTGAAGGTATAGGAAGAACCAAGAAAAAATTGAAGGACAGCACAAGCCTTCAATTTGCATTCTCGATTCGCCCCATTAAAAGAGTAAAAGGTGAGCACCACAAACGCAAAAAACAACAGAAAAATTCATGAAACATGACTAAAACATGACAAAACAGTTTTTTTTTTGTATCGTAACGACTCATGCAATCTCAGCATTATATTGAGAAGCAACAGGGGTGATCAACTTGATCTTCAATTCAAGCTCCCCAGACTCAAGTCCATCCCGTAATTCACCTTCACAAGATCATTCTTGATCTTCCTATCCATGAAAGCAGCCCAGTTATAGAAGTTGAAAGCTTAATAGATATTAAGGGTTTCCCTAATCAAGCTTCTAACAGAATATAAAAAGGAAATATCTAAAGTTTGGACATGTCAAATGCCAAGAAAAGAATTTTGTTTCTCAGGGTTCAAAGTAATCATGAATATCATAATACATAAATATGAAAACATTTAGAAATCGGATAAATACCAGGAAAAACTGACCTCATTCAGGTACCCCAAAGGTTTCTAGCAGAGTGAAATTCAGCTCTTCATTCCAAAGAGTGTTCGAGCAGTTATTAATGACCCCGGTTTTTGCTGTTTGATACAGTTTAACAAATCATTGCCAGATTAAACATACGACACAGAGCTAATATAAAAAGATAGAACACTAAAGAGAAAATAAATCCTTATTACCTGATTCCCCAGCTTGACCACAAAAAAAAAAAATCATTGCTCATGAACTCCCAGATCAATAATTTTTTCCTTGAACAACTATGACTTTCAATAGCCTCAAGCCATCAACTGTTTGTGAGCTCCAAAAAACACGTTAAATTTAACGCAGTACAAGGGCACATAAAATTGGTAATATTCACTTATTTGGTAACTCTGAAACAACAGAAACTTAATATTGAAATAGTTTACTACTATAAATTGTTTTATGGAAACTACTGCAGATATGGAAAACAACAGATGAATATCTAAGTACAGAAATTACCAGTGTAATTCCAGATAATTTGATTGGAATGCTCTAGCAATAAACTGAGCCTTGTAGGAACTGAAGATGTAGGGTGCATCAATGATTGATCATGTCAATTAATATGTATAACCATCTATTCCCAGCACAGATGAGAGCATCAACATCCATTCTTGCAAAGCATTTGGTGCATCCTTCTTAACCATTACTTCTAGCCTTCCAATATCTTGCTTTGAAACTCCATAATTCAGCAAACATTGTCCAAGAGCGCTGAATGTAAAATCATCTGGTTGAATTCCGGATTTTGCCATTTCCTTGAAAGTCTTGGTAGCTTCCTGTGGCCTCCTAGCAAGAGAATACAAGCCAATTATGTTATTATAACTTAATAAATCAGTGACGAGTCCTAGGTTTCTCATTTGTTTCGCAATCTGAATGGCTTCGTCCAATCTCCCAATTTTCTTATACATGCGTAACATCATTGCATATGAGAACTCATTTGCAACACCTTTCTGCTTTAAGCTCTCAAATATCTCGATCGCTTGTTCAACCATTAGTCGTTCAGTATAAAGATCAAGCATACAATTAGAGGAAAATATAGAAGGACCCTGCTCTGATGACTGAAGCAACTTGTATGTTTCTTGTGCTTCTTTCAAGTACCCTACTTTGGTATACAACTTCATCAAAGAGTTGTCTATAGTTGGATTTCTTGGAAAACCTGCCCGTTGCATTTCATCAAGATAACTAACAGCTTCTTTAACACTTCCAGCATCAGCAAACGCATTGATTAACACCCCATAGATAATTACATCAGGCTGGACATTATATCCAATCATCTCCTTGTATACTCCTTTTGCCTGTTCCAATTGGCCTAACTTTCCAAAGCTTGTTATCACCGCAGCATATGGAATGCAATCAGTCACTAGTCCTGCCTCTTGCATTCTTTTCAAATAAGCTTTTGCAATGTGTGGCCTGTCAGCAGTGGCCAAGATATGTATGAGAGAACTGTAGCTACAGTTGTCTGCAACAAAACCATATGTTTCCATACTGTCAAACAACTGACATGCTTTATCATAGCATTTTCCAACCCCGTAAGCTTTAATCATCACATTAAACACAAGGACGCCAAGCTTCTTCCTTTCTTTGCAACAGTTAAAGACTCTCTCTGCTTCTAAAGTATACCCTTGCTGGCCATATGCATCAATAATGGCGGAATAACAGTCTGACGTAATACTCCCAGCTAGATGAAACCTCCTGAACCACAACCATGATTTCTTAAGCATACGCAACTCTACATACATCCTAGTCACAGCAGATTGGGCGAATTCATCAATCTCAAGACCCTTCTCATCCATCTCCTGCATGTGCTCTTCGGCTTCATGTACCATTTTCCTTGTAGAGTATGCATGCAAGAGGGTACGATAACTAACAAGGTCCGGTTCAAGACAGGTCTCTTTCATCATTGCAAAATACCTCACTGCCAAATTGATATTATTATGCTTAATATAAACAGAAATAAGTATGTTATATGTCCTTGCATCAGGTAGGCACCGAAGCTCCACCATCCTCTGCAACAGCAAACTAACTTTCTCAAGGCATCCATGATTTCCATATAAATGAATCATTGTATTAAGTGTCACTGTGGTCAGAGATACACCTTGTTTGATCATCTTAGCAAAGATTTCAAACGCTGCCCAAAGTTGGCCAGCTTTACCATACATGTCAATCAAAGTATTATATGTCCTTGAGCTTAAACAAACATTGGTATATGATAACACATTGCGGCTTACTTTTGAAGTATTATTACTCCTCCTTAGTCTCAAAGGTTCACCTGTTGAGTACCATTTACTAAAAAATTCGTGAGCTTTCTGGTACTCTCCATTCCTCTTATGCAACTGAACAACAATCCCCATTGTGATCTCATCAGGTTCCATTCCTTGACTTCGCATCTTCTTAAGCCAAACAAGTGCTTTGTCTTTTCTCTGTCCACCTTTACCATAAACATCAATCAAAGTTCCATATGTGGAATTCACAGGTTCAACCCCTCTTGCATTCATCTCATCCCACAAACTCTCCACAAGGCACCACTTTTGCGCCTCGCCTAGGACCCTGAAGATAATGTTATAATGAATCACATTCAACTCATAACAACACTTTTTCTCAAGCCACTCAAAAATCTGAAGAGCCCTCTTCCAAGAAACCTGTTCCTTCAAAATAATACTAATTTCCTTGCAGGTCAAGGCCTCTTGCCATGGCATGAGAGCCCCATCCAAGTCCTGAACAGTACTCAGAGCCTGAAGAATAGAAGGAATGCGTCCACCATAACATACCCATTTCGTCAAACACCTAATGTGCACCTTGCTATGCTGCGAAACAACAGACCTATCAACCCTTTTCTTTAGAATCCCCAAATCCTGTTCCAAATTCAGGCTCTTTGGTGGAGTGTGTTGGTGTTCTATGACATGTTTTGTGGAATTGGGGCTATGGAGAATGCGGACAAAGTTGTTGTTTTCAGGCAGAATTGAGGTGGAAGTTGACGTTGAAGTTGGGGCAAGTGCATTTACATCGTTCAAACACAAAGGGTGAAACTTCAAAAGCATTTCCCAAGAACAGAACTATTGAGAATTGTGAAACAAACCTGCAACGAATAATCCTAAATCCTTAAATAAAGCCCCATTGAAAGTATCACAAACTTTGGCCATCAGATTTTGCAAATATATCTACAATTCAAGGTAAATCAAGTATCATAATGGAGTACCATCAGATTTTGCAAAATATCTACAAATGCAAAGACACTTTAGAAGCAACACATTCAGTAGAAGGCACCTTATGTTATTACAGGTTTATCAACTCGGGCTTAAAACTATGGTCATCAAGTAACAAAACATAAAGTTTAGCATCCACAAGAAAGTTCTCATAACTAAGAATAATTCAACTCCCAAAGAGATGCCCCCATGATAGCATATTGAAAGGCTAGAGTTTATAACCACCCATGTTCTACCCAAAAAGCCAATGACTTGAGAGCAACACCCAAAAACAGAGATATTTACCATGAAGATAGGAAGATAAGTAGTCCTCATTCAAACACAAAAAATATTATACATTATGGAGGCTCATGGCGTGAGCCGAAAATCCGCCATAGTTACTCCACCCGATTGCCTAAAAAATACATGTATGTGCACAAAAAAAAAAGAAGAAAAATTGCATATGTAATAAATTATAATTATAGAGTCTAATCCAAGGTTTTGAAAACTAAACCAGTCATCGAACCACTCTAGCTACTGGTTCACTGGTTTACTAGTTCAACCGGTTCAACTGTGATTCAACCGAAATAGCCGTTTTATAATAAAATAATAAAAAAAATATAAATAAACATACTAAAACATAACCATAGTCTAATATAAATATTAAAATGTCATCCAAATTAAAAGTACTACATCAACGAAAATGTTATAACCTCATCCAAGTACAAACCCAAAAGTCAAATAACAAAAGAAATATCCAATGCCAATATTAAAGTTTGTTACCAATTATCAAAATCCGCAAAAATCTATTCTTCTTAATTTAAAACAAGAAAGTAGAAAAAATTATGCTTCAAGTTTTGTGAATGGCTTTAATTCAATAGGCAAGGGACAACAGTGAAACAATAGAAGATAATCATAATACTAGCCTATGGTTAAATACTTATTGGATATGAATCAAGAATTCATTCCTGAACATTAATGTAGTGCAGACCAGCAATCAGAATAAAAAATATGAAGCCTGAATAATCTTGAGAGAGCTCTGTTAAATTATAGAACCACAAAGCACCACCCTGCACAATATATGACAAGCTTAAATCATTTAATAACTGAGTGACTCTGTGTCTATGGTGCATGTATCCTCCAAACCTAAATATAAGATGCATTTTTGTCTTCGGTGTAAATTTTTAATTTTTAAACTACAAACCCATAACTCAAATTACATCATTATATTTTGCTGTTATCATTCAAATCTCTCTCATCATGTTAGATATATTTTCATGACATTATTCAGTCCTTCATGGAACCATTGGAAGATTAATTTTGCAGGATATGAAGTTACATATAAAGTAGAACTAAATAGCAAACACACAAAAATTAACAAGCTTTGCATTAAACAAATTCAAAATTAGCGAATGCTCACAAAATCAGCAGTCAGTAGCATAACTAAATTAGTAATTAGCAAGCTTCCCATTTAACAAATTGGCAAATTCAAGTCTCATCATAAATTCATAACCAGCAATTAGTCAATTACATTAAATACATAGCATCATAAGAGACCAGAGCTCACAAACACACACAAAATTAACTAATTGTTTTTATCTAAATCATTCTGAACACATTAAAAAATAAATTAACCAAATCACATTTTTTTATAAACAACAGATAAAAAAAAGCAAGAAAAATTGGGACTAACCTTGGGTGGTCTTCGAACGAGCAGTGTATGAAGGAGAAGGAGCAAGAATGTGACGTGCAGAAGCTAGCGGCAGTCTTATGTTTACAATGCCGAGAACAAGCAGAATATGAGGGAGAGGGATTTTGGAGCAGAGGAGGGTGGAGCGCCGCGGAACTGGAGAAGAGAAGGGGTGGAGCGCGGTGGAACACCGGCGGCGCGACAGAAGAACCACGCGAGACAAGTTGTAGTGGGGACGTCGGCTTCGAGCAGATGCGACTGCGGCAGTGACGAGGCGGTGGCTGGACGGAGCAGATGAGAGGATTTTGCTTTGCTGAGAGAGTGAGGGAGGACACCTGGAGAAGGAGGAGACGCTGACTGCTGAGCATAGGGGAAAAATTAGGGCTACGTTTTGTTCTTTTATTTTATTTTATTTTTTTATTTTATGAATAAAACGGGGTGGTTTTCGGCTCTCAATCGAAATCGATCGGATTTCGGTTCGGTTTCAATGGTCCAATAGTGGTTTTTGTAACGTTCTGAAAACCGGACTGGTCATCAAACTGCTTTAATCACTGGTTCACTGATTCATTGGTCCAACCAGTCCAACCGATGGTTCAACCGGAAAAACCGGTTTAGAACAGCAACGCGTGATGGAGAGGGAAGATTGTTGGCTATTTGTCCATAGTTGATTCCAAAATCAGAACCACTTGTCTATATAAAACTATAAATGTCTCTGAGAAAAACACAGTTTTGAAATATCAGAAAAATAAAATGCTTAAATTCCTATGCTGAATAAGAATAAGTACACAACCAAATTGATAGAATCATAAAACTAAAATGAATAATATATAAATTAATTAATGGTTTTTGATTCCTCTGAGGATGCAATGTAGTTTCTCTTTCATTCCATGAAGCTAAGAAGGAATAACATTCTGATCACTAAACAACTAGACTAGAATGTTCCATTAGCAAGAAAACATAGACAGAAACAGAATAAGATTACCCCAGATAACAAAATCAGTTTTTTTTCATCAACTTTGTGTGGAATCAAAAGAGAATCATGCAGAAGTATACAAGTTACTCACCAGAAAGCAGTTTGAAGTAGGAGGAATAATAACACATACAAATATGCACTGAAAAAGTACAAAATTTCAATAAACATTACTAAACAGAGGCAAGAAAGAACAATCATCATTCAGCAACAAACATTACAAACAGTAACAAGTAATCACGCTATTACCAAATTCAAAAAGAATGAAAACCAGATAACCCCAATCATAAACACCATTACCAAATTAAATAAAAAATCAACCAAAAATCACCTTGCAAATCAAAAACTCAATCTCTTGAATCAATAATTACATCAGTTATCCAACTAAATAATTGCATCACAGTTATCATAAACTGATTTCAAAGCCTAGAAGCAGAGTGAAATTAAAAACATGAAGCATATAATAAATCAAAAGATCACCAATTGCAAATTTTTTAATAAGAACAGAAGTTAAGAACAATGAAAACTGAAAAAAGATTCAACAGTTTTCAACCCAATTTTAATAAAGCTCATCACAATGATTAACAACAACAAAAAGTACTGAAGGAACAGTGAATCAGTAACAGACAGTGCAAATTTAAAATTTAAAAGTTATCAATTTTAAATTTATCATCAAATACAATCAGTGAGCAAAACCAATCAACCAAGCACTGACTGAGTATTCTGTTCTGATTCTGTGACTGGGAAGCAACAAATTCAGCAACAAATTCAAGTTACAGCAACAAATTTAACAAATCCAAGTAAAGTCCCGATTTACAGCAACATTTAGATTAGCAACAAGGCAAATTTGATTAGAAATTCAGCAACATGCAAAAATACAGGGAGAAGGGAAATCTAAAAAGAGAGAACAGGGAAGCGATGGTGCAGGGACTCACCAACGGTCGACGGCGAGTCGGCGACCACCCCACGGAAGGCAACGAAGCAAGAGACAACCCCACGAGTTGCTTCTGCCGCCGGCGACGAGACAGACGAACCACGAAATGCCAGTGACTGAGACGAGACTCGAGTGAGACTGGGAGGCAGAATCGAGCAGAGACAACCACGGACGACGAGCAGCAACCAACACGCACAGCTCGAGCACTCACTGGCGGGGGGAGGCGCGAGCAGCCGAGCACAGAGGAGAACGGCGAGATGCGAGCACCCGACGTGGAGGATCCGGCGAGAGGCCCGAGAGCACGAAGAAGAAGTTCTTGAGTGCGATGGACGCCGGCAGCAGTCTCTCACTCCGACAGACTGCGACAACTATGGGTGGAGGCTAGGGTTTGCTTTCTTTGGTGGAGAGGCTAGGGTTTGCTGAAGGAAGGAGTTGGAGAAGGGGGGAATGGGGGATAACGCGTGCAACTTTTTCCCTTTCAAGGAAGGAAACGAGGTCGTTTTGTAAACCGGCCGGGTTCAGTCCGGTCCGACCTGTCGATAACCGGCCGGTTCAGCGATACTTAGCGTTTTTTTATTTTGAGGATTTGTATACTAAATCAGACCATTTTCTTTGTTGGTTTTTAATTAAACCGATTTGACCGACCGATCCGATTCGATTTCCAAATTTTGATGTTTTGACTTTTAAAATTTTAATTTAGATGATATTTTAATATTTATATTAAATTATAATTATATTTTAATATATTTATTTATTATTTTATTATAAAATAATTATTTTAGTTAAAGTATAATTGAATTAATAAATTAGTAATTCGAACTATTCAATAATTAATTTGATTTTTAAAAAACTTTAAAAAATTCATCCATTTCAGCCATTTTTATAATGGACCGCGTCATAGCTTTTTCTGCTTTAGCTTCAATGTCAAATCGAATTGACAAATGAGGAATTGGGCTTTGCCATTGAAGACCTAATTTGAGGCTCCAATTTGTACCTATTTTAAAGTGTTTTCTATTTTTGTTTTTGGTTTTCCACGATATCCTCCAATCCGGCAAGTTAAGAACTAATCCGTTACGGTACTGAGCTTCATTTAAGGGTTTGTTGCTGGTCAATAGATTGCTGCATGCACAAGGCAAGATTCAAACCCCCGACACTTGCTTAAGCGGATTAGTGAGCTAACCACTAGACTAACCCAACTTGGTTTATTTTAAAGTGTTCTCTACCAAAATTAAAGAGCACTTCACCATGAATAAAATCCAATCTACAGGAACCAACTTGGGTTGGTCTAGTGGTTAGCTCACTAGTCCGCTTAAGCAAGTGTCGGGAGTTCGAATCCCGCCTAGTGCATGCAGCAACCCATTAGCCAGCGATAAACCCTTAAATGAAGCTCAGCACCGCGACAGATTAGTCCTTAACTTGTCAGATCAAAGAATACCGTGGAAACAAAAAAAAAATCCAATCTACAGGACATTGATTTGTAATCTTTTTACATCTTAAACACACAAATGACACAATGAAACTAGAGCTTCCTTGACCAAAAAAAAAAAGAAACTAGAGCTTTAATTTCACCTTATTTTTCAATTAAATTTAGTGTTCTTTCAATAAATCCAATCTTCAAATAATTATAATTACAAAATAGTCCCAAAAAATTGTATTAATTTGGCCAATAAAACTTTGGATCTTTATTTGAGTGGAGTTATGATTCTTATTCTTCTTGCTCATTTGTTAATGGGATTGTTATTGGTGTTAGGGTTGTGCCTTTTTTATTTAAATAAAAAATTATTTATCAATATAAATCAAAATATAAAAAATTATTAATTTGTACGTTTAGTTTTAGTTTTGTATTTATAATTGTATTAATTTGGTGTTGGGGGTTGTGTCTTTTTGCAAAAATTCATAGATTTTTTGTGCAAGCGAAAATTTAAGAAATTTTGAGGCTGATTTTTTTATAAATTTGGTATTGGTGTTGTGCAATGAAATGGATGTATGGACAAAATTTTTACTGCTATAGTATTTAGTCAAAATGTAGGTTATATTTTGGTTTTGTTTTCATTTTTTTTGTTTAGGAAAATAGACAAACACAGCCTGCGTTTTATTTTTTTAAAGGTTTTTAAATTTTTTTTATTCTCTTTAAATCCAATCGTAGCTTACATTTTGCTGTGGGTATTAATTTTTTTTTTAAGTAACGACGCATCTTGCGTTTTATGTTTTTTGTGTCAACTTTTTTCATAGAAGAGCCAATGCTATCAGCCTTTTTTTCTGAAAAATTAAAAACGCAGGTTACGTTTTGTTTAAAAAATATATTTTAACCAAGAGTCCGGCCTATAAATACGAAGCATGACTCTCATTTAGCTTGCCTCACTCCATTTCTATTCATTCTATTCTTCTTTTTTGCACATATGTCATAGTTCTAAATTTTTTTGGCAGTTAGGTGTGTCAAAAAAGTCGGATTAGGTGAGGTTGCAGTTATGGAAAATATTGCAAATTTGTGAGTGTATTACAACAGTGAGGTTATACCAAACACACATGAATGAGTGACTTTTTTTGTGAATGTCCATTGTCATTTGCTATTCCATGTACCATGAGTTTTCTAGAGTTGCAAAATGGACTTTGTAATAACATTCAAAGCTACATTTCGAAAAAGGTGAGCAACATTTTATACAGGAATCCTGTACAAGTATTTGGTGGCTGATACAGTTTCAAATGATACCCATCACTGATGATGCTAGTATGCAGCAGATGTTATGTATTTATGAACATACCTGATTTCATGTGCCGATGATAGAGCTATACGTTGAGTTCGAACAACAGTCAGGGTTGGATACGGTTGGCGAGGAGGTCAATATTGATGAGTTCAGGGATATAAATTGGGGAGGAGATAATAGTGACAGTAAAGAGGAGTTCGAAGTCAACTATGAAGTTGATGACGAAAATGACAACGGAGACTTGGCAGGCAATCCAGCGGTACAAAATGAAGCGGACGTACCACTCAACAGACTCTTGAGTGTCACACGGCACGGTGTCTCTGTACCGCCGAACCCATGCAAGATTAACCTTCCCAACACGTGATCTTGCGGACCAGGCTCCCGACCAAAACACGCAATGCAGTTCTCCACAAAAAACTTGTGACTACTGTCTAATCTACCCGTAACGGCCTCCCCATTAATCGGAAGACCAAGAATATAACTCACATCTTCTAGCGTCACCGTCACTTCGTTGACTGGAATATGAAATGTGTGAGTCTCCGGCCTCCAACGTTCCACCAAGGCACTGAGTAGTGCATAATGACCTCTCATTTCGCCTACTCGCGAAACATGTTGAAACCCAGTCAATGCCAGTACCGCTACAGCTACCTCGTTAAAAGTATCTGACAGATGGAATTTTTTGGACAACAAATTCCAGATAGCCTACAAAAAAAAAAATAATGATTTAAATTATATATAACATCAGTTAATAATTTATTCAAAAAATATATTAACCATTAATTTTATATTATTAAAAAATAAATAACAATTTATTATTTTTTTATTATTATCCTAAACGATATTTTATTATTATATTAATAGAAAAATATTAATAAATTATTAAAAATGATAAACATTTATTTAATTAACAGTATTATTTATTTATTATTAAAAAATAATAATAATTTATTATTATTATCCTAAACATTATTCTATTATTATACTAACCATGATAATCATTTTTTTCGAAACCTAGACAGTATTTTATTATTAAACAATACTATTTATTATTAGAAAATATTAGTTAACTATTAAAATTAATAAATTTTTTTACTAAACAGTGTTAAAAAAATACCGTTTATTAAACCTTATTATTATCATTATCATAAATAAAAAATAATAATAAATCACTAAAATTTAATAATAAATTATTAAACAGTATTATTAATTATTAAAAATTAACAATAATTTATTCTCACCATCATAATCAGTATTATAAACAAATAATAATATACTAATCATAATAATAATTATTCAAATATAACAATAATAACAATAATAATAACCATTTATTATATTATCATTATCCTAAACAATATTCTATTAATAAATAGTATTACTTATTGTTAGAAAATATTAATAAATTATTAAAAAAATAATATTTTTTAATTAAACATTGTTAAAAAAAACTGTTTACTAAACAGCATTATTATTATTATCATGAAAAATAATAATAAATTATTAAAAAATAATAATAAATTATTACACAGTATTATTTTTAAAAAATATTAATAAATTATTCTCATTATCATACCCACTATTATAAACAAATAATAATAATAATAATAATAATAATAATAATAATATAACAGTAGTAAAAATATTAAACCGTAATGAGAAATAAATAATAATATAATAGTAGTAATAATAATATTAATAAAGATAATAGTACTAATTAGTAATTACAACACAAATAAATAAAATTCAAATAAATATATATATTCATCATTAAATATAAAAAAAATTAGTACCTATTGAGGATGATCCAAATACTTGATAATATGTTCTTTCAGTTTGGTAAAATTACACACCATTTTTTTCTTCCTGCACCGTATACTTCTTCTTCTCCCACACTTTGCTTCTTCACTCTTAACCCTCTTTACTCTTGTTTTCTTCCTCACTCTTGCTTCACTCTTCCTAACGTTACTTCGTTTTTACCTGGCCTCCCCTATCTGCGTTTTGACTTTTAAGGACCCAAGTGACTACCCTCCATGACACGTGTCACGCATACAACTAGAAAGGCTGCAAAACACAACCTCCGTTTTCTTTAAGGCTGACAAACACAACTTGCATTTTGCCTAACTCAATGTTAGTTAACATCTGCTCCTGTCAGCATGCAGGGGATACCGGGGCACATTTCGCAACCTGGTTCTCTTCCTAGCTCAATCGCAACCTGCGTTTTGCAGCAGCTGCAGATTTTTGGTTTCATCACCTGCAAAACATTACTTACGTTTTGTAGGTTACTGAGCAATGCAGGTCTATATTTGCAGACAACTCATCATGCATCCATATTCAAGTTTACCACTATTATTTTATTCATAATTAAATTAATTTCTAAAATTTTGAGTCTTTATTTTTGCTAATGATTCAAACAAAAAAGCACCTAAAGTTATTTAATATTTTTGCAACTCCTGCAAGCGAAAATATGTGCATCTATCGCCGAGTGAAAATTATAAAAAGAACGAATTTTTGTGACAACTGACTTTAGACATTCTCTCATATGTCATTTTTACCCAAAAATTATTTAAAGAAACAGCACAAATACAACAATAAAAGGGCAAATCATTCTTTTAAAATGTTTGGTTATCAATATTATTCAATTGTCCTATTTTGACTTTCGTTTCAAAAATATCTTTATATAAATCGATCTCACTTAAAACAATTTAATATAAGAGCATAGTAAATCATTTTAAATAAACTGATTTATCTTAAAAGTACGTCACCATATAAATCGGTCGAATTAAAACGATTTAGTAGAAGACATAAAATTATACATAAATCAATTTAAGTTATACTGATTTTTTAATGGGGGATGCTTCCATAAAGATGCGTAAAACATCTTTTTGTTAAAACGCTTACGTGTCGCATTATTATTAGATGTATTAACGAACCGGTTATTTTTTAATTTCTTAACAAATTAGAATAAAACCGATTTTTTTAATAACAATAATAATAAATTCAAAAAAAGTCAGAGATATATTTATCTTTTTATCAAAAAATTTAAAGATATTCGATTTAGATTGTGTAATTCGATCGGATCAAACCGGGTCTAATAATTATAATGCAAACAATTGGGTTTATTATTGTTGTTATAATAAACCAATTTTGTTCTAGTTTATTAAAAATAAATTATTAACAGGTTTAATAAAGATGTCTAATAATAATATGACACATATAAACATCTTTAAGAAAAAGACATTTTTAGTATCTTTATTAAAGTGATTTCCTTTTCTAATAGAAGAGTTGTTAGATAATTCGTTTTTTTCTTAAACCGATTACTAGTATGGGAGACAGCCTTAGATAAATCAAGTTTAATCTAGGATGATTTATTAGGGGTATTCTTTTTGAAACAAAAAGTTCAACACAACAAGGTGGAGCACCTAGAAAGTCCAGAGTTACAATACAAACACTAAAAAAAAACCGTAATTATCTCTGCCATTGTCATCAACAATTAGAAGGAATAAAGTCAACCCACTCTTTGTAGCTCCTAATCGACTTGGTAATAACTTCCGCAATGCTTGCTTCTTGATTCCTGCAAATTTTGGCATTCTTTTTCAACCACGTATTCTAAATGATAGAAAAAAAACCAACCAGCCACTTGTTACATTCGTCTTTTCTTACAGGAGCTCCTGTCCAACTCTCAAAGTGTTGCTTAATTGTTCCTAGAATAGACAAAAGTTTATTATAGGCGTATAACCAAGCACACCATACTTGCCACGTGAACTCGCAGCCAATGAATAAGTGGAAATCATTCTCATTTTTTTATATAAAACACAAATCTTATCCCTGTGATCAATATAATCAATCTTTCCTTAGTATTGACCCTACCAATTAACACAAACCACGTGAATAAATCAACTCTTGGTGGTACACGTCCTCTCCATATAGATCTAGTGAAACTATAACTCGTAATGTCTTCAGAGAAAGTCTCAGCCTGCAAAACCTGCACAAATGAGTTAGTAGAATAAATCATGATTTATCAAATGTCCATACTATTCTGTCCTCCCTCTCACTTGTTAACCTGACAGATTGTAGAACCCCATAAGGTTGGTTAACTAATTCCAACTCCCATTAGAATAGTACCCAGCTCCAGCGAAAATTTCATATCCACTCTAACCCATTTCAAAACCCACAATCCCCTATTACAGATCTAACTTGGTTTGAAACTGAGAAAAGCCTTGGAAATACATCATGCAACACACCACATGGTAGCCAATTATCTTTCCAAAAACAAATTCTTCTACCATCTCCTAACTCTAATGATAACTCTCTGACCATCTTATTTCTCACCTACTGTTCTCTTATCTGCAACTGATAAATGTCCTTCCACGGACCACCTTTTTTAGGAACCGGCTAACAAGTAAGAAAGAAGGACATTTAGATTCAAGTCATTGCAAGAACACACAATTTTCTTTCATAATGGGCAATCTTTCTTTGAAAATTGCCATCACCACTGGAACAATAATGCTGTATTCTGGAGCACTACATTGCCCACACCCAAACCCCCGAAGCGTTTTGGAGCTTGCACAATTTCTCACCTAACCAAAGGTACCCCATCCCTTCCGTCCTCATTACTCCACAAGAACCTCCTCTGCAAAGATATGAACTTATTTGCTACTACTTTGGGAATCTTATATAAGCTAAGGTAGTAAATCGGTAGACTATTAAGCACATATTTGATGAGTACTAGCTTACCAGCTTTATTAATCATCCACAAATTGCATGTAAGACAACTCAATATTGTCTTTTCCAACCAATAAAGGGAAACAACAAGAACAAAAAGAAACGAAAAAAGAAGATCCTTTTGTCATAAGCCCCATTCCATCTTAAAAGATTTAGAAGGCGAGCCATTTATTAAAAGCGACATAGACGTTGTGCACACACATTCATTGATCCACCCTCGCCATCTTTGCCCAAAGCCCATTTTCTGAAGTACAATATCCACAAACTTCTACTTGATCCTATCATAAGTTTTTTGGAAGTCCAGTTTGATTATTGTCGATTTCTTCTTTCTTTGCTTCAACCACTGCATAGTTTCACACACAATCAAAGTCCCATCATGAATCTTCCTCCCCTGCACAAACGTACTCTGAGTCTCCCCTATTAAGCCCAACATTACCCTTTCTGTTCTCCACACCAACATCTTTGAAATGAGCTTATGTACACACCCTACCATGCTGATCGGCCGAAGATCTTTAATCTCCCTTGTTCCCATAAACTTCGGAGCCAAAGCCACCCATGTAACATTAGAATCTCTTGGTAGCTTAGTTAACTGAAAGAAATCCATGACAGCTACAGTAAACTCAGGACCAATTTTTCCCCCAACATTTCTTAATGAAGTTCATATTGTAGCCATCACAGCCAAGGACCTTAGACGACTCGCAATCCCAAACTGCTTCCTTTATTTCGTCAGCCGAAGGCATTTTCTCTAAGTCTGTAGCCCCCTCTTCCTATATCTTATTAACTAGGCCATCCCGATACCTATCAAAGGTGAGGCTTTCTAATGATACAAATTTTTGTAAAAATTTCTTATTGCAATCTTAATCCTGGCTTAATTCCTCACCAATCTGCCACTTATCACCAACGCATTAATTCGAGTACTCCATCTTCTTATTAAGGCTAAATTATGAAAATATCTAGTGTTCTTGTTTATGTATTTAACATGTCAGGACCTTGACATCTGCTTCTAATAATTTTTTTTTGACATACCAACACTTACAAAAGTTAACTAGAACTATCATTCTTTCTTAAGTTTTATCATTCACTTTTTCATTGAATTTTGTGTCTTCTTTTCTATCTGTATGTTTAAAAGCACAAAGTACTCTTGACATAGAAGTGTGTCAAATTCATCATTATCTAATACAACTACATGAAAGATGAACTGAATTAAAGAACATTTTAAGAGTATTACTTTATTAGTTTTACTTTGAGAATTGAGAGTGAAATGAAAAAATTTTAACACATCAAAAGATTAAAAATAAGGAAAAACTACCATTTGTACCCATGAACTTTACGAACGCTGACAAAAGTACCCATAGAAGAAGAAAAGTGACTTTTTACCCATGAAAGGCTGGATCCGTCTGTCGATAGTACCCGAACGTCATTAAAACGTTAGCTCCATTAAGTTAAAAGCCAACATGGCACGTTAACTGCTTACCTGGCTTTTGATTTTTAATTTGAATTTTTTTAATAACCTTCCAAGTGGATATAGAAGAGAGAAAAAGAGAAATGTTAGAGTCACTTCGCGCCATTCCATCTTCTTCCTCACCACCCTTATGCATGCCCTAGCAGAGAGAGAGACCTGAACCACGTACTGAACCCGACGCCACCAACCAATCCGCCCAACCGCCTCCGTCTGCCTAAAACACCACCGGCGACTAGCATCGCCCAATTCTCCTTCCATTTTCTTATCCATTTCCCTATTTCTTCCCTCCTTTGTGCGTAGTCACTCTGTCTCAGCGCGAACAGCCCCTGCTTCGCATCTTCCAGTCCGGCGAGGAACCAAGGTCGGCGAAATTTTGTGCCGATGCGACCGTCACTCCTCCGTCTCGCCCAATTTCTTCGTCCTTCCCTCTCATCAGCGCATGTTCAATTCCCTTTTCTTGCTTCCTGTCTTTCTTCTCTTTATTGTTATTGTTTTTTCATTCTGTTTTAGTGATCTGGGTAGGTTAAGTTACATGATTTCTGTGTTTTAGAGTGAATGTATTTGCCGTGTCTGAATTTTGTGGGTTGTTTGATGCCAACATAGAACTAAACACGTTGTCTGAATTTTCTGCACACCACATGCTCGATATATCGCCTGAATGAAGTTTTTTATTTAAACCTTATATCTGATCAGAATAGGGCTTAAGTTTTGTTTTCATTAGGCATTTTAATTCACAAATATGCAGTTTTTTGAACTTCGTGATGATGATTGTGATTAAACTTTGGTTATGCGCTAGTTGAATGTCCTTGTTGAACACCAAGTTATCTATATGTTATTGTCACTCAATGAATAGACACATACCTAACAAAATGTAATTTGGTAAATTCTTCATATTTTACACAGTTGAAAACAATACCACCACCACCATAAGATAATTATAGTTTTTAGGGGACATTTTTCTGAAAATATTCACTATTTTACACGGGTTGGTAGCAAGCATAGCCTATTACATATTCCTCATCAAACATTATAACATGTATATCTCAAATCATTATTCTATAAATCAATAATTGAAACCCCATTTTTTCATGTAATAAATAATGGAAAGGATTAAGGAATGTATTGAGCTGATGAATGCAGTTTAGCTAAAATTTCAAATAATGTATAACTAAAATTGTACTAATTCTGAATTATTCTAATAAATTTAAATCATATCTTTTTTATTGTGTAATAAATTTATAGAAATAATAGTCATTTAATTATTGAGTGAATCATATTTTATAATTTAATAATTAGAAAAGTCATAAACATTGTCCAAATTTTTTCGTGAGTCAATTTTAGTGAAAATAGACAATTAAGTTTTCCATGAACCAGGATTTGTTCATTTAGTAGTAATAGACATACCTACATAATTAATAAGATTTACATGAATAATAATATTTTAAGAAACTAATTATCACGTTAATATTTTAAATTTTCATCTATTGGCTAACTAAAATATTTTTATCTATTTTATGTTAAATATTTTTATCTATTGCAGTTTAGCTTCTCTTATTGCTTGTCTCAAATAAAGTGCAACTATTTTTTGAACTTTTTTATGATGATTGTGATTAAACTTTGGTTATGCGCTAGTTGAATGTTTTTGTTGAAATAGTAGGTGTATTGATATGGACTGTTCATTCTTTTTTTATTGACAGAAATGGCTACCACGATGCATATCACATTAATAATACACCATAGAGGTAGACTTGAAAGGGGATCGGATGGCAAGTTGTGTTATGCAGAATGTGAAATTACTGAGGTTGAGAGAGTTAACGTGGATACTGTGAATGGCTTCTTCATTAGTGACCTACTGAAATACATTGGGTATCCAATCATCTCCGATTTCTACTGGCGACAGCCTGGAATGGAAATTGAGGGTGGTTTGAGGCTTCTGCGACTTGACATGGATGTTGTTAAGATGTATGAAGCTGCTGTGGAGAATGGGCATAAGATTGAATTATACACAGAGCACCCAATTAGCCAAGCAGATGTTGTAGATACGAATGAAGAAGCTGGTGTAGAAGCACCTGATCAGGTTAATGTAACTCCATCAAGGAGGAGGAAGAAAGTTTGTGTCAGGAGGACTCCAACTCCAAAGAAGGCAATAGGTCCTAGAAGAATTCTTCACCTGGAAGGGGTACATACTGAAGACCAAATTATAGAGGAGACCCATGGTACAGAAAAGGCCCAACCAGATGCCAGCCCAAATCCATCAGTTCCAGCTACACCAAACACAGTTCATGTATCTGAAGAATCTGCTACACCAAACACAGTTCATGTATCTGAAGAATCCGCTTGACAACAATTCCCAGTCAAAGTCACCAACATACACAAAGCTACCCTCTACCTCTGATGATCCACAAGACGAATTGCTCACCTAATATGTTCCTTTACCACAGAATCAACCCTCCTCCCAAGCCATGCCTGAACCACATCCAACACCCCTTCTACCAATCCATCTGCCATAGTAAATGCTCCAAAAATACAGAATGACAATATAGAAGAGGGTACTGGAGGTAGTAGGAGAAAACAAATAAGGAGATCTACTAAGAGACCCCTTCCAACTGGACAAACATTTATCCCTAATGCAGATCCGAATCAACCTCCATCAGTATTTATTCCGGTGGATGGGGGAGAATATTCAAATGATGAACCTGGTCTTCATTGCTATGAGTCAGAGGACCTCCACAGCATTGGAAGTGATGAGGATGACCAGGAAAAGTCATTTCCACAGGGCAATGCCGATGCACCTGTTAAAGAGGTGAGGCTAGAACTTGAAATGGAGTTCGAGACTCTGCAACAGTTCAAGAAAGCTGTAAGAAAGTTCAATTTTAACCTTGGAAGAAGTATTTTTTTCCCAAGGATTGATTCAACAAGATGCAAAGCTATATGCTATGATGAAAACTGCCCGTGGCAAATTTACTGTGCCAAGAGGTCATGTCCGGTGAGTTATCAAGTCAAAACCTTTGTCAATGAGCATAATTGCCCACGGAACTTGTATTGTAAATTTGCTAATGAAAAATGGGTAGTTGATGAGTTGGAAGAGAGAATAAGGAATCAACCTGATATGACAGTAAAGGATGCTTTCATGTTCATATGGGTAGTTGATGAGAGCTCCATGAACTCTTATATTATGGTATTTTTGAAACTTATGCCTAGTAAAAACAGCATACAACTTGATGCTTTCATGTTCATGGTTTGTATTGGTTCTATTAGATACATTTGATTTGCTACAGCTACATCAAACTCATACCCTCGTTTTGAGGCTTTTGTTGATAACTGCATATGAGTAAATTACTTCAAGGTTTATTATAGCTTATGGAATGAATTACTAGTTCCATTTCCAGGTTACAACTTTGCTATTTATTTTACAATATCATGTTTCTGGCTAGATCAAGACAAATCACGACATCTATATTTCTTTTTTTTTTGTCAAAATTGAGTTAACTCCAATCTAACAGATATCAAATACATTAACAATCATGGATATTAATGTCATAATACAACTTGACTTTTTTCACAACAAGTGAAGATAGTAACAGAGTTTCGAAGTTCATCATCATCGAGACCAATCAACTTCTAAGTTCATCATCATTGAAACCAAAAAAGCTGCACAAAATGATCCCAGGACAACATACATCATTGGAATAGATTCAGCCCTATACAAATCAGTAAACTCAAAAAAATAGTTATAATCCATGACCTAATAGTTCTAATTTCACCCTGGAGCTTCCCTATCTTTAACAAGATCTTCACACTATTCTCTTGAATCTCTCTTCTTTACCCAATGAGATTGACCTCATGGTTACTACAGGAGCTATCTTGATTTTTTCTAACAAGGGTTCTTGCCAGTCCCTCCCATCCTCCGTCAATCTCATCCACCCATACAAAATACTTGCAATCCATCGTCTGTAGTGTGAAAGGGAGGAATAAGGAATCATTCACAATAAGTTAATATGATCAGAAGCACAAAAACAAAAATGCTTACCTTCCATAGAGGATACCTTACGAACTATCTCCCAGGATTTGTTAAAGTTCCAGATTGTAGCAACACCAGACCCTATCCATAAAAGCATCTCCCAGACAAAGTCTTCTCTTCACCCCTCTTGGAAGACGAAGTCCCTTCTTCGCTGATGCTTCCATTCGAAGAACATTGGTTACCTCTGCTTCTCCTAGACATTCTAGGGTTTTGAAATTGAAATTGGGGAAACAGTTGAGGATAAATTAGGGAAATGGGTGACGTTATAACGGTATATTTATGCTTGGACATGTTAGACTGTTGATTCAAAGCCAGGTAAGCAGTTAACGTGCCATGTTGGCTTTTAACTTAACGGAGCTAACGTTTTAATGATGTTCGGGTACTATCGACAGACGGATCTAGTCTTTCATGGGTAAAAAGTCACTTTTCTTCTTCTATGAATATTTTTGTCAGCATTCGTAAAGTTCATGGGTACAAATGGTAGTTTTTCCAAAAAATAATTAACATTTACTTTATATTTTCGATAAATATTTTTTATAATGACTTTAATAAGTACCATAACTAAGATATTACAAGAATGAATTGAAAAAACATGCATCTCGAAAATGAATGTATCCATGATACTGAGAATGATGCTCATTTAATGCCTGCGCTAGAGGCCTCATATAAGAAGTAATATATAGTAGTGTTGAAAAATGCCAACAAGGGAGAGAGAAAGAAAATGTGTGGGGACACAAAGTCCAACCGAAAATTGAGTGATAAAAGTAAAACCCACCTGGTCAGTCACCCCTATCTGAAGCCCAAAACCCTAACTTCCTCCTCAACGGTTCTGCCGCAGTGCCGCCGCCTTCCGTGGCTTTCTCCTTCCCCCTTTCCGAACCCAAGCCCTCTCTTGTTGGCTGTAGCTCGGCAGGTCGTCCCCAGCGTCCCTGACTTCTCTGTTCGAGGCTTGGAGCAGCTCGCCGTCGTGTTGCCACTCGCCGTCCGTCTCTCCGTCGAAGGTTAGTGGCACTGCTTTCATGGTACTTGCTTGCAACCAACTCCTATATATGTATTGTGCACTAGGCATTCTCTTTGGTACATTGTTTTATTTGTGATATATATATGCTTTGGATTTGTTTTTTAGGCGGATTCCTATACATCCAAATGGGAATAAAGTAAACTGCTTGTCAATCTATTTGTCTTTTGGTGATAATGCTAATTTTCCTGCTGGTTGGAGCAAAATTTGCGAATCGATTAATGGAAAGGAAATCATTATTCAAATTTTGTGTTGCTACTCATTGATTTTGTGCTGCTGCTGTGTTTTTAATTTCTGAAAGTTTTGTGAAATCTGGTTGCTGCTAAACATGGAAATCTAATAATTAATGAAAATTTTGTGTTTCTGCTCATTGATTTTGTACTGCTGCTGTTTTTTCAATTTCTAAAATTTCTGTTGAAATTTTCTTGCTGTTGCAAAAAATAGAAATCAAATCATTATTGAAATTTTTTATTTTTGTTTATCTGTATTGATTTCAGGTTTAGTGTGGTTACTTTATGCTATGTTTAGTCTCTTGTTAATGGTGTTTTTGATTGGGTTTATCCTTTGAGAGCTGCTGTTAGTGTGGTCTGCAACAAGGTCTTGCGGATTTTGATGATTGATAAATCTTTATGTTGGCATTTAATATTTGATTTTCTTTTTACTATTTAACTTGAGTTTGTATTTTGATAAGATCATATGGATTTGGCTGAGGACATTTTATGTAGTGTTTTAAATTTGGAAAATATTTTAATATTTATATTAGACTATAATTATATTTTAGGATGTTTATTTATAATTTATTTATTATTTTATTCTAAAATGGTTCTTTCGGTTGAACCACCGGTTAGACCGGTTGGACCAATGAATCAGTAACTAGAGCGGTTTGATGATTGGTCCGGTTTTCAGAACGTTGGATTTTTGTGGTTGATTGTTACTGTTTTAATACTTGATTATTGCTGTTTTAAGGTAGGTTTAATACTTGATTGATGCTGTTTTAATGTAGGTCTAATATTTGATTGTTATTCTTATTTAATTGTTTTAATGTAGGTTTAATGCTAATTGAAATTTTCCTATTAGGTAGTTTACATATTGATTGTTGTTATGTATTTTCTATTAATTTAGGTTTAACACTTTTTAATTGATTATTTTATATTTTTTATACACATGGGACCTATTCAACCAATGATTTATCGGTTGAATTAGTAAACTAGTGAACTAGTAACCTGAACGGTTCGATCACCAGTTCGGTTTTGACAATTCACCCGGTTGTAAATTTCCCTTTTTATACCCATTTGCAACATTTAACGCTAATAATTATTTTCACTTGTTGTATATCCTTCTTTATCAGAATACAGTTCCTGTCAACTGTAGCTGCTTTACATAAGCACAAATATTGTGAGTCAGTATACTGCAAAATTATTTGGGAAGATATAGCTATTGAATGCTGATATAGCCTTACTTAGAAACTATTGCTTTTGCATAATTGTTGTAATTTCAAATCAGAGTTTGAATTTTTAGGTTTATCAATCATTGGAACCTGAAAATGTCACTTCTTATCCCCTCATCCTCTGCAGTCCCTTTACAATTTTCTCAATGGAAGACTTGTAATGTAAACTCCCAGCATAAAATTGCATATGTTTCCTTCACCCCTTTTTGGAATAAACTGGTTTCAAATAGTAAAACCAGACATTTATATACAAACTGTAGAATTGAACCAAATGTGCTGCATAAGTATACTGCTAAATGCAAGGGACTTGATGATTTTGAGTCATTTATTGATGAGTCTATGGATTGGGATGATGATGATGATGAAGTTGAATCTACTGGGTCACCATGGGAAGGTGCTGTTATATATAAGAGAAACGCATCAATTTCACATGTGGAGTACTGCACTACCTTGGAGAGTTTAGGTCTAGGAAATCTTTCCACAGATTTATCGAAAAATAGGGCTTCTGTCATGGGATTGCGGGTCACAAAAGCCGTGAAGGACTATCCTAATGGAACTCCTGTTCAGATCTCAATAGATGTGATTAGGAAGAAGAAAAAATTGAGGCTTGATGGGATCATAAAAACTGTCATTGGTCTTCTTTGCAGTAGGTACTACCCTTGTGACTTTGCTCATTAACATGTCTGAAATTTTTTTTGCATTCATTATGCTGTGGTTTAATCTGTGCTTTTATATAGTGAAGTTATAACAACATAGTAATTGTTATCCTGATCATGGTTTATAAATTGTTTAACTCCATCTAAGTATGCCATAGAAGATGAACCTGTTGAGACAATTTTGCTTAAACAAAGTAATTTATTGCTATGTGCAGCTGGCCGAGCTGGTTTGCATAAGATTTGCAGGCCAGTAAGTTTAATCAGCTGCTAGATTCAAAGAGGGCGCTGTTACCAGCTCTTTACTGCTAAAGTTTGCGTGGTACAAGATAGATTGCTCCCTACATTTTAAAAGGAAAAAGAGGGAATAATGGCAACATAAGTATCTTATTTATTTATTTTTAAGGGATGTCATAAGTGTATCTTTATATATTATTCTGTTTGTTTTATAAAGATTTAAGTGTGGGAGGTAACCACAGAATGAATAGCACAGAAGTTGGTGTATCCTCTCCGCTCCACTATTTCATTGATTGAGCTAACCACTGAAGTAGAACAGGTTCTAGGTGACTACTAAGGTAGTAGAATTTTTTTGCAAGCATTAATAATATAATATCATCGTAGCTAGTAGTAAAATACAATGGTTATTGGTTTTCTTTCCACTTATGGCTAACCATCTTTCCCCTCATCAATAACAGAACAGAACAAATATGATTGGTGTGTTTTGTGAAAAGTATATTTTTTTTAATCCCCTACTAAGCATTCCTTTATCCATCTCAGTTGTTTTTGTTGTTCTTTTCAATTTAACAACTTTGTTTCAATATCATTCTCTGTTGAAGGTGTGGCATGCCATCTGCTGAGTGTATATTCTCCGAGTTCTCTCTTTTACTCACTGAAGAACCCATTGAAGAACCAGAGACTATTGATCTGGGTGTTATTTATGGGGAAGACATATATACAGCCTTTGGAAACAGTGGTGAGGATGTCGATGAGGACAATGATGCCCTAATCAATTTGGACGATAGGCTGCATTTTCCCCTGGAAGACAAAGAAATCGACATTTCAAAGAACATAAGAGACATGGTGCATCTTGAGATTACCATGAATTCAGTTTGTGATCCTGGGTGCAAAGGCATTTGCATGAAATGTGGCCAAAACTTAAACACCGACGATTGTAATTGTAACCAGGAGGAAGTGAAAGATAAAAAAGGCTTTGGCCCTCTTGGAAATTTAAAAGAGCAGATGCAGTTGTAACATATATACAGGTTCATTAGGCTGAACCATGTAATAATATTTTTCAAATAGATATTAATGTGCTAGTCGGTAGTAGGTACAGTGGTACACAACGATAAAAGAGTAATGAATTTAATTCTTATACAGGCCAAACTTAATTCTCACACAATATTCGACATTATTCTAAGCATTTTTCTTTTATATTGGGTTGATAGTAACATTTTTTTAGATTGTGAATTGTTGGAGAGCTTTGTTTTGAAAAGATTAAAAAAATTTGAAATATATAAATTGGACCTTCCATTTTAGTTTTTTTTTTTTTTTGGTCAGTGGATTAAACAACTCTCAATTTTAAATACTCCAATGGATTGGATAATTTCCAATTTTAAGTATACACTTTCCATTTTAGTTCAAACACCAAAAATTACAATGTTGGATATATCATTCATTTCACTTCTACGGTGAAAAAAATTAGCCTATTGTTGGAATAGAAAATCTAAGGCATCGTCAATAATAATCCATGACCTACACCTTGCCCTTTAAATAACAAAGATGATTAAGATGGATGTCGGGATATATATCATAAATATATTGTGGGCTATTATGTTTTTGACGGGTGTCTTGCAATTCCTTTCTCTTTGTTGGTGCCCGAATTAAAAACCTCGGAGAATCTTATCACCCAAATATATACGAATTTCGAATACGTAAAATATTACTAATATGTTCATATATAATTTTTTTTTTCAATTGAAAGAGTAGCAAAACATAATTTTGTTACGTCAAATCCTAAAAAACTCCTTCGTTATCTGATATTTTGTTTCGGCATCACACCAGGAAAAAGGCTCGCGAGATGATTTGTGAACTCGTGATCATAGACGATGTAGAATTCTTGTTCCACGGCCTACCCACCCTTTTGCAGCACAACATAGTTGAAATTAATACATAACACATAAATACATAATCAATTTCGCTAGGTAGACAACAGGAGTTGTGAACAATGTGAACAACAGGTTGCATCTGCAGGCCCAATAACACTTTTACTTATGAACTTTGTTAGGTAGACAATAATTTTTATGAACAATAGACTCTAAAATTGGTCAATAAAGTAAAAACACATTACACCCCTAAATTACCCACCTAAATTTTAATATTAGGATAACCATCCGTACATCTAGTGAATTAAACATGTGATATATCTATTGTTCATATTGTTTAGTATTTTCATTGTCTACCTATACTTTTCCTTTACTTATTTTCACCTTTACCTATCATAAATCCTAGTTTCACCACAACCATTCCACCGCCGCAGTCTCTTGTGACGACGCTCATCGCCGCCTCCCCTGTGGCGTTGCTCATTGTCGCCGGCACAAAGCTTCTTAGCGTCACATTTGCTCGCCGCACCACAACGAAGCCACCTTCTCCTTTTCTGTTCCGTCACTGTCCCGACACATCTTTGCCCAGCATCCTCCCCAACGCCACGTCCCTGCCCAGCGTGGTCGCTGCCGCAGCCTCGAACCAGCGCTGATCATCCATCCTGCCGCACGTCTTCAATGGCCAAATCCGACTTGGTTCGTCACTGCACCACCACCATTCCCACCATGAGTCCTTTGTGTTTTTATCGCATTCGTGCATGTTTTTTTTTCAAACCATATATTGGAGGGAGAAGAAATTGAGGGTTTCTTTGAGTGGTGTTTAATAACGAACATCCACATCTTAGTGAAAAGAACCATTTGCATACATAGTAAAATGAACATCCTGCGGAGTATATGCTTGCAAAATCAAGCAAATCAAGTAAAATATCAATGATATACCCAAATAAACATTCTGTTTTGTCGATTTTTAGTAAATCGATGGTGGTTCGATATCTAGTGGTTTGGGAGCGAAACCTACTCCTTTTTGTAGGTACCAATTTTCTAAAAGTGCATCAAAGTATCTTCGATTAGACGAGTATTGAGAGTAAAGATAAATTAAAATTTGTAGAACAATAAAAGAAACGAAAAGATGAAGTTTTCAAAAAAGAAGATGTACTGAAATCATAAAGAATTGCGTTTGAAATTAAAAGAAAGCAATAAAATGCCTTCGATTGAGTCAAAGATCTTTGACTTAATAAAAAATGCAGAAATGTAAATTGGACATTGAAGATAAAGAGTATTTGAAAGATAAATTTGCTTGAAAAATAAAGTTTAGAAGAAGATAAATTAAAAGAATGAAAATATGGAAGGAACCCTACAGAAAAAAGTTACTCGATCGCAGACTCAAGAATTCTCTAGGATGTGAGTGTGCTTGAGTGTTTTTCTAAGTTAAAGTTCCAACCCTTATTCCCTAAAACTTTCTAGTATTTATAATCTACTTTTGTAACTGACAATTAATTATAGAACCATAGACTTGAATGCACACTCCTTGATAACCGTTCTCGCTCTTTTGCCTATAAATGTTACCCATGATTCCCTCGTGTGATGAAAGCCTTTAACTTCTCCACTATCATAATTGTTCGATCCACTTATTCGAATATCTTGTTCGATTACCGATCTCGAATATCTGTACGTGTACCCTTTCGACAACTACTTATATTTTCGACTGTTTCTTTGCTTCGAATCAACGCACCTTAATCGAAAATATTTTTCGATTAACACATTTATTTTAGAATGAAAAGAACTATCTGCATATACAGTAAAATGAACATCCGACTTAGTTGATAAGAAACAAGTAACGAGACAATAGCTGCGGGGGGCGGGATTGCGATATAGCAGCGGCAGTGGCACAGAATTGCGAGAGAGGGATTGCGGTAAAAATAAAAAACATATATTCAAAATTATGATTAAACATAATTAATTCAAAATTTGATTTTTAAATTAAAATTAATTTTTCTTTTATTATGATTAAACCTAATTAATTCAAAATTTAATTTTTAAAATTAAAATTAATTTTTTCTATTTTAACTTATTGTTTACGTTGTTAAGAAAAAGTGTTGTTCTACTATACTTTTTCATACATGTAAAATCTCAAAAATTAATAAATAATTTAATGTAACACCCTACCACACAGAACTTTACGCCTAGGTCGTAAATCAAAGGTGGTGAGGTGTCACGACCTTTAAAAACAAAATTACAGCCATAGATATATATGAAGAATAGTTTAACTAAGAGCCTTGAAAAAAAAGGTGAACAAAGCAAGACTGAAAATGCGTCACACTTGAAATGCGTTAAGATGGAAGGCTTATACAGAAAATGTAAGACCCGGTTAATTAACGGCTAATTAACCCATAAATGAGAATTTATTCTAGAAAGCCAAAAATGTGATTTTTATAGCTAAATGTGATAGAGGAGGTTGAGACGAGAATTTCGGTATCAATTTTGTAGAATTCGGACTAGATTGGACCGAACGGGCCAAATCGGGCCAACTGGACCCAAAGTGGGCCCTTGACCCAACTAAACTAAATCAAAACCTTAGTTTTCAGCACTCTCTCTCCTCATTTGTTACACACATACGCTGAAATGGAGTGAGGGAGGAGAAGAATACTCTCTCAAACTTCTATCTCTCACTTGATCTTCAAACCACCATAACTTTTGATCTAGAGCTCCGATTGCCGCACCGTTTGCGGCCACGCGTTCACCGTGGAGAGCTCTACAAAACTCATACAATTAATCTTGAGGTAAGTCACGTTTTGCTTTTCGAATTTCTAGCCTTGATTTCGAGTTTCATGAGCAAAAATGTTGAGATTTTGGGCTCTTTGATGTTATAGGACCCAACTCTCTTGAAGAAGAAGGTTAATCTTGTCTCCTTGGATCTTGTGTGTGGTAAGATTCTCAACCCTAGTGTATTTTGTGGTTCTATGATGTTTGGATTTTGAGATGTTGTGTATGGGTATGATGGTTGTGGCTTAGGTTGTATATATGTGGATGTTGAAGCTTGATTGGTGATATTGAAAAGCTTGAAAAGGGCTTTGGTGGTGAAAAATCTATTCTTGGAGGTGTTGAGGCCTTGAGAGCTTGTGGATAAGTGATTTGGAAGTGCTCCGGTTGAGCTTGGGAAATCGGCTAAGGTATGGTCTCGGTTTCCCGTATCTAATATGTAATGTGGTAGGAAATACTTAGGCTAGAGGCCCTAAGATAGGCATTGAATTGTTGATGTTGTTGAATGGTTGATATATATGATGTGGTCATATATGTGATGATGATTATTGATGCCTTGATGGTATGATGTCTGAGAAATATACATGTTATGCTATATGTTTGATGATCGATTAAGGTTGGATTGTGAGTAAAACCATGTTGGTGGTGAGTATGATATTGATTATGTACAATGATGGTTGATTGAAAATGGTGTTGTTGGAAATTGGCATGAGAAAGAGTATATGATATGTCAATGTGTTTGAATTTGAGCCACTTGGGTGAAGTGGGTTAAAATGATGGGATAGTGATTTTGTGATTTGTGATAAAGTGTCAATGTGTGAGTTGAGGAGGCTTGATGTTAACTTTAACATATTTTGATTGATTTCAAAGAAAAGGGATGAAATTGGCATGTGTTGATTGATTTTGAAAAGACTTGAAAATGGCTTATTTTGAAAATGGCACTTGGTGGTTTTGTATGAAAAACATAGTTTTTGCGCATAGTTTGACGGGACATAACTTGGACTACAGATCTCTGTTTTGTGCCAAATCTGTTTAGAAATGAAATTGGATCCGGGATGTCCATGCCGTTCGAAGAACGGGTGAAAAAGATTTAAAATGAGGAAGTTATGTCCGTCGGAAGATTGGGGGTTGAATTTGTGAATTCTGCAGCTTTTAACTTAAGCATAAGACTCTGTATGGTACGGTGTTACATTATGGTATCAGAGAAGTTCGTTCCTGTAGAGCCTGAGGGACGGACTGACTATGCTTCTGTGCATTCTCTGTATGTGTGTTATGTGCTATTAATATATCTGCTTGATATAATTGGCATAAATGTTCATGAGCATGCATTGGGACTTTAATGCACTAGACTTCTGATAGTGAGACTGATCAACTTAATATCGATTGTTTGGTGTGTATAGGGACCAGATGGCGCCTCGTGGACACAGTAGAGGCCGTGGTAGAGGTCATACTAATGTTCATGCGCCGGGGAATAACCTTAATGACCCGGTGAACTTTATGACTGCGTTGGAGAACATGGCTGCTGCTATGCAAGCCATTGCTGAGGCTCTTGGTCAACAGATGAACAACCATGGTAATGATGGAGGTGGAGTTTAGGGCCCGATGACACTGGCAAACTTTTTGAAGGTTAATCCACCTAAGTTCAAGGGAACTGCTAGCCCGACTGAGGCTGATACATGGTTTCAGGCTATAGAGCGAGCACTGCAAGCACAAGTGGTACCTGAAGGACAGCGTGTCGAGTTCGCTACCTATATGCTCATTGGTGAAGCGTTGCATTGGTGGCAAGGTATCCGACGTCTTCTGCAGCAGGGTGATGACTATATCACCTGGAATGTCTTCCAAGAGGAGTTCTATAAGAAGTACTTTCCGACTTCTGCTAGGACGGCCAAGGAGCTTGAATTGCTACAGCTGAAGCAGGGTACTATGTCCGTATCTGAGTATACTGACAAGTTTGAGGAGCTGTTCAGATTCTCTCGTATGTGCCAAGGGACTCCGGTGGAATATGAGGAATGGAAGTGTGTTAAGTATGAAGGAGGACTCCAGAGTGATATCTTCAGTTCAGTAGGACCAATGAAGATTAGGACTTTCTCCGAATTGGTGAACAAGTGTAGGGTTGCTGAAGAGTGTGTGAAAAGGGCAACCGTTGAGAAAGTGAGTCACAAAGGATCATTCCCACAGAACCGAGGGAAGAGCTTTGCACCTAGAGGTCCGTCTTTCAAGAGGGGAAGCTCTTTCAGGAGGCCCAACAACAACAACTCCCAAGGAAAGAAGTTGGGAAGCAGCCTCAGAATGATCAAGCTTGTACTAGATGTGGGAGTCACCATCCGGGAGCACCATGCAAGGCCGGATGGGGTTTGTGCTACAATTGTAGAAAGGCAGGGCATAAAGCCGCCAGTTGTCCGGAGAAGCAGAAACAAGGTGCTGGGAAGGCACAACAGACTGGTCGGGTGTTCACCACCTCAGCTATAGGTGCCGAGGGATCTGAGACACTTATTCGAGGTAACTATGAAATGGCTGGTCGAACTTTAAATGCTTTATTTGATTCGGGAGCATCACATTCATTCATTGCATTTGAGAAAGCCCATGAGTTAGGATTGAAGATCGTAACCTTAGGTTATGACCTAAAAGTATATAATGCTACCCATGAAGCCATGGTGACTAGGCTAGGATGCCCGGAAGTTTCCTTTAGGTTCAAGCAGCGTGATTTTGTTCATAATTTAGTTTGCTTGCCGATGATCGGTCTTGATCTTATCTTGGGATTGGATTGGTTATCTAAGAACCATGTTTTGCTTAATTGTTCTACAAAGTCGGTGTACTTTATGCCGGAAGATACAGAAGGGCCGGTCGTGGTGAATAATTATTACTTGAATTCGATGATGGTGAATTGTTCTGGAATCGAGTGTCAGGGTATCCTGTTGTTAACCGCGGGCGTTTCGGGTGATGATCAAAGGTTTGAACAGATTCCGGTTGTGTGTGAGTTTCCGGAAGTGTTTCCCGATGATATTGATGAGTTTCCACCTAACTGAGAGGTTGAGTTTGCTATTGAGTTAGTACCCGGGGCGGGACCAATCTCAAGTGCTCCTTATAGGATGTCACTGTTAGAGATGAACGAGCTAAAGTCTCAGTTAGAGGATTTGCTGGGTAAGAATTTTATACGACCAAGTGTCTCTCCGTGGGGTGCGCCAGTGCTACTGGTAAAGAAGAAAGATGGGAGTATGCGGCTCTGTGTGGATTATAGGCAGCTGAACAAGGTTACAATAAAGAATAAGTACCCATTGCCAAGAATTGATGATCTCATGGATCAGTTACAAGGAGCTGGAGTTTTCTCTAAGATCGATTTGTGATCCGGTTATCACCAGATAAGGGTGAGGGGTGAGGATATCCCTAAGACCGCTTTCAGGACTCGTTATGGTCATTACGAGTATACTGTAATGTCCTTTGGGTTGACGAACGCTCCTGCGGTATTCATGGATTACATGAACAGAGTTTTCCGTCCGTTTCTGGATAAATTTGTTGTTGTCTTCATTGACGACATACTGATTTACTCCAAGACTGAAGAAGAGCATGCGGAACACTTGAGGACCGTGTTGCGGATTTTAAAGGAGAAGAAACTTTATGCAAAACTGTCTAAGTGTGAGTTTTGGAAGAGTGAGGTGAAGTTTTTGGGTCACGTGGTGAGTAAGAAGGGAATAGCCGTAGATCCAACTAAGGTGGAGGCTGTGATGGGTTGGAAGCAACCAACCACCGTAACGGAGATAAGGAGTTTTCTGGGTTTAGCTGGCTATTACCAAAGGTTTATCAAGGGCTTTTCACAGATAGCTTTGCCAATGACAAAATTAACCCTAAAAAACACTCCGTTTGTTTGGACTCCTGAGTGCGAGGAGAGTTTTCAGACATTGAAGAAAAAGTTGACCACTGCACCTGTGTTAGTGTTACCTGAGCCGAACGAGCCTTTTGAGGTGTACTGTGATGCCTCATTGAAGGGTCTAGGGTGCGTGCTGATGCAGCACCATAATGTGGTGGCGTATGCCTCACGACAGTTGAGACCTCACGAAGTTAGTTACCCTACGCACGATTTGGAACTCGCTACGGTTGTGTTTGCCTTGAAGGTGTGGAGGCATTATCTCTATGGGGTTAAGTTCCAAGTTTTCTCTGATCATAAGAGCTTGAAGTACCTTTTTGATCAGAAAGAGCTTAACATGAGGCAGAAGAGGTTGATGGAATTATTGAAGGACTACGACTTTGAGTTGAATTACCATCCGGGAAAGGCAAATGTAGTGGCGGATGCGTTAAGTCGGAAGTCATTATATGCGGCTTGGATGATGCTTCAAGAGGAGAAGTTGCTCAAGGGATTCGAGAGTCTAAAAATTGGTGCTCGAGAAGTATCCGGAACTTTGTGTTTGAGCCGATTAGAAATCTCAAGTGACTTTAAGTCCAAACTCCTAAAGGCTCATCAAAATGATGAAGCGTTATGGAAGGTGTTACCGGCCATTGAGCAAGGAAAACAGTGGAGAGTGTCGGAAGAAAAAAATGGGTTATGGAGGTTCAAGGGTAGGATCATTGTGCCGGATGTTGGCACTTTGAGGCAGGATATCTTAAAGGAGGCACACAAAAGCGGATTCTCCATTCATCCGGGAAGTACTAAGATGTACCATGATTTAAAGGCGATGTTTTGGTGGCCGGGTATGAAGAATGATGTAGCGGAATATGTTTCAAAGTGCTTAACTTTCCAAAAGGTAAAGATTGAACATCAAAGACCTTCCGGGATGTTGCAACCTTTAGAGATTCCACAATGAAAGTGGAAAAGTATTGCAATGGACTTTGTGTCGGGATTGCCAAGGACTAGGGCTGGTTTTGATGCTATCTGGGTGATTGTGGACCGACTGACGAAATCAGCTCACTTTTTACCCATTTGTATGACTTACACCCTCGATGAGCTAGCACGGTTATACATAAAGGAGATTATGAGACTTCATGGTGTACCTGCTACTATAATCTCTGATAGAGATCCTCGTTTCACTTCAAGGTTTTGGGGTGCATTTCAGAAAGCTTTTGGAACCCGATTAAGCTTGAGCACGGCTTACCATCCTCAAACAGATGGTCAATCCGAGAGGACGATCCAAACACTAGAGGATATGTTAAGAGCTTGTGTTTTGGACCAACCGACAAGTTGGGATCGGTATATGCCATTAGTGGAGTTTGCATACAATAATAGTTATCATGCGAGCATCTGAATGGCTCCGTATGAGGCCTTGTATGGGAGGAAATGTCAATCTCCGCTATGTTGGTATGAAGCTGGAGAGAAAGGCTTATTGGGGCCGGAAATGATAGCTGAGACTACCGAACAAGTCAAGAAAATCCGAGATAGGATGCTTACGGCGCAGAGTCGTCAAAAGAGTTACGCCGATCAGAGGTGAAAGCCCTTAGAATTTGTGAAAGGAGACCATGTTTTCCTTAAGGTTACTCCGACTACGGGAGTAGGTAGGGCGATTAAAGCAAAGAAGTTGAATCCTCGATACATTGGTCCATTTCAGATCCTGGAGAGGATGGGACAGGTGGCGTATCGGATGGCTCTACCACCTCATCTTTTGAACCTGCACGACGTGTTTCACGTGTCGCAGCTTCGGAAGTACACTCCTGATGCTAGCCATGTGTTGGAATCTGAATCAGTTCAGTTAAGGGAAGATTTGACGCTTCCAGTGGCTCCGGTCAGAATTGATGATACTAGTATCAAACGGTTGCGTGGAAAAGAGGTTTCATTAGTCAAAGAGGAACACACTTGGGAACTTGAGTCGGAGATGCGAACGGATTATCCGCATTTATTCTCAGGTAATTGCATTTGAAATTTTGTGGGCAAAATTCCCAATTAGGTGTGTAGAACGTAAGACCCAGTTAATTAACGGCTAATTAACCCATAAATCAGAATTTATTCTAGAAAGCCCAAAATGTTATTTTTATGGCTAAATGTGATAGAGGAGGTTGAGACGAGAATTTCGGTACCAATTTTGTAGAATTCGGACCTAGATTGGACTAAACGGGCCAAACCGGGCCAACCGGACCTAAAGTGGGCCCTTGGCCCAACTAAACTAAACCAAAACCTTAGTTTTCAGCACTCTTTCTCCTCATTTGTTACACACACACGCTAAAATGGAGTGAGGGAGGAGAAGAATACTCTCTCAAACTTCTATCTCTCACTTGATCTTCAAACCACCATAACTTTTGATCTAGAGCTCCGATTGCCGCACCGTTTACGGCCACGCGTTCACCGCGGAGAGCTCTACAAAACCCATACAATTAATCTTGAGGTAAGTCATATTTTGCTCTTCGAATTTCTAGCCTTGATTTCGAGTTTCATGAGCAAAAATATTGAGATTTTGGGCTCTTTGATGTTATAGGACCCAACTCTCTTGAAGGAGAAGGTTAATCTTGTCTCCTTGGACCTTGGGTGTGGTAAGATTCTCAACCCTAGTGTATTTTGTGGTTCTATGATGTTTGGGTTTTGAGATGTTGTGTATGGGTATGATGGTTGTGGCTTAGGTTGTGTATATGTGGATGTTAAAGCTTGATTGGTGATATTGAAAAGCTTGAAAAGGGCTTTGGTGGTGAAAAATCTGTTCTTGGAGGTGTTGAGGCCTTGAGAGCTTGTGGATAAGTGATTTGGAAGTGCTCCGGTTGAGCTTGGGAAATCGGCTAAGGTATGGTCTCGGTTTTCCGTATCTAATATGTAATGTGGTAGGAAATACTTAGGCTAGAGGCCCTAAGATAGGCATTGTATTGTTGATGTTGTTGAATGGTTGATATATATGATGTGGTCATATATGTGATGATGATTATTGATGCCTTGATGGTATGATGTATGAGAAATATACATGTTATGCTATATGTTTGATGATCGATTAAGGTTGGATTGTGAGTAAAACCATGTTGGTGGTGAGTATGATATTGATTATGTACAATGATGGTTGATTGGAAATGGTGTTGTTGAAAATTGGCATGAGAAAGAGTATATGATATGTCAATGTGTTTGAGTTTGAGCCACTTGGGTGAAGTGGGTTAGAATGATGGGATAGTGATTTGTGATAAAGTGTCAATGTGTGAGTTGAGGAGGCTTGATGTTAACTTTAACATATTTTGATTGATTTCAAAGAAAAGGGATGAAATTGGCATGTTTTGATTGATTTTGAAAAGACTTGAAAATGGCTTATTTTGAAAATGGCACTTGGTGGTTTTGTATGAAAAACATAGTTTTTGGGCATACTTTGACGGGACATAACTTTATGACTGCGTTGGAGAACATGGTTGCTGCTATGCAAGCCACTGCTGAGGCTCTTGGTCAACAGATGAACAACCATGGTAATGATGGAGGTGGAGTTCAGGGCCCGATGACACTGGCAAACTTTTTGAAGGTTAATCCACCTAAGTTCAGGGTAGGGGCGGGGCGGGTACCTGCAGGGGCGGGTTAGGGTTCAATATTTTACTACCCGCGGGTAGAAACGGGGCGGATTCTATGCAGCTTGTTGTATGGCGGGGCGGGGTCGGGTAGAGCAAAAACCCGTCCCTACCCGCCCCGTTGCCACCCCTAGTTCTCATATGTCCAAGAACAAAAAAGGAGATTCTTACCTTCCACTATCTCTATAGGGTCGCACTTTCAAGAAAGAATGCTCAAGATGAAACAATCACATTTATAATCAAATCACGCCCAATTTGTATTTATAATTAAAAGATAGTTCTTCAAACTTATCTTCACTATACTCCGATATGTTCTCTTTAATTTACTTAGTACACTCCACATACCCACTCTAGTTAATCTACCAACAGTACTCTGTAATCTTAAGTCTCCAACTCTAAATACAAAACAGAAGCTACCTCTTTTGTTTTACCAGTACACTCTCACTGATCCCAAAAGTCTAAACACTAGCTAGGGAATCTCAAATGGTAGTTACAAAGGTTTGGAAAGTTAGAGGATAAGTTAAAAACTAAAAAAAAAAACAACTTTTACAACGCATGAGATCAAAAATTGCCAAAGTCGCGTACGCGAACCACCCTCGCGTACGCAAGTATTTGGAGCATACGTGTTGGCTCGCGTTCGCATGAAAATCCCCACATACACATGAATGTAATTTTCTTAAAAAATATGTTAAGTTGCAGAAAACCAATTTTTCACACCAAACATCCGACGCGCATAATTTTTTCGTTAAAAATCATTTATGAAACTTTCTTTTAGAATATCTTTCTGGGCAAAGACTTAATTATTTACATAGACGATTTCTTTTTATTTTCATACATCATGATGAAGCTTGTAATATTTGTCATTTTTCAAACAAAAGAAACTTTCTTTTTCACAAAGCTTCAACAAAGTCATTGCAAGTTTTGATTTAATACATCTTGATATTTGGGGACCATTTCAACAAAATTTTATGGGATAAATACGATTTTGGTCCCTAACATAGAGGCCAAAAATTTATTTCATCCCCAACCTTTTTTCGCTACAAAATGGTCCCCAAAGTTTTGATTTGTTTTAAAATCGTCCTCTTTACCAATTTTATTTTTTTATTAGTAAATTACCCCTCTTTAAAAATTTTTTAAAATAAAATAAATATAAAATAAAAAAGAAAGCGGGATACAGAGAAGCGGGGTGGGGTGGGGGGGGGGGCGGAGAAAGAAAGAAAAGGGGAGTGGGAAGGGGGGAGAAAGGTGGGGGGAAGGGGGAGAGATGCCATGCTGCCGCACCGCCGCCACACCGCTGCTCGCCACTTCTTCTTCTTCCCGCCGCTGCACCGCCACCCGTTTCTTCTTCGCCTAACCGTTGCCCGATGATGATGATTTTCTGATTCTGAGTATTATTGTTGTTTGATTTTTCTGGATTTTCTGAGTTCTGAGTTTTGATGAGGATGATGATGATGATGTTGATTTTCTGATGTTTTGGTTAGTGTGATGGATGGTGATGGAGTGGCAGTGGGTGGGGGTGGTGGTGGTTCTGATTCTGAGTTCTTATGATGATGATGATGATGGTGGTGGTGGTGGTGGTGGTAGGTGGTCGGTGGTGGGTGGTGGTGGTTGTGGTGGTGCTGGTGCTTAGCATAATTTTGGGGAAGAAGGGATAGGGACATTTTGGTCCGAAGGACGGTTTTAAAACAAACTGAAACTTTGGAAACCATTTTGGAGCGAAAAAAAGGCGAGGGACGAAAAAAATTTTCAGCCCCTACATTAGGGACCAAAATCATACTTAACCCAAATTTTATTTACAATCATAAATATTTTTAACTATTATTAATGATTTTAGTCGATTCACGTAGGTAATTTTGTTAAAATCTAAAAGTGAAGTTCAAAATCATGTAAAGAATTTTATCATTTTAATTAAAACTCAATTCAACTCTAAAGTTGAATATGTCCGTTCCAATAATGGACTTGAATTTCTTTTACATGATTTTTATGCTTTCAAAAAAATTATCCATCAACGTAGTTGTGTTGAAAGCCTTCAACAAAATAGAATGGTAGAATGTAAACATCAACATATTTTAAATATAACATGTGCTCTCATATTTTAAAGTGATTTACCATAATCTTTTTGGTCTTATGTCATTAACCATGCGGTTTATTTACTTAATAGAGTCCCATCCTCCACTATAAATTTTAAAACTCCTATTAAGTCTCTATTTAATTATTTATATAATTATCATGAAATTAAAGATTTGGTTGTTTATTATTTTGTTTCTACTCTCATAGCAAATAGATCAAAATTTAACCGAAGAACAAAAAAAAACTGTTTTATTGATTTTCAAAATGAATTCAAATGATATATTATCTATATTTTAGAAGATAAAAAGATTGAAATTTCAAGAAATGTGATTTTGTATGAAAATATTTTACACTTAGCTACAAAAAATATTCAATTTCCTAAATCCACCCTAACAACCCAACCCACATCAAAAATACCTTCACAAAACTAGCCTAGCATAAGTTTTCCTATTGGACCACTTCTCATACCCATTGACCCACATACTCTAACTCGTATTATGATTAGCACACTCCTTCCTCATTACCAAACACATCAGCCTCCTCTCCTTCACCAAACATACCAGCCTCCATTCGTTCACCAAACATACCAGCCTCCATTCGTATTATGATTCCTCATATTGCACACATGCTTCCTTTAACGACCATCGCAACTCCATTAGACAGTGATCACTCACATACCCTCACCACTATGTCCTCCCTATCATTACCATTTGGTTCCTCTTCATCACCTGAGTAATCATCGTTGTCTTTCTTTCCACCAGTCCCGCCTCTTCCTTGCCACCCACAACATACTCGCCGACCACCTCCCTATCTCCTCGACTATATCTGTAATTTCTCTCTCACTTATGCAAATCCTTCTTCCTCCAGGTGTTTCTATCCAATCTCTTATGTTATGTCTTTTTCTTTCCTTTCATATACTAACAGAATATATCTTCTATCTTTGCAATATGAAATTGAGGCCAAGTATTTTAGGAATGCCAATAATTATTTTAATTGGCGCAATGCTATGAAAGATGAATTGACTGTTCTTGAGCTGAACAAAATATGATGTCTAGTTGATTGTCCTGTAGGTGTAAAGTCAGTTGGCTGTAAATAGGTTTATCAAATCAAACGCAAGCCAGATGATTTTGTTGATCAGTATAAGGCACATCTTGTGGATAAAAGATTTACTCAAACTGAAGGAATCAATTTTTTGGAGACATTCTCTTCGGTTGTCAAACCTGCCACCATCAGATTAGTTTTGACTTTAGCATCAATGAAGTACTAGCCTATCCATCAATTGGATGTCAACAATTCCTTCTTACACAGCGATCTTTCAGAAGATGTTTAAATGTCTCTTCCTCCTGGAATTACACCTACTCGCCCAAATCAATGTTGCAAATTTGTTGAAATCCTTGTATGATTTATGGCAATTTAATCGTATGTGGTATGAAAAATTCTCCAAAATATGCTCTTACTTTCTTATAGATACCAGCAGACCATATCTGATTATAATTTATTTGTTAATTCATTAGTGTTGAAATATCTATTCTTCTGGTTTATGTTGATGATATTGTGTTAACTGAAAATTCAATTTATGAACTTGCTACTATTAAGTCTATTTTACACCAATATTTCAAGATTAAAGATTTGGGGCCTTTGAATATTTTTTGGGTATTGAGGTTGCTCAATAAAAAAAAAAATTTCTTTCTCAAAAGAAGTATCGTCTTGATCTTTTGGAGAATTCATGCTTATTGAGTGCAAAATCAGCCTACGTTTCTGTGGATATACTACAAGACTATATTAAGATGATAGCCCTATCCTCTCGGACCCCTTTTTTCTATCATCATTTGGCTAGATGACTCATTTATCTTACCTATAAGGCCAGATATCATGTATGCGACTCAACAGTTGAGTCAATTTATGGCATCTCCAACTCAATCTCATTTTCAAGCAGCAAAACGAGTATTGAGTTATTTAAAGAGTACCTCAGAAAATAGATTTTTCTTTCTTGAAGTTCTAAAATTCAGATTCTTAGTTTTAGTGACTCCGATTGAGTAGGGTGTCCTGGCACTCGACAATTCTTAACTGGATATTATTTCTTCTTGGGCAATTATTTAGTTTCTTGGTGAACTAAAAAACAAACTACCATTGCTCGATCCTCCTCTAAAGCAGAATATCGTGCTCTTGTAAACACAACTTGTGAGCTTCAATGGATACTCAACATGTTATAATTTCTTCGTATTTCTCCAATTCAACCACCAAGTCTTATATTGTAATAACCAAAATGCTCTTCACATCGCCGCTAATCCCATCTTCCATGAACAAACCAAATATCTTGAAATTGATTATCATTTGATTTGACAAAAGGCTCAAGTTAGAGTGATGAAACTTCTCCCTGTTAATTCTTCTGGACAATCGGTTGACATCTTCACCAAACCTTTATCTCCTTAGCCTTTTTATCTTAATCTTTCTAAATTTGGTATTCTTGACATCTTTCATCCTCTAGTTTGTGGGGGCGTATCAAACCAATCTTTCACTATTGTCCATAACAACAATAAAGAAATATCATAGTAGCCTACACACCAAACAAACTTAGCCCATCAAATAAGATAAATCATTCCTTTACACTTCTTTCATTTATGTTATTTTTCAGCACTTGTGCATTTCTTCTAGATTAAAAGTTAATTAGTTATGGTGACTCATCATTTAACAGCTTTTCTTTTAGATTAAAAGTTAGTTATAGTGACTCCCCATTTAACAACTAATAGAATTACCTAAAAAATTATATGAAGATTTTATTTTATGCTTTTAGCATTCATAGATATTCATGTATATATATATTTGTAAATTAAAAAAAAAAGAATATACACATTATACCTTTTTTCATCTCTGCTTTCTTGTTTTCTTTAAAGTTTTATTAACTGTCTTTGAAGAGGTCTCTTTTCGAAGACTTCTTCTAAAAAAAAAAAAGAATAAGACGACCACAATGAGAGTTGTCACTGCCACGTCAATACTCACATAGTGGTAGCTCTTCCTTTTCATTTCTCCCCTCTTTTTTTTTTCTTTCCTTTCTCTTTTTTGATTTTTCTTTTTGTCTTCACCCCTGTTTTTTCTTCTCTTCCTTCTGTTTGTCACTTTCCTTTCTTAAATTTTTTCTATTTTTTGTTTTCTAAGTTTAGGTTATAATAATTCTTTTATGGCGAATCTCTCCCCTTTTGTAATGTTTTCAGTTCCTTGTATGGTTGTTTTTGAGTATGATGCATATATCTCTCTAAATTTAGGAGATCGATTATTTGCGAAAAATTTTCTCTTCATAAAAATATTTTTAGATCCATAAAATATTTAGATATATGTTAAGAAGAATACAAAGTATTTTATTATGTTGTAACATATTTGTGTAGATTTAAAAACAAAAAAATCTCATATTTATTTCTGTTTTAATTTATTAAGATTTTTTGTAATTGAATATTATGTTTTATCTCCATCTTTAGTTTAACATAGCAATTATATATCTTGTTTTCTAGATATAGAATTAATGTTTTATATCGATTTGTAAATACTGTTTGACTATTTTTATGAATGAATTTTTTTTATGTCAAAAGAAAAAAATAAAAACTTAAATTTCCTTTTTTATTCGAAAAACTTAGCAAGTGTACTTACACAACCTGAATCTAATTTAAACTAAAAAAAATGAAAGATCATAAAACAAATGTCAAAGTCAAACTATTTGAATTAATTAATTAAGTATTTAATGTACCATTGACTTTGATATCTTGTACGGGAGGTAAAGTTCTTGATGAAGAAAATAAATAATTGGCATAGCATGCACTCGAAGCAATAATTAACCATAGCTTGTAAATGCGTTTGGAAAATAACGCGTAATCTTTGGCACATGTGCAACTGTTGCTCCATCAACACTCAATAAGAGAAATGACACTTAATGGATATGCGTAATTGCACACAAACAATCTACCTAGATACAAAAATCAGATATCAGTTATAATGTATTTATGTATCAGCAAGTTGGCACAGATAGATAGATGAGAGTTTGTATTTTTTAATTATTTTTTTTTGAATTTGATATTTATTAAAGGATAAAAATTGAGCTTGTTTTGTTTGAAAGATGGCTCACTTTATCTCTACAATATTCTAAAGATTAGTAATTAGGCTCTCGACGAGAGATACTCTGGTACAAACCAAAAGTTATAATGTATTTACGTGTATAATATATTATTTAATTTAATTTATTTTAATATGTATTTTATATTTTAATATATATTTTATGTGTATAAATAATTTATAATTAATTGTTTATATACACGTAATTTGATTGTATTTATTATTAACGTTTAATTTTGTTCGAACAAATTTCGATATAAAGATGCGTAAAATGAAAAAGCGAGGAAATAATTACCGTTAAATAAATTTGTTAAATCTTGTTAATAATGAAAGTTATTGATCTAAGTGGATCATTTATTTATTTTGTCATTTTAATACATATATATATATATTTTCTCAGGATAGAGAATTTGAATTAGTTTCACTTCGGTATATCTAATTTTTAATTATTTATTAAATTGTAGATTTTATTCACTTTTATCTATTTTATCTTTCACTAAGTTAGCAAACAGAAGGAATTCGGTTAGTTACATAGAAGAGTGAAGAAAAAAATATTGCAACAAATTCAAACGGTGAAGGGTTCTGAATAAATAATGAAAAAAGAAACTAATGTTCTGAATTCTGATGTTTTTTTTTGAATCAGGTGTTTATATAATGGTTACTCTGGAACTTTTTTATTAATTGTTATTTTGTTGGTTACGTTGATTGTTAAGCACATTGTCTGTGAATTTTCTCTCCTTTCTGCTGGTCGAGAATTTTGCTAATTTTCCGAAAAAAAGTAAATTAAACTTTGAAATAAATATTAATTTAATTTTAAGTGTTTAAATAATAATATTATTCTAATTAGATATTTCCGTATTATTTCACATTTTTTTTTACTAAAAATAGAAAAATTTGAACCTACGACTTTTTAGATGAGTATAAGAAAATTATATCATTTGAGTTATAACTCATTAATGTATTATCTCACATGTTACTATAATATATTTATGTTATTTATATCTATTTTTATGTTTTACACGTCAAGTAAATAATAGTATATGTGAATTTTAATTTTTAGTTATTGAATGAAGTACAAAAGAAAAACCCACTTGGCCACTTATCTCATTACTGATTAGCATTGGAAATAAATTATGAACACACACATATACATACTCTGCTATTTTTATTATTTATTACATATATAAAAAATACAAGAAAAATTTAAATATACAACTTTCCATTTTTAAAATATTTTATATTTATAATCTATAAAAAATAGATTTTTGTTATTTATTTTGAAGATATAAATTCAAAATCTCTTTATTAAAATATAAGATATTTATTATCTTACTTGACTAATCTTATATAGTTATCTTATTATTATACATATTTAATTTACGAAAAATTGAATTAATAAATACATTTATAAACTACATTTCTATTTCTCATAGAATAAGGTATAGAAATTAGAAAACTTGTGATGCAACCTATGTACTCAATCTAGGAGACACTTTGTCTACTTCTATGAATACAAAATCATTAGGGTATAGACACTACTATTCAATTACATTTAGGACACTAATGTTAGGCAAACCTACCTCCTTGTTAAAATTATATAAACCAACTCTTGTGGGGTCCATTAGGTATTTGTACTTACCCTAATTAATGTATAGTGCTTAATTAGCTTTAACTATATATGATGATGATAATTGATAACTTAGCATCCAATTCCTTTCTTAATTAGCCCCTTATGCAAAAACAACAAAATCTTAAAAAGAAATCTCATCAATAGAACCAAGGGAACATTGCATTTGGATCAAAACTTGTTAAATGGAGCAACTTGATGATGATCACTACTACTTTTGACTTGAGTTGCCAATTTTTTGTAACATTTATAAAAGGAGAAAATAATTCATAGACATATGGATTATATGTTATGATTGAGGCTCATGCACAATCTCTTTTTGGTTCCCTTGGTTGCTTTAGAAAAACAAAACAAAATCATAATAAGATACAGCAAAAAAAAGTGTCTAGATCAATTCCGGTCGAGTTGGAAATTGATGATATAAGGTTCTATTAGATCTCTTTCCCTTCAAGTCAATTATATATATATATATATATATATATATATATATATATATATATATATATATATATATATATATATATATTAAAAGAATATTTACAAGACTAAAAAAATTTAAAGATAGAGTTAAAATATGATGTTTTTAAGTATATTGTCTTTTTTTTTTTACCAAAATATGGGAAGTGTTTGGAAAAAGTAAAATCGAAAGGCCTGATTTTAATATTATAATTTTTTTTTAAAAGAAGTCAGAAGATAAGATTTTTTTTATTTTAAAAAATATAAATTGAAGAATGAGATTTCTAATTTTAAAAAAAAAAATTCATAATCACAAATCTGAGGATAAAATTTATGCATATTTTAAATGAGACTGCATTAAGAATTTTAAATCATACTTACTAATTTCTATTATAATAAAATTTGAATAACGAATAAAGAGCCTAAAATTTTCTCTGGTTCATTACAATAATAAGAATTTATAATTATTTTGTTAGATATATAACCTTTCACACTATAAATTTAAATAAAAAAGCTCTTGCATATGTAAGAATGTGATTAATATACAACTATTTTTATATATATTTTCTCCTATTCACATACATAAATTTTTAATTAACCACTACATCCTATGAGTTTTGCTAATGATGAAGCCGGGTGTTCTTTTTTACATAATTAAATTTCATATTTATTTATTTATATATAGCATATGTATAGTATACTAGACGAGTTTAATTTATATATATTACATGCTAGTATATATTGATGGCAACTTTTCTTCATTATTCTCTCATTAATATGTACAACATCGAATATCATGGTTTTAAATTATGATTACAATGATGATAAATATGATACGTTGTAAAAAAACAAAAAAACAACTATAGCAACGGTAGTTATTACTTTCACGGTTATACTATGAAAATAATAATTTAAAATTATTTTATTTAATTTAATATTTGTAATTTTACACATAAAATATTTATACTTATGCATTTAGTTTAATACATTTAATAATACTTAATTATTTTAACAGTAATTAAAAAATAAAATAAAATAAACAGTGATTAATAAAATACAAAATAAAATAATTTTAAATTATTTTCCAAATATTTTTATTACTTTCATGTGCATGCAATAATAACAGATAGACACCGCAACAGAATATATATTATCGCAATTAGAGTTTTATAACCTCAATTTAATTAAACCATAACAGAGATTAAAGCTATTATTACTACTTAAATGACTAATTAAGCAAATGTGATCGATCTAGTTATAATTCCTCATCATCCTAAGTGCCAATTCTTGCAGCTCACCCAAATCAGTGTCATTATAAGATGATGATCTTCTCTTGGAACAAGCTTGGAATGAGAAATCCTCCACAGTGCTCAGCATGCTCATTATTCCATCACTAATAATGCTACTTTGATCAATTGACTCATCAAGTGAACAACTTTGGGGTGATGGCATGTAATTAATATCATTATTAGTGGGACAAAATTGATTATTATTACTATAATTATTGAATAATAATGTTTGTCCTACTCCAATATTATTATTGTTCCACTGATGATGATTATTCTGCATGTTTTGATGAGCTAGCTGTGCCTTCACTTGCATTAGTTGTGCTTGCAAGCATGCTACCTACATTAATTATTAATTATATACTTCAATCAAAAGATAAACAAATATAAGATAGAGATAAAAATAATATTATCACAATTAATGATGATTATATAAGATGACATATATATGTATATGGATTTGATGTAATAAATATATTGGGATTTAAATAAATATTTTAATTCTTTTATTTACAGAAATATATAATTTAGAGTTAATTTATATTTTTAGGTCATATTTATTATCTTATTTACAGTATAAACGAATTAAGTATATACATGTATCTCATTTATATTGTATACTTATACTGTAAACGAGACAAATAATATAACTTAAAAATATAAATTGACTCTAAATAACATATTTCAATAAATAAAAAAATTAAAATATTTATTCAAAAAATTTCAAATATATTAACCTCCTAATAAAATTGTTTACACTATTGTATATATGTCTAATTAATGATGTATATATTGTTATATATATATATATATATATATATATATATATATATATATATAGTCTATAATTTTATTATTTAGTACTTAAAGAATCATGCATTCAAACTTTTGAATATGATGAATATATATAGTATAAAATAATTTTATATTATATTGTCAATATGTACACTACTTAAGCTCTCTCTCTCTCTCTCAGATTCATAGAAGCCAAACCCAGACACAACATCAGGTAGGTGAACAAGACAAGAGGGAGATGTAGAAAATCCATTGACTGAAATAAGGGGAAGATTCTAACATGCACATAATAAAAATGATAGAGAGAAGAATTATAGCTCAAAATAACATGTATAAATAAAGTTTTATATTAATATAGTTTGATCCAATTATTTAGCTAATTATTGGTTTAACAAATTCTTGGAGGAGTCAAGGAGATAGAGTAAAATTTTAAAATTTTGTTAACAATATATATATATCAAAATCATTTCATTTTACTACTTTTTCTAATCAGTGACTCAGTGTTGTTCTAATTAAAGGGAATATATACTTGAATAAAAAATATTTCTGTGTTGCAAATGAACTTGATAGATCAGTTTGGGAAGAGTGATTACAAGTTCGTTGTTGAAAATTATTTGTCCTCCTCCCAAAAAGGATATTCAAGAACACAACCCCACTATAATTTTGCGAGCATAATTAATATAGTTTTAAAATAGAAACATAAGTAAAAAAATATATAGAAAAGTGTAAGAGTACCTGTTGTTGTAAGGCAAAAATATGAGAGACACAACCATAGACAGGGTCTCTAATACGAGCTTGAGCCTCATAAGCAATTGTGAGCACAGCCTCACACCTTTCATGACTTGGAATCTGCATTAGCATCTTTGAAACATTGCTTGCACCAAACACTTTGTGGATCGCTGCAAATCTTGCCGCCCCTTCTTCCCAGCTGAAGTATGGCGCGAATACGCAATCCGACGCGCACTTTCGCCTTAGGAACTTGCATGCCCCGCACGGCGACCCGGAGCTACTAGAAGCCATAGATTGATCGAGAAAACAAGAAGGATAGGGTGTTAATTAATTATGATGAATAATAGTATAATGTTATATTATTATTACGATATGGTTAGGTTTATGTGAAACTGAAAGGAGTGATAATAATAAAATTGGTTTTTGAGGCACACGGATAGACTAGGAAATGGTGCAAGATGAGGAGAAGGGGAGAATTGAATAGTGGAGTGGGCATTGGGAATAAGGGACATAAAGAAAGGTGAATGGGGGACATGGGAGGCACATTTGTAGGGTTCTAAGGGGACATTTACTCATGCTTGCAGCCAATTTCTTCAAATACATGCTAGTAATTCGTAAGACCCTTAATTCATTCAAATACAGAAATTGGAACTAAACTCAAAAGTGCTTCTTCAAATTGATTATTAGTATTCAAAATCTCAAAAATGTATGGGTAAATAATTTTTAATCACTCAACTTTAAACAACTGTAATTAATAATAATTAATTAATATAAAATTCAATTCAAAAATACTTGTTGACTACGCTTTTGTTAATTACTTATTAGTGAGATTGCTATACTTATTATGTTTGAGAATCATCCGATGAAAAATTATTAAAGAATTAATATAATACACTTTTATTAATTTTTACAAGATATTATTAGTGTATTTTTTTTTTAAAAGTTATTTTAGTATATACTGTCAATCTAAGGGTGAGATTGAAATTGTGTAGTCATGAAATACATATTTAGACGATAATATGTATTATTTTCTTATAGTAAAATGAGATTTTTAACTTAATATTTAGCTAATTATTATTATTATTATTATTATTATTATTATTATTATTATTATTATTATTATTATTATATCTCCCAATATGATAAGTAGGCCTAATTTATCACGAATTAAAGTTCTATTTAAAAGTTTACTGTTATTTAATGAGTTCTTATATACACACAATATGAGATTTAAATATTTTAATATTTATTTAAACAGACCGATGAACTTAATCAATAGATTAACCTAAATTTTATTGTTATTTTTGTTATTTTTTGTTGGTGTTTTTTTATTGGAATGTTGAGACACATAAAAAATAGGGTTAAATACTTTTTTCGTCCCTAACGTCTTGAGTCAAAATCAAAATCGTTCCCAACTTTTTTTTATTAAATCATTCTCAATGTTATTAAACGTTTTAAAATCATCCTTTTGAATATAATAATTTTTGAAATGATACAAATTTCCTTTTCTTATTATCACTATTCAATACTCACCCCACCCACTCGTTACCTCCATCCCTTCCCTGTTTCCACCTAAAACAGAAAAGAAAAACCAAAAACAAAGAAAAGGAATAAAAGAGGGAGAAGAAAAGAAAAGAAAAAGAAGAGGAGAGAGATGATGGTGGAGAAGAGGGCGGGGACCTTCCAACGTCGGCAAGTGGCTTCTCTCTCCCTTTTCTGCCTTGTCGGCTGCACGTTCCGACATTGGCATTGGCTTCTCGGCGCTACTGTACGACGTGATGGCGAAGATAGCGGCGTCGTTCGATGACCCAACTCTGAAGGTGGCGTCGGTGGTGTGCCAGTCGTGGTGAAAGGCGTTGCGGCTGCTGAGGGAGGTGATGATGCTGTTCCGATGGGGGAAGAAGTTCAAGCACGGAAGCCCATGGATGAAGCAGCATGTAGAAAAGACACTGGAGTTATTCGAGAAGGCGGCGGCGCGTAGGCCTGCACTCGCCATAGTGGATACCGGGCTCATGTATTGAGAGAGAAGGCAGAAGCAGAGAGCCCTTAATTTTAAGGTTAGGGATGTCGTATTTGCAATTTAGGGAAGAAGCGGAACTCAAAAACTATGCTGCACAGCACAATTTAAAAATTTTGTATTTGCAAGATATTTTTTTTTCTAAACTAAGTTTAACTAAGGATATTGGATAAAGCATATTTGTGTTGTTTAGAGTGTGTTGACTTTAACTTAAACTAGATTAGTTCATATTTGGGTACATTATCATTGCCATTTTAGGCTTTTGTTGTGGAACAAATCATGAACACGTAATTCAACTCATAGATGCCTTTGTTTGTTTGACCAAAATGTATTTGGTTCAATTGTTCAAGTCCTGATCAGATATGCAGCTATGTTAAAATTTGGAAGGCGACGCCGACACCAATAGAGGAAGAGTTGAGGTTGGTGATGGAGAAGGAGAAGAAGGTGGAAAAAGAGGCGGGGGCAGAAGTGGTGAGATGACAGAAAGGGAGAGAAGAAAAAGACCTAAAGAAAGTGAAAAGATACGAAAAGGTCGGAGAGAGTTTGTTTTGTCTTTTAATATTATTTTTAATATTTTTTACTTTTATAAAAGGACAAAATTATCCGAAAAATAATGTTTATAAACAAAAGAATGATTTTAAAATGTTTAATAACGTTGAGAATGATTTTAATAAGAAAAAAAGATTAGAGACGATTTTAATTTTGACCTAAGAAGTTAAGAACGAAAAACTACTTAACCCTAAAAAATATATAATGACAAATAAAATAATTTGAAAGAAATTATTTTGTTTGATTGAATTTGAAAGAAATTATTAACGTAACTCTATTATACATGATAAATTAAAAGGATAATAATGTTATATACTTTAATATACTCCCACTCATTATTATTTATATCCACTCATTTTACCTTAAAGTTTATAAAATATATGTGTATAATATATATGAACACTAATTTGGGTGCGGTGTTCCAACTTCCAAATCATATTTTATTTTGTTGATAATATGAGTATAATTAAATGAGCTAATTAGTAGTGTTTTATACTATATAATGATTCTCTAGTTAGAGGTGATATTTTTGTGTGTAAATATATTTTTAATTTGCATCGATGAAATTGTATGTTTAGGAATAAATTGACAAATCAAATGTTTGAAAAACGATATAAATTATCTCAAAGTATCTCAAAATTCTTTTTATTTTATATTTTTTAATTATTACTAGAATAAATGAATAATATAAGATATAATAAATATCTAATTATGAATTTACAATATAAAATTTTTTTGGTGACTATTATTTTGATTAATATTATGTAGTATAATTTAGAAATTTATAAATTTGTCAAGCAGATCTAGTTCATATTTGATATAAATTTTATGGATAATATCCTATTAATTAGGCTACCAAATATTATCCAATCGATTCGCAAATATATAGAATTCGATATCAGATATTGGGATCACATTCACGAATTCAATTTGATGAAAAATGAATTAAAAGAACTTAAATAAAGAGTAATTGACTAACAATAGTTATTTTATTTGGTGTATTATACAGGAGGTTGGATTTGGATTCTTTATACCATTTTAAATATATTTAATTATAACATTTTATATTTGATACTATATTTAGAAAAATAATAATATTATCTGTATATAAAAAATTAATTATTCAAATATATATTAAAATATAAAAATATATATAAATAAATGAAATAATAATATATATTTATATATAAATATATATATAATTCATTAGTAATTAATTTTTAGTGCATACCTAATATTTATGTTAATTGATAAGTTAGTTGGAAGAAAAATTAGATTGTATTTTTTTTAATTTCTGGTGTATTGTTGCTTTATTTTCCGCCGAACGCCGCACCTTGAAACTGCGCCGTCTTTGTCGCCTTCTGCCAACTGCCACCTGCCGGTAATGACTACCGACAGCTTTCTATTTACTTTGCCTTAAAAAAAATAAATTAAAAGGATATTAAAGTTCTTCGGTGTGTAATTTCAATCGTACACATACATGCATAAGAAGAAAAGTGGATATATGATGGACGATATCATAGAAAAAAACGGTGATTTATTTCTTTTGTAAATATTAGGTGATAAATTTGTGTTTGAACTTTAAACAAAAAATCCTTTTAAATAAAAATAATTGAAAACAAAAACTTTTTTGAAATTATTAGATTCATCCAGTGTTACAAAGATATATCATTATACGATATTTAAAAGGAAGACTAAAACTAAGGGATAGAGATTAAAAGGTTAAAAATTTAAAATTAAATTAACTCTTAGTATTATATTTAATATAAAGTATACAAAATTAAATTATATCTTAATATTCTATTTGGTTCAAAATAAATAACGAGATGAAATAAGAATATTTTTTAAAATATATTTGGTTAATAAAAGAAAATGTTATTTAAATTTTTTTCTTTGTCTCCAAAAATTTTAATTATTTTCATTTTTATTTTTTGAAAATATTAAAAAATTAAAATTTTATTTCTTAAAACTAAAATTTTAATTTTAAATCATCAAATATAATATTAAATCTTAATCATCTAATCTCAGTTCTAGCCTCAGTTCTAATCTCTAAAATATATATATATATATATATATATATATATATATATATATATATATATATATATATATATATAGCTACATATTTATAATTACATTAATTATAATGACTGTATATAGATACATACAATGTTGTCTATAATTTTGTTTATTATGATGGTATAAAATTTTAGTAACATTTTAAAAATATTATTAAATTAAAATAATATTTTTTTATTTAATAATATTTTTAATTTAAAAAATGAAAATATTATTAAAATGGTTTATCTATTATAGTTACTATAATTATATTTGCTATGGATTCTATATATATTCTAAAAAATAAAAAAAATCAATTAATTGATCGGTAATAATAAGGACAAAAAGAAGCCTCGTTATTTGGTATACCTTTTCTTCAAAAATTCCTTTGTCAACCATTTCTTCTGCAGAATTGTTACGGTTTCTCTTCTCATAGATAATCGTTCTCTCTAGAACAAAACCAAAGTGAATGACATTAAATAATAAAGGAAGGTTATCAGGTGTACCGGGAACATCGATGTTCCAGTTGTTTTAACCGTTGATCTGAATTATAAAAAATATATATAATATATATTAATTAAAATTAATGGTTAAAACAACTGGAACACCGATGTTCCTAACTCATTATTTTAATCGCACACACGTGTACATTTTGTCTACATTTTCAGCTCAAACAAAAATGTGTTCACATAAATAAAATAATAATTTAGTACATATAATTAATTAAATAATTAATAATATTGCACTAGTGATGAACTATTAAGACTTTCCGGGCTCTGACATGGAAGATAGCAACATAGATTCCTTAAAGATATGATTAAAAACAAGAACAAGTACTATATATGTATATTTTAACTGTTTGTGACATGGAACTATATGTATAATTATTGTTCTGTATTGGGTTCTTCAACTTCAAGATTTAATTGCCAATTATGTTTTGTTATAGTGTAATGATGTTATTGAGTTTCATTGCACTTAGCCACTTCCCTTTTTCATATGCATTATTTATTATTATACCATGTCTCACAAAGGAACAGAAAGTTTACGGCGCCCACTACATTATTATATTACTTTCAAAAATAAGAAATATTTTCTTTTATTAAAGATTGCAGGATATACAGCACTTGTTCATTCTGAGTTGAAATTTATAACGTATATATAAAAGAAAATTTAATAATTTTAGTATAAATTATTATAAATGGTAAACTTATTGTTGTCAAACTCACAAGTTAAACGATTTTACGAATTTAGGTAATAGAATTGAATTAAATTCGGGTAAATTTGCATAAATTCGGCCAAATTAAGCGTTGCGAGTCTGAGCTCGAGTTAACGGGTTTGCTTTGGGTGTCCATTTTGGCAAAAAATAACGTCGTTTTAGCCCAAAATAAAAGAAAAAACAACCTAGCTAACTCTAATTGTTGAGATCTTTCCGCCATTTTCTCTACTCTCTCTCTCTCTCTCTCTCTCTCTCTCTCTCTCTCTCTCTCTCTCTCTCTCTATTGTGACCTCTGTCTGTTTGCCATCCATCATTCGCCGTCGATCGCCTGTGTCTCCATGTGTCGCATGTTGCTCTCTACTCTCTGTTGAGTCTATTCTGCTTCTCCTTACTCTCACTCTTTGTTTTGTTATGTGGAGCATCTGTCATTCACCGCGCTGTCGCCATTCGTCGCATTGCCACCATTCGTCGTGTCCTTTGCCGTTCGTCGCGTTGCCGTCGTTCATTCACACACAACCGCCGCTTGTCTGTTTGCACAACTACGCCAGGTTTTTCTACTCTATTTAGGTATGTTTTTTAAAAAATTCATAGTTTTTATTACTAAGTTACTGCATTTTGTAGTTGTTAGTTGTTAATCTAAATTTCACTGTAATTTCTTAGTTTCTTTGATATTTCTAAAGTTGGAGAACTGTAATTTTCACTACAAGAAAAACGCTGAGTACTATCGAAATTACCGTCAGATTTACCATTGATCTATACCGGCAGATTTAGCATCGAGTTTTCCAACGAAAAGGAGGAGAAATTCGTCGCCAAAAAAGATTACCGTCGAAACAGCTTTTTCGTCGCTAAAGCCAACAGTAATTATTGGTGCGAAAACGTAACTCACCCGCGCCAATTTTACCGTCAAATTTTTTTATCGGTATATTCTGCCGATATCACGGTTTAGTGAAACGTGTCATTTTGCTAATTTACCGGCGAATTAATCTGCTGGTAAATTTGACGGTAAAATTAGGGTAAAATTCAAATGCGAAACCCTTCTCCCTCACTTCTGCAAACCCTCTCTCTCTCCCTCTCTCGTCTTTTCTCTCCCTGGACGTCGAAGCTGTCACCATCACGACTGCCGATAGCATATCATCGTCAATTTTGCTACTACTACTGTCTCGCCGCAACTTCTGTCGTGGTTGCTGTTCACGTCGCCGTCACTGCCACCTCTGTCACCACCATGTTAAAGAGATCCTGCAACCACTATCACCAGATTTATTGTTTGTATGATTGTTTTTTTTTTCAGATTATTTTGTGAGTTTAGCATTTTGATAGGATTTTTGTTAAATTAGTGGTTAAATTTGTTTAATGAAGTGTGTGATTAGGAGTTGTTGTGTTAATTTAATGTAAGTAAAAATTAAATAATGTCAGGATAGGTTAAGTACGGTGAGATTAAGAGTGCTTGAGTTATTTAAAGATTTTAGTTGATTTTAGTGAATGAGTTTCTTTCAATTGCTTTAAATTTATATCGCTTATTTTTATAATGCCTGTTGTTAGTTTGATGAAATTAGAATTAGGTTTTATTTAATTGAACTAATAAGTTTATTTATTCTTTCAAATTAATTTTTGAATTAGTTTCAACTTGTGAATTTAATAATTTGTCCTTTTTATTAGGACGGTGCTATTTTCTTTGAGATAAGTTGGAGTTTGCTTTTTTTTGTTGTCTATACAGTAATATTCCAGGTTGGTTTTCTATCCCTGAATATAATGAATTGTTTAAATTTTATGTTCGACTTACTTTTTCTGGGATAGAGTCTTAGGACGGAAGTGGGAGAAGGTTGCGTAGTGGCGCCTTCTCGAAACCCTTGTTTGCTGGAAAATTGTGAAGTTATAAGGAGTTGTACACTAGAACGGTTATGATTTGATGTTTTATTGAATACGTGTATGTTATAATTTATACCTGTAGCTATTTTTTCTGTAAAAATTGTTATATTTATTTGATAGATGTCTCTGAATTAAGAAGAAGTTCTTCTAAATTATCGTTTAAATTGTTTAAACATGTTTGGTTTGTTAGAAAATAATAATCGTATTTGGCGGAGGATTCTAATTATAGAATACATTCTGTCAAATTTTCTAAAAATTTTAATAAGTTATGTTGTTGGTTGAATTCTAGGATGTGTGTTGCAATATAATAGGGATAACGGTGGACGGGGGTTTAAAACTTGAATTTTTTGAGGGGTTGATGCATTTGTTGTGCATGTATCAGCATAGAACCGTCTAGGTCCAAAGGGGTATCTTAGTGTCCGTGTCATAAGTGTCAGCTGAATAAGTGGTTAGGACCTTCGAATATAACACTTCGCCTCTACCGCAATGGGTTCATGGATAGGTATTTGATATGGACAGAACACAGAGAAGTGAACGAACAGGGAATTAGCCGGTCTGCCTCAAATTTGAAGAGATTCGATGGTCGATCAACGAGGGTTCGGGTAGTGAGAGAACTAAACATGGAAGAAATGAATTGGGAGGGTAACCAAGAGAGATGCAACAAGATAGGGTTTGATGCAATAGGTGTTACGGAGTTGGAAGAGACTAAACAAGAGCCTAACCCAAAGGCAAAGAGATGTTATCATCTGTTAGAATCTGCCACAAAACCTTTGTCTGCATGTGTTAGAATGATGAGTATTAAGTTGGAGTCAAATCATACCAAGAGTATTTTGATAAGTGGGCCACCCTTTGTAACGAACTGGTACCTGTCGGGACCACTGACATCCCCCGGAACCACTACGAAGCAAAGAAGATAGTTTCAAAATTGTGTCTAAATTCAGTGAAAATTGATTGTTATTTGAATAATTGTATGCTGTATTACAAGAGAGATGCAAACCTAATTGAATATAGATTTTGTGGATCACCGAGGTGTCAAGCCAAGAGAAAATAGATTGGTAAACGGTGGTAAAAAAGAGTTCCAATGAAACGGATGCACTACTTTCTCTTAATTCCTAGGCTAAAACAATTGTATGCATCGATGAGTCCGGCTCCTCACATGACCTGGCATAGTAACAACAAGAGAGATTATGAAATCATGATGCACCCGTCATATGGAGACGCTTGGAAGTATTTTGATCGGGTCTATCCTACATTTGCGAGCGAGCCTAGAAATGTTAGACTAGCTTTGTACTCTGACGGGTTCGCACCAAATTTTAATTTCGGTAACGCATACTCTTATTGGCCTATAGTGGTGACACCTTATAACCCGAGTTTCGAAATGTGCATGAAGGACACATACATGTTCTAAACTTGTATCATACCTAGTCCCAGCAATCCAAAGGCCAAAATAGATATCTTCTTGCAGTCTTTGGTGGATGAGTTAAAGGAGTTGTGGATCCATGGTGTAGAAACGTATGATATTTCGACGAAGAAAAACTTTCAACTGCATATTGTGTTGATGTGGACCATTAACGACTTTTCTGAGTACAAGATGTTGTCAGATTGGTCCACTCATGGTAGAATGACATGTCCTATTTGTATGGAGGATACAAAGCCATTTTGGTTGACGAATGGTGGTAAGAATTCGTAGTTTGATTGCCATCGGAGATTTCTCGACATGGATCATCATTTTTGGCACAACAAAGACTCGTTCAAATAGTATAAAACTAAACAAGAAGAGGCACCCGTGAGATTGGGTGGTAGGCAAGTTTGGCATCGTGTCAGTAGAATCGCAAAGATCGTCAATAACAGGGCAGGTTTGAGACCTCCGAAATATGGCAGGGAGTATAATTAGACTAAATAGAGTATTAGGAGTTGCTTAATTAGAAAGACAACTTGGTTCAACATTGTCTTGATGTGATGCACATTGAAAAAAACGTGTTTGATAATATCATGCACACAGTAATGGACGATAAACGAACAAAGGATAACAATAAAGCTAGGTTAGACTTGGTAGACATTTGTAGGCGGCAGATCTAAACTTAAAGGAACTTGAGAATGGGCAGTGGGCTAAAGCAAAGGCGGTGTTCGCTCTAATGAAAGACCAGAGAAAAAATATTTGTAAGTGGATTAGAGGATTGAGGTTTCCTGTTAGTTACACGTCTAACTTGATCAGGTATGCAAACGTCTCACAGGGTAGGCTTGTTGAGTTGAAGAGTCATGGTTGTCATTCTTCATGGAGTCTTTGCTTCCTGTCACGTTCAAAGAACTTCCAACCAACATCTATAAATCCCTCATAGAAATAAGTGAGTTATTTAGAGAGTTATGTGCTATGAAACTTAACATTAATGATCTTACAGTCATGGATAAGAACATTCTTATCATACTTTGTAAGCTATAGAAGATATTATCTCCATCCTTTTTTTACGTTATGGAATACTTAGCAATTCATCTACCATACAAAGTAAACTATATGTGCCGATCCAATTTAGGTGGATGTACCCATTTGAGAGGATGATTGGTTCATTCAACTGCACTGTGAAGAACAGAGCTCGGATTAAGGACAGCATCTGTGAAGTGTTCCTAGCAAATAAAACATCCGCATTTTGCTCATTCTATTTTCAGGCTCATGTTAAGTCACGTAGAATAAGGGTTGGAAGGAATGATGAGAGGGAAGAATCCTCATCAAGTGGAATAACATATCCAATCTTTGCTTCGGAAGGAGCTGCAATTGATGCAGACAGTGACTACTGGTTAGTGCAGAAGGAAATCGATGCCGCACATCTGCATGTGTTGCTTAATTGTGACCAGATTTCACCCTACCTCGTGTGAGTTCTTTAAGTCTTTGTAAATATTGCAATCAGTAAGATACTAACTTCTTAATCTAATCAAAATTTTTTTATCCTATTTTATCATATAGGTTATTTCAAGAGACAATTCCTGATATCTCATTGAACAATTTTTCAGATTGATTCAGACAATACATCAGTGTGCATCTAACTGACACAACAGATTAGGAACTAGTTGCACTTAATCAGGACCCAATGAGTAAGGGGACAAGCTACCTGATATACAATGTTAATGGATATCAGTTCTATTTTTTACAGTGATCGATTGGAAAGAAATTAGATAACAACGGAGTTTGGGTTCATGGAGATTCAGGAGGTGGTCATTCTAATTGGTTTAGTGTGTTGCACAACATAATTCAATTAGAGTATTTTTATCGCACTACTTACAAGGTGTGCGTGTTTAAATGTGAATGGTATGATCCAAGTTCGCGACAAGGATCATGAAAGCACAAAGACTACGATATCACTGAAGTTAATGTAACCAGGAAATATAGGCACTATGATCTTTTTATTCTACCTAAAAATGCACGACATGTATACTATTTGTCTTATCCGGGTTCATGCAAGTCTAGTTGGTGATGGTCAAAACTAAGTTAAGAGACTGATCCAAGTCTGATGGGACAGAGGGTTAGGAACCTTACCAGATTGATGACCTAACTCTTTCGAAAATGGGGGTTGATACCGGTGATTCGATCACCCTTAGGTCGGCTGTTATTGATGATGACATCATTGACCTTGGAACAGATGACGACGCACTACTATCAGAGGAAGATGATCTTCAAGAAGAAGAGGGATCGATGGCAACAAAGAAGAGGAGGATGAGTTCGATGATCAAGATACTACCTCGAAAGAGGATGATGGTGAACCAGATGAAGAAGATAATGAATCTGAATTGGGTTAATATAAATATAGTTCTATTTTATGTATTTCTTTACCAAACTTTGAGAATAATGTAATATAATTAGTACTGTTTTAGATATTTCGATACCATCATTCCTTAATTTTAATTTGTATATATGATATTTTAAAGATGGATGGAAAAATTAAAAGAATCTACTGTCAAAATTATCATCAGAATATACCGATGATAACCGCCCAGCTAATTTTTCAAAAAAAATTAGAAAAAATATTTCCATCGGCTTTTACTAACGAATTAATTCGCCGGTAAGATGGCGTGAAGCCGTATGATTTGGTGCCAATGTTACCATCGAAAATTTTTCGACGGTAAGTTGCAACAGATTTTGTTTTTTTGATATCCATATTCTGCCACTAAATCTGACGTAAAAATCTGACGATAATTTGTTACCGGCGAGATTTATTCCATCGAATTTTATTCGTTTTTTCTATGGTAAATCCGACGATACTCAATATTTTTTTATAGTGTTTGTAGTTGTTAATGATGTTTCACTATAATTTCTCCTTTGTTAATTCATTTTTCATAATTTCTTACCATTATTTAGGGATAGTTGTACTAATTTAATTATTTGGTATTGTTGATTTATTGAATTTTGAGACAAAATGTTTAAGAATGTTGGTTCATGGACAAGCCTTTAGTTCCTAGTATTTCTAGACCTATTGTTGCGAATATATTTTAAAGTACTTGTTGTAATTGTTATACTGATGAATCCATATTTGATGGTAATTTTTTGTTGGAATTGAGTGAATTTCATCATGCAAACCTACATTTATTCCCTTAAATAGCATGCTTTTGAGTTTTCCTCCTAAATTGTACTTGATTATGAAAACATTCTCTTTTGTGCTTAATTTAATCAAATTTTTTTCATTTGCATTCTATTCGATACCTTGATATTTTTGGTGAGTGATTTCAGATGTAATAGATAGGAATGACTTGGTAAGAATGGAAGAGAAGCATGCAAGAGGGAGGAAACATGAAGAAAATAAAGGAGAAAAACTTTGCGAAGTGTGCGTGCGTACAGCCTCTTGTGCGTACGCACAACCTGAGATTCGGCCAAGTGTGCATACGCACAGGTACCAGCACATGCCTTCATTTAAAAGTCATGTGGCCCACATTTGGAAGGCTTTGGAGGCCCAAATCTGATGGCCTAGAGCTCACATGGAGGGGGCAACACTTGATGAAACATGGCATATCATTAGGAGTAGTGTTAGATAGTTTTAGGAGGCTTTCGGTTTAGTTTTCTCTAAGTTTTCTCTCAACTCTCTTAGAGTTTTCATTAGGGTTTATATTCTAAGTGCTATTTCCATCTTTTATCATGGATTTTTGCTTGCCTCCATTGTAAGTATTTCTTAATTGCTCTCTTTTATTGCTACAATTTTGATACTCTTTCTTGTAGTTAAAGACATATTATTAATATATATACTTTTTGCAATTTTGATTTCTTGTTGATGAATTTGATGATTGATGATTATTATATGCTTGGTTGAGTTACTATTGTTGCTTTTGATTATTTGTTGCTCATAGTTTCAAGCATTTTTTCAATTTCGCCTTGTTTTATGATATGCCCACCAAGTGTTTGTGGAAATGTCAACTTTGATTATGAGATAAATTTTCACCTCTTGCCTTGGAAAAAATGAGCATATGGAGTACTAGAGTTGTAATGTTCAATATTTAGTGATAATTCTTGGGTTGTTAATTGTTCTTATAAGTGAGTTAGGATTTGTAGATTAAGAACAATTATACTCACTTGATCTATTCTTCGATGTTAATGGTTAACTAAGTGAGATTAATCGATCATAATTGTCATAGTTGCGGTTACAATAAGGAAAGGATCCCCTAGCTTATCCCAAGCCAATATTCTATTTGTGTTTTGAATCATACATACACATCAATCACTTTCAACTCTTACTTGTTCATACTATATAGATAGTTTTTTAATTAGTTTATTGGTTCATTAGTTGCAATTTTGATTGTTCTTTTATTCTTTTAATTGTTCATTTTTTTATTGAAAATTCCTTGATTATCACAACCAAATTGTGCACTCGTGGTCGCTAGCTCCTTGGGAAGACGACCTGGGATTCTACTCCCAGTTTAAATTGGTTTTAAATTGTGACATCTCTAATCTAAATTTTTGTTGCGAGTCGCCTTGTCGGTTGAGATTATACATGCAACGTTGAAATCCCATTCTTTCTCTCTTGTGAAAAAGAGAATTTTCTAACCGACGATCCGGCGAGTACCATATACTAATGTATTATTTAATTTATTATTATATATTATGAGGTTGAAATTGTTATATTTAAATGTTTATATTTGAATAAATATATATATTATATATGATATATATATTTTAAAAATTTATAACAAATAAACTTATATGAGTCTAGGAATTAAGTCTAAATTACCTCTTCGAATTTAGTTAGACCCGTGAATTTGACCATTTTGGTTAAACTATATATATAAAAGCTAAAATATATGAATAATTTCATATTTATCGCATTATCTCATAATATGAGAGTTTGACTTCTTTTGAACTCGAAGACATGCACATGCGCCAATAATAATAATAATAATAATAATAATAGGATTTTAGATATTTAGGTTATAATTAAGTAAGAGTATATTTTGATTAAAGTTTAAACGATAGACATATAAACTATTATATAGCTTCCAAACCAGATTAAAAAAATTACAATTTTGATACCAACTGGCAACTGCACCTTCTTTTTAACATTGTTTTTTGTTTCAAATTGTATTATTTAATCCTCCCTTCACAAATAGAAGGACATTAATGGCACAACAACAACAATAATAATAATAACAATAATAATAATAATAATAATAATAATTAATAAATAAATAAATAAATAAATAAATAAATAAATAAAGAGATGAGATGAAAATGGGTGTGTTACTTTTCATTTCATTTGATGACATACCCTTAGGTTGGTCTTAACTTTTTGTTGATGTTCTTCACCTGTAAAGGCAAACAAAGCTAAACATCATGTATCACTTTACATTAAATAATAAGCACATAACATATACTTATAATATCTTGTCAAATTAAAGTTCAACTTTGATTCTAATTTTGTCACACTTTTATGCTACCCTCTCTCCTCTATTTATGAATTTAAAAGATGAAAGGAAGCCGTCATATTCTAATCTATCTATTTATACATAATTGAAGACTTTCATATAGTTGTATATTTACAAGTATTATGTTTCTTTGTTATGATACTTAGTTTACAAAGAAAAAAACACTTTTTATTCATTCTATGCAATATATGCATAACATACAAAACAATATGATCAAATAAAGAGATGTAATAGACAAAAAAAAAATCAATCAAATATTTTATTCAACATACAAAAACATATTGGATAAAAAGAATGTGATAATAAAAAATAAATACTTTAGTTAGAACATAACATAAAGAAAAAAAATTTGAACATAATAGAAAATAGTCTAATAACATTTTGAATAAAAAGAAGTGACAAAAATAAAAGGTACTAATTACTTTTTAGACAGAGATCTCAAAAATTTCTCTGAAATGAATTAAAAAATTCAATATTTTTTTTTAAAAACAAATAGTTGAAGTTTTAAGAATGTCGAAAAAGTTGATACTTAGTGATGGACCCAAAAAAAATTAATAATAATGGGAACAAAAAATATATAAATTTTTTATTTAAATATAAATATATCTATAATTTGAACTTAAAATTATTTATATTTATCGAAAAAATTAGAATTATATACACAAACATACATATGTATAAATTAAATTTAAATTATTAATAAATTAATTATCTGATAAAAGATATATTAATCTAGAATAATAAAAAGATCATTTATAATTATTTTTTTTATTTTTAACATAAGCTTTTTTTTTGTTTTATTCCGAGGGAAAGTGTGAAATTAAAGTGACTTTTGAGATGAATTTAGATTTTTTTTCCACCTAACTAAAAGTTAATTATAATTGGCTAATATTCTTATTAATTGTTAAATTCAAATATGACATGAACATAGTAAATTGAAGTATCTACTGGACCACTGCACCTAATTTTTTTCATTGTCAAAGAATAAACACTACAACAGATGCGGAACCTAGCGGCGGAGGAACAACGGCCCATGCCAAAAACGACGCTAGTTGAGAAGATCCCGGCAAAGATCATTGGCGGTCTGGCAGGTACCGCTAAATCCTCCTGGATATCGGCCGTGCAATCCGAACCGCCTCGAATTTGGTGTATATATCTTCATACTAACCATCCTGATTTCACTTAACCTCTTGGCGCGAACGAAAGAACGAGCAGAGGCGCGAAGAGCACCCAACCTCCCTCTGGCGCAACCTACCCGCGAGTACACCCAGAAACTTCTGCCAGGTGAGTTTCAATTCCTTAATTCAATTCCCCCATTTACTTTACTGCCATTAATTGAAACCCTCCTCCCCCCCCAAATTTGCAGAAACCCGTCACTTCATTTTGGTAGCGCGCCAAACACGAACGGGAGCAGAGCCGCGTACCATCTGCTCCACCCGGCGCTTCCGTCTTCGCCGTCGAATCGCGCAGCGGCCAACCGTGGTTCCATCACCAGCGACGAAGTTGAGCATCTAATTGGCAGTGCGTGAAACCCCGACACCGTCCTCTCCAGTGCGCGAATCCTAGCTATCGCTGCCTCCCACTTTCACCGGTTTGTTCTTCCACATTGAGCTTTTCTTGTGGTTTTCATTATTGGTTCAGAGTTCTAAACATGTATTTGGGTATATCTTCTATAAATTGTGGCTAATTGAAGCGATTTCGAGTTAGGGATTTGAATCCGTATGATTAATTAGCAGATTGCAAGTTTATCTTCCAAAAGATAACAAATATTATAGTATAATACCTCTGTCCATCATCATCAACGATGAATTCCTCTGTTATTTTTTATATTCAGTATGGAGACTTGATTGGTTCACGTTAAAATCGTCTGTCTCACACCCTTGAGTCAATTTCTTATTATGTAGACAGATAGAGTACTTTTTGCTTTGTGTGATGAGTGTGGAGCTGAGAAACAAGGTTGAGTGGTTTGAGTGAACATAAAAGCATGTTGATACCATTGGTTTGATTTAATTTTACGGATTCTTTGATGCTCATTCGATTGTTCATTGTTACTTTATTCCTCCCCTTTCTCTTACGATGGATCATCAAATTTATGTTGCCTTCTTAAACCGGCTGTAGTTACTCGTACTTGAAGGGTAATCGTGTGAGTTGGATTGAATCAAGCAATCTTTTGAATGAGAGAAAAGAAAATCCCATTAGCATTTGAACCATCACTGAACCCCCTCCCTGTGTATGCTCCTGTAAAACTGTGAAATTAAATAAACTAATCTAGTTACAAGGTTCTGGGCTAATCTTGATTTATAGATGCAAAGTGGTTGTCAACATTCCTTTTAGGTGCGTGTACAGAACTGATTATACGTACAAACGCTACAGTTTTCATAATGATCTCCATTGTGCTCTTTGCATTCTATCCTGCATCTATGGTCTGCCTCTAAGCTTAGAAATTTGAAATCCACTATGATAAATTTTATTTATTAATATTGCATCCATTCATCTTTTGCATATGTGAGTAGTGGAATTGATCATTCTCCTAATAAGGAGAGGGTTATAGTAAGAAGGATTTGATCCTGATGTAACCTTAATTTTGCCTATGTGTTATAACCAATACTTACCTGCATTGACAACTTCTCACCACTGCATCTTTTGCCTATTATTAGTAATATTAATTTGAAATAAGCAATATTATGTGAGTTTTGGATAATGTTGGATAATTGATAATATAGTATATTTGGTGACATTCTAATTTCCAAAAACTCTGACTTATGAATTAACTGTTGAGATCAAGAGGAGTTACTAAGTTATAACAAACATATAGATACACGACTCTTTATTCTATTTTCAGTTTGACTGATTGGTACCTGTTATGTTCAACAGATTGCAACAGAATAATTAATACATTTATTCATTTATTATATATTTCTCTGCATTTGCCTGGACGGAAGAATGAACGAACTAATTTTATTCTAGTTGTGGTCTATAGAAATATATGTTGTCACTTGTTGATTCATATACTCAGACATAGCTGCTGGTTTCACCCTGCTTGATTTATGCTGTCTCATTTTATCTGCTGTTATGCCATAATACAAGCTGCAAGGCCTAGTTTCTAATATACATTATTATAAAAGGAAACAGATCAAAGAGAGATAAAGAGGGAACAGATAAATCGGAATATATATGACAGTCTCTTTGTGTTTACATGTCACTATAAGAGAAGCAATTCTTAATCACATATTATTTCATATATGTATCCTATGAATGGATGATTGACCATTCTTTTAGTTTATATATTAAATAAATTAAAATAGTATGTAACCATATATACATAACGATTAATCAACGAGTACAGTATGCACTTAGAGTTTTTAAGTAATAGTTATAGTAGGAAGTGAGATTTGACTTAATAAACTTCAATTAGAGAAATAATTTTAATGTACTTATTTTTATTACTTTAAATTCATTTAAAAAAATAATTAGTGATTTCCTTTGTCTTATTATTTATGTGAAAGCTGAAATTGGTACTTAATTAGTTTTTGCAGTTAGATACCTTGGCTGGTTTATATACTAATTATTCTTAGAGAACTTGATTTACATAAGATAGGATTTTGGGGAATTTTCCAAGTATGAAAATTGATGGAGATATTATATATGGACTCTGCGTGTTTACTTATATAGTTACATTTTTTTAGAATTCGTAGTTACTAAGCTTAGCTTCTGTGCTTTGTTAATCACATTTTTTGTTTCTTATTGTTCTGTTTAAGACCTTTGCAAAATAAAAAAAAGTGCTCTGTTGAAAAATTTATTAAGTTCCTCTTTCTTGTTACTTCATTGACTGAGTTTGATCCCTAAGATTGTGTTGGGATTCTAGCACTTTTTATATTTCAAAATGGTTCATGATTACTTTGATTTGTACTATTTGGTTTGCTTTAGTATTAATCTTTGATTTGGTAATATAAAATGACTAGTAGAGCTGTTTATGTAGCCTTACAATAAGTTGAAAGTGAGGAACTTTTGAGGGGTTGGATAAAAATAACGCAGCAAGATGT